>NC_089981.1:25694642-26300097 GCF_036417845.1 Apteryx mantelli
CTGCCCCGCGTGTCCCCGTCAGTCTGCTTTCCCCTTGCAAGAACGTTCCTCGTTGTGACAACTGCCTGACAATACAAACTCTTTTTTCCATGTTTTCAGATTAGCTCTTCTTTAGGTCTATTAATGTTAATGCTTTTCCACAAAATAGATGGGGTTGCTGCCAAGTGCCTGGGAGGAGCCGAATCCTTTCTTGGGCCTGGGTGCATGGGGAATAGTGGTGGCCCTGGCTCACAGGCAGGCACAGCTTTTCTACCTTGAGCCTGGCTGTTTCAGCTAACTGTAGAGAAGACACAGATTTTTTGGTACAGGCTACAAAGCTACCACTGGTGGCAGGCAGATGCTTGGGTTGCTGAACTGCACTGGAAACCCTTGCCGCCCTTGTTACCCTGCCTAGCCGGCCTGAGGGCAACAGAGGTACTTGTGCTGCAATTGCACAGCTACCCTCCCTCAACTGCTGGGCAGAAATTGCATGGGGAATACGAGCAGTGCTACTGCACTCTGTCATCTGGCCCTGCGTGACCTAACCTAGGGGGTCCTGTATTTTCCTCATACAAGGCATGTGATTAAAGAATTTTTCAAATAAAAGCAGTAGTTTTCCAGGCATAAACTTCTCCTTTCTTTTAAATTTCTTGCTTGGCTGTGAGATAATTACATGATGAGTTGATTGGCAGCTTGGTGACTTTTCCTACACCCAGTTGCTCATCAACTTCCTATGGGAGGGCATGAAAGAAAAAGGTCTATGAATTTAATCCTCTTTACTGTGTCTTTCTGCGTTTCTTGAATGTAAACAAAATTGAAAGAACACAGCTCCTCTTTCATATTCTACTGAATGACTGGCTTTCTAAAAGCCAAACCATTCTTTTTTTTTTTTTCTTTTCTGGTAAGCAAAGTGCTATCAGGGGATCCAATTAATTAAAAAAAAAAAACTTCACAAAGATGGTGACTATTCTATGGCAGCAAAATATTTGTTTGCAAAACAGCTCATATTTAGTCAGTCTGTTTGAAAACACTGCTCCTTACAAAACAGGAGAAGCATGTGAATCTGGTGCACATTGAATCACGGAAGTCCAAGAGAAGAAATTCTGAGTTTGAGATCTTTGTGGACTGTGACAGTAACAGGGAACAACTGAATGAGATCTTCCAGCTCCTGAAATCCCACGTCAGTGTTGTCTCTATGAACTCGACAGAGCACTTCACCGTGCAGGAAAATGGTAAGTATGAATGGCAGTTTTGGCAAAATCATGCAAAGAGAAAAGATATTATGCCTCTATTGGTATGAAATCTTTTTATAGTGTTCACACCTTCATTTGTATAGTGTTTTCCGTTGGTAGCTAGCAGGTTAGATGCTTTTGTGTCGTGAGTGTAGTTTAATTGACATGAGTAGGGCTGCGCTGGCTGGCAATCCTCTTCCTGTAGCAATACAGGCTATTATTTCAGACTGGTGTAAGTTGCCTCTTCCTGGTCTGCGCTCCCGTCCCATCCTCTCGGCAGAGATCCTTTGTGCACAGCAGAACAGATACAACTGTGCCAGCAGCAGGCACAGCAGAGACCAGTGCAGACCGGCCTTAGAAAAGGATTCAGGGAAGAGTCTGAACGCATGGCTCGGCTAGTGCCGGCAGACCATGATGAGAAAGGTGTGATAATGGCAAATACCAAATCAAGCTGAGAACTAGAAAGAGAGGGAAACGAGTTTTGTGATTTCCTCATGCAGCTCTTGATTTATTTACCACTTTTCATCATAGGAGGTTACTTACATCAGCGTGGAAGAGGCACATTTTAACTTTAGGTTGTTTCACACCCTGTTTGCCTTTTCTCCTAGTTCAAGGGATGCTCAAAGTTCAGGGCAGCAGCAAGTCGGTGCCATGGTATTTCTCAGCCACTGTGCTTGGCACAGGATGGTAGGCAGGGTCAGGTAACATCTGGTTCTCCTGGGTGAAAATTGCTTATTCTAGCTTTATGGAAGGGGAATTTCAGTCTAAACCTTCCCTCTGTCCTTTTAAGAAAACTGAACATCATCAGGGCAGAAAACAATCCTTTGGTTGTCACAGTGTATTAACAGTGCTGCCAAGACCTAGGTAAAACCTCTCTTGGGCTAAGAAAACAAAGTCAGTGATAAAACTGTAACGATGAATCTCTTTAAGGTGGCAATGCTGAACTCGGCTCCTTTTCTTCTTGACCGCAAAGCCTGATGGCTTTTGTAGGGTACATAACCACAGAGCACTCTTTCTTTCTCAGGGTCAGTAAAGCAGTATAGGAGACTGAAACCTACTCGCGTGCTGCCCAGGACCACAGGCAAATCCCTTCTCCTGCCTGTTGCCTTATCTCTTTGCACACTTTGTACCCTAGGAGATTTGCCCAGCACTGGGCACAAGGAGGTCTTGTCTCGGTGGGATCCTCTAGATGCTACTCTAACATCAGTAATAATAATAGTAAGGGCCACAGAGGAAGCGTATTAACTGCTTCCTCCCCATGGCGTTTTGAAGCAGGCTGTGCTCTGTGGGCAGAACTGTGGCAGTGACAGAGGAGGAAGTGTGAGCTGTAGGCTGGTGCCAGATAGGCAGTGGACTCCCTTGTCCTGTTCATGACCCCTTTAATTTATAGATTTTGCTTGTAACCGCCATAGCCATACTTGAAAGTAGCATTTCCTCCCTCGGCAAGCTTCACGCTATTAATAACTTTGTGTGTTCCTATGCGTTCCCTAGACATGGAGAATGTTCCCTGGTTTCCTAAGAAGATCTCAGATTTGGATAAGTGTGCAAACCGAGTGCTGATGTACGGGTCCGATCTGGATGCTGACCATCCAGTAAGTATCTTTCCCCTTACGCCCAGCCGTTAGCAAAAATGTACTTTGGGAAACTTGCTTTAAAAATGCAACTTTTCCTCCTCCCTCTCCACAACGCTGCCTCTGTGGTTCTGAGCGCTTTCTTTCGGGGGTTTCATCTCTCTTCCTAGTTCAGGCAAGGTCCTCGCCGAATTCAGCTCCCTTGCCTTCATGTGAGGCTTGTTCCCATAAGGACTCTAGGGCTGGGCCTTGAGTGGTCGCATACAAAAAGAAAGCTGCTGCGAGGCAGCCTTGACTTCTCCTCTTTCTTTCTTCCCTACTATAAATGGAGCAAACAGACAGTGCAAATGGACAGTAGACAGCTTGTTTTGCTATTTAGAATAATCAAGCAGGTAACAAAATTTGTGTAAATAGTGGTTATAATAAAGTTCTTTGTCTTCTGAATATGTAGGTGCATGCATAAAACTGCTGATATTTGCTTTAAGTTGGGTTACATGCTTAGTTCAGTTAACAAACATTTCAAATTGCAGCTATCAGGTTCCTGTCCTTTCATTCTTGCACAGCATGCTTTTATATTTCTCATTGAAGAAATTTAAAGTATCTTGTTCTTAATTATTCATTACAGGTTGCAAATGCATATAACTTTTTTTTTTTCTTCCCCTCAGGGTTTCAAAGACAATGTCTATCGCAAGAGGCGAAAGTATTTTGCAGACCTGGCTATGAACTACAAACAGTAAGGTTGACTTCTTCCAGAATAAGTCTTCCTTGTGCTTTGAAATAATAGGCAGGGTAGACTGGCAGGAGCTCACGTTCCCTGGGCTCAGGTATAGCTGAGATGTGCTTGGCTCGGGAATCTGAAGGGGTAAATCTAAGGCAGCCAGCCGTAAGACAAGATTAAAAGATCAGTCTAAGCCATCTTACGGCTCTCTGGGCCCTGATGAGTCTGAGGATCAGATCACAGCTGCTTGGGAGTTGCAGTGCCCACAGCAGCACTCAGTGTTAGAGGGGCAGCGAAGACCTGGGCACCGTGATCGCTCCCTGCTGCTCTGGAAACGTGTGTGACAAGCGAGGGGGTGGGCAGCACATACTGGTGTAACTCAACCAGAGCAGGTTGGCCCTCTTTGCGGTGGAAAGGGAGGAGAGGCAGATGCTGGTATATAGCCTGTTGACTGCTGGATATAAATCCTCCGGGCAAACTTAAATACTTGAGTTCTATTTCCTGGTTCAAAACAGTGTGTGTGATGCCCAGATAAGAAGTTTTCTGTGAAATGAAAGTCGAAGGGCCTTTGTGTTGAGAGATGCTGCTGGGGGTGGGTGAGTGGGCTCTAAAACAGTTAGTTGCCTAATCCAGTACTTTAATTTCATTTTGAACATGATTTTCATGCTGTTGTTGCCTGCTTGAATTTAGATGCCAAGCTTCTCCCCTAGGAGTGACCTAGAAATGTTGGGTATCTAGAGCCCCTTTGCACTGTGCATTAAGGTGATTGGACCTGACAGCACACTGCCAGTTAGTGCTGAGGTGTAATTAATGGAGTTTCCCCTGGGAAGTTAACTTACTGGTTACCTGGGCTGCAGTGAAAGCATGATATAATGCTTCCATTGCTTTCAGTGGGCTTCAGATCACACCCTTGCAATAATCCACTTTAGTCAAGATCCAAAGGACTAATTAGGAAAGATAGACTAGAATGAGTATGGTCAGACAGATGCTTGTCTCATCTGCACAGAAGTGTGATTTTTACCTAACATGTACATTTAGCTACTTCCATTCATTGCGTTGTTAATTTAGGAGGTTACCTTTTCCTTAAAGAAATCCAAAAGGCAATGAAAAGTAATCGTATAAAGACTGGGAAGTCCTACAGGGAAAAGAACATGTTCTCAGCTCCTGAAGCTGTAAAGGTTTTGCAAGTATTTTAAACTTTATTCTCAGTTTTAAACACCTAAGACACTCTTTGCAGGACTGGAGCCTTCACACTCCTTAGGTGGAAGATAGAGTAAATCCTTAGACTTCAAGCTCTCCAGGGCATAGATCATGTCTTGCTGTGTATTTGACAGTGCCTAATGCAGTGGGGTCTTAAACCTGACTGGGTGTCACAGCCATATAAGTATTAAATAATAATAGTAGGTAAATGAGACATAATAAGCCATTTACCAAGGAATATCCTTTCTTCCTCTTCTCCCTGCAGTGGTGACCCAATTCCCAAGATTGAATTTACTGAGGAGGAGATCAAGACTTGGGGGACTGTGTATCGAGAGCTTAACAAGCTTTACCCTACTCATGCTTGCAGAGAGTACCTAAAAAACTTGCCCTTGCTCACCAAATACTGTGGGTACCGGGAAGACAATATCCCCCAGCTGGAAGATGTGTCCCGCTTCCTGAAAGGTAATGTACTAATTTCCTTAAACCAAAGGAAATTGAGGTCTGTTGGAAAGCACGCTGCCTGTATGTAGGCACAAACAAACATCCTTAGTCACTTGGCTTGTATTCATTTGGGTCCTTTAATAGGCCTTTTGGTTATCTCTGTTTTAAGGTATTGCATCTTGTATATATACAAATGGTGACATTTGAGGGGCAATGCTAACTGTGAAGATTGCTAGGACTGGCCAAAGAGGTATCTAGCTGTATTGTGTCAGTTGTGGGCCCAAAAGGGTAGAAAAGCCACTTACACAGAGGCAAAGACAGTTTCACTAAACGCTGGCCTACTCTCAAGCTTAGGCTTAATTTTTCAAATCATGCCCACTTTTCCCATGTGCTCTTGAGCCCAAGTAGTGCTGTGGCATTTACCCCAGTTGTAGCTGGAAAGATGAGAATGTTATACAATTCGACATTAAACTAATGTGCGATTTCTCCATTGCTTTTCAGAGCGCACAGGTTTCACCATTCGCCCAGTTGCTGGATACCTGTCTCCGAGAGACTTCCTGGCAGGCTTAGCATTCAGAGTTTTTCACTGCACTCAATATGTTAGACATAGCTCGGACCCTCTCTATACACCAGAGCCGTAAGTCATTTAATTTTGGGGTAGAAGTTGACACAAACATTTTTGAATCTTGCTGCCCAAAGCCAAGCTACTAAAGAGCTATTCAAGAACACTATCAAGACACCTTATTTTTAAAGATGCTGAACTACCTGCCCTTCACACTGAATGTAATGATGTTTTAGCATGTGCATGTACCACCTACATAGGCACAGGATTTTCAAGTGTAGCATGCTAATGGAAAGCTCTGACTTCACTGAGAACAGAGTTAGTTTACCATACATTTGCCTCTTAAATGTGGAGCTCGGATCTTAATTTTAGACAACCTCATTTGGAAATCTGAATTTATGTATTTTAGTAGAGCTGGTATGACCTATTCAGTTGCTTTCAGCTAAACATGACTTATACTTCTCTGTCTTTTGAATATTAAATAATTTCACACAAGGCATTTTATCTGTTCAGTGGTGTTGCTTTTTCACTCCACCAAGAATAAAGATCATCAAATTTCTTGTTTTGTCTCTCTTTCCAGTGATACCTGTCATGAACTCCTAGGCCATGTCCCTCTTCTGGCTGAACCCAGTTTTGCTCAGTTCTCCCAGGAAATTGGTCTCACATCACTTGGGGCATCAGATGAGGCTGTCCAAAAACTGGCAACAGTGAGTGTTTCAGTTCCTGATGATCCCACTGAGTTACAGCTTAGCACTTCTCTAGGCTGATACCACCTTTCTCAATTAATCTGGAGCTTCACATCAACATTAGCCACATCAGCTGCTAGACCTGCCTATTTCACTGGTTCTCACTTCTACCAATATAGAGCGCATAACAAGATTCCATGCTAGAAAAAAATACTTTTTAAGGACTGTGTGATGACTGGTGTTTTTCTTCACTTGGCTATCAAGTAAGGGAGCAATCCCTCAGTGCAGATAACGTCCTCCAGAATGAAGTTCTATGGCTTGTTTCTTCCAAACAGGAAGATTCTTCTTTTTACTTCTGAGAATGTAGATCAGTGATTCTAGAAGTTATTTGTTTCTTTACTGTGTCAAATGAATGGAAAGGCTTAATGAGTGAAATTGCAATGACTTGAATGTCACTGAATGTGGCTAGCATTAGATACTTTTCAGTCAAAGCAATTCAAGTAATTAACTTTACTTTCTGGATAACAGCTTCTGGATGCTTTGGCAAAAATATTTTATGAAGAAAATGAAATTCACATGAGAAGTAATTGATAGCAATTACGTAGGAACTGGTTTGCTGTTTTTTGTTGGGGCGGGGGGTTTCCTTCCTTCCCCATTGTAGGTAATGGTAAAATTTCTGCTAGAGCAGAATTAAGCTATCTGTGACAATACCTTTCTTCCCCATACACCTGCCCAAATCCTCAAATCCAGAAAACTAAACATCTTCAAAATTTTTTAGCCCACTAAGCAAAGGAGGAACAAACTGGGGCTGGCTGATGTTTTCACTCACTCATAGAGACCCTATCTATCAAATGTTTCTGTTAAGTTGAGGCTGTCCTGTCATGACAAGATGTTTCACAGAACTAAGGCAGATTGACATCTTCATGCTCCTACTGTGATTAACAGCTTCTGGCCTAGCCAGACGTGGAATAATAATATCAGACTTGCTTATTAGAAACATCCAATCCTGTGATTCTTCACCCTTCCATTCTGGACTCCCTCCTCTTTAAATATATGGTTAATGACAGGCAAGTGATGACTCTGACATTAACTGTTTGACACTACCTACAAATAGGAATGCCCCCATCTAGTTTGCTGCAGCGTCTTTGTCAAAGGCTGAATTATTTTACTCCCTTCTCTGTTTCAGTGTTATTTCTTCACTGTTGAGTTTGGTTTGTGCAAGCAAGAGGGACAGCTAAGAGTTTATGGTGCTGGCTTGCTCTCTTCAATTAGTGAGCTCAAGGTAAGAATATCTACTGCTTATTTCCCTCTTTTCTTTGTTCTTGTCTGATTATTACTGCTGTTCTGCCCCACTTCTTATGAACTATAATTCTGAAAATAATTATTTTGAAAACTCCTAGATACTTACTGTAGGGATGACTTTGTTCACATGAATTCACTGTGGCACTAATCAGTAGGCAGCCTGCTTTCGAATATATGCTGAGCAGCTTCCCTGTCTTTCAGATGAAGTATTAGATGACCAGTATTTCTTAACATTAGATTCTGAGTAACTCTATTTTCAGAATGAAGCTCTAGTGGTTTAATCAGATTTTGAAAATAATGCTCTTGTTCACAGAATATCCTCATATCCAAGGAATCCCTTTTTGGATCCATGTTGGTGGAGTATGGCCCTTTGCTGTTCTCTAGTTCTTTAAGCTTTAATCACTGTTCAGTTGCAGATACAGCTCTTAAGAGATGATACACTGAATGCAGTCTCATTTCATCTTTTTTTAATTCACTCTTTACCTCATGTCATCTTCTTCATGGATGCTTTCGGTGGTGATGTTCCTCAACACACGGTAATACTGTGTCACCCAGCACGCCCTGTCTGGCAGTGCCAAAGTCAAGCCCTTTGATCCAAAGGTTACCTGCAAGCAAGAATGCCTCATTACAACTTTCCAGGAGGTTTACTTTGTTTCTGAAAGTTTTGAAGAAGCAAAGGAAAAGATGAGGTACTACTCCCCCCCCCCATTTCATAAAAGCAGTTTCTATTGCATGCATCTCCCAGCAGCGGCACATTCATTCTTATCATGAAGTTTTATAATTGCCTTGCGTGGGGTTGGAAAGATGAACTTAATATTTGCTTGGTCTCCCATGTGCTGGGTGGGAGAGATGACAAACTATATAATTATTACTGTCATTAAGAAAGTAGGTGGTTTAGATAAGTGATTATTTATACTGACTGCACACAGAGGATGCATTTGGTTTTTGTTTATAACTCCCCTCCCCCCCCCCTTTTTTTTCCTTCACTTGAACAGAGAGTTTGCAAAAACCATCAAGCGCCCATTTGGTGTGAAGTACAATCCATATACGCAAAGCGTGCAGATCCTAAAAGACACCAAGAGCATTGCCAGTGTGGTGAATGAGCTCCGTCATGAGCTGGACATTGTCAGCGATGCCCTCAGCAAGATGGGCAAGCAACTGGAAGTTTAACACCCTAAGTGGCAGTGTGGTGCACTTGGTCAACTCTTTGCTTTTGCTCATTGATTTCATTCTAGGCATGAAATGTGTTGTATACAGAACTCTTACCTTTACAAATGGACAAATGAATGGCTCATAAGGATAATCACTTTATCCTGTTTCTCTGTTTAAAGTCCCTTGCACAATGTATTTCTTCCCCCTCCCTGCCGTCTTCATCTTTCTTGGATTTAAAAAAAGGCCTGGAGTTGCCCATGAGAAGCTACTAAGAGATATAGAAATTACACAGACCACAGTATCAGGGATGGGATCAGATGCTTCAGAGGGTGGCTTACTAAGCAATAATGAAAGAATTCACTCTAGGGAAATGTCTTTTCCAGATTCTGGTAGCCAGGAAAGCTTTATAGCATGGACATCACAGTAATCAGTGCTTTTAAGTCTATGCTACTAAGTTTAAAACTTGAATTATGACAACCCAGGCACATCAGCACACAAATAGCTGGAAGTTTATCATGATAACATTTGGGGAGGGTCAAATCTTGCTTTCAAAGGGATCATCCTTGCCCCCAGGAATGGCAAATGCACTGACTGGCATGTTCCTGTTAGAAGACAGAAATACAGAGCTGATAGAATGAGGATTTCATGCAGTCTAACAGATTTGCTATCAGCCTAAAGAGGGTCAGGACAGCTGCTCCTGTCCCTGGTATAGCACCTGAAGGAAGACAGCAAGGAAATACCATTTGCCTTCTTCCTCACTGAATGAATTCAGCCAAGAATATAGCAAGCATTCAGGTACTGACTTAGTACCAAGCCTAAAACCATTTCCAAATTATAATTCAATATCCAAAATAGCTTCCCAGGACTAAGTGAAGCCCAGTTCTAAAATAATACTAAGCTGAAGTTCATAGTCTGGGATGGCTTTCTGTAAGAGCAAACATCACTTTAATGCGACCTTGCAAGCTGCACAAAGATATTTAGTTTCTTTACTGAGCCTGAACACCTGGGTTCCTATCAAGCAAATGATAACTGAAAGGTCCAATGTGGCTATACAGATACATCTTACACCATGAGATATTTGTCTGTTTCTAAAGAGCACTTTACAAATGGTCGGAAGCAGTGACCTGCTCAATTGTCTGTATCACGTAGCAGCAAACTTCCCAGTTTTGTGAGGTTTTGGGTGTCTTGTATGGGTGTATGAAGCTGTGCTGGGTGCTGTTTCTGCCAGCCACGTATATGAAATGAATACACAGAAAGGATGTAATACGTCTGAAGGGGAGATAGCTGATAGGTAGGGTATATTTAATAGCATGCTAGGAACTGTATCTTTGTAAGCAGAGCTTATCAGAAAATCCATGGTTTGCAGCTGTGAAGGTCACTGGAAAAAGGGGTTGAAAACTTAACACACTAGGTACCCTTGTCCAAGACTTTGAGAAGTTGGAAGGACTTTGAAGAAGGTGCTTGAAGTTCAGTTTGTGTTTCATATGCCTTTGTGTAAGTGATGCCCACTCCATGCGCAAGCACTGGCCCTGTGTCTCCAAAATGCATTCACTGTTTAAATCAAATCTTCACCTTTTTTTCTATGACTTTTATCAACCCAGCATTGCTCTTTCTATGAATGTGCTTTTACGTTTAGGACATACAGAAATAGTCACAATATTTATGGCTTACATCTCACTTTTAAATAGATTTTTTGAGTTTTCCCTTTTTAAAGAAGGAACCTACTTCTAAGCAAGTGATAAGGGAGGATCTATTTTGCCTGCTTCTGTGAAAATAGTATTAAACTGCATTTTTAAAAGAGATTTTTGTTGAAAGATGCATAGATATGTTACCGTACATCTTTCTTTGTTTAAATTATGTATCTGTTTTAAGTAGGAAACCTTATACCCGCTAAATTAGCACCTAATTTCAAATCCATTGGAAAAACAGCAATTGAATTTTTATTTGCACTGGTAACAAAAAATTTAAGAACGAAACTAGTAAAACAGATAAATGTATTTTTGTGGTATTAACAACATGTGTGTTTAGCTTCATTGCATCCAAACCTCTGGCTATGTAGGGCAATAATAATTTAAGTATTTTTAAACTATTGTGGAAGCTCTAAGTGTCAATGAAATAAACACTGATGACTTGCTGGTAATTGTTATAGAAGCACCAGAGCTTTTAACTGAACACGGTAGCAATAAACACAAACTTCTGCCCAACGGTGTACGCGTTTCCTGCCGCGCCTCAGGTACTCGGCACGCGACTGCAATCCATTGGGGATTGCGTGGCTGTGAGGAGGAACGTGTTTTGCCTCGTTTCTAACGGCTCAACCGGTCGTGAAGAGCGGCGGGAAGGGGGGGGGGGTAGCGGCGCTCCCGAGGGGGAATTCGTTAGGCCGCGCGCTCAACAACAGCCGCCGCGCGCTCAACGGCCGCCGCGGCTGGGCTCGGGGCGGGGCGGGGCCCCGCCGGAGCCCGCCCCGCCCCGCCCCGCCTCTTCCTGCCGGGCGGCGGGAAGGGCGCGGGGCCGCGGCCGCCGCGGGCCCCATGGAGCGGGCGCTCTTTGCCTGGGTAGGTGGCGGCCCGCCGCGGCGCGGCCTCGCTCTCGCCGCGAGATGGCGGCGGCGCCCTCAGGCGCCCCACGGGGGGGGGAGCGGGAGGCGCGCTGCGGAGCCCCGGGCCCCGCTGAAGGCGCGTGTCCGGGGGGGCAAGCTGGAGCCGCTCTAACGGAGTGAGGCGCCTTGTGGCCCCTCAGAGCCGGGCGTTATCTGAGGGGTAGGGGGGCTGAGAGCCGGTATGTGCCTACCTGCTTTGGTTTTTGCTTTTTGTTTTTGTTTTTTCCTTTCCCCTCTTTTGCTAGCCTCCTTTTGCTCTGCAATGGCCATACTCGGTAATAACCCCTAATCTCAGAAGAGTAAATAAAGATAGACGCTTTAGCGTTAAGGTAGAGCTGTGCGTCTCTCTCGGTTCCTCAGGCTCTAGTTCTCATTCCACATCTTATCTCGGCTTGCGTGTTTTTGAGGTCTTGAAAATTTATTGCGTCTTACAAATGGAGGTCTTGTGACTAGCCTTCTGAAAAGTGTTATGTGCCTGTTAAATACTGATGCACCTGCGGGCTGCCTGCTGTCAGCAGGGTCTGTCAGGCACCCACCTGCCCTGCCTGTTGCGCTCGTGTCCTGCAATTGCATCCACCTGTTAGTGGGGCTGAGGTGAGCAGCCTCATGTTCTTGCTGGTTTTGTAGGTACTGAGTGTTTACTGCTGAATGTGCCCCTTTAAGGTACACCGGGTGGTGGGGGAGAAAGAGAGCAGGTGGGCAGGAGGAACACAGGTGAGATGGAGGGCTTGTGTGATGACTGTAAGAATGAAGATTGCCCTCTTTGGGATTTTGGGAAGCAAATGCTGGCAGGTTAACCTGTGACATGCCCCTGATAAGCTTGTTCCTTTTTAGGAGCAGATGTGTATCTCTTTTTCATTAATTTTTTTTGTTTAACGTTTCTCTGTGTATTTGAAGGGTGCGAACAGCTATGGACAACTTGGTCTTGGTCATAAAGAGGATGTGCTGATACCTCAGTCACTGAAAGATGTTTCCTGCAAATATCAAGGTTTTAAAAGCATTACTGGAGGAGGAGGACACTCTGCGGTTATCACTGGTAAAAATATTGCACTTGCGAGGAGTGTATGACTTATAAATGCATTTTTTTTTTTCTGGCTGTGTCTCTCTATTGATTTTGTGCTGCCACCTATCTGTGGCTTCTGTTTCTGAGCAAGTACCAATTCTTTGTTGCAAAACAGGTCCTTCCCCACCTGTTAACTGAATATTTTGGGAAAATTAATCCATTTTGTTTATCTTCTGTGGTTATTTTATGGCTATGTGAGGACTGTTTCTTAACCTGATTCAAACCACAGCTTTTCAAACAGAGCTGCTATTTTTCTGTACTGGGGGGGGAGGGGAGTCAAGTGGGAGGTTATTCATTTATGTGAAGTTTTAAGATAAGGAGCAGAAAATAACATCTGGTCTTTGAATGGTTCTGCTCTATATCATAGTTAATTACGGGGAAGACAGGATATGGAGGGAGGTGTGAATGGGATGAAAAACTTCATCATGGATCTTGTTGAGAGGTGCCTGTCTTATGGTACAGATTGTCTCCCTTGACGATCCAGCTCTCCCTAGCTGTGCTTAATCAGGAGGGAGATGTATTTCTGGTGCGTTAGAAATAAGTGTTTTCTTTCTCTTTGCTTGATTGCAGTACCTACAATGATGTATAATCACAGTCCTTATTTATCACAGGATCTCATGGCATATACTTTTTTCTTTTTAGTCTGTTGTGAACTGGAACTTTTTTTTTTCCCTTCCAGATGCTGGGGAGCTCTTTGTATGTGGCCATAACAAAGAAGGACAGTTGGGATTGAATCACTCGGAGGATGTGCTGCATTTCACTTTGTGCACTGCCCTGTCCAGCTTTTGTGTGACACAAATTGCTTGTGGTTGGGACTTTACAATCATATTAGTAGGTAAATATGTCTCCCTAATACCTGGAGAAGTACTGTGATGTAGAGAAGCAGCTGAAGGCTCCACATTGCTAGTGCTTGTGCAGTGCATGGATGCTTATAGGTTTTAAGATGCACACATTGCAGATTAAATTATTCAGTGTTCCCTGTATCCTAGTGAACTTCAGACCTTTACTGAATATGGCTTGTAAGACCAGAAGCCTATGACCTCAGGAGCTTTGGAAGGGGAGACATTAGGGTTTTTTTCTGAGCTATTTGGCTGTGATATTTTGCCTGTTCTTTTGCTGGAATGTTACAGTGCTTTGCTCATGCTCACAAATACACTGTTGTGCTTGAAGCTGAATGGGCTCTAACATTTCATTTTGCAGGAACTGGCCTAGTTCTCTCCTGTGGGTCTAACTCTTTTGGACAATTAGGAGTTCCTCAAATTTCAGGTCCGTGCTCGATTCCACAAAAGATCGAGGTAAAGATTCAAAAGGAGTTGTACTTTATAGCTCTGTACTTCTATATTGCTTCTGGCAACTTACAGAAGTCTGATGATCTTAGTGGGCTTTAAGTCATAGTCTTCAACTACTGTTAATGGAGTCTATCTGATGAAGTAAACTTACAAAATAAAATACCAAAGATAGTTATTGCCCCAGAAATGAGAAGCTAGATGAGAAGCTAGGGCTGCTCCCCCCACCCTGTATGAAGGAGTTGCTTTTTTTTTTTTTTTTTGTTAAGTTAAGTAGTTGTGTGTTTCACTAGGACTTGTAAGCATAATGGATTTTGATAACATCTGCAGAATAGGTCTGATGCTCAGATGATGTAAAGTCATACTAAAGCTAGTAAAACTGTGCAGGTTTACTTGAACTGAAACTTTGCATCAAGTTTGTAAGATATTGGATATGTTTTGCTACTTGAAGGTTTCTCATGACTTTGCTGTAGCTTGTTGGAGATTCATGTTTAAGGGTACCTTGTAAAACAAAACAAGCCAACGATAATTCCCTTCTTCCCACTGCCCTGGGGAGAAAAGACTTCCCGCTGGAGTTCAACAAAATTAGCTGTGCCAGTTCTTTTGATCTGTTGTTCTTGTGCTTTGTGTGCAGCAGATCTGTTTTTAGAGAGGTGCTGTTCTTAAGTGTATTTATAACTGTAGGAGTTTCTTCCCTAAAATGAGGACTGTAGTCTTATTTCCTGATTTTTAAGAACAGTTAGAAAAAGAAAGCTCGATCATCTCCCAAATAATAGTAGTGTAAGAAATTATGTAGCTGTAGGAAAACTAGACCTGCAAAAATAAACTTTAGTTGTATCACCTTTGAGGTTAAAATGATTTTTGCTGTTTCATGTAAAGGAACTGAAAAGTTCATTCATTCACTCCTTACTTAAGCTTCAGTATTTATCAAACAATGTCAGTTTCCAAGGAAATAGGTTGGAAAATTAGATACTGCTTTCTTTCTTGTCCAGTACTCTCATATACTGTAAATGCTAAAGGCTGGACTCCAACAGGGTGTCTAATATTACTCCTCTAAGTAACGTGGAAGTCTTTGGCCGATATTTGTAGGTGAGGCACTGTGGAGTGTGAGTAGGGAGCTCAGAATATAGCCCCAAATTAATTGCTTTAAAATGTTTTGAGAAGTAGGTACTGAGACTTCTGTAATATCAGAAAATTTTTCTTGTTGTTAGCTATAAGCCTAGCAGTGTAAATAAATTTCTCACAGGAATGTTATTCTCTCCCTCTAATTAATCTCTAACTTACACTGTAGTTTCCTTTTTGAAGAACCCTAATGAAGCTCTCTCCTATCCAGATCAACTCTCATGCTTGTTCTGCACAAAGACAGGGACAGCAATAAATGCAGAGCTGGAAGGGTTCTTGGACAATAAATTTAGCCCCATAGCTTGTGCCAGGCACCACTCTGTTGCTTTTTTGAATTTTGTGATGATCTGGTGATGTTGAGAGGAAGGACAGGTAGTAAGTAGTCTGTTAATGAATGGGTGTTGTATCACCTGATGCTTGGACAGCTGTGAGGTTTCCTGGGAAGGTGGTTCCAAAATGGTGCCTTGGAAATGGTGGTATCGGCAGTGCTAATTTGCATCTGTTTCCTCCCTGACCACATGACTTGTTCATTCATCTGAATATTTTCTCTTTTGGTTTGTGTCCTGTTAAATGCTTGGCCTTGATGCTGTTTATTTTACATAGTGTTACATCTGTGAGAAGAGTAATAAATTCTCAGAGTACTCAAGTGGGGAAGAAGCCAGAATTGAGGTACTCTGTGCAAACTGAATTCACCGATTTCATGCACGTGTGCCTGGGTATAGTCTTCTGTTGTGTGATCATATTGCGCACCCTTCAGTATAGGTGGTACTATCAGCTGTACTGCCTGTGATCACAGCACCTGGTAAACTGAGCAGTCTGATGGGACTTGTTCCTGCTTGTCACCGGTATTTGCTGTGGAGTTTCTGGTGTAATTCTTGAGGAACACTGAGATGAAATTAAGAAATAAACATGTTTGTGTTGTCAGGATTCCTTTATTCAGGTGATGATTTTGACCATAGCTTTTCATTTGTTGCTGTAATGTTGTACAACCAGTTTCTTTGCTTGATTTTTCTGAAGATGTTCTCACTAATTTTTATGTTGGCCAGATTTATTTTATTTATAATATAAAATGTTGATATGTGCTGTGACATGCAGCCTTGAGTTGTCAGAACTATTTTCATAGTGTTCTGCTTTTGTGTTTGGTTTGGTGTATCTTGCTTTGAGAGGCCAAAAAAAAAAAAAGGCAACTAAAGTATTTTGCTTTTATGTGATTAGTCCCTGAAAGAGAAGGTGGTGGATGTTGCTGCAGGACTGAGGCATGCCCTTGCTGCTACAGGTAAATATGTCATCTTGCTTTATCACTTCAGTAATAAATGGATAGTACTTTAATGTTTGGAGTTTTTAATGGCTTAGAAAACAAAATGGGTGAATTTTACTTTAGTTTTTAATTTATTTTAGGTATCACAGGGAAAATACCACTGAAAGTCTTGTAAGATTTTGGTACAAACTGACATGGCAATAAACAGGCTAGAAACGTCTTTCCAGAAATCTCTGGTGAAGAAGCGTTCCCAAGATTTCAGAGTGGCAGTTAGTTAACAAGTTAACTTTCTGATGGATGGAAAATATACTGATTTCTCTTTTTCCTTTTCTGAAACAAACCAAAAATGATTATTTTCCTGGAAATTTTTCCTTGCCAATCAAAATATCTTTTTACTATTTTGAATTCATTAGCTTTTTTAATATACAGAAGAATGAATTTCATTTTGTAGGTGTTTCAAAATGGAGCTGTGCATAAAATGTTTTTAACAATGTATTTGAAGTTGACATCTGGAAAAATCGCAAGAATGAAATTTTCCTTTTATTGGAAGGGGAAGGACCTACTTGGAGTAAAATTTTAGAAGATACTTGTTTAGTTACATACCTTTGAAAATCTGGTCCTCTGTGACTTTCTCCCACTGTCTGCTGTATGTATGTGGGAGACTCATAACTTCTAAATATTTCTCCTGCTGTTTTTATAGACTTTAATTTGTGGAATAACTGTCGAAATCAAAACCTCCCAGGCATAGTTGGTATGCAAGCGAGAAACCACAATTTTTGTTGTTTGTTTTTTTTTTTTTCAATGGAACTTTAATATAGGTTCCAGGTGCTTGAATCTGGCTGAATAGGAGAATGGGATCTCTGGTCTTTGAACGAATATTGGGAATTAAGCTTCCCTCAGCTCTGGTCTGATGGAGATCTTGATTCAGGGCTAGGTCAAGTCTCTGTCTGTTCCTGAGTGGAAGACAAGTGACTTTACTCCCTAACTGTGCTAGACTGCACAACCAAATTAGCTTAAAAAGAGGGAAAGGGCAGAGAAAGGTCATTTCTTTGCTGACAGCTTAACTGTGGAACGTGCTTTTAGTGAAAAATAAAAGTTATATCTGTTTCTGAAGTACTACACTATGAAACTCCTGTTACTGAGTCCTCAATAACTCTCTAGTATAAGACTTAGAAAGCTGAGACAGGTTGTTTAGTATTTTCTTCATTTTCTTACCTGTGCAATGAGGCTACAACTGTTTGTTGTCTGAGGACTTCACCAGGGTTCTCCATGTGTATGAAGTGTGTTTCTGGCATAAAGGGCTGCTATAGTATAACTCCAACTGGTGAAAGTGAAATGAATGTGCTTTTAAAACTAGTTACTGAGTTAAGTGATTTTGTTGGTAGCTGATGGGTTTTAATCTCTTCTGTCTGTGTTTTCTCTGGAAAGAGAGTGGTTTGGTGTTTCAGTGGGGAACTGGCATGGCATCTCGGGCAAAGCGTGCGAGCCAAGGAAAAACTCTCCCCCTGTTCCTGACAGCAAAGGAACCTTGTGGAGTAACAGGTAATCCACAAATCTGATTCTTTGTAAGGGTGATAGCGTAGAGAGAGAATTTGGAGTGATGTGCAGCATCCTTTTATTAAAAAATCACTTGGTGTTAAAAACATGTAAGCTCGTTCTGTGCTTCAGATACTCCAATACAAGTTCATAATCAAAAGGAAAAATATCGTCTTGCAGTGTCTATGATCCAAAAGCAAAGCTTTTGTTAAAAAAAATTCATTATCATCATAATGATGAAATACTTGATTTAATATAGCTTGGGTGGTTCATTTGCTGCAACTCAGTGTTTTATGTCTATGCATAAAATATCTGCTATACAGATTTTATAAGACTAATTTTTCTGTAGGCCTGGAAGATGTAAAGGTGAAGAGAGTTGCTGCGAGCTCCTACCACTCGGTGTCACTCACAGGTAGGCCTCAGGTACAGAAGTAAAATTCCTTATCTCTGCCTAAAAAGACTTTTGTACTTTACCAAAATTCACAAAAGTTTCTAAAACTGTTAAAACTTGATCTGGCTTAGTGCAATTAGTTGTTGAAATTTGAGAATTAATTCAAAAGAGAAACTTATTAAAAATATGAACTGTTTTGCATTCTGCATTCCTGCATCTTGTAGACATTTTGTGCTGGATTCTGAGAAATTTTCCTTTTTTAAGAGTTGGATCCATATTTTGAATTCTCTGAATCCTGTGTGGTTATTCATGGAGCCAGGTATGAGTAAGTAATGGTCTGGGCTCTCTGACTTGATGGTTAGAGGCTCTGAAAGGACTTGGACAAGTGTGGTTGCGTATGTCTCTGCTGTTGCAGCATGACGCTGCGTTAGGTAACTCTTGACTGGACTAGCTTTTTAACCATGCGGTTCTGTGTCCGTGGAGAAAGGCTACATTAGGTGATTGCCCCAAGAAAGGCTGCTGTGGTTATCCCGCTTCTGCGGCCTAAGCTAATGCCTCTGCCTGGGGCTGTGCTGTGCACAGATGTGAGATAGTCTGGGGTTACCTGAGGTGGCTCTAATGTAGTGCCATGCTGCACAGTGTGCAGATCTACATGAGGTGAGGTAAGAGCACACAGATCACTTAAAACAGTAAGAAATTGCTTAAATCACTTACTTCCATAACTTCTACCATTTGTCCTTTGATCTCTAGGCAGTGCTCCTATGTTGCTTATTAAGTATCCAGTAATTAATAATGAAAGTCTGATAAAGTATTTTTTTTGGCAGACTGGGAGAAGGAAAAACAACTGCTTTTTGTAATCTTACTTTTTTGAAGCGTGGAAAATGTATTGAACCTTATGAAGACAAGTCCTTACCTAACTCTAAAGAAACAACTTCTTAGCAAATATGTAGCCATCTGGTCCCTCTGTCATCATTAAATGGAGCACTGGAGTATTTGCTTATGCAGATCTACAAAGAGGTTTAGTTGTATGGGGAGATGCTGCAAGATGTGAATTATTGAATTCTGAGATGCAAAGTCTGTATGCCATTAGTAAAGAAGAACTGTGAGGACAAACAGAATGTGCCTTAGCGAATTAACACATTCTGTTTATTTAGATAGTGAACAGATTATTCTTTCATGCTTTTGCTTTTTATTTAAGAGAGCAGTCTATTTGGCAACAGGGAGACCAAACTTACCGAAGTAGGTGCCAGAGCTTTTAATAACATGCTGCCATTGTTACCCTTCATCCTGCATTAGCCTTTAAAGGTGCTTGTTTGTTTCAATTCACTGCTGTGTGTAGTATTTAATAAGTGAGCTCTGCTCTGCGGGGATTTTTTTCAGGACTCTTGCATGCTCTGGGATGCAGTTTTCTTTGGCTCTGTCTCATGAGCCACCTGGTGGTAGAATATGAAACACCTGTGATGAGGCCGGTTTTTGACACAACTGCTGAAGTGGATTGTGGCAAACATGAATGGCGGTTCATTTAAGAGAGAGGGAAAAAAAAAAAGAGCTGAGTTGCTGCTCTATCTGTATCCAAACCAGCCTGAACTCTCCACTTACATGAATATGCTACGAAGCATTAGGGTCTAGGTTTTTGTTAAAACCTACTCAAGAAATAAGATGAGGGTTTAGTATGTCATGTTTCTGAGAATAAAGTAAACGCCTTCTGGAGAGGAAAAGGAGATGGCAGAAACAGTGCATTGTTAGTTATGGAAGTGTTGTGTCCTATATGGCCATAGGAAAGTGTAATTTTTTTCATTGTTTGAAACAAGCTGTCTTTGTCACCTTCTTTTTCTCTCCAAAATATGTTTTTACTTTATCCTGGGAAAAAATTTATCAATTTTAGTTGAGAGTTCTAATGAAATAATTGCTTGGTTTGTTTTTCCTTTTCACTTCTTTTATCTGAGAAGTTGAGAAATTTGTGAAGTCCTGCAGATTCCTGTCAAGGATGTATAACTTGGCACTTAGTGGCTTTTTTTTCTTTCCTCTCCTTGTCTCTAGGTGTCCCTGTGTACATGTGCTGCCCCCCTCCCCCCCCCCCCCCCCCCAAAAAAAGTTACCATACTGGAAATCTCTTGGTTTGTCTCTTTTTTTTTTTTCTTTTTCTCTCCTATTACTGTTACCAAATTGAAGTCATCAATTATATTGTAGCCTAAATTGTGCTTGTTTTCCTCTGAAAGTTTTACTTTGTTATGCTGCTTGTAATAAGTTCAGTGTTGACTTAAGACTTCTAGAAGCCTTTGGGTATTGTGGACACATGCTCTGAACAACTCCATGCTGCCAATGATGTGGTTTCCAGTCTTGCCGTGCCCACGATCATGTACTCCATGTGTGCATGATTTAGTTTGTATGGCCTGCTACTCATGCAGGGTGGTAGAGGACTAGCTTCAGGGGGTCTGACACAGCTTGTGTTCTGTTATGTGCTTCAAGTGGAGTATCTTCTTAAACCCAGAAGCCTAGAACCTGGGCTGAATGATCTTGTGTTGAAAGGATTGAATTGATGGTATGTAATATCTGCAAAAGGACTCCTTGAATCATCATCTTACTGTCTGTTGATCGTTAGGCTGTGAGCAACTCAGACTGATGCTGGGGAGCGATCTGAAACAAAGTGGGTGTTTCTGTAAATATAATTATTCCTCTGGGTGGCATCCTGGAGCATGCACTTGTGCAAATTCTTATGGCAGCAGTGAGGTGGGTGGAGACAAATAATTGCATACAAAAGTCTCTCGGTAGTGGTCTAGTAGTGTTTTGAGGTATGAGAATACTTCAGTTTTTGTGGTGGGTGGTTCCTGCTTTAGTTGTGCATTTTTAGCTATGTGTCACATTCCTTTGGGAAGTGACTGAGCGAGATGGGGCAGGGAGCATTAGAGACTGTGCCTGTGTTTACGGAGTTATTGAATTTGCTCAAGCTGAAGAGGCCAGGAGAGTCACAGGCAGAGCTGGAAGCTTGTAGCTTGTGTAGAGAGACTGGGAGACTGCAGTGCAGCCAGACAGGCTTTGAAGAGACGGAACATCCCAGGTAGTGCAGGGAAGTTGCATTATTTGCTGCAGTTTGGAAAGTTATTGAAGGGACTAAATCGAAGCCTTGGAGCAGAGGTAAGAACTGGCCTGCAGGGACAAAGTGGGTGGAGAGAGTGTAGTGTATAAACCCTCCTTATCTTTATTCTATGTCATCCATATGCGTTAAGCTTTTTTCCTCTGAGAAGTTTATTATTGTAGTTAATTTTCTAACAAAACTTGGCTTTTGTTCTGAAAGCCTTTCATTCTTCTTTGAGAAGCTCTAGGTAGAACTGAAGTCTAGGCAGTTCAGCCTCAAAGCTCAGGGAACTGATGCAGTCCTCAGAAAAGAGGCATGTTGATAAGGCCCTTGCAGATGCTTCTGATGTTCTAGGTACAATGTGTGTGCATGTGGTAAAGAGATGGTATAAAAAAAAAAAATGAAAAACCAAGTTGAATTAAACATTGTTCGTTCTTCAGCATATCATACTGTGTTGAGACAGAGCATGCATCTGGTGGTATTCTGTATATGTCACTTTCCACTAATTTTATTTCTGTATCTATTGTAGATGAAGGATGCCTGTATGTCTGGGGTAGCAACAAACATGGGCAGCTAGTGAGCAAGGAGATCTTTCTTGTTGAGCCCAAGAAGATAGAGACTCATTTTTTCTCACATGAAAAAATTGGAGCTGTTTGGAGTGGATGGACACACTTGGTGGCACAAACAGGTAGGTTACCTAAGAAGCAGCCAGATCTGGCACCTGCGCAGTAAATTATCTTTATTACAGGCAAAATGACTTTTAAATTGATTTTTTTTTTCTCACTGCTATTAGTTAGATGCAGAGAGTTTGACAGTTTCACCTGGGCTGTGGTAGTTTTTTGAAAATGATGAGGACAGACATTCTTTGGTTTCTGTCCCTCAAGTATTATTGTGCTTATATATCATGCATGTTCACAAATACAGTAGCACATGCATGCACACACCAGATGGATGCATCGTCTCTGCACCATCAGGGTGCTAGTTTTGCAGAATATATGAGAACTTCTAAAGATCATACTGTTTGAGTTATAAATGCCTCTTTGGAGAGAAGAGAGTTTGGAAAACTTCTTTCAGAGAATAGAGAGGTAGGAAAATGTGTCTGCAGCTTCCGGGATACGTGACTCTATTCCACAGGAAGATACAGGCAGAACTTTCATCCAGGACACAGGTATTACAGAGGGGGGAAGATAATCCTGATGCAAGTCTGTGTACTAAAGGCATGGAGGCATAGGTATGAACCGTTCACAGATTGCCTGAGTCTTAGTTGAGATCTTAAAAACGGACATAGCCCATCCCCCTCTGCTGCTACCATCTACTTTGTGAAGACATTACTAGGTGAAACAAACTGTATGGCTTTGCACAGATGCATTAGCCTTCCTGTACTTCAAGAGTGAGCCTAGCTTTCAGTGCTGTTCTTTTGCTGCTCTTTATTAAAGTGTTTAAGGACAAATAAAATTGTGCATTCAGAAGAAAGTCAAACTAAAATAACCTGTCTTGTTGTGTGTGTGCATTTGTATGTTTGACCATGGAATAAAATGTTGAGAAAAGGTAGGCATCCTCTCAAGATGAACTGAAATAAGATTAGTATGGAAGCTGTGCAACCTTACTTTCCTGGGAATCTTGCTATTGAGGACAGTGTCACACGTAGAGGGTTGTAGGGTTAGATTCTTTTCTGGGAAGAGATAAAAGGAAGGTCGTATGGTAATGGTGTTTCCATGTAAAAGGATGGTTGATCTAGTGAGGGTAATTTGAATGCATTTGTACTATTGCTCTGTTTGGTAGTGCAAAGGCAGGAGGAAAAAGTAGATGGAGAAAAAGGTAAGATATTTAAAAACTGTTTTGTTATGTTCACGTGTGAACAGTCTGTGCGATTTGCTGCTACTGTTGCACACTCTGTGGTGAGTTAGTTAAGTAAGACCACCAAGAGGATGAAATTCTTCCGTAGAACAAACAGAACAGCCAGGGTTATTAACTGGGGCAGTGTTACACACGGCATCGCTCTTCCCTTGCACGTAGTGCTGGGTGAGGGAAGGAAGAGCAGATGGAAACATTTTTCCTAGAATCATGTTGTGATTGGAAGAGCCTATTGATCTGTCCTGATATAACCCGTTTGTAAAGATAAAACTACAAAAGGAGCTGCAGGTCTGTTACCATTATTGTTTATTGGGATCTATAATATATGACAGTGGTTCAAGGAGTGCTTAGCCTTTAGCATGCAGTTATTTTGATTTAAGTGGGAGTTCTTGCATGCTCAAAGGTCAGCATGTGCTTCAGTATTTTATTAAACTGGTGCTATAAATTCTGCAACAGTTGCACAGTAATGCCCTTGCTCTGTGAGAAAAGTATCCGTTTTAATTACGGTGTATTTTGAACTCTTGGTGCTAGAAATCAGTGGGATATGGTGCATGACTGGAAAAACAAATTGATTAAGCATTCTGTTTCATAGCGTTCATTGTCTGGCATCAAAGCATGTGAGAGGTGTCATGTAAACTGCCTCACTCTGGCTGTCCTCTTAGCTATTTAAAAGCTGTGTTTGAACTCTGATTTTTAGAGGATGCTGTCTTGAGAATTTGAGCAGGAATTAATGCTACATACTGCTTGGAAACTTTTGAGGTGGAATAAAAGAATTGGTCTCAGAATGTATGATTCTTGAGAAAAGTGCTTATGTCATTCTTATTCAAACAGGAATGGTAGAGAAAAGGTGTTAGGATAACCTAATTTTTAAAGAGAGGGTATTGTCAACATGATTTGCCTTACTTCACTGTATCTTAATAATGAATATTCTTTAAGTCAAACTTCTCCAAAGTGTTAAAAATTTTAATGTGTAGTTGATATTTATCCATGGCCATCACAGGAATAAAGTGAATATATTAGTATCTGATTTTAAGAGAAAAAAGTATGTCGAGTGACTAACAGGGAAGCTCTTTCATGAATGTTTGAAATGAATTGAAATAAAGATAGGCTGACTTTTGTGTCTGCATGAGGAAACTGGTCAAGTGATGTGGTGGCATAAGTTATTGCTGAAACTGAATTTTATGCTTTTAGAATTTTAGATCTCTTTGAAAGTCAGTGGACCTGAACCTAAATCATTCAGAATAAGATCATGAATGGCCTTTGACAGCCTGCAGATACCAATCAGAATCTCATGGGATTTTCAAGGGTTGCTTAACTGCTAGACAGTGTGTGAGCTAAGCACCTAGCTGTTTCTGAAATACCACTCCATGTCTGTGCTTGAATTTGCGGTTGTCTAAGTAACTGTGAAAATGCACCCCTCCTGAAAAGTTTTCCCTGGGTGTAGCAGGTCTTCCATTATTGTACCCACTTCTAGCAAGCGAGGAAATGCAGCTTCACTTTCTGGTGCTTAGGTCACACAAACAGTTCCTGCTCTCTGTACTCAGAGTTCCACAGTTAGTGGAAAGGAAGCAAATTGGAGTGTGTGTTTGTTTATTTTTTTTTGGGGGGGGGGGGGCGGGCAGTGGAAAATAGAAGGAAGGTTGTAGTATGATGTTTCTATCCCTTTGCTGTGAAAGGTGGGAACATACTTTGGAAGAACATTGTGAAGTATATGGATTTTCTTGTATGAAAGATCAGACAAGTGTGTGTTTTTTTTTTTTTAACCTAATGGTCTATCTTGATACAAAATTTAATAGCGAAAATATAGGTTACTGTACTTGAAGTCTAGTGTTCTGTTACTCACTGAAGGTAGAGGAATTCTAATAGGCCATTAAAAATATTTAGAGCTCTGTTTAATTTTTTTTCTGAACATTCATCCTGGTTGAAGTAGTAATAATAAAGCATTCATAATTGCAGCTAGCTTGACGGTAAATTAAAACTTGTTGGAAAGAGATAGGAAGAAACCGAATGGATAAAAGCTGAACACTCTGTTCATGCATAAATTTACAAATTCTACTATTTCAAAGTGACATTTTGATCTTTGTCTGCCAGATGAGCAGTACTTGATTACAGATCAAACAGAACACTAAAAAGTAAATGGGACAGTGATGTTGATAAAAGCAACCATCTGGAGGAACAGTGGATAGTTTCATGGATGCTGTGATTTGATGCTGTTAAGTGAGCCCAAGGACATTACAAACTTAAAATGTTAAACCTCATACCTTTGTTATCGGGGAAGGAACGTGGCATAGATGTCTTCCTCTGTTTTATCAAGTTTTCCTGTGTATGAAAACTGGCCTATTTTAAAAGGCTTGTTTTTGTTTTTCCTTTATGCTATGGGCAAAATACATGACTCTTCTCATTTCTTTCCTACTCTGTCCTTACAAGTGATTTTAATTGCTCCTGAAATCAGTGTGATACTCATCTTTCTCGTCATATATTATATTCTGCCCCATTCAGGGACTGCTGAAAGTCATGTTTCCTGTCACTTTTCTTTGGAGTTTGATTGCCTCTTTTTTCATTTGCTATTATTTCTATTATAAACAGTTCAGATGCAAGAATTTCATTCTTGAGTGTGAATTGCTTGACTTAAGTTAACATTTTCATAGGATGTTGTGTTGTTCATCCTCGCTCACCCTTAACTGATTCTCTTCAGCTCTGATTCCTTACTCTGATTCCTTATTCTTCTCAAGGGTAGAGCTGTCTCTTTTGGACTATTCCTGTTTCTGGATTTTTAGATTATCCACTCTATGCAAGCTTACTATAAAAAAAACCAAAAACAAAACAAACAAAAAAAAGCCCCTCACAAAACCCTTCAAGATAGCTACTTCTTCTTCTGCCTTGATTCCCAGTTCCTACAGAAGTTGTACAATTAGGCTCTTAGAACCCCTTCAAAATAAGTTGTATTATTCTGCTACCAGTGGTGGTGCAACTCATTGATAGTTGGCCAGAAAAGACTAGGATCAAGACTCTTGTTGTGTCTGGTTGCTTTTTTTTATTGGGTCTCTGATGATAAGATATGAACTTGTTAATGTCTTTGGTTTGTTCATTGTTTTCTGTATTGGCACTTATGTCAAGTGACTTTCTAGGCATGCATTTCAATTAGGACAAGGCAGTACTGGTATTGCTCTTTATACGAAGGACAGATCAGACATGTCCTTCTGGCCACAGACTTCAAGTGCAAGCACTATTCTCTTCAGGCAACTGCTCTGTGAAGTGCCTTGCTCCCACGCCAGTGCCCTATGCCATGGCACAAGGAGCACCACTGCAGTATAGATGATATTATTTTGAATAATAATGAGCAGCTCTTTTGCATTGCTCTGCTTAACAATGTCTACTTTAATTTGTGGGCCTTTTCCAATTGATAAAAACCTCTTTGAGTGGAACTGCTCAAAGATGAGCATCAATCTAGAGGTTATTGCTTAGATCATTTAAGTGAGCCAAGTCGTGGCCTATAATGTTGAAGATGTAAGTTAGGCTACTTGAAGGCAAACCTAAATATAGCAAGAGAGAAGTCTTTTAAAGACTTAGAGGTGAATCATCAACTTCAATTCAAAACAAGTTATTTCCTTGTTAACTGGGATGCCTAATAAATAAGCTTTCTTAATCTGACCTGTTTTATTATTTAAGCGTTCTCCTGAATACATTCACTAATTTATTTTTCATGTGAATTTCATGTGGAATTATACTTTGGTTGAGCTCAGATAAAAAATTTCGAGCTCCTTCACCCAGAAGGAGTTACCTTAAGAATGCAGTTACAATGCTGTTTCTGCTTACGCGAATCTGCCTTACATCTAAAAAGTTTGAGGAACAAAACATGATCAGATCCCCATGAAAGGGTCTTAATATTGAGTCCTCATTCCAAATGTGTGTCTGAGTCAGAGCTGCTTTGGACATCCCTTGGCATCACATCAACATTAAGCCACATAAACACTTGGAAGTGGTCCAGCATGTTAGTAATCTGTATGATAAAATTGAACACATCTCTTGTTTTTCTGAAGCAAATCAAAATGTGTCTCCCCAAAGACTGGGTGCGGACCAAAGGAATACTTCCAATCAGCTGAAACGAAAAGGAAGCTTCCCCTTTTGTAATTGCATTTGTATCTTCTTTTTCTGATGCCAGGTGCTAAGTAAATCTCTCAGGCCTTGCTGGAAAGTACTTTAAGCGGGGAGGTGAAGTGAAAGGACACTGCTCTGACACCTGAGCAGTGCAGTTTCAGCCCACTAGAGGTCCTTTCCAGTTTTGTTTTGAATTAAGTCAGCAGCCTTGCTGATGCTGCAAACGATACCTCCTTAGTCTTGAAATTCTCAGCAGCTCCCAAGAAGTGCAAATCCTGCTGCTGCTTTTTTTTTTTTTTTGGTGGCTTGTGTATGGTACCAATGAAGCATGTACTTGATGAGGACTCTTTTTATCTCCTTAGCCATTATAGTGTGATCTAGCAAAAGGAACTGCATTTGGGAAGTGACATTTTGAATAGCGAATAGCTTAGAGATCTTGTTGAAGGTAATCTGGGTTTACTGAGTGCTGTTGTTCTAGAGCCTGCCTTTATTTAAAACAAAGGCCAAAAACCTAATGTTGCCTTTATCGCTATTAAAAATTCCCTTTTATTTTTCCCTCTACACTTTTTTTTTTAAGGAGATGTTTTAGAAAATGATCATATCCAAGGGACAGTATGAATTTTGTATTACTCTGGTTTTGGTAGCTAATGTTAATGAAGCAAAAGCTGCTATTAAGGAGCATCTTGTTGCTGGAGCACTTGCTTTTACTTATACCTATTCTTCCTGTGTATGTTGTTGAGCTTACTATTGGGCTTGAAGAAACTGAATGCCAAAGTGTGTTTCATGTGCTGCATATAAACGTGTGCTGAATTTTGCACTGGTAATATGGGAGAGCAGAATATGTGGTTGTTTCCTGCTATACAAATTTTGCCAACTCAGTAGGATGCCATAGGACACAATCTGGTAGGGGAAACTGCTGGTTTTCTGAGCAGGACCAGTATGTTGTGTGTGTAATTTTTATGCATGTGTGTATGTACGCATATGTATATATTGTGTATCTAAAAAAAAGAAATAAACTGGTTGAAGACGAGTGCTGGTCCACACAGCTGAGGGTTGATGCATTTCCAATTTTGAGAAATGTATGTACCCGTTTGTGATTCATAAAGGTTTTGAGGGTTAATGTCAGCTGTCTTTTTCCTGTAGAATGATGGAAGAATACATTGACAAGCTGGTCTATTTTTTGTAGGCTGGGTGGGGTAAGGCAATGCTGTGCAATCTTTTAATCACTTTATGATGTTCTGTTTTGGTGCTGTGACTGAGTTGTTTTTTTCATTTGCATCAGATAGGAGGGTATGTGATAATTTGCTGTATGGGAGAAGGTAGAAAGGATTTTGCATTCATCTTCAGTGTGAGGAGATTTTGTCTTTTCTATTTACATGTTTTGCCTTGTATCAAAACTCATTCATTCTAGCTAAGAGACAACTTTATCTTTCTGGTGAGGCACTGCAGCAGTTTACAAATACTTTTTGGGATATCTTTATTCCTAGCTCAAAGATACTTTTAAAGAGTAAAATTCTGTCTTTGCAATGTACCAGTGCTATTGCAATTCTTGCATGTTGCTTGCATGTTCTACCTCGCAGAAAGACCTCAGAGCAATTTGCAACTCCACTGTAAAGTTAATAAGGGCTATTAAATTCATTTTTCAGTTGTGCAGAAGAGCCTCATAAAGATCAGATGACTTCCTCAAGGCATAAAACAAGGGTCCTCCCAACTTTTTCCTGGGCTTCAGTAGCAAGTTTCTCTGTGATGACATAGAAGATGCTGAATAAACTCCAGTGCCAAAGAGATGAACCCATCTCCTTATATAAACATCCCTCATACAGAAAAACGTGGGAGGATGATCTGTCCTGGTTCCATGATCATCCTTCTCACAGTCATCTTCCACTGCTGCGCTAAAGGATGTGGCCGACAGTTTTCATGTATGGTTCGTTGGTTTCTGTCATTATTCCTGTGGAGAGGAAACTGTGCACTCAGTGACATCTTTCTTATTGATAGTGTGGGGGTTTCTGTCTTTTAAATAACATTTTTTTTCCTTGTTGGGATGCACAGCTATGAGTGTGTCTCATGCATTTATGAATCAATAAAATCAGTAAAGAAAGGTATTGAAATCAGGCTGAATGTTCATAATTTGCCCTTTCCAGAAGGTGGTTCATTCTGGGTATCTGCATCGTCCTCTTATGCTCCTTTCTCACATGGCTGAAAAAGCTTGTTCCCACTCCCTTCCTTTTTTTCTCAGCTGTGCGTTCAGTGCACAATGTGGCAGCTGATTGGAAGGATATATTAGTGCCAATAGGTGACAGTCAAACACTGAAACTGGAGCCCCCGACATTCTTTTTAATGTGAAATAGCTGTATTTCCTGAGTTTAGGTTTTGGGAAAACATGTAAAATATTAGAAATAAGCTAATTCAAAAACCTCAAGTTGATAGGAACCCCCAACTTTGCAGAACCTGCAAAGCAAGCATTTAAGGAAGAAAAGTCTTCAATCTGTCTTGGGCTAAGTAAATTCTAAGTAAAATGTGGTAGATTCCGTTTCTTTTCTGTTGTCTTCTAGTGAATGATTGTTCTTACCTCCTCTTCATAATACAACGTCTCAACATTGTGAAGCAATGGGAATGTATGCTCCACAGTATGTTATGTTCCTTGCTATCGTAATAAATATTTTTGTGCACCATAAGGCAAAGTGACAAAGAATGTCAGTTGGATGTATGTAGACTTTAAAGCCAGGAATCACCACTGCAGAGGAGGTCCTACTAGTTGATCCAAAATATGCTGTTTAATTTCGCTGAGATGCCCCAGTGTTAAGCCCAGTAACTTGTGCTTTGCAGAAATGTAACTTCCAGAAAGACCTTCACCTGGAGGTAGGATGTGGTGGTTTTTTTTTTCTTTTTTTCTGATGGTGTGTTTCAGGTCCAGTGATTGAATTAGAGTGTGGCTGGAACCACTGTAGTTGCCTGGGTGCTGTTTCACTGGGAGGGATGGGCCACTGTTCTCTTGATGTGGGTCCAGGCCGGTCTGGCAGCTCTGCTAGGATGCTTTGAGAAAGTGGAAGATTCACCTCTGCTTTTGATAGCTTGTTCCAGTGCTGAGACTCCAGCTGTAAGACAAATCAGAAAAATGACAGAGTGAAAGAGTCAAGGTGAAGGTGAGAGTGTGGATGGAATTTAACAGGAAAATGGTTGCTAGCACTAAGCCCTTGTGATGCTTTGTGTTTGCTCTAGGGCTTTTTAGGAGTACTTACAGGACCTAAGTAGGAAGGTCTATTGCAAGTACAGTCACTCATGTTAGAATGAATAGAGTATAACTTTGGCTACTGAAAAGTATTCAGAGAAGCATGAAATCAGCAGGCAGAACTGTTGCAATTTATAGAAAACTCTTTGCCCCCAAGAGCACGTTTCCTCTTTGCTAGTGTCCTCCACCTTCTGCACGTGTTACAGAGAAGATAATGAATGTGATAGAGATGTGTCTCTGTGATGTATGTTATAGCTTTTCATTGGCTGGGTCTCATGATCTGAAATTGTTCGCAATCATCAGTCTGAAATGATTTCTAATAAGAATTAAAAAAACAATTGCACATTGTTTGCATTGATCTGCTTGCTAAGTCTGTGATATTTTAGAGTTATGACTACAACTGATGCTGTTTTTCATCTACTTGTAAATTCCATAAAACACTTTTCAATATTATTGAAACTCTTGAACTGAAAAAGTTTATCTGTTCAACATATACTCAAAAATGAGTATGATACTGAAAACTGTGAAGCTTGAGAAAGATTAACTAGACTGTAAAATAAGTTTTTACTGTGTTTTGCATGTGTTTTCAGTTGTGATTTTCTGAGTTTACATTGGTGATATGGTTAGTTTACAACATACAGATCTTATGATGCAACTGATGATGGAATTTTTGGTTACATTAAGAAAAAAAATGATTTTAGGTTTGTGGCTGAGAAATCTGAAAACTCTCATACAGGCCTATCCTGAAGGTCTCATGTTTTGAGTATATAGGAGAGAGCATGGAAGGGGGGAGAGAAAAAGAAGCACATGAGCACGAGTTTGGGGACTAAAATGGTAAGATGAAATAATCTGCTCAGGGTTACATAAGGAGTTTGTGTGACACAGCTAGGAATGAACCCCAGTTTTAACCAAATACTATTTCATCCATCTGCGAAAAAAATTCCCATTCTGGTCTTTTGGCTTTAGCTAGATAGTTTGCTTTGTTATTGACTGTGTATGCTTAAACTGCTTTACCAAATGTGGCCCTCTGGACTAGTGATTTTGTGTTTTAAACTTCTAAGTGTAAGGACCTTGGTATTGTTAGTTAATATCCCCAAAATTCAGAGATTAAAGGTTTGCAGAAATTCATATGAGATCCATGGGTAATTTATAATATGTAGCCACAGGAGTGAAGATTTTAGGTGCCTATGGGAATTGGTTTATATTTTATGCATTGTCTTCATATCTAGCTCCTTGTTTGATCACAAATCAATCTTACTTTGTTCAGCTTTCATGATATTTATCTTAAAGTTTGTGAAAGTTGCTGAAGCAGGGCTTGATGGGAACTGTGTAGTATGTTACTCAGGAAGTCTGTTCCTGGCTGGCAGCCAGCTGAGACACAGGAGGTACTCACTGTTCAAGGATTTGAAGTCAAATTTGTGGCAAGTTTGCACCCAGGGAACGCTCTGAAAATTAAAGGGTGTCTGGGAGGATAAATACATAGATTAAAAATGCACATTTTTCACTTGACTCTGTGTGGATACGTGTAAGGCTTATAGATGTGGAGTAACTGTTTAAGTCAATACAAGATGTTTAATATACCTTTATTTTATGTGCATTGAGTTCACTACTTGAATTGGATTCATCTTCTCCCTTCTACAGAGACAGGAAGGCAAGTTTTTTAGACTCTGCAAAATACATATGTATAATATATTTTACAATATTCTGGAAATTTGTGACAACTTACCATTTATTTCTGTGACTAAATCAATACAAAGTTCACTTTTGAAAGTAATTTATGTGAAAAGAATCCTTTCTTTTGGCAAGAAGTCCCTTTTCAGTCACGGATCATCCCATTAATGCAAAAACTTGGAAGAAGACACAATAAAGTCGATGAATTGGCACACAGACTTTTTCTTTTCTCAAGCACGAAAGTTTGTGCAGCCCTGTGATACCTTTTTTCCTGTTTGAGGAGGAATATCCTCACCAGCAGGAGCTCTTCTTTAGGTTAATCCTGTCATTTTGATAGTTTCAAAGGCAGATCTCCAGGCTCCTTCTATCAAAAGTCTTCTACCTCTTCCAGAAATCCAGAACTGTGCTCAAAATAGTTTGGTTTCTATTGTCGCTATTTGATCATCAAGCCTTTGATCATCAAGCTTTGCATACAGGAACAATTATTTTGAATCCTTTTTTTATTCTTTGGTGGGAACAAACTTTGATTTCCACCCCGACCCTGCCTGAGCTGAGGAAATTCCTTAGTGTCAGTCTTTTGTAGGTGCTTAGGAAAAGTGACCAGGAATGAAAAGCAGAAGTGTCTTATGGAAGCTCTGTTTTCCTTTTTGTGGAATCACTTTTCCTATTCCTTCTTCAAGCATGGCGCAGTCTGCATCTCTTTAGCCCTGACTTTGAGTTTTGTGAGGGCTGGAGTATACTGATTCAGCCACCCCTCAGGAAGGGCACTGGAAGGGAAGGGAAGAGTATTGCAAAGATCAGCTTTGGATGTTTGCAGCTCTGGTGTTGGGGTATTACCCACACATAATATTTATCAAAGTACACGCTTCTTGCCTTCAGCGAAGTACAGTAAGATACTTTGTCTCCTCTGTGACTTTTGTGGTATTGGGCTGCCTTCCTTAAACATCTTTATTTTATTGGAACGACCTTGTAGAAAATGTTGTGCTTCACTTTGCCTTAGCAGTTGAGGCAGAGGTTGAGCATGTGTCCATGCTTAGAGAAAACATCATCACTACCTTTGTACTCTGGAAGGAGAAGTTCCTGAGTGTTTTCATGTCCAGAGGTCTCCCTGCTTCACTAGTTTTGGACCTTATTTTGTTCATGGGATCAAGGAGTTGGTCAACCTGGTAGCCTAAATCAAGAATTGAATGAAATAGAATATGTTGGAGAGGGGAACACCCCCTCCTCCCCCCCCCCCCAAACTCCCCAAACCTTGAGTTAGTGACCTGTAGAGACTGTATCCCTCAGTAATTTCTGAATTTTATCATGCTGTTATCTCTTCCCAGGGATTTGGGAATTCTGTCATCAGTGAAGAATTCAAATTTACAGACAGCTTATGGAAGATTTCTGCAGATGAGTCTTGTCAGCCAAATCCTACAAGAACTTGTCTTGGGGGGTGGTGGTGGTGGTGAATCTTGCCAGGGCTTCTATCCTGCCACATTGTCAGTGAATCTCTGAGCAGTTTTGCTGCCAGAAGATTTCGGTAATCATGGGATCTGCTGTGTTTGCACTCTGAGGCACAGTGGATTTTGTTTCCAGCAATTATCGCTCACCAGCACAATGAGAGCCTTCCATAACATCCCACTTTGTGCGTTTCAGCCCCTCCTGTGGACTTCTGTTTTATGGCAGGGACGTGTTTCTTATTTTTGTTCTTCCTTGAGCAAGAACTGAATAAACAAAACCTGTGGGTTGGCTCTAGCTTGTGTGGTATATTGTTCTTTTTTGCTTTTCAGTATCAGCTGTTGTTACCAAGTTAATGAATTTTTAGCTTACTGAATGTTAAAGCATCCTGGATTTTATTTTCAAAATTGTATGGATTTGAGTTCTAGATAACTGTAGCATCTGTAAATAGCTAGAAGGGATTTGCATTTTCTCTGGCTTCATGGGCTGGCATCATTCCTTTCCTTTATTTTTATGTTTGCAAGGTTAGAGTGTGTGTGTGAGTGGTGGTGGAGTGGATGTATTACATGTGTATGCATATGTGTGTATACACACACATGTATTTATATATTAAAAAAAAACTTTGTGCCCAGGCCTTTGGGAAATCTTGTTTTCTTACTGCATTTGTTTTTTCTATTGCTTGCTGTGCTACAACTGTGGCTAGTTCTTCTGTACATGGTTTTGTCATTACACGCTCCTTTTTCTGCTGTTGCTCTCTGGGAGTTACTTTTATGTGACTTTGGTAAAACTTGAAGAAATTCTTTCTATGGTTTAGGTGCCAGTGAGCTGATACAGTTCAGTTTAAACTGAAGGTATGTTCTAAAAGGTTAGTAGCATGTATTCAGAGTTGTTCATATGGGTTGTCTTCTTTGTGCCTTTTTTTTTTTAACAGAAGCTTGCTAACATCTTTTGTATAATGTGTGTTAATTCTGGGATAACTGTCCCTCATCTGTCCTTCCTTGTTCTTTTCAGTTGATGCAGTAAATAATATTTGTTGTGCATGCCATGTAATGTCTTTTGTATGTAAGTAGGAAAGGGTCAGGAAGATGCTAACCCCACATAAATTTTGATTAAGGTTATTTGTCATAAAATAGAGATGCTAGTAACTGGCATCAAGGACAAGGAAGTTTATCACTATATATTTGAATTTTCCATTCTAAGCTCAATTGTGAGTATATTGACAAGTTGAAATTGAGATGGTCTGTGGAGAGTAGGATTTAAATGGATTTTTGTTGAATTTAGCTCATGCTAAATTCTGTGTGTGTTATCAAGAAGTATAAAACAGGAGAAAATAACTGTGATGAATTTTGCAGATCTCTTCTGTTTGTCTTACATGTGCATGGCAGCTGGTAGAATGTGTCTACTGCAGCAGAAGGGGAAGACACAGTGCATAATGCTGGTGTCTCCAGTTTTTCTTGGCCATGACCTCCCTTGCGTGCGTAGTTGTGTTCAGATGTATTTTGGTGAGTACTCCATGACTGGGGGAATTTGGAAGGTGACTCGATCATCATTCAACATTGTGCTCCAGGGCTTCTCTAACGTAGACCTCAGGTGTGGGAAAGGGACCGTGCTATACTGAATTTCTTTTTTCTTTTTTTCCTTTTTTATTTATTTTTTCCTCTCCTTACAATATCCTCTTTTCTGCTGTTGGAAATAGTGACTGTTTTGGACCTAACTGATGTGAGTGTCTGTCCTAGCTTGAAGGACCTGTGACCTTTAAAAAGCTTTCAGAAAAATGAGCCCGTAAAATGTGGATGTGGTATATATTTTGTTAGGTCATTAGTGTATGAAATAAGGGGGCCATTATTATTTTTTTTTTCCTTTGTTTTGTTTGGTTTCTGTGGTTGAATTGCTGCAGTTCGTGGCTAGCCATATATTTAGCAAATGCGATGAGCAAGGTCAGATATGTTAGTAGTATATAGAAGACTACAGGGAAGAAAGTTCTAGTGGGGTCTCACTGACAGTGCGTGGACTGCGCTAAGCCGTGAAGAGTGTAAAGAACGGGCTGGGAACTGTGGATTAAGCTGAACTGCTGCAAGAATTCAGAAGCAAGAAGGAAATCCCGTGATCCTTAGCCACTTGAAGACAGGCTCAACTGATCACACAGAGGCAATTAGTTGGGTGACAGTTGACTTTGCTTGTCCGCATTCCCTACCTGGTCTACTTCAAAACAAAACAAAATCTCTTTGTGATTGTGACATACTGGCGATGGTCTGGGTTCCCTTTCCGTTGCGGGTTTTTTACCTGCACTCTCAGTAGCGGCAGCTTCCTTTGTGTTAAGCACCATAATAAGGTGGTATTTCCTATATACAGGCGACTATAGATGTGGTGTTTATGCTGTTTTCAATATCCTATGCCACTAAAGCCAATTTGCAAGAACAGTTGTAGTTTGGGGGGCTGAGAAGGGCAGCTTTATTGGCTGTGACCCATTTTGGGGGGGATTTTTTCTTTTATTCTTTTTTCCTTAGTGGAAATTAAATTGTTGAAATTGTGGATGTTAATACTTCTCTTGAAAACAGCTCCCCTCTTACAGTTATTGTGTGGTCAAGGTACAAGGCTGATAGAAAGCTTCCTTTCAAGAGGAGGAATTTGACTGTAAATGTCTTTCTTTCTAATTCTTTGCTGTGCTTGTAACTGGAACAGGTGTCACTGCTACAATAAACATTTTAACTACCTTCCAAGCCATTTTTGTTTTGTTAAAACCTTTTTTGTGTTAAACCATTTATTTTGAATCACACTGAAGTGGATTCATTCATGTTATACTAACCTCTTTGTCACTTCACCTGTTTGAAGCTGAAAAGAAGCAAGCGTAAGGGCAAGAGAATCTGCTGCTCTATTATTTTCCCTTATAGCTTGTCTCTAAATTCCATATCCATAGGTAGTACTAGAGAAAAATCCAAATATGGAATAAATAACTCAAAAGACTGCTATTTTTGGTTGTCGTTCCAACAGACTGGGCCAGAGACGGTATAACTTGAGTCCCTTTCTTCTTGACTCCCAGCTTGTAATTCAACTTCTGGACTCCCCTGTGTTGTGGGTCCCCAGCTGAGCCTTAGCTGTTTCCTGGGGCGGCAGCCATCCACAGCGACGCTTCATTATCAGGCTCTGCTGTTCAGCAACGAGCTGAAGGGGCCCTTGGGGGTTTCCTCCCCACACCCTTCCTGCGGGGAGACCTGGGGCAGTGCTGTCAGGGCTGTGTTCTCAGCTGCAGCATGGAGATCGCTTTGGCTTTCCTTGAGACTTGCTTGCTGCTTCTCACAGCTACTCAAGCCCGGTCTGCGTTTGGGAAAATGTGGAAGCGATCCAGTAATAGTCGCTTGGAATAAACGCGCTCTGCGGAAGTCAAGTGGGGAGTACGATGGGGCAGCCTGGTCTGACTGAATACTGTTTTGGTGTTAATGCCATGTCGGTGCATGCCTGTTTTCTTTCACCGGTTGTCCCACTCTGGCTATATCCTGTGTAGTCCTGTTTTGCAAACTGCTTCTGGGAAGGTATGGGGGAGGAAACTGTACAGGTTTTGTTTAAGATTTGTCTTTACCTTGCTGTGTAGGTGTTTAGTTCAGATTAAGCCTGACTCTCCCCCCCGCCCAGTTACTTTCATTCTATTTAAACCAGTTCATAGCTAGGCAGCTCTAAAATGAATGTAAAGGTTCATACAGAGGTGGGAATAAAGTTTCGTATGGACGTTTCCACTGGTTAGTATGATTTAGTTAAAAACCAATCTAGAGTAAGTGAGCTGCTGTGAGAGAAAAGGGCCAGAGCATACTGGTACCATGGGAATCCTAGTGACATGTCCTGTAGTGAGGGGAGAATTTTTGTTGCCAGAGGCTGTAACATCGCAGCTCAGTACAGGCGTCAAAGCAGCTTCTGGAAACTGGACAACATACGAGCTCTAGTGGCAAGGTGGTTTTAAGTCTCAGGGCTGTGGTAAATATAGAGCAAATAAACCTCATAGTATATGGAAAATTTTGATAGATAAATTACTTAATGCAAACAAATGGATCTTGTCAACCCTCATCACATTTAACTAGAAATAGTGATTTATTTACCTTGACTGCTACTGTGATCTTTTTGGGCAAAAAAATGACAGTTTCTCTGAGTGTTAAATGTTGTCATGTCACATGACACAGTGGCGTGGAGCTGAATAGTGATGAGATGGATTGAAATGATGGCAATTCAAAGCCTTTAGTAATGTGAGGGATTGATGTGAAACAGGCGAACGATGAAAACTTGCACTTAAAAAAAAATTTTGCAGCTGTGCAAAGGGGATATAACAAGGTCCCAGACAAACTATTTGACCACTTAACTAAGGTGGTAGTGCTTTGCACCCACTTTGCATAGAATAAAAAGCTGAAAGCTGAAACCAACCATTATGTAATAGTTGAACTAATCTATTTGACAAGTGACTGCCAAACATACAAAGTATATTTACTCGGTGCTCTTTTACTTTTTGTGGTCTTTGGGCATGCCTACAAGAATAATGACTATTGCATTATCAAATGACGACAAAATTTAAACCTGAATCACATCCTTTATTAAAGCATTTCATAATGGTCTTGTTACTAAACTCGGCTTTTGAGAGGATCTGCCCATGTGTACATATGTGCATTGATCTAAAGATCTAGTTTAATCTTAGCAGCATTTTAAGACTATTAAATACTTTTTCCATAACCTTTAAATGACACTTTCTGATTTTTATTTCAGTAATTAATTATTCAGGCTTAATGCTCACTAATGAATCCTATTATTTGAACAGAGATAATGTGTTTTTTAGGAGCATATTGGGTGAACTGTCATAATGCAGCTTAGTGGGAGCTTTGTGCTTCTGAAAAACAGTACCTTTCAGGACCACTGTCTTTCTGCAACAGAAAAAACAACTGACCCCCTAACTGGCTTGTTCTTATGTTCAGGTACTTCCAAATTGTGCATTTGAGGTAGGATGCTGTTGGGTACAGGAGATGTCAACAGTTGTGAATACTGAGTACCAGATTTGTAGGCTTATGGAAGGGCTTTGTCATCTTTTTAATGAGACCTGCCAGGAGGGTGCATGTACTTGTTTTATTTGGTAGTTAGACTGGTGGCTTTTCTTGTTCAAATGATTTGAGGTGTGAGGAGCCATATAACAATCTAACACAAGTCCAGGAGGAAAGCTTTCAGTCAGGCTTAGGTACTTGTTAAATTGTCCATGTCTGTTCAGGTGCTAGGAAGGACTCCACACTACTATAACCTGAAGTTGTATCTTTGTCTTGATGCAAGTATGAACAGCAAGCTTCCAGCACATGGGGTTTTAATTTGTTTTATGTATCCATATGTGTTCAGCTGACTTAGCTGGATTTTGAGTGCTCTGAAAATACCATGACTGACCTCTAAATAAGCACTTGAGTCCAATATATGCAAGTGTGGTTAGCAGCTGGTGTCCTTTAACACTGTATGTGTATTCCTTAAGAAAAATTGTAAGCTAAATCAGTTTTCTGTTTTTTTCTGTGCTGCTCTGTGGCTCGATTTCCTTAAATAAAAGATTAATGATTTTTTTGATATAGCCTATAAAAAAATATTTCTTTGCTTAAAAATACTGCTGAAATCCAAACCTGGTGATGAATTTTTGCTATATAGTGGGGATGTATATTAGTTTTGCACTTAACTTTGAATTATGTTGGTGTGGATCCCCAGATCAGTTTTCATTTTGGCAATATATTTTTGAATAGTGAATAGTGTAGCTGCTAAGAGAGAAATGACCCAGAGCTGGCCTCCAGCAGTTCTGCGGCAAGCTCTCGTTGCTAAGTGAGGCTCAGTCTCAATGCAGAATGGCACTGGAGAACAAATGGATTTCTACCCTAACAAAACCTTTGAAGGTGACTTTGCTGTCTGTTGCATGCTTGTGTTGTTTTTGAAGACCTTTTCTGTATAGGAGGAGAAGGAACTATTCCAAGCCCCAATAGAGACCGGGCAGGATTCATAAGGACTGCTGCAGGACAAGGCATGGTAGCTGCAACTCAGGTGTAACTCCTTCCCCTTCCTGTAGTTCCTATTTAAACTTTGGTGCAAAGACTGTCTCTTAGTAAGTACATACATTGTGTGTGGCCCCTAAAGAGCTGAGAGTTAGAACTGCAGATCAAGAGGAACTGCATTTACCTGTCTCTTCGGATGTGCTTCAGGTTTTGGGGATCTTCTGCTACACTGAAGAGCTCAGTTGCTTCAGGTTTGCTTTCTTTGTCTCAAGTCTAGACTTTGGCTCCTCAGTGTCAGCTGTAGGAAATGGTTTTATTTTTGCAAAGCTTTTTGTACAATCCTTTCCATGGTTGTTGAGTGCTTCTGCCACAAGTTGTCTCTTCTTGTGGCATTTAGGGAGAGACCTAGGGTGCTATAGGAAGATGTATGTTCTCAGTAATGAAGTTGTGCTTTAATCTTTGTAGCTGAGGAGATACTTGGAATAGGAGGTTAAACCAAAATTGGGTGCCATGGTCAATTCTATGGGGGGAAAAAATTGCCTGACTGCACAACAGTGATATAAAAGAACTTCCAAATGAATTAAAATGCTTTAGATAGAGTGGAATAGAAAGTAGTACTGAAAATACTGTATTGTTCTTCTCTAAGTCAGTGGTTTGTGTGACTTTCTACATGGAGAAAAGTTACTCTTTGGGGGACGTTTCCATGCGTAATGTTTATCGTCATTGCTGTAGTGTATAGCAGTATCACTTACATCTCAATTTCTACAAGTACACTAGCTCATAATTATATGGCAGGCTTTTGAAATTCTTATTTTATTCATCTATTTCTCTATTGTAAGGTAACTTTAAGATATCAACAGCTGTATTCCTATCACCATGATACTCCTGAAACAGCCTTATATATGCTACTCTGTCTCTTATTAAATTCATTATTTTCCATTGTTGTTAATGACAGGATGCTTTCTAATACCAGAACTCGTATGCTACAATTTGAGGTGCTTGCAAAGTGTGGGAGCACTTTGCTTCACAAAGAGTTTAGGTTTTTGTTTTCAAAATTGAGCACATAAATCCAAGTTCCAAAATTTAAGTGTATCGTTTTAAAAATTGGTGTCAACTTGCCCTCTAAATCAGCTGCTAATACGGTCTCCATTGTGTGGAGGGTAAAGGCAACCCTTTTAAGAAGAAAAGACACTTCATTGCTGGTTGCCTTTTTCAGACCTTGTTTCTCTGTCTGATGTTATAAGGAACACAGTATGTAATCAGAATAAAGTAATTAAAGTTTTTCCTTTTGTGGGACAAAGACCGTTGTATTAAGAAAGTTTTAGCATCTGATTTGTGCAGAATAAAACCTGGGAGGAGTTTCCTCTAGTAACTCATTCTCACTTGTGCTCTCTTTTTATTAAAAAGACAAATTGTGCAAAACTTTTGAAGATGACACTGATCTATTCAGGGACATTGCTTTATCATTTTTGTTAAGATCTTTTGATTATGAATCTAGGAAATCTTATTGTTCTAGAATTTTTTTAAAACTTTTTCAAAGCTACGCTGTTGTTCTCTATACATGTGCACATGCACACACACATTCCTATAGTGTGTTTTTATATATTTATATATATATATTTTTTCATTCCTTTAAGAATATGTTTTCCTACATCTCTTCCACCTCAAATAATTAGCAAACTAAAATTTAGTTTGGCAGTTCTCACTTTACTTTTCTGTTTTGATTTTTGGACCTGATAACAGCCATCCTGTGTTTTGTATGAATTTCCCTGTAGATAATTTTTTTCATTCAGGCTTGTGCCTGCTAGAGTTATAGCTGATTTGAAGCAGTCTATTTAAGAGAAAATGGATGTTAAAACTGCCAGAAGAGAAGGTCAAGCTATGGTGACGATGTAGGGGTGGCAGTGTGGATTGCCAGAAGTCCATCTGTCTTGATGAATCGTCTTGACAAGTCAGCCAGGACAAAGTAAGGTGTTGTATCCTTTTGTGATCATCTCTTCTTGCTTGATCACTTAGCTAGAGATTTAAAACAAACACACACAAACAAAAACCCCAAAACACTGTGGGCATGCACAGGCAGAAAATAGTAGTTGAAATGAATGGTGACTGTGCCTGATTTCAAAATCTAGAGTAGTTATTTAAAAGCTTCTCTGATTCTAGAGCTGTGTTGTAGCAGTGTTCATCAAAACCTGGTCTCCACATGGCCTTGAGATTCAAGACCATACAATGAACTGATCCTTGGTAGACACAAACTTGATATGTAAAATTGAGTGTCTGATTTCTAAGCTTTTCACTTCAGAATAAGCAGATGACTCTTCCCCATCTGGCCACCTGCTTTATGGCAAGAGAAAACTTGTGACGCCTGTCCAAGCTGTCCTATCCCGTTGTATTCTGTGAAGCATGAATTTGATGGCGCCGCTTCTTTCAATCAACATCCTTTTTAATGCCAGAGCAAAGAAGGCCATGAAGCACCAGGAGCTTTTTGTTCTTATTCTTTTCATTTTTGTTGTTCCTTTTTCACTCCTAAGGGGAAAAGCTCTTATTTCTCTCCTCTCTGTTTTGAACTTAAAACTGTCTTACGAACAGGCAGCATGGCACACTTATACATACATGACAACCCTGTCTATGCACGTGCTCGGGTAACCCATAACCATAGATGTGCTGGCACTGCAACCAAATATGAATGCTGTAGCTATGCAGAGGATGTTGTGGAGAGCTGTAGCTTTGTTTGGGAAACATCAGAAGTGAACTACACTAATACAATTCCCTCCATGCAGGGTGCCACAAATTTCTCTGTGGGAGGGATTTGCATTGCATTCATACAAGAGTATTTACAAAAGCGGAAGCATTTCCATCACTAAACTTCCACACTAAATTATGGCTCTGAAGTGCTGGCAATACCTCACACTTAGTCTCTTAATATGTGAATTCCAGTGGGTTAGAAGGGTGAGCTGGAACAAGATGGCAGGAAACTGGTAGCTGTGTAACAAGTTCTACTAGATGATGGAAATTTTTAGGGGCATAAATGGCGTTTAGATACTTCCACCATTATGCAGCTAGTTACACCTGTCCCTTCTCTCCTCACAGTCTCCTTGATATTAACCATCTTTCCCATACATAGCTTGAGGTGGAATTGCATGGTTTTTCCATGCTCTTAAACTCTTAGCCTCTCTCAGGGGAAGGGAAAAAATGGGGTAATTCCAGAGGGAATCCATCACATGATTGCTTAGTGTTCATCTCTTGGCTTCAAAGGACGCGAGTTCTCCTTCCCATCTGCTTGACTGTTTTGTTCCTCCTGTCAGTGAGAATGCCACAGTTGTGGCTGCTCCTCTGAGGTGACCAGCTCGCTCTTGGTGGCATGTAGTTGAACCTTATGGTTCTGGCCCCATCTGAACAAGCCAGGCAATCTCCTGCCAGGCCCTGAAGGTGCTATTTTTGTTTGTGTGATATTGTCCTTTTCCTGGTACTTTACTTTTTAAGAATGAACTGTAGTTAGGGTTGAATTCCATAGGATGTAGAACTCCCTTAGCTGCTTCTGGGAACTGCTGAGAAAATTAAAGCTGCTTAGCAAGTCCCAGGACTGGACATCTAATGTTCTCTTTCTTTATGCTATCTGTTTCTCTTTGGATATCATGTCTGAGGCTTATTCTTCAGAATTACGCATGTCTGAGGCTTGTTATCTAGTGAAATCTCTGTCTGAAAGGTCTCTGAATGTTTGCTCTTAAGAGTGCATCTTGTGGACAAGAGGAAAAAAGCTCAGTTCTTCTGTAGATTCCCATTTTACAGAGTGTTTCTTCTGCTATTTCTGTGTCTGTCTATCTACAGCATGCCCTCAAGTCCTTTGACAAGGTAAATATTAGCTCTGGGAACTTAATTACCTTCACTTTGTTTATCTCTTGTAGACAGGTGCCTGTTCCTTCTTAGATAGTCTCAGAAGGCAATGGGATATTGAGACGAACAGGATCACTTGCATTCTCCGCAGTTGGAGAACGCAAGCGTGCATTTGGAGATTCGCAAATGCTTGCAAGGTTGGGGCCATAGGTAATGCTTCTTATAAGTTGAGGTAGAAAACAGTTATACTTAACACCACTTTCTGTAATTTATAATCTCTGAATAAGATTATTTCTGTAGCACCATGCTGCTATAAGCCTGATGAAATAAGACCTGGATCTTGCCTCTGAGAAAATAAGTTTGAGCAGTCCATTTACAGACAAGAAGTAGGAAATAAGGTACAATAAAATCGCTGTGAAAAAATAAAAGCATTTTATGTCACAATAGTTCAAGGATGTTGCTTTTTCAAAATAGTGTTTAACAATCATTCCATAAGTCTTTAGAAAGAAATATCAATTAATATTAATTTTCTGGGGAATGCTAGAGGGAGAGATGCTTGACTGCAGCAGGAAGGGAGATTCCAGCTTAGGGAGGCCTGTATGGAAGGAAGCATGTAACAGTGCAGAAGGGCATGGAGGTATAAATATAGAATGTCAGTAAAAGTGTATGACTCATACTGCTGTAGTAACATAGTGCTGAATTTATTTGCAGAACTACAGAACAAAAACCTTATAGTATACTATGATGTATTTGCAGATAGTTTTCCGTAGCTGGTTAATGTTTTATGCATCCTTGCTTTTCTAGAGGCATGGCCAAATTGTGCTTTGATTTCTTTTATTTTTTATTTTTTCCTTTTCCGTTGATACTTTTTTGTTAGGACTTTGTTTTTAGATGAAGAGTTAAGCCCTCTATTGAACCTTGAATGCAGCAGTTCTGTTTGCAGGGTAGAGATGAGTTAGATTTGTTTTTAATCATGTAACTAAATTTAGGCAGCAATCTGCATTTTAAGACATCGCTATTAAAAGTCTAAAAGTGAGATATGTATCGTAGTTTGAATTTAAAATGAGCCAGCGGCACAGCTGGTGAGGCAGTCATGACTCTCTAATCATGAGTGGAGAGAAATGAGAAAGGAATTTTCTCATCTTGCAGAATGAATACAAAGTGTGATAGGTGGTTTAGCACCCCTCCCTCCCAGCTTTGTTTCATGATTGCGTGGACTTGATGTGGTAATAGCTGGTAGAAATCCTTTTTTTTTTTTTTTTTTTTTTTTTTGAGCCAAGATCATATAACTGTTTGTTATCAGCAGTATGAACACAACTGTAGAAACATTTAATATCTCGGACTTTAATTTTCTTCCAGTTTATTCAGAGCTTCATGTGACACTTCAGATTTCCAGTTGTCCTCTAACATAAATCAGCCTTCATCTACTCTAAAACCCAAATGTGTAGATAGGACTTCCAGAATATCTGGAGAGGCTTTGAATTTGTCTTACTCCCAAGATATTTTTGCCCAATCTTTCAAAGCAGTGAAGCATACAATTAAGTGTTTGAATAATCCCATTAACATTGCCCATCTTGAGGCATAACTTGGTGTAACTATGGAAGCAAAAAAGAAGAAGCTTCACTGATCTATTTTTTTAATGAATGAAAGTCAAAGCTGTTTAAATGTTAAATGATGTTGACAGTCCTGATAGAAATGGATATAATGGTAAAAATGCATGATAAACTTAGCATGTCATGTGAAGCTGCAAGTCATCTCTATCCTATCATATAGAATATTAAATTGACCTAATACAGCACTGCCTTTTGCACCTCTTGCTGTTGCCATGCTCCCATTTCCTGGGTTATTTTTCAGCCAGATCAATTCCCTAGCATGGTTTACCTTCCCCCTCATAAATAGATGTTTCTGCACAGTGCAGAGGGGTGGCCTAGGGGTGAGAACCAGCAGTTGTGCCCAAAGTTTCTCAGGCTGTCTTGATGTGAGCTGTTGCCTAAGGAGTTCTCAGTCTGTGCCCTGAAAAATTTTATCTGTGCTAAAAGCGGTTACAGTCCAAAAGTCCTTCCTTAGAGAGGGTCCTACATGCTAATTGCTTTACTTGTCTTACTATTTTCCATTATATTGCATTGTCATCCGAGTCCTTGGACATATCTAATATTTTTATATCTTTGGGAATTTCTGAAAGGAGACTGGATAATATTCCCTTATAGCGTATCTGTTTGCATTAATGGTGTGCAACAGCGTTCCTTCTGGCTGGCTGAAATTTTCTCTCACAATGTGTGATTGGCTCCTGGGCTGTTTTTTTTTTCTTTTCTTTTCTTTTTGTTTTTTCCCCCCTTTATTTTTGTTGTCTTTTGAAGCAATAGAGATGAGCCACAGTGGGAAGCCAGTTGTTTGCAGCATGAGATGCTGATACTAGTGGTGTGAAATCCTTTAGGCGCCTGGTTGGCGTGTCCTTTTCATAAACTTCTTGTCACCAGATTTGTGGGCTTCCAATGTAGCTCAGAATAGCAGAAATTTTTGGCCTGCTTGAAGCATGTAGGAGTCCCAACTGACACATCCATAGCTACTGCAGGAGTATTGGTGATACCCTTAAGGTTCCTGTAACTCTTGTGACTTTTGGCCTTTTGTTGCAGATTTGAACCTAACTATGGGGTGCTTGGATGCTTTAGTGGGCTGCAGCATGTTGAGTGGATGCTGTGTGGACCCTCCTGAACTAGGTGTGTATTGTAATCTGTGACTGCAGAAGGCTGGAAGTGACAACTGAAACAGTCTCTAGGGTCACTGTTGTCTTTCCTGAGGTACTCTCGCTGTTTTGTCTGAATCTTTGTGAAGAGGCGTGACCACAAGGCTGTGCATAGGTTTGTGTTCTGGTGATACGCTTCTTGTAAGCGATACAGATGAATAGGGTAAAAATTTCAGCAATGTTATCATATTATATGAATATGCAGAAGTCTGTAACAAAGTCATAGAAAGAGTACAGATGATGAGCCATGAGCAGCGCTGCTACACTGGACTCCTGTGTGAAGGGATGAAGGGGCCTTTTAAAGCTCGGTCAGAGCAGCTGGTCCCACTGTGTAAGGAACCCATGCCTGGGTAGCAGTGTTGGGCTGTAGGTGTTGCAGTGATGCGTGGTCTCCAGCAGCAGATTAAAATTGTCTTCAGCCAACAAGGACTAGGGAAGGTTGAGTGGATGTTCTTCTACAAGGGTGTCCTGTTGCCTTTGTTCTAGTGGGAAAGGTGCTGGTTTGTCCTGTGCTGGGCAGGGAGAAGTCAGAAGCGGCTCATAAATATCAATTTTTAATGTGTGCACCTGTGAATTTTCATGTGAAAGGAGGCATTAGGAGTTCTATATAGAACTTTCTATTTCAGATTTGAATAAGATGAAGCATTCAGTGTGACTATCCAGAGTTCATTTGCAAAGTAATTGTTAATGCAGCCATGAATTGAGATAACCTAGGTGAACTCTTTCATCTAGTATTTATGAAAGGGTAGTTCAAAGCATGTCTGGATACTGAATAGATGCTTCAAGGAGATAAAACTAGTGCAATCATGATATTATCTTAGAACAGGAAAATTCATATAAAGATGTAGCTGAATCTATGTGAAAATAGGTAAATTCCAGGGTCCCTATTTTCCTGCTGTTTAACAGTGAAACAGACCTATTTTTAAGACCAAAATGGATATTTTATTGATATTTGTCTCCAAATATTTATATGGCTGAGCAGATGGATTGAGAAAGTGCTAAAAGGGAAAAATAACATACTCTACATCCACAGCAGCAGCATGAAGCAGCACAGTAAGAGCTGCAGTGTCAGGCAGGAAGCAAACTGGAAGTGCTTTATGTAGTGTGGCTAGATTCACAAAATCTGAAGGTTCACAGCTCTGAAGGTTGTGAAACTTGTAATTTTGAGGCCGTTCTCAACTGCCTATGCTTTGTAGTAGCATTAGGACAGGATGAAGGTTTGAAGAAAATGCAGAGGAGCCTTTCTGACAGTGGATGGCTAGCATAGTGCCACGAGCACTTGAATAATGTGCATACCTTCATCCGTATTCTGTAAGGGCTGTGATGCTGCGTTAGATGATTTGCCGCTGTCTGTACGCTGACACAGACTGCTTTCTTTGCAGTTCAGAGAGCAGGAGGAAACTGCAGCTAGGTCTGTGACTTTGTAGAATCTGGAGTGATGTAGCGTATTGTTATGTACTATAGATATAATTGATTTAGGGGGGCTGTTGGAAAGTTTTTCTGTTTTAACCTTGTGACTTCTGTCGTGTTCTCCTAGCTCTCTGAACTGCTGTACTGCATGTTTGTTCCATTCAAGTTGTTCGCTGTAATGGCAGAGAATGCATGAGTTGTATCTATTGCTCCTCGATTCCAAACGGTAGTGAACGCTGTGGCCCTTATCTGGGGTAGCGTTTGCCTGGTGGAAAAACGAACAGTCGCAATGAAGTCAGCTTGGACAATGTGGATGCTCAGTTGAGCAGTAGCTGAAGTGCCTTTCTGAACTGGGGCATTCATGCTCAGAACACGGCAAGACCAAGGTCTTACCAAGCATCATTAGTGTCTTCAGAGAACTGGAAAAACTTTCCAACATTGTATGCTTCTTTTTTCCCACAAGTTGTAGAAATAGCTCCTGCCTTTTATGCCCTTTTACTATATAGAGTCTGAAATAAAATACCTCATTTTCTGATGCCTCTGCTACTTCAATGGTTGATGTATTCTCTGTCCAGTTGACTCATCACTGTGTATGTTTTCCTGACTTCTAATTAAAAACTGTTCTCTTCTAATATTAGACCAACACTCCTTGTTATATCACCCTTCATTCTTAAGTAATTCATTCTGCAACCTCCTTACTCCATATGACTAATGTCTTTTTCTCAAATATTTTTAGAACATTTTAAAATACCATCTATATTATAAGCAGCACGGTAGCAATACATTTCATTACAATTGCTTAGCACTCTCTGTCATAATTCAGTGCTTTCTTTTGCTTAGGATTTTGACAAGACTTTAACCTTTTTGGTTGGAATTTTCCATGCATTGGTGTTGCCTCAGCCTGAAATTTCCACTTCAGACTGAGATTTTGTTTGATTGCTGAAAATATAATCAGTGTTTCATAAAGAAGACTCTTCTAAATCATCTCCTGTTAGGATCTCTCACAGAAAAAACAATTTTTTTAAAAGTTTTTTTTTGTTTGTTTTCTCAAGGATCCCATGGCAGATGTATCCTGCTGAAAAGAAGGAACAGCCGACCACTAGCAGGAGGCTGTGTGTGGGAGGGGGGATGCTCACCAAACAGGAGCGGCTCTGGGGAATGAATTCCTGCTGATTAGAGTAGCTGTTCTGAAAACTGAGAAAGTTGGCTGCTTATCTAATCTTTGGGCTTTAACAAATTTCTTGTAAGCAAAAATTAGTTTACTTGATTTTTGTTTTTTGAATGGATGTTCTCCATGTTTGCCTACCAATTGCCACCCTAAACTTGTTCCCCTTGTAATGACAACAAAGTGAATTTGTCACAATTCCTTTCTGTTTGTAAGTAGTCTTGTGGGTTGCACTCGTGAAGGCTCTACATGTTTTTGGGTGTGTAGGTAGTTCTGTGGTTGTCCAGTCAGAGAACAATGTGGATGGAAGGCATTTTGTTGTAGCTAAACATTATTGGTGTCTCTGTATTTAATCCTGCAAATACGCTTACATTCTTTATTTCTGCTGTATTTATTGGAATAATTTGCAATAGTAGATATGAGTACTTCAAAGTGTTTAAGGCTTGGGGAGGAATAAAACCACTAGGTTATATGGTTTCCAGTTCTACTGCTTATGTTTCAACTTGGTGCTACTGCTGAAAGTTCAATGTAGGGCTACAAAAATTGAAAAACTGATAACAGAGTTGCTGAGCATGCCTTAAGGAGTCCAATACATTCCATGCAATGGGAAAAAGAGAAACAGCACACGGAAAAGGTAGTAGGTAGTGGGAGAGGGGCTTTTTTCGTCATTGCTCACCAAGACTAAGTAGGTGGTTGATGGCAACTATAATTAGACAAATAAAACCTGACAAAAGAAAGGGATATGTGGAGTGTGGTGTGTGTGTGTGGTGGCGGTGGTTGTCTTTTTTTCTTTAAGAGCAGTTGAATATGGAAACAGCATCTTGGGGTGAATGATGGACTTGCTAGCCCTAAATTCATAAGGGAGTTTAATTTGACTTCAGAGTAGCTGGTTGTGGTGTTTTGCCCTGATCTTGCAACCTGGGGAGCTGCAGACCCCTGTGCTTCTCTCTGCTCAGGCTCCAGACTTGCCTGCTTTGCGCTGAGCTCCCTCTAGCAGCTTATCGTCATGGCACGGATGGTGATCAGGTCTGCTGCCTGGTTTCTGCTGTAGGTGACCTACAGGGCAGGAAGATCGCTTTCCTAGCCGATACCTGGTTAGGGAAATCCTGGGATTTTAGGTTGCCTTCATGTGAATCCACAGACACCAACAGCAGGAAAGACATGAGATGAGATGGAGCAGTGCTCTGATGTGATGGTGCCAAGGACCATCTTTGTTAGATGCGTGGCTGCTGTTCTTGTGTCTGGGCCCAAGTGGAGCACTTCAGTGGGGTTTGGGAAAGAGTTTTTCCTCTAAGTTAGACTGATGTGAACCTCTTATAGGTTGTGTATGAGGATTTGAGTCTGTAGCATCAAATACACTACCTACCTGTCCAGAGGCCTTCTTGGTAGCTGATGCTTTTGCCTGTTGCAGTCAATGCCTTTGGCTTCTGAAAGTTGAAATGCTTTAGTTAAACTACAGTCCTTGGGATTAATACAGCAATGCCTGGGTAGAATTTGAAAGCCTGTGATATATTAATGATGTAACTAGATGATACAGATGCTCTTTCTGGCTTTAAATTCCATAAAACTCAGCTTCTGTTCCTGTAGTTGATGCAAAATAGAGCTGCCTGCCGTCCTTTTTTAGTCCACTGATATGGTTCTGAATAGGTGCAGTAAGCTGGTCTGATAGAAAAGTCCTGAGGCCAAGTCTTCATTTAAATTTGTTACTACATACTGATGTAGGAGCTTTTTTGCAACACTTATGCAGCTGCAGATGGTTTTTTAGCAGAGGTTTATGCAAAGTGTAAGCTAAATATGCTACTTTTTTTTTTAAATGCAACTGCAAACTGTTAATCTCTCTAAGGTATGCTGACAATTTGCTTAATAAAACTTGTTTTAATGATTTTAACCTAACAAAGTGAAGTTACTGTACTGAAAGACATCTCTTGTATCAAAAGTAGTATGTGACTGGTCTCTTTTCCCTGAAGTGCTGGGAAGCTCCAAAGGAGGAAAATCTCTGTGCCCTTGAAAGGAAAGGGCAACTAATTTTATCACTTAATTGTTTCAGGGAAGCGTTATCAGTGAACTGAGAGAATGAAACTGAAGAAATGTAAAGGTCTGAATGAAAGATAGCCACTGTTAGCAGATTTCCAAGGAAGATGCATATACTTTTTGTATGTTTAAATATGTTTAAGTTGGAGATTTCCAGTTTATTTGTAAGATACGTGATCAGCTTAAAGTCCACAGAGCAGCAATGCCCACCCCTGCCCCTTCCAAGACAGCTGAACAGCACCAAAGGGAAAGGGAGGTGGTTAGGTTTCCAAAGGTCTGTGTTACGGCATATGTTAATAAAACCCCAGTCGTCTTTCCCGGGTGGTCCATGGGGTAGGTCTGCACTGACTGACGAGGGGAGAAGCGTGTGTGTGGGTTCAAGCTTAGCTGCTTGACTTGAAATAGAATTGAGAAAAAATGATTGTTTGGCTTATGACTGACTTGATGACTTGCTTGAGCTCAAGTCTGGAGAGGAGTTTGAGGCTCAGCTTAAGTATGTACATAATTCAAGGTCACTTCTGGTTTTCTGGGCTGGAATGTGAGTTGCTGCTTCCAGTTAAAACCAAGCTGAGAACATACTGTTTATGCTGTGTCTAGGCAGCCTTTGAATCGGAAGCTCAGTAGGGACAGTTTTTCATGACTTTATCTGCAGAGATCTAGTTGCTTCATTAACAAAATAAAGCTGGCACTTAGTGTTTTATTTCTTCATTTCTTAAGAACAGAAAGTAAAAAAATTGCTCTTTGGATGTTATCCAGACCTGAGCATGGATTTATGCATGATGGTCCTGCAGCACTGACCCCAGTGTGTTATGTGGAGCAAGGGATGATTTGAATACTGCTGACTTCACTTAAAGTAACCTTTTCATGGCCAATGTGTGATTCCTGGGAAAACAAATCAGTGCATTTCCAATGCTTAATGACAACTGTGGTGATGTTCCTAACTAACCAGTTGCTGTCCTGAGAGCCATTTCTCTGCTAACAGAAGTTGTGACAGAAGGTATCCTCTATGAGGAAAATGCAAGCCTTATAGTTAACTACAGGACGCGGGATGGATGTCTCTATGGCAAATATTTGGAAGCAAGAAGAATCTTTTAGGCTTCAGAATAAACTGTTCTGTGTGTGCTTTTGTTAAGCTAAAAATGTGTCTGTTGTATAACTGAAGTGTATGTATTGTATGCAAACATAGGTTATGCAGCTTTACTGAGATGGTTTCACTTACAGCCCAAGCCACCCCAAAGATGGCATTCTGTTGGAAAGTGAGTTATTGAAGTCTGAGTAACTGAGAAGTATATCATAATGTTTTTAGTTTTAATAGTTTTTTTATTATGGTCCTAGAAGTAAATACATTAAGGTTTGTTCTAGTTTTGAATTGGTATCTAGATGTTCCATGGCCCTGATGAATAAATAATCTTGAAATGTGTTTTGTGTTTAGAAACTGGCAAGGTATTCACCTGGGGCAGAGCAGACTACGGGCAGCTTGGAAGGCGTGCAGGGGCTCCCGATGGACAGGAGGCGTGCAGAGGATCTGAGCAACACTTGGAGCGGTTATGTAACATCCCTGTTCCAGTGCCTTGCCTAGATGGAGCATCTCAGGTAAGGAAGAAAATTACCATCTTTCCCCCCTCCCCCCCAGGTTTTTTGTGTGTTAAGATAATCAGAGCAGTTTCCTAATAGAACTTTTCCAAATGCTGCAGTAAAAGCCCTCCCTGCCTTTCCTGTAAGCTCTGGAGTTACATGATGCAATTGTTTCAAATTTGTAAAAGGCTTTTGCATTCGGAAATTGATTTTTGCCTTGGTAGAAACAGAGTTACCGCTAACTAAAGATGCTGAATTCTCTCAGATAATACTGTGTTCAGGAAATAGGTGCAACTGTCATGAAGTGTAGCAGACGAGGTGGGACCCTGCCCCGCTGCTGTGCTCCTTTTGTCTGGAGCCCTCTAACTGTTTAACCAGTGGCCTTTCTCTAGCAGACAAATAATAAAAATGTAGCAACTTCTATCTCCGGCTGTCTAAGCACATCATGAATATTTATTTACCTTGTAACATCCTTGAGTGGTATTGTGGGTTTTCTTTTCATATGGCTAATTTGAGACAGAGACCTATCTGAAAACACAAAGAAGATAAGAAAGAAAACATTACTCAAGGGCTCAGGGTGTTGGCTGTAGTCTGGCACAACATATAGCTTGTACTACCTGCAAGCTTTTTTGTGGCTGAGATGCAGCCTGTTGGGAGGCAATATGTAGGTCTTATATAGGCAGATGTCCAGTCAAAATGCATACATCTCTGCAGGGAAGCTGATGGTCAAAGGCAAGGGGGTGCAGGTTGACCACTTCAGCTCTGAGGTGTGTGTTGCATCTCAGTCCCTGGTAGAGTGTTTCATGACAGGTCTTTTGTTAGAAGAGCCAGCCTCTGCCCTTTCCAATCGTGAGCCTTGTTCTGTGTACGTGAGTACTCACAGATGTGCAGTGGAGCCTCAGAGTCCAGGGTGCTGCAGGAGTGAATAATTCCTCCAGTCAAGTGTTGACTCCAGTGAGTCTCAAACTGCTCTTGCCCATTTTTTGTTTGGTGTCCCTATTTTTGTCATTAAATATCAACAAAGAACACCACTGTTGCATCTATTTCATGCTGTTACTTATTTGTGCTTTGGGCAATGCCTCGAGTATGAAGTTCTGTTGTTCCTCGTACAGCACAAAGCCAAGGCAGCCATAGCTTTGCCTGGAGAGACTTGCACTTGGCAGGACAAGTGATCCATGAAGGCGAATGAAAGGGATGCAGTCGCATATATTCCTTGAAAAGGAGGAGTAAAAGCAATCTCATCTTCATTCTGCTGCCCTCAGTGCTGTTCCTCCTTACAGGCCTGTGAGAGACCTGATTTGAGTGATTAGCAATGGCAGTGCTCTGGAGCAGGCATCATTCTTTGCAGAGCTAGCAGTGTGGAGATGACTTAAGAAGAGCATGATCAAGAGTAAGCATCGTTTGTACCCTGAGAGGAGCTGTATTGATGAGAAAAGGAAAAAGCAGATAATAAGAGCCTGAATTACTTCACTTCAAAGTTACGAAATAATTCAAGAGTCAAAATTTTTTGCTTAAAATTGCCTTTAAATTGCAATATGTAGGCCATGTGGAATAGGTATAAGTCTTAGCTGTTTCTTGTCTACCACAAACTATCCCTTTTCCTTTTGTTATTTGGAGAGGTCCAATTTGAGAGCTGAATTAAAATGAATGCAGAGAGGACGAATTCTTTTCCATATTTACCATGGATTAACAACTTTGATTAGTATTTTAATACGGAGAGCCGACTTAACAAATAAGGCTTAAAATTAATATAATCCTTATCCTCAGCCTGTCTTTGTGTCATTTTAAATGATCGAACTGAACTTTTGGCCAAGCTGTGGTCTGCTGATTTCCTCTGCATTTAAGTTAGTATTATTAAAAACTAAAATGGAGAAACTGATCTCAAGAATTAGAGGACAGAGTACAAAAGGCACAAAGCACTGAATTGAAGTTAAAATCTAGTTAAATTCTACTGTGCTGTCCTTAAAATAATCTCCTGTGCTGCCTGTTGTCTCTGTACCTATGGCTTATCTGCTTTCTCCCCCAAAGGGTGGGGATTCTCCCTTCTGCGTGTTGAAATTACTATGACATCCTGAGTAATTACCACTCAAAAACTATTTTTGAAGTTTTGGGTTACCTATTCCATTCGGAGTTTGACTTCATCTCACACGTTCATTTGGAGACATTGACCTTGAGAAGCATATCCTTTTGTTTGTTGTTCTTGTTTGTTGAAGAAATGGTAAAACAAAAGCATAAGATTAGATTATTTTATACCAGTGTGAGTATGCCTCCATGGCAGCTTTAGAAGACTTCCTGCATTAGCTTTACCTCTTGAAGAGAGAGTGCGGACGTCAGGTTCCTGGAGTCTCATGTGTTTAAACTTTGTGAATTATGAGACTGCAGGCCTATTTATTATTTTCCTTTCAGTGCTTTGGTGCATGACTGTCATGGGATAGGATGAGGCAGGGAAAAGAAACTTCAGGCTGTAGCAGAAGTCAGTTGTGCAAGACATTATGCATGCAGGGCTCTGGTGTTGTGGGGCGTCCTTGATTGCAGCTCTCCAGAACATCTGACTCATCTGCTGCCTGATGTGCATTCATATCCACTGCTCTTCAGATGAAAGGACAATTAAACACAAATGGTCTGAAATATGATGAGCCTCTGTATTTAGCAAATGTTACAAAGACTTGGTTTAATGTTTCCTCCTTGTCAAAATGCGTTCCCGGTCTGTTTGATATTTTTGGTTTTAATAGCTATCGCTTTACTGTTCGTGGTATGTTCAGCATGTCATTCATATTGCAGCAAACATTTGCTGCAGCAATAAACAAGTGAGAAGTCAGTGTGCAGGGCTGAACTCTTCTCACTAAATTGGATGGAATTTGGACATGTGGCCCTGTTCATATGAAGCCATGTCTTCTTCATATCCTTAATGAGAGAAAGCTTTGCAAGATTATACCTTTATGAGGAGGGAGATCAGGAATTTCAGCTGAGAAATGAAATAATGTTGTTCTTTGTTACGCTGTCATTTTTGGGTACATGGTTTCTCAGGCTTAATTCCAACCTCTCTTCCTCTGTCATCCAACTCGAATCTTTATGGTGTGCAGGGGCCAGCTGTGCAAGGGAATGAAAATAGTGGGCTAGCGTGGGCGCCTGGACCTGCTGTGCTTCTCCTGATCCTGCTGTGATCCACAGTTTCAGTGTGTTCTTTCATCCCATGTGTGACTTCCCTCCCGCCCTGGGGAATATCATCGTGAATGCGTATATTCCCATGGCCCTCCACAGTTGGTTATCACTGCTTTGCTTTCTTTTTTTTTTCTTTTCACTCCTTGTTGCCATAATGTGATGCTTTTGTTTAGTTGTAGGTCTTTGAAATATATCTGTGCGTTTTTACTATATTTTCTGTCCCCCTCCCCCATTTGCATTGCAAACTATTAAGCATCTACCTACAAGGTAAACAAATCTGAGATCTGTTCTAATAACAGTAATTAGTTGACTGTTATGACTGTTTAAGCATCATTTTACCTTAAAATACCAAACATAAAGATGTAATAATATTGAGAAATGGAAACTTGGTTTAGAAAAAAATGACAACTGTTTTTGTACTTTGACTTCTCAGAGGAGATTGCTAGGGCCTTCTTTGTAGGTAAAGCTGCAGCTGAAGATTTTAAGGAACCTATTGAGAAATAACCTGACAGTATTAAATATGTCATCTCTGTGATGTGTGTGTGGCTCTTGTATGCTCATTGGTTTGGTATTGTAAATAGCTGTGGCTGTGTTCTTTATTTTGAATGGTCAGAACAGAAGAGACTTGTATTTCTGTTGGAGAGGGAAAAAAAGTAGATTTAACTTTCCTAAACCGGATCTTTACTGCTCAGTGTTTGAGAACATATGTGTGTTAACTGAGTCACTAAGCTGATTAAAAAACTTTGGGTATTCGGGAAGGAGATAAAGTGTAAAAAAGTCTCTTTAATTTTCCTTTCCTTACAAGCTCAATAACTCTTAGATAAGTCAAGAATATAGTTCAGTAAAAGTGCTGTTTGAAAAATAACATTTTGCTTAAGCCGTTTCTTATGCCTCTGATTTCCCAGCTCACCTTAAAACTCCTAGCTGAATGACAGAGGTGGGCCCTGGAAAAGTTCATGGTAAAAGGTGGTTCTTAGTCTGCAATGTTTGTAGCCAATCAGGAAAATGAGTAGTAGATGGGAGCAGAAATAGAAGTGAAAGGGTTCCAGGTGATGCAGCAAGCCAGCTGCAAAGCAAAGATCCCAGGTCCCATGTTCCACTCCAGCCCTCTGTTCCTTAAGCTTTCTCATTTGTGATATGCCTGAAGGGAGAGTTGGCCAATGTCTGCATGCTCCAGGTAGGTCAGATTACTCTGATCTGCGTTGTGTTTCGGTTACTATGTGTGACTTTCACTAAATGTATACGTAAGCTACCTGACCTCTCCAACTGGGGATCCTTCAGTAGGAGAGGTCCCTATGGAATGAGAAGCAACAGCCTGTTCTTCTGCAAAGACTGGTGGGCTTGTGAGGTCCTTCTGGCAAGGACAAGTAGAGGTTGCCTTCAGCAGCTTCAGAGAATTAATAGACTCTTGACACTATAGGCTGGTAAGCAATGGTTTATAGTAGTGTTGGAGCTTCTTGGCTGCCAATCATGCTTGATGCTCTGGAGCAGCAAGTTGCTCTTCTTGTTACAGAGAGTGAATGTGATTCTTGGACTTGCTGGTCAATGGCAGGCTTTCAGGAGACCTGTCAATGATCCTATAGCTCTGTCTACTGTACCTCAGAGAAGGTCAGGAAAACTGGACTTGGACTGTGTGAATTTAGGGGGAAAGCAAAAACAGGGCTTGTAGTCACAGTTCTGCTACTATGTATTTAGCAGCTTTGGCCAATTTTACATTTCATCTAGTATTTTAGACATGTCTCATAATAACCTGTAAGGCAGATGCATTATGACCTTTTTTGTCTCCATACTACGTTTGGACTGTATTTGGTATTTAAGAGAAAGTGTCATGCTTTTCTTAAAGAAGTCTTTCCGAATTTGGACTTCATTTCTTGGCTGACCCTTTACAGTGCTTATAGGACAAAAAAAAGCAGAATTAGAAAAAGTCCCTGTGGGGTCTTTTAAACTCCTTGTCTTCCCCAGGGCTCTGAGAACTTTCCTTGGGCTGTGAATTGTTTATAGGATATTTTTCTGAGGTCTCTCACAAGGAACTCGTCAACAGAGCAGTCTGGAACCTGGATCCTCCAGTCAGGTCCTCTAAATTTCCTAGGCTCCATGAGAGCTCCTTAAACAACCAAAATCTGTTGCGTAAAAGCTGTGTTGGAGAGAAACACTAGAATCCTGCTGAGCTGTTAGTTTAGTTCAGAGTTGTTGCAGAAAGGAAAAGATTTGTTAAACAATCTCAGTCTAAAGAAAACAAAATGGTAAAAACCCCATAATGCCGAGAAGCCTGTGCTCTGAGACGGCATTTCGAATGAGAGCAATATACAGCAGCATTTATTTTTGTGCTTATTCAAACAAGAGGAGGTGCTGCAGTGATTTGAAACGCAAGGTTGTGGTTTTGTTGCTGTGCTTTAGAATTAATTAATTTATCCTAGTTCTTCAGTAGAAATGATGCATAGTTTCTCTGGTTATAAACAGGTAATGCAGTCTTTTTTTTTTTTCTCCCCCCTCTCTCCATGAACTGGTATTTCCTCAGGTGGGTCTTGATCTATTTCTTCTGAGAAATGCTGTTGTTGAATTCCCTGGTTGGTGGGAGTTTGGTGGGGGGTATGTGTGTGTGTTTTCTGTGAAATGGTGTTTTTTTTGTGTGTGTGTGTGAGATATGCAATGATAAAATGGCAATGTAAGGGTTCTTGCCAGAGTGGAAATCAGTTGCTTGGCTTGTCAGTTGACCCTAAGTGATGATAAAGGAAAAATGGTCTTGGAGAAGTGGGTCCTGAGACCAATTCACTGTTTGTACAAATGAAGAGTTGCAATTAAAGATGAAGCTGAAGAGCAAACAGTTAACATGGGCCATGGGTAACAACAGGATTTATCAAGAGAAGGCAACTGCTACCTGCACAGGAAATGAAGGGGCCCGTGTTAGATGAGGTGCGTTTGAGAGCTGCGTGAGCTGAGTGCCGTGTAGGAGAATAGCACTAATCCTGGCAACACAATAACAGCAAAACAGAGAAGAGGGGTTTACAACTGCATTGCAGGAACTGAAGAAAATGATTTACTTTGTAGGTTGGTTGGTTCTCCTTTTCTTCTGTCAGGAGAGTGAGAGTGGTAACAAACTGCTGCAACTCAAACACAACCTTTTGGCTAGGTAGCAATCTCATTTATTCTGTGCTTTTCTTATCCCATTAAGACATGGCCCCATTTAATAAAGAATACCTTGTGGCCTGAAAGAGAGACATTTAAAGCAACACAGCAAACAGTCATTTCTGAAAGTTTGGAGTACAGATGTGTTAAGCAACAGAAGTTACTCTGGAACTATTAAGGTCTGCTCCATGAAAACTGTTTGTAACCTGGTCACAGTCGTATTGGGAATAATAAATTGGTGAAATCGAGCTCAGCTATTTAACACCAGCTGAGAGGATGGGGTGCTTTGCTCCTAGTGTCTATAAGGAGAACCTAGGTCACCAACTTGGCCTAGATGTGTAACTTTTGGTTAGCTGAGAGGAGAAGACAGTGGTTCGCAGCACAGCGCTTCCCCTTATAGCACCATACCAATTTCTCTGCAGCTGTCATTGCAGAAGGGGAGAAGGGAAACAAAATTCACAGCACTAAGCGGATGGCAAAGGAGGATTTCCTGCACTGCCACTGCAGGCCATTTAGTGTATGCTGTGTGTGTACAGGCTGGAGTTGTTGACTGGTTCTCCAGTTGCTGCTTTTGCAGACTAGAGTGGGTTTAAAAAGACTGAAACTGCTCTGCTGGGGCGATACTGCACCAGTGAGGTGGCAGCCAAGGACCAGGCTAGGTGTAATGTGTATGGGAGACCATGAAGGGCTGATTTGCTGAGGAGGTGCATGAAATAGGAGAGGAGTGAAATGGGATGAAGTCAGGAGTTGGAGACCCAGCATGGGATGACTGAGGTGTTACAAATGTGAGTGTGGGAGAGGGTTCAACCTTCATAAACATTTTTCCATTTGATTGCCTGTTGCAGTTAGAAGCCCGAATTAATAACCCATGTGCAGGTCTCTTAAAGTATCGGGGAAATGGAAAGAGACCACGACCGCTTGCTGCAGCGGCCATGGCTTGTGCAGACACGTGTGAGCTGCTGGTAGCATAGCCATAAGAGTGAGGCCAAATTGGCAGCTATATTTAAGGAGGTTTTTGCATTCTGTGCTAAGGCCTATTAGCAGTATCCAAAATGACGGGTCTAAGATGTCTTGTGTATAACTCTGTGATCTGTGTATACTTGTACCTTAAACTAAAAATACTCTGAGTGGGTCCCATCCTTCTGCGTGACTGTTCTAATAACAGTGCAGCACGACTGCTACTCGCTCTGAGCTCACGGACAAATTGTGACCCAGCTCATTGCTCCTTTAAAGTATTTCTTTACACCAACGAATGCCATCACTGTTCACCAGCATCATTCACATAGATGATGCAGTTAATACCTATTAATGTGTAGTGCTGTAAAATTGCTTGAAAAATCTGCTCAGTATTATGACAAAGCCTGTTTGAGCAGCAGTCTTGGAAGGTGGCTTCTCTAAGGGCAGAAATCCTGTCCTGCTTCACTAAGACTGTCCCAGCTGCCTTGATCCATGAAGAGCCTAAACAAAGATTTCCCTGTAAAGTGTGTCCTAGCACGAGTCAGGGTTAACCCAGGGTATGTGTATGGACAGGTTCCTAATCTAAGTGGAATTATGGTTTGAAGCAAGAGGCTGGAGGAAAGGCCTTAACGCATGTAGTTTTTCATTCTCAGTTTGTCATTAGAACTGTTATGGAGAAGGGATTAACAAATCAATGCAGGCTAAAATGAGAGAAAATCAATAAGAAACTGTAGTGCACTGGAACAAAGCTATCAATTTACAGCATTCTCTGCAAAGGACTCTCATCCACACCTCCTTTCATGGATGGAGAAATAATACAAAAATGATGATTTGGGGTCAGATTAATCATCTGTTTTACTTGGCTGACCGGCCTGACCCCAGAACCTTAGGTCAAGAAATTTACTGGTATAAAAATGCTGTTGATGTTTCCTTTTACTTCTGCTGCACTGACAATTTTGCTGACAGGTTTTATAATGGGAATGGTTTAAAAAAAACTAGTCAAGTCAAAATACTGTGCAAGTTACTCTCCTAGCAATTTGATGGAACATTGTCTTTAATTGCTCACTATTTTGCATTAATAGAAGTGGTTTCATTAGTTTTTTTGTTGTTTCCCCCTGCCCTTTTAAAAATGGTGAGAAAGTGTTCCTTTTGAAGAATTACTCCTTAATGGATACTGCATCTTCTGCAGCTGGGAATAGTCTGAGTAATGCTGGAGTGCTGGGTGGTGCGCTAGGGATGGCTGAGGTGGACAGACCTGAGCGATTCAAACACTGCTCCGTTGCTGGAGTAGGTACATTGGTGTCTCCAAAATCACTTGTCGCTATGGGGCTATAACCTCACCAGGCAGTGCTGTTTTGGCCAGCACTGACTGTTTCTCCCCACTTTCAGCTTAAAGCTTTTGGATTTGATTTGAACTTGGATTGTGCTCATTTTGTTACACCGGTGGCAGCTTTGGTGTTCCCGTGAACACACTCACCATGAAGTCATTTAAGCTGTGAGCTCTGCCAGACTTCCTGGCCTTTGTGCTTATGCTGTAAATTAGTGTGAAGCTTCTGTTTAAAGAAAGATTCAGAAAAGAGTAAAACTTCTGTTTCTGCTGTGATACTTCAGCATATTGCTACTCCCTGTCCCCACCTTGGCACACAGCAAGTTTCAAGGGCTAGTGTGCTTGGTAGCCTGCTAAAATGGCAGGGACCTGCCAGTCTTCCCACCCGGTCCCTGATCTCCTTTACCTGTTGGCTGTCTTGCCCCTAATCTAGGCCATGAAGTCGAAGGCAGAGGCTGCCTCTGAACTCCATGTGTGGTTTATACACTGTCTGCCACAGCCTGTGGCTGCTGGCTCCAAACGTTTGCCCGGCAAACAGTCAATAAAAATGTTTGTGAAAGAAGGAGGAGGAGGAGGGAGAAAAGAAATGAAAAATGCTGCATCTCAGCCTGTAAGGATAAAAGTGCTAAACTGTCTCCTATTTTAAAACCTGCCTAAGGGTTTATTCTTAGTCGCCTGGCAGTTGATTGCAGAGGGCTCACTAAATTCAGTGTATATGACATGTAATCAGATATTGGCAAAGATAGCTAAGCCCTATGATCCTGTTGCTGATGCTTTGCAGGATTATTTATCATAGAAAATGCAAATAAAAATGTTCTAAGGGGGGGGGGGGAGTATTTCATTATAAAGGAGAAAAGGATTGTTGGTTTCCTTAGAAGTATGGTTCTGAAAATGCCAGCTCCTAAGTTTTGCCATTTTCTCTCTAGCTCCCTTTTGTTTTTCCCATTCCTGTTCTCAGGTATATGGCTGGCATAAATGATCCCTTTTTTGGTAACAAGGGTTTAGGGAGAGGGTGAGGAATTCTTATGATGTGCTTGTTTTTCCAGAACATTGTTTGGCCTAATGTTTGTGTGCACTTAGGTGTTAAATTAACAAGTATTAAATAGCCACTCTTCTTACTGGTAGTTGTTTTGGTGGAAATCCCTTCTGTCCAGCTGCTTTAAGTTGCAAAGGTTTACCAGCAGCCTCCACTGTTAGCTGGTTTCATGCTTTAGGAATCATTCAAAGCCTTGAAAATCTGAGACCTTGGCTTATTTCTATTAAAATTGCCAACTTCTGCTGGACCTAACAAGAAAACACAAGGGGAAGGAGTGACAGTAGATGTCTGTCTAGCAGGTTTCAGTCACTTTGTCAGGGACAGATGTTGAGGTGTCCAACATTCACTTAAGTGCTATGACAAGATACATTGTGAGTGTACCTAACTCTGTAATTCTGGCATTGCTTTTATGTATGCCAGGATGTGGTATTTTGTCTTTGTGTTTATAAATTCTTTACTCTTTGTACAGGTGCCTGCACAGGATATATTTTTAATTCTTGAAACCTATTATCCCTTTCTCATGTCTTCTCCATTCCCCATGGTTTTCTTTGTTTTGTTTTTCTCTCTGGGTAGAGGAAAGCCCTTTTCCTTTGGTAATTTCAGGAAAAGTTTTTGACTTAAACACACACAAGTAGAATTGTTCTTTTGTACTCTTGTGAGGGTTTTAAGCATAGATTCCAGAAGCAGCAAACAGTGAATTTGTCTCTACTTGCTTTTTCACTACCCCTGCTCCCTTTTTAAAATTTAAGCACTACAAATAAAAGATGAAGACATCCTGGTTTTTCTTAAAGATGCATTACTCACAGTTATAGAGCAGTTAATATCAAAAAGGAGCAACTACTTTTGGAGAAAATATCTATATATTTATAAATGATTAAACAGTTTGCTTATTATCAAAAAAGCTTTGTGACTCTGAGGAATGCAGTTTCAAGAATTCTTCAAAATGTGAGTGAATAAGAACAGGAGGTGAAATGGAAACCATTGCACTGTTTTTAATTATCATGTAGCTATTCCTTCCATGAAAACCCTCTAGGTAGATGGCTCTTTTTGCCCCCCAGTGTAGAATCACTGAAGCATCTTTTCGTTTTGCTCAGTGGATTGGACCATCGAGGCTGATCGCTACCACAATACAGGAGTTGCTCATCTGGCTGCATATGAGCCAAGCTGAGAATATGTTCGTGGCACTATATGAGCCTATAAGCCTTGATAATAGCCCTTTCCCAGGAGAAAAATAATAGTTTGGGCTCAGCAGAAGCAGCTCTAGTGCTATTGGACCTGTGATGGTAAGTTCAGCAGTTTAGACTTGGAGAACAGTGTCCTGTAGTTGGTTTCTTGCTATCAGAACTCCTTGAAAATTCAGTGGATGAGAAGTGCAATTGAAATAAAAGCATTTCCTGGAGAACAGTGATGATACCTGGATCCTTTTGTTCTGCTTTTGTCAAATATATTAGCTCTGCAGAACAACCTGCTTAAAAATCTGGTCCAAATGTGGTTTAGTGTACAGCTGAAGCTAGTGATGTTTTGGGGCTTGAGCTGAGACTTCAACATCCTAAATTTGAGTGATAGAAGTGTTTCTGAATTGAATGTTAAGTTGGGAAAGCATGTAATTTCCCATGTTGGTTGCTGACAACTTGGTCACCAATATGCTGGTTTCACATGCTGTATCATCAGTAGCCACTGAAGAAAGTTGCTCTGTCTTGCTTAATATGATACATCATGTACAGGGGGTTCTGCCATGGATTCATGGGACAAATCTGTTTCTGGGATTCCTTATATTTAGAGAAATTGGCACAAGGAGATCTTTTCACCTTAAATGATCTGTCTTGAATACTGGTATGAAGAGCTGGTTCAGGTCAGGAGTCTTTATTTGATTCTACCCTTTGTTTCATGCTCTTGAAGGCATCGTTGGACAAGGAGAAGATTTTTTAAAACAATTCCTACTTTCAACAGTGATGTGGGTATTTAGGAGCATAAGTCTTATTATCAGTGATCTGATCTGATCTTGAGCTAGTAAGTACCAACCTGTCTTCTGAAAATTCAGTTTTTATGGTGTTTGGAAAGTTTACTTTGAAACTACGTGCCAATTTCTTAAGAACAAATTGTTTTCTGCTTCTCAGTGAATCTTGTTTTCACTGGGAATGCAAGTCATGTCGGTTATGGTGGGAGCGGATGTCCTTAGTCTGTTCATAAAGTAAAAAACCACAATCTTTTCTTCTACTGTTTTTATAGCACCTGTTGTGATTTGATTCTTATTCTGTTTTAAAATAATACAAAATTGATGCTTATCATTGTATCATGTGGAAATAGAAATTATGCTAAGCAAAGAGACAGGAAATGGAAATCTGTGATAAGACAGTTTTTAAGTTTCATTGCATCTCTAAGACTTTTGCTTCTGTACTGCTGATGCTAACGCAGCATTTGTATCTGGGACCTCCGTTACACAGAATGGAGCCTAATAAAAATTTAGGGACTTGCGGAAATGCATTTACAGTACGTACAGTGTTGTAAAACTTTATGTGTAGTTTTGTATGTGCAATTTAGATGTTGGACTGGAATCTTCCTAAGCAGAATATAATATTGAGACCTGCAGCCTTGGAAAATGAGAGGATACTTGAAATGGTGAAATAGAAGGCACTCTCTTGCTTCAGCAGTTTGCATTAAGTCTCACAGGATTAATTTGCCGTCTTCAGTTTTCCTTGCTGCAGCAATCCTGAAATGCAAGCTGCTCGGAGGGGAGTGAAAACAGCAGCAAAATGCACTTTTTTTTTAAACCAGAAAAGATTAAGACTGTATTTATGAATTACAGTGGTGCTGTTTAATCATTTTAAGAGAGGATTGTTTTAGTGTATCTGAAAAGCTGTCCAGAAATTGGAAGCGAGATATGATGTAGATTTAATGTGTGTCTTTAAGAAATCATCTGCATACCACCCCCCTCTCCTCCCCAACAAATGAGGGCAGTGTAGCATCATCTTTCACTCTTCTGTGTGGTTCATGGAGATATTTATGTCTTGTGGTCATATGGGTTAGAAGCGCACTAAGACTGACAGTGTTCAGGTTCTTCAGGGATGACTATGAGTTAGGCCTCATTTTGCAGCCAGATTGGCAGAAAGCCAATGAGAAAAGAGCTTTTATTCACTTATGTTGAGTTCATGCTTAGCTTGCCATGCCAGAGATAATCATAATAAAATGATTTTATCTGAGGACTTCAAATTTAGTAATGCTAAGTACTTGAGGGACTGCTGATGTACCACTGCTGAATTCAGACATGCATTTCAGGTTGCTCTTTCCACCTTTTTTCCTGTGCTCCCTTCCTCCCCCTTTACTTACTGACAACTTCTTGTAGATACCTTTATTACTAAAGGGATTTCGAATTTACAGCAATATTGCTGCTTATTATATTTTGGCGACAGGAAACATAGGTCAGAAACACCTCTTCCCGTGCAGCAAGCCTCCGTGTGCTTTACCTTTCAGTCTGAAGACAGAAACACTTTGTTTTTTCTTTTGATGTTACTGGACTGAACATTCAATAATTTTGATGCTCTTTGAGAAATTAGGACCAAACTCTGAAATCCATTTATTTATATCAGATAAATGTGATTCACTGTGATGCACTTTTATTGTGTGCTTATACGTTTACTGAGTAAAATGTGTAATACACCAAATAACTCACGCTTGGTTTCCTTCTACCTTTCTTGGTTTATTTTCTTTTTGTGTTCAATACTACATGTTGGCTGATATTCAGGGGAAAAAAACGAATCAGAAACATTGAGACAATTGGAACTGTGCTGCTAAATTAGTTTTCTATTTGAGCTAGCAAAAATAAATATATGAACTCTAGATTTGCTCTTTAATGAGGATATTTTAATGTTGTTCACTCAGGAATTCTTAATTTGTGGCAAGGGAGAGATCAAAAGTAGTGTGTGATTTTTTGGGGGTTTTTTTGGAGTTTTTTTGAGGGTTTTTTTGAGTTTTTTTTGGGTGTGTGGGTTTTTTTTTTTTTTGGAGGGGTGTGTGTGGTGTGGTTTTTTTGGAGGGGTGTGTGTGGTGTGGTTTTTTTTTTTGGAGGGGTGTGTGTGGTGTGGTTTTTTTTTTTGGAGGGGTGTGTGTGGTGGCTTTTTTTTTTTTGGAGGGGTGTGTGTGGCATTTTTTGGGGGGGTTGGAGGGGGGTTTGTGTGTGGGTTGTCTTTTTATTTTATTTTTTTAGTGTTTTACATTTGTTGCATGCAATTTGTATGTAGCTAGGCATAAGTGAAGGGGAGTACTTTGATTTTAGAGAACCTGTATTAGACTCCCCATAGCTGTCATATATTAGTCTGAGTTGCACCTCTCAACAGCTCCGGTCATTTGCTCTCACTTGTGATTTACGTAACGAAGCTCTCTGCAGGACCATAACCATTACACAGGCCTTAGCTGAAGCTTGCTCGGGAGGTGTTTTGCTTCTGTGGTTTTCCCCCGTTTCTTTCTCTTGCTCTCTCTTGCCCAAGAGACTTGTTGTTGTTTGGACCTACTTAGAGCCATCTGGAGCGGCTGCCAGGAAGTCAGCGCTGCACAGGGAAACCAGCCTGCCGCGCTGTCCCTGTTTGGCAGAGTGCCCACGAGAACTGGGCGATGGACACAGCTTTGTCACCTGTTCTTAAAAAAAAGAAAAAGTGTGCTTGGTTGTAAACATTTTGATACTTAAGTATTTTTCAGAGAAAAGACTATGTTCAAACTTCAGGGAAAAGAGTTGAAGTGGCTATAAGCAGGTGTCTTTAGCACTCAACCTTTAAAGCCTACAGTCTGTGTGGACCTTTTGGGGGGATAGAGTTCAGGCCTGTCAGTCACTGTCTCAAGGACATGTTTTCCATATGCTGTACATCCTCTTGCCTTTGCACTGCTTTTGGGATGAAAAGAAGAATCTTCCATGCTGCAGAAACTTGAAGGGCTTTTTTTCTTTTTTTTTTTCCTTTGTATTCACCCTTTTTCTCAGCTAAGGGTAACACCTCAAGGTGAGATGCAGTAGGGCTTTATTTCCCCTGGATCTATGTCAAACTTTTCAGCTGAGTTTTGCAGTAGAGCTACCTGATCTTTAAATAAGCTTTTCCATTCTCTGGCAATGTAGCAGCCCGTTCCCCTCCTCCCCACAGGCAGATCCTGCTGCAAGAGACACTGAAGTGATTAGAAGGCTTAAAGTGGTCAGTAAGTGCATTCATCACCTCTTCCTCGTAGAGTAAGCTCTGCTGAATGTAGGAAAATCTCCAAATGTTCTCCTTTTGTTGTGTCTTTGTAAATCGCTTCAAGCCTGGCATTCCTGGATGAAGATGTGTGAAGAACTGAAGACCAGCATACTGAGCATATTGCCAATCATCGCAAGGTAAACTGCGTGAACGCAGAGCAGAAGGGATGCACCAGCAGTTTTAGATGACTATACAAAAGCAATTCACTAGCCAAGTCTGCAGTAAGCACAAATGCATCTTGCCTTCGAGAAGCTGCAAAGAACGTGTCGTCCCTACTGCTCTTCGTGTTTTATTGCCACGCTAAAATCTGAAAGCGTTATGCATCTGCCTCCTGCCCTGCGTCATGTCCCAGTGGGTAGTGCATTCAAGCGATCTTTGTGGGTGAGCCGTCTTGGAACAACAATCTAGTTCAAAGTGTGCCTTAAACAAAAAACCACACTGACAAAACAAAAAGTAAAAACGCAAGCAAGGAGCAATACTTACATCTCTGATGGACAGAGTAGAACGAGAGATGCAAAAAAAACCTTAGCGAGCATCCCTATCTGTAGTAAAACTCTTTGTAGTAAACCCCTTGTGTATGGAGTTCTTTAATATCTGTTTGCAGGCAATGCAAAAGTATAGTACTCTTAACTGGAGACCTGAGATGCAGCAGGAGTAGCTGGGTCAACTTCAATGTTGATGAAAAGAGGCACGTTCAAGTCAATGGAGTGCTGTCATATCCAGCCAGTAGAGTTGTGCACCGTGTTGTAAAGCCAGGAGATCATTTGGTTTCTGAGGGATATCACAGGCTAATGATATCAGTTATCTGTCTGAAATTCATTTAAGGTAATAATCATAGTGATCACCTATGGGAGATTGGTGCATGTGCAAAGGTAAGCTTTTCCTGAAAGTCTTTTCTTTCTTTCTTTTTTATTATTAAATATTCAGACCCATGATTCTTATGGATATTTGAGATCTCTGCCTCTATTAATAATAATAATAGCCAAACCAACAAACCTCGAAAGTATGTCTCTAAGGAAGAAGAGGAAGAAAAAAATAAAAAAACCCCACCCTTGAAAACCTGAAACTTCAGGTTTCAATACCCAAGTCAAAGAACAAGATTGCAGTCTTAAGTTGTTTCTTAACAATTTCATGGCTTTTAAGCCAAATTCTGTTGTAGCTTCAGATGACACTTTAAAAAAAAAAAAAAGCTTTTGGATACAGTGTTCTAGTTGTCATTTGACCAAACATCCAGTTTTACATTCAGCTATGCAGAGTATGCCTGATTAGTATTGATTTGAGAAGCAAGATAAAGCTAAAGATGATTGTGTAACAGATTTTGGCTCAGTGCAAATGTTTTTATGAAACTAAATATTTACTTGTGAGCAAGAATAAGCATACTAGTTTTGTTAAGGACAAGTGAATGAATTGGCTAATAACTTGTTTAACGGAACAGTTGGTGAGAGGAGTTAAGGTTTGTTGCCAAGTCTCTTAGGTTTTTTTGATGTAATTGAAGAGCACAAAAAGAATGGGGACAGTTTTAAAATGTGCTGCTGTATTGCTGTCTGTCTGATTGCAGCTTACAATTCATGCGGTACGGTGTGGGATATTATTAGTCACCGCACAGGCTGATGTGAAATTTTCTGTACTGGACTTGAGAAATCTTCTGGAATTGTGCCAGAGGGTTATGCATTCCAGTAAATGACTAAAAGTGAAATTGTGTCCAAATGACTCTTTCAGTGATATCTAAGCCACTAGAATATATGTTAGCATAGTGTCTGAAAAATTATTTAATCATTTCAGAGAGCTTTATTTTAGTCAATGTAACCTTCCTCGTTCTAATACTGATTTGTGATATTATTTGTGATCTATTGGATTCAGTAAGTACTTGAAGTTTGAATTTCCCATGACCTATGTCTTGTTAATGTGTCTTTAACGCTTGGAAAGCGTAATTTATTCTTCTGAAGGTTTGCGGTGTGATAGCACATAGCCCATTAGAGAAAAGCGAACTTTAACTGCAATATTATGAACCTTAACAAGTATATCTTAATGTTGCTGTAGCTGCTGCTGTGTGTGCAGGCAGCATAACATTTTCCATTCTAGATTTCTGTTTGGCTGCTGAAATTTAGTAAAGTAATTTGCCACTCAGGTGGGAAACTTCCATGCTTGTCCTACATTCTGAATTGGCCTTATTTTGAAATGGTGACCAAAACCAACCCTCTCATCCTCAAATTGTGGGAGACTTTCTGTCATTGAGTAGTGTTGATGATGTTGGAATGGAAACATAAGGTGAGGGTTGTTCTGAGTAAATACTTGCAGAAAAGGGAACTTAACTTTTAAAAGTCAGAGTTAAAAAGTCCTTTCATGTGAGATCATTACAGCAAGACTCAGAAAAATAAGCTTGCTATGTTTATGTTTAAGGCTGCCTCAAAATCCTTTAAGTTGCTTGACCCTCTATACAAAGTATAGTAGTTATGGCCTTGCTATTGTAGGTACTGGAAAAGTTTAAAACTTAATATGAAGGTGTTTAGTATTAGTATGCAAACATATAAAAAAGGCTTGTGGGTTAATTCACTTTCACATTTGCTCTTTTTTTGTATAATGTAAAAATGTCTCAGCATGGATAGAAACATAATTTAAGAGGAGTGTGTGAGGGCTGACTATAAATGAGAATCCAGTCCAGTATCATAATGTGCATGATTAATATTATATGAACAGCTTTAACTGTTCATTCTTTATGTGGAATACATGTTTATTTGGTGCACTTGTATGTGGATAATAGTTCTGTATAGTGTTTTCTTTGGAGACCATGTATTTGTTTTAATAGCTGAAAGCTTTTTTTTTCCTTTTTTTTTTAAACAGGGTAACTGTCTCAGTAACTTATTTAACTGATAAATTAAAATGTTATGATTAATATCTTACTGGGCTTATTCAGTCTGGGGGAGAAAAGGCTTTGGGGGGCATAATTGCAGCCTGCCAGTACCTACGAGGAGGTTCATGAAGAAGATGGAGGTAGACCCTCTCTGGTGGCAGGAGGGTGAGACACAAAGGGCGTAAAATGAAATAAGGAGGGTTCAGACTTGATATAAGGAGAACCTTTCTCATGATGAGGACAATCAAGCTGTGGACCAGGCTGCCCAGAGAAGTTGTGCGGTCTCTGTCCTTGGAGGTTTTCAAGACCCACTTGAAGAAAGCCCTGAGCAACCTGGCCTGATCTCATAGCTGATCCTGCTGTGAGCAGGAGGTTGGACTAGAGACCTCCTGAGGTCCCACCCAATTTGAAATATCCTATGATCGTAAGATCTTGTTTCTATCCTCAGTACTCTTTCCACAGATGATCAAAATTCAAATTTATGAAGCTTCAATCCAGTGCTGTAATACAGCAAATTGACAGGGGAGAGAGCTTTCAGGTTTATTAAAATGTGAGGGACTAGCTCAAGTCAAGTTCAGTTTGTAGATAGGATGTTTCTTACTAGGAAGGCAACCAATGAGAGAAAAGGGGATTAAAGAAACTATGCTCTTTTTCCCTGTCAGCTGTAATACATGTTTCTGGTGCAGCAAAATGCATGGAAAAATTGCGTAAGCAGTCAGAGCCTCAAAGTACCTAGCTGGCTGAAATAAGGTAATTGTATTAGCCAGTGACAGGTAGAAGCTTTGCAGTACTGGCTTGTGGATGGGATGACTATAATTGAAATAACTTGCAAAAAACCTGCTTTAGGGTTCAGTGGTTCCGTGTGTTGTAATTTTGCTTTAACCCAGAAGCACTAACATTAGTTGTCCCCTTTTTTGTTCATACTCTCTTCATGCTTTGAAGTTTGCAAAGGAGAAAATCTATTGAGAAGCTACACTGAAGTTAAAGTATCCATACACTGAAAATCGGAGCCCTTGGTCTCGATGCTTAAAATGATCATTTGCTTTTGAATTGTGTTCTGCTCACTCTTAGTTATATGCTACTTTCTAGCATAAATTGCTCTTTGGTCATATAAAATTAAGTCACATTGGCATACACTGAAATTTACTCAATTTATAAGAATTCTTTTGGTTCTAGGCTCTTCTCCCTGTCCTCTGTTTACGTTTGAGTAATATATGCACAGTCTGCATGACGGATCGATATGCTACTGAAATTAGTTTACTAAAAACAGTCTCTGCTCTTCAGAAAACTGAAAAACCAATGTCTGCAATGCTTTAAAAACAAACAAACAACCCCCCCCCCAACCCTATTTTTTCCTGCAAGGATAGTCAGAAAGCCAGGAGGAGACCAGGTTGTTTAGAGGTGATACCGATATGACTTTATCATCATTAAAGTGTTTCTTGGAAAAGACTGTCCTTAGTCATGAGAATCATTTTTATTCGAGTGTTTCTTCTGAGTTACAGCATTAGTCATCTAGAATCACGTATGCTGTCTGCAGTTCTTTTTAAGGATCCTTGCTTGTCTGAAGAAGTTCCCTTCATTTTTGTTCTTTCTCAGACTTATGTATATGAACCTTTAAACTCAAAGCTATTTTTTTTTGCCTGAATTACTTTTGACACATTAAGTTGGCTTGATCCAGAAATAACTGTGCTAAAAGTACTGCTTTTGTTTCTCACGTATTTCTTTTTAGTCTCTTAATGCCTGTACTTTTTACTTTGTGTTTGAATTAAAGGCCTCACAATGAATTCTGTGGAAAAACAGCATGATATATGCCCAAGAGTCTGACTGTTCTTTGAAGTCTGCGAGATGGCTACAAGGGAACTTTTGCATTCTTTGCAAGACCAGTGCTGTTGCCATGTTGCGCGTGGTTCTGTCTTTGGCATGAAATCACTTGGCGTTTGAAGAGTTGTTTCACAAACCACCCAGGGCGTCAGGCTTTTGCTGCTAGTCACCTTTGTTGTTGCAGCCTTATTGCAGGGTGTACGCCTGGTGTTTGCTTCCGCTGTCGTTTCCACCTGGAGAAGAGGATAAGGAGCAGAGCTGCGCTAGGTGCAGGTTCTTGGTGGCAGGTAAAGCATTACAGCGGGGGTCTTGGGTATCTTCTGCAGAGGGTAGGATGAAAATGTGACTGGGATAGAATCAGTGCAGGGAAAGGTTACAAAATAAAGTGTGAGGAGTCCAGGTCCAATAAGCGATGCAGATCGCTGGGACTGAACACAAGAATTCCATTTTCCGAGTTCTCTGTTTATAACAATTTGAAATAAGTCTTCCTTCATTTATTTGTATTCCCACAATGGCTTGCGTGATCTATGCAGGATCTTCTCGTGCAGGTACTGCACAAATGCAAACAAAAATACTGTTTTTCAGGGGTGTGTACAGCCAAGTATAATACAAGAGATGCTTGCCAGCAGGACACAGGAGAACAGGAAGAAAACTACAGCAGTGTCATCTAGCATGGTTTGTAGTTGATTTGAAGTGTCAGTTATTGCTGTTCCCCTCCCCCCCATTTGTAGGTATTGTAATAGTGGCAAAACTTCAGGAAAAGATTTCTGATGTTTAAGTGTATGTAGGATGTTTATAAAGAGGAAAAGAAAATGTTTTAGTTCAAACATGGATGGGTGGATAGAAGAAGGGACTGACTCCTGTGTGTTGGGAGCAAGTGGCAAAGTACTGAGGTGGCTGGCTCGCTGCCAGCTGAAGGTACCATCCTGTGGTTTTGACTAGGACTCTGCTTTACTGAAGACTTGGGGAGTGATGGAGCAGTGTCAGCACTGCTTCCAGATATGCAATGCCCCAGTTGTTGGTTGTTTCGGTGCCGGCAGTGCAGATGGTGACTGTGTTGTGTGCTCTGAAGCCAGTTAGAAATCGGAGCAGCGCTAAGCACATGGGGAATGCAGCACATGTAGCTGTAGAGGCATCTCATCAGTTCAGTGGCAGGCAGTGTAAGGGTGCCACAGTGGAGTAAGATAGTTTGAAATATTTGAAAACGTTTGAGGTTCTTAAAAGACAAAGACGTTATAGAAGGACCTTTCCGAATGCAACTTGCTGTGGGACCTGTAATTCCCCATGATACCTATTAATTTGAATTGCTGCGCAAGAAGCCAGCGGAGTGAGAAAGTGTAAAGTTGCCAGCTTTTCATTTGTGAGGAAGTCTAGCACTGAGAAGGAAGCCTCTTGCAGGTTTGCAAGCTTTCCAGCCTTCTCTGGGGAACTTTGTAACCAGAGAGTTAGTGCACTCTGTAACATCATTGAAAAGTATCCATAACAAATTAAGGTGTGTGTAGGAATTGTGGAGATGGGCAAAGGAAAAAGGAGTACCTTAGGAATTACACTAGTTATTTAAAAACTTTTAAATGGATAGTTACCCATCTAGAAAAGGTAAATCTTGGTGGCTGCAGTTGTGACTTGATTTCACATTGAGTCAAAGTTGACACAAGTGCTGTGATGCTAGACAAGCTTGCAGAGAGCTCTGGATATCTTTGCAGTGTGTATAAGGTACTTTTGAGAGGCATAACACTGGCAGGATTTATAAACTTTTCTGGTGCTGACAAAAGAGTCATTCATTCCTTTTCCAAGGTGAGGTCCAAAAATAAGCACCTAAATTTATGATAAATAGCCTATGCATTAGATGTTGTCAAGGGCTCTTGAGTTAAACATGCTTGAAGTTTCTAGGCCAGCCTGCTTTTTGAGATGTGATATGCCAAGATAGAGTAGGAAGACTTTGAGAACTGAGTTGCACTTATTCCTTCTTGCAATCACAGAGCTGAGTGGATCTGTAGAACTGTCTCCTTTCACCACCAGCCCCTCTTTGAATCTACTCCCTGATAAGTGTTAGATACAGAAGGGAAAAAAAAATAGTTGGAGGAACTGTTTCATTTCATGTCCCCCAAACGCTTGCATGTCTGGGTTAATTTTCCTCGTGTTGTGACAGTAATACTGCAGCTGTGCAGAAGCAGACGGTGGTTGGGAGCTTCTCTGGCAGCTTGCTTTCATGTCTGTAGCTCAGCTTGTTTAATACATGTAAAATTCTGCGGAAAATGATCTGGGCACAAGGACGTGGGCTTTTGTGTTGCTGCTGTTCCAGAAAGGGAACCGCAGGTTTTCCAGTGGCAGTGTTATTAGAAGCTATGGCTATAAAAAGCCTTCTCTAGAGGATTTTCTTTTGAAACCTGCCAGACTTTTCTGCTGAGTTGCATGTTAAGTATGTTTTTATCAGTGAGTATCAGATGGCAAACTTTTGCTCGTATGGTTGGATTGCTGGTAAGTCCTGCCCACCTTTGTATGGGGCTGACAGGATAACAAGGTTAGATGCCATGCTTCACTACGCTGTCCTCAGCCAGAAATTGAGAAATGAAATGGCAACAGAGTTTTAAGATTAAGGCACCTTGAATTCTCTTTAAGAGATTTCATATCCCAAGTCAGTGTTCAGAAATCTGACACCCCTGAGCAGGGGTAGGTCTGTGTTGCACGAATATGCTGCGAGTCTGTGTTGCTGGGTGGCAGGAAACTTGCTCCCTGCTGGGAAGGCTCATCTATATCTCTGCTCCTTGAGGAAGCAATTTTGAAATCAAAGCATAACTTGCATCTAGGAGAACTTGGAGTCATAGCATTAAGGTCCTTCCAAAAAGTGACAAACTTGAGACCATCCAGTGGCGGAAGTAAAAAAAAGTCCTGTTTGAATAAGGAGCATTTGTCTTTGAAAGCTAGCATGGCTATTGAGTAACCATTATGGTTTGTGTTGCATGGCTTGCTAAATGTTATGTTATACAAGTAACACTTCTAGTGCCTTCCCTAGATGAAAGAAAGGTGGAGTTTCTAAATGTGGGCCTCCCTGTCTCACTACCAGCTTCCTTTGTTTCCTAAAAGAGAGGACGACTTAGCAAGCTACAAAGTCCCTTATTAGGTTTTTGTGCTGTGTTCTTCTAAAGATACCGTCACCTGTCCTCTGATGTTTGAAACTAGTGCGTGCTGCTCAAGATGGTAGGTAAGCTGACTGGGCGGTATCCCCAGCTGTGCTGCAGTCCCCTTCGGCTCGCTCAGGAGCCGGAGGGCAACGCTGCTGCCCTCGGGGAGGCCTCTGGCGCACAAAGCGAGGGGACTCGGAGCCTGCTCCAGGGCATGCCCGCGTGCGTTGCGGCCCTAGGAGAGGAGGGGTGCGAGAAGCAGTGTAAACCAGCTCGTGCCGAGCTCCAGACTGCCTGAGCTGGGGTGTGCTGAGGTGAGCTGGCTGGAGGCAAGCCAGGTGCAGCGTGGAAGCTGTGGGGCTCTGAGGGCTCCCAAGTGCTGGCCCAGAGCTGCACTAATGCAGCGCGGGTTTCTGGGCTGGGTCTGCCCTGTGTCCGTTCCCCCCAGAGCGTGGCTCAGCCTGCACCTCTCTGTGCGAGCCTGCTGCGTGGCTGCTGCTAGCACCCAAACTAGCTAGTTTAAAGATAGCTTGGATATTGTGCTCTATGCAGTCACCGCGGTGTCTGCATTGCAGATATTCCCAGGGTTATGCTGCGGCGTTTGGCCTTTGCATCCCGGGATTTGGAGGGTGCACAAGTGGCATAAAGCTGTGCTGGAGCTGCAGTTTTTGCTCTGCACCTCTGAGAGAGCCAAGATAGAATCTCTTCTTACCCCCAAAAAGCTGTGGAGAACCAAAACTGGATGAGAAACCGAACAACCAAGTGCATCCTGAGAATGCAGATATTAGGACAAATGTTAGAACTAGTGTTTTATGTCACTAAACTATTTATAGCATAGTCAAGATGTCTCCAAAGAGAGCAATACTATATCACCAACATTTGATAGTGGTGCTCTGAATAGAGAACAGCATGCAAGACAGTACAGATGGCTGACAGACTGCAGCAAATTCCAGCTAATGAAGAAATGCAGTATGTTTGTTTACATGCAAGTTGAAACAGTTGGCTGTTAAAATTGGTTTTAAATCCAGCTCTGAGCTGTGTAAACATAGATCACCCATATGTAACTAATAATACTAAAATACGTTTTACATTAAAAAAAAAAAAAAAAGAAAGAGAAAATGCTTCCCCTTCAACTGTATTGCTGCAGTTTGATAACTTGGCGGTTATGCATTCAATGAGCTTCAGTCCCTGTACAAATTAATGCTGCAAGAAGCAAGGATAGCTTACCGAATAAATTTATGAATAGCCTCAAACCATGAATGTGTATCCATGAGATGTAGATTTTATGACTAGTTTTAGGAAAAGAGGTAAGATTTTGGTAAATTTGCAATACCCTGGCCATAATTCGAAAGGAAGAAACAATGAAGAGTCAGGCATTCTGCTGAAGTGCATCCCATGGATCAGGTTATAATTTTGCTAGCAATTTCAGTTTGAGATCAGTGGGAGAAATGGCTGATTCCTGGATTTGAACAGTGAATTTCTGATTGTAGTAGTTGTCCCCCTGTCTCTTTAAAAAGTGGCATTTTTTGGGTCAGCAAATCTGTTGTTACTTAATATTAGCACAGTGATGCTGTACAGTAAGAATACTGCAATCTCTTGTGTATCAGGGAGAGAGACGGACACAGAAGGAATAAAATGAGGAATTATTAGTATATGCTTTTCTGTAATGCATTTCCTAAGCGCATGATTTGCTTGCCAGAGTATTTCTGAGAATAAGTCCATTTTACTAGGGCAGCATTCACCTGGTTTGCTACCATGTTTAGAAATGTTATGCATATTAGAGAGCTGTTAACATTCTGGAGCATGTTTCAGGAAGATGTTTCAAATGTAACTTGTTTGCCTGTGCCCTGCTGGTGGGGATTTAGAACACATTTGCCTCTGAGGGTTACCAGAAAATGCAGATGCAGCTTGCTGTGCGGTAGTGGGCAGCCCTTCAGTTGCTCTGCGGTTGACCATGGCGGGTTTGGTACCGGGAGTTGTCCATTGGTGTCCTGGCGGGGAAGTGGTAAACAAATGGGTTGATATTTTCGTTCTTTACCATAACTTTTAAAATCTTGCAGTGCAAATAATGCACTGCAATATCAAAGCATTGTATGAGTGCAGAAAATGAGAGGAGTCACTTAGTTGTGTGGTGTTCACTTTAAGAAGTATGTACATGCTTGTCTATGCAAACGGCAATACTTGCATGTGGACTGTATATATAGACCATGAAGTCCTCCGTCTGATATATATACACCCGTACATGCATGCACTTTATGCTGATGAGGTGGGTTTTTCTCTTCACAGATTGTAGTATGATGGACAGCTGCTGATTCATGGAGGAAAACAACCCTCCTGCCAAGAACTGGAAATTTGCCATGATGCTAAATGATCTGAGATCCCACTCCCAGGGGCATGTGTGGATTTGCAAATGAACCAATAGAGTCAGCCTGCTAAACACAGTAATATTGAAAGTAACCATTGAAACCAATGTTTCTTTTTGTGGTTTTTCTCTCACTCTGACTTCATGCTCTGGGACTAAGAAGCAATTTAATGAATGCATCTTACGTTACATCCCCTAAAGTGCTTTCTTGATTTGCCAGGTATCTATTAGTTATGTAGTTTTCTGTGTAAACCAGAATCCATTCTACTTTTACTGCCAGATGTTCAAGCAGGAGCAATTCAGATTAGTGTGTTGGATTCCTAGAGAGCTTTTTGTTTGTTTATTTATTTATTTAACAGCAGCAACAAATGCTTGTGAGAGGAAAACGGAACATAGCAAGACTCAGTGAATGTTTGGATGCTGCTATTGAGAATATCCAAGTTCATATAGAAAAAGCAAATAAAAGTCTCTATCTCCTGAAAAGATGCAAACTTTTATGGTCCCAGACATAAAACATTGGGTCATAAAAACAGACTTTATAGGTTATTCTGTAACTGTGTAGTGAAGGTTTTTGTTATGTGCTTATGAAACACTTGTCACTGGAATGAACTGGTGCTGTATGGTAATTCCCTCATGTACTCCCAGGCTTTGCTGTGTATTCTTTTACTTGAAGATGAAGAGGTGAAGTTAGAGAAGTGACCTGCTGAGACCCAGATCTAGTTTTGTGCTCCATGGTTTCTCATGATAAGCTAAAGTCAAAGAAGATGTTAAATTTAATCCTAAGGAAAAAACTGTCTAGGGAATTTCCACCTTGCCAAGCTCAACCCATCTGTGCACCGGGATTGCCCCAAACATGTTCCTACCATCTCCTTATTCAATAACAAGGCAGCACTATAATCTCTTGGTTTTGTTGTTGAGGCTCGTGCATAGGTAGCAACGAAGAGGCTATGTAGCCTGGGATTTCACTTCTTCTAAATACCTTCTTTGTTTGCCAGGTATCTGAGAGGTACGATAGATCTTTCACAAACAACTGTCCTAGCTGTGTTCTCCCTGGAGAGTCCTGTTTGAATTTTGTCTGCCTGTGTCAAGCTTAAATGTGAAATACTCGGTGTGAGCGAAGAGTGCGTTATCTAGCCTGAGGTTGAGGACTGTAGTGTAAGAGGTAGGTTGGTTGTTATTGGCATCGTCATTGGCCACCAAAGGATAAAAGGTAAAATCTACTGCAGATTTAAAGTGTTGAGTTTCTTCCATATTCTTGCAGCTGCTAGTTTAAGGACTATGCTTTATGTAAGCTATGCTCCTTGCAGAGATCCTCAGCTGTAGAAATGTAGGTCTGGACTGCATCTTCCATCTGAAGATGAGGTCATCCTTAGGTCAAAGTAATGAGTGATGAAATGTAATTACCTTGTACATTATTATAATGACTCATATATTTATAGGTGCCTGTGGTATGAAATTTGGCTGAATTGCGCATTCTGATGGATGTTTAATTTTGTTTTCTCTTGCTGTTGGCTGGCATTGCCTCACTTAATGGATAATCAGTCTAGTTGTTGCAGAGATTTTACATAAGCACTTTGGGGTCCATTTTTGGGAATCTTTAGTTGATTCAGTAAATTAGAGTGATTATGATAGTACAAATAAAAACCACTGTCAGTTTACATGACATGTGCCAAGCTACAAGAAATTTTTGGTAATATTTCTTGCTCTCCAGCCAGACTGGCCATATTACATGTGCATAAAAAAAGCTCCTGCGAAAGAACCAATTTGTGATTGGTTGTCCATGGTGTACGCCATGATTGCTGCATGAATAACTGTTCCTTGTGCTTTCTCCCTTGCGTAAAATCCTCTCTAAAAGATCCGTACCTCTAATTCATTCCTCATGCCAAAGTGCCTGTCTGTTACCAACCATTTGATGTTGCTATACTTCTGTTTTTTTCTTTTCTTTGAATTATCATCAGTGCTAAACATAAGTGTGTGCTGGTTTTAGTGTGTGTGGTTTTTTTTGTTTGTTTTGTTTTTTGTTTAATTCAGTGTTTCTAATCATGGGGCGAGTAATATAGAATGTTTTGGTAACTGTTGTGATCAATTCCTAGATCTTGTTTTTCATAAGGACCTGAGTTTTGCAAGCAAAAAAAAAAATTCCACTAACTAGAAACAACGACTTGCCAAAGAGAGCAAGACCCTCACGTGTGTCGTATTTGAGTTTCTTCAATACTAAAAATGCTCGCAGCCCACTTGACGTGCATGTGATGTGCCTGTGTTGGCCATCTTCACTGCAGAAATCTACAGTTAACAGAGGTGCTCAGGAAGGAGATACAGATATGTAGTATGCTACACTACAAGCATAAAATGTATGGGCTTGGAAATTGGATTTTTTTAACTGAGGTCCAGATTATGGCCATTTGTTAAATTATTCCTCTGTGAAGGAAGGGAGATGACTGGCTGTTTTTGTTTGCTTCCAGATAAATGGGCTCTGATCAACCTCTGAGTACTTGGTCACAGTGTAATCCAAAAAATTAGATCTTAAACTTGGAGCCAGCAGAGTCTTCACTGTCTGGTATAACGGTGAATGTCCTGAAGCAAATTTTGTCCTCGTGCTTGTATGTGCAAGGAAAAGCTGAAGTTAATGGCAGGTGGTGGTTGTCTGAGGGAGGAATTTGGTCCCAGTGCATGTAGGAAAATAATTTTAACAGCTGTAATGAGATTAAGTTCAGTTTTACTGGCCATTAAGATGTGGAGCCCTTCTCTAGTGAGAAATACATGAAGGTGGGAGTAATTGTGACAGATTTCAAGTGGCACAGGCTCTAGGAGTCATTAGGTAGTCTGGGGAAAAGGTACTAGCTCTGATGGCTTTTTCCTTTCGCAGACCTTGAGTAGAAAAGATCTTTTGGATTTACTCTGTCTAGCAGATTTACTAGGTTAAAAAAAAAGGCACCTTTAATCTCCCGGGAACACTTTTTTGTTGTTGTTGCATTTGACTTAAGTTTATGAAAATAACTTCAGTTTAATTAGGCTTGGTTGATACAGTACTTTTCCACTGAATTTACTAGGAGCTTGTGAGTGTGTTGTAACGAGCTGCACTGCAGGCTGCAGTATCTGATTGTCATGCCAGGAGCATCACTAGCGTAGAGCTAAATAGAGATTGGTGAGGAAAGTGGGTCAGGAGCAGGCCTACTGTACCTGCAGAGACTGCAGCGCGCGGCAGCAGGGACCAGAGCGCCCACGGCATGGCACTGTCTTACAAAACATGGAGAGGGAGACTGGATGAGGATGTGCTTAGACGCTAGGCATGTCTGGGAGTGGAAGATGCTGCTGCTTTTATTCTCCCTTCTCTCCCCCTGAAGTCCACTCCCACAGCCCACGTTTGTTTTGCCAGGTGATTTTAGCAGTGCCAGTTTTACTTTGTTGCTTTCCCTGCCTTTCAAAATGCCCACAAAACGTTCTTTCACCACCTGAGGTCAAAACCTTCCTGCCCTGTAAAGCAGGGTGCTAGAGATGTGCTTGCTGTTTCATGTGAGACGGTGTTGGCTTTGAATGTTGCTGAGGCGTCTGAGGCCTTTCATACGGTTTTCGCATTTCAGATGTAGATGTAGGAGAGAAGATGGCATATAATAAGCTGCTCCATGCACCTTGGTGGAGTTGTTTAAAAAGGCCTTTCTGAGTATAGCTGGCTTCGCTTGCAAACACTGTCTTGCTGGAGGTGACATTCAGAATAAAATTACAGTACAAACAAAGAAAAGGGGAGCAATAAAAAACAAAGCATCTCCAAGCAGCCAGTGGGACCTGCCAAAACTGCGTGAAAAATGAAAACTACACAGATTGAATGATAAACACCAAAGGAAAAAAAATCCTAAAAGAGCAGTTATAAGAATTTTTCCTCGGTTGTAAGAGGAAATGGTGAAATGAACCATAAAAGATCATTTCTAAAGTTCTGTTTCTTCTGCCTTCTGTCTTTGTTTCTGTGCAACTCAATTACTGTGGGTCTGAATAGTCCATCTTATGTCTTTTGGTGTACTATATGGTTATCTGTGTCCTGACCGTAAGTGGAGATCTAAAGCAGGGGATATTAATAGAAGAACCAAATGCATTTTTTATCCTTAAGCATGGTTATTTTCATTATAACTGGTTTATGTGAAAAGGTGAGGAAAAAAAACCCAAATTGTATTTGGTTTACATGAAACTTGCATTTTGTTTTATTGAGATTTGCTTTGGTCCCAAACCAAAGAGTGAAAAGGAAAGCAGAAAGGGAGTCATTTGTCCTTTTTTCATTTGGGAAGAGTCTGCCCTAAAAGGGAAAATGTTTCAGGAACCTTTCAGAGTATGGCTCCATTATTAATAGGCAAAAAGGAAGCTGGATTGGTTTGAGGCCTTCAGAGTTCAGGTGCCAAAGCCTGCAAGGTTTTTTTGTCCTCATCTCCCACTGAAGTCAGAAATGGCGTTAGATGAAGGGTGCAAATCCAAAAACTTGTTGACTTAAGTGGAAGGATTGCCATTAAAATTGCCAGGTTAAAATCAAAAAAGGAAGTGGAAGAAGTTAGCTGGTGACTTGCCACCTTGTCCTAGACTTTGAGTCTGTGAGATGTGTTGAAAGAGGGCGACGGGACACCCACAGCTATTCTGTGCTAAGAAAAGCACACCAGTGTCAAGAGTGAAAAGTACGGGATGTCAGAGTGCTAAGAAAAGGATGCGTCTCCCACCTGAGCCTCATGTCAAAACATAAGGTGGTGCTGATGTTTGAGTTGCCTTGCTGAAGTGAAATACAGCACTGAAATGCTGCTGATTCATTGATTAGTTCTGTTTCTTGCTGTGTGGTGGTGAAAGCAGAATGTACTAAACAAGAGGGATAGGTTTCTCACTGCAGCGCTGGACTGGACCACATGTATGGCAACTGGCAGTCATTTGACAAGGCAGTGATCGCGACCAGGTATCTTAGATCTACTTTGGCAAATCTTGAATTGTTATGCAGAAGTAATATAGCCACTTCAGAACAGCATGAGGACAGGACAGTGATTATGATGCTAGTGTGGAACTTGGGCAACTGTTTCCCTTTTCTGCCACTAACTCTGTCTCATTGTGATTGTAGCAAATCAGGTAGTTAAATGGAGTGCGCAGACCACTGAAGAGTTGGTAATCTTATTTTGAGATGCATGGGGAAGACTTATCTCCCACTGAAAAACACCTTTGAAAAAGACTTCGGTTTATAAGCAACTTGGATATTTTTTAAAAAGACAAACAAACAAAAAAAACCCCTCAATGCCTCAATTTTCAATCTGTATATGTGAATGAGGATACTAATGACATTTCAAGGGCAGGTTAAGAGAATAAATGCCTCAGGCTGAGATGCCTTCAGTTACTGCAGTGTCATGGACAAGTTTAGGGAGCTGAATATATCAAAAAGTCATGGACTCCAGCGGCATTAGTTTTATGTCTAAACCTTGGAGCAGTTCTACTGTGATAATTCATCACAGTAATCTAAATAAAAAAACACTCCCTTCCTGACCATGGTCATTGCAGATAAATCCTGTGAACTTCCCAGTGCAGATTTCTGAAACAGGCAATGTTGTATATCATTGCTGCTGTTCAGAATCAGATGCTCAGAGAATTGGTGAAATGTCTCATGGTTAACATTCTGCCCTGTTTTTACATATTGCATGAAACGGATTTTTCTAACCTGTCCAATTCTGCATTTATACAGTGCTGGAAGCTATTCCAGCTCACAAGCCTTGAAACAGAGTGAGCATAAACACACAACAGAGAGGTAAGGAAGTGCTTGCTGACTGTGGCGATGACAGCATTCCTGGCTTCCACTCCAAAATGAAATGACTTCACCTTCAGAAGAAAATGTACAGCCTGTTCCACAGGCCCTGGACAAGATCGTGTAGTGCCTTACATGCTGCTTATGCTTAAATGATAAGTGAAGATGTTGCTAAGTTATCCACTCTTATTCTCTTAGTTCTGGCTTTGTTTTGATTCTAATCATAGATATAGAGCTAACGTGGTAACCAAAGGAGCAGGTGAGTCTGTTGTCTTTGCCTGCTTTCTGAACTTTGGCTGTTTGTCCTACCTTGTTCCTGAGGCCTGCAGTCATGTCACGCGTTAAGTAGAGTTCCTCCAGAGAAGCATTTTGCTATATCAGTTATGAAATTCTGGCTTAGTCAAGCTCTTTTGAACAGATCTTTTGTTTAAAATAGTGGTGCTATAATGAAAGGCTCCCAAACCCGATCGCCCTTGTGCAGTGCATTGCGACAGTCCGGATGGGAATGAAACAGGTAGTAGCCCAGACTTTTAAAACTCTGGCTTAAAACATCCTCCTTTGCACTGTTTTAGACAGTGGGGGAAGCCAATTTTTAACAACACTGCTTGTCTTGCAATTTCCACTTATCATTGTTCTTAAAAATAGGCTATATAAGCTCCTAGATATGTTATTTAACTGGGTTGTTTTAATTGGACCTCAAAACAAAAAAAAAGTTTCACTTTGACTCTTCATCACTCTGGAGAAACGTCCCTTGCCAATACTGCAGGCAGACCCGTGGAGAGGTTCTTCATGAACCTTTTTGGCCTCTCAAGAAGGTGTGTTCACGGAAGTGAATGGCCTGCTTGTCCTGTGCGGTCCGGACAGCTGGTGAACGTTGCAGGCTAGATCCACTCCCTGACGAAGAAAGACTTTTGTACAAATCCCTTTTTCCTTCCTATGTCAGACAGGAACTCTTGTTCAAAACTGCTGTATTAGACTGTATTGGCAGTACTTGATCTTTATTTGGTTTGGACACTATTTTCATACATAGATGGCTTCCGCAGGTAGTGGGTAGTTGCAAGGTGATTTGTTCTGTATTGTCAGACTACGTTTTCCCTTGTGCCCAGTATGCTACCACTTCTGATTGCTTGACTTCAAATTCCTTAATATCCTTGTCATTATTCTCTCTTTTAAATTCTACTACACTTATGCTCAGCCCTGGTGCTATAAATACATGAGTAGGAGTGGCAGACTTCTGTTATAAACTGTAATTTCTTTTCCTTATATTTTGCTTTTAGGCTGCGTATTAGAATAATGAGGAATACTGTCTTACATAGGCTGAAGGTGAACGACTTCTAAACATCCCAAAACTTTGGTCAGAATTTCAGTGAGGAGGAGGAGGAAATCAGGAGCTACTTCTTTTCTTCACTCAGAAAAGAATTTCTAATATACCCAGATTAAAATGCTATTGTTAGTTTAACATATAAATCCATGGTTTTGAAGTTTTGCATTTACTGTTAATATTCTGCAGTATCTGAAATAAGGTAAAGCTATTCTTGTTCTTCTAATTGGAAAACACAACAGGCGTCCTTTCAGATTGAGTTTCTTCTGCAGAGGTGTTGATTATAAAGTGAGATTTTTTTTTCTTACACATTTTATTTAGATTTTTCTTAAACTTGCTGTGGTAAGACCATTATAAATGTACATAGTAAAAGCAATAAAAGGCTACTTTCTTCCCCTTCTCCCACCCCTGCCAAAAACTAGTTTCTGCCTCCATTTGATTTTTACCTTATCTCCTTCCAGTCTTATTAAAGATGTCTTCCATTATAAGAGGTAGTTTATCTTCTCTGTACTAAACCATAATTCAAAATCTAGGTCAGTATCTGTGATCTTTTTTAAAAAACAATAGCAATAACAAAGTTAATACTTAGCTGTATTTTGCTTCTTTAACATCAGTTTCTTCTGGGGCTCTTTGCTATTCTCATATTTTCTGAATTTTGTTTTATACTCAGCTCACTTTTGAGGATGTGCAAAAACTTTCAGTTGGACAAAGAACTGGAAACAAGAAAAGGTCTTTTAAAGAAGAGTTGTTGATGACTATTTTTCAATTTTTGGTTTTTGCAAATAACTCATTGAAATGCATTAAACAACTTATGTTTTTCTTGGAGGTAGAACATCAACTGGGAGTAGCTTAGGAGTAGGTGGAGGTGGGGGATCTTGGGAAGGTACTTGGGACAGGGGGACGCGGGAGGTTGCTGCCCTTGATGTAGACTGGAGCTGCAAGCCGGTTGCAAGCCTTGATCAAAACAGTTGATGAGCTTTGAAAAGGGGCATTTGTTTTGGTTATGTTTATTTTGTAGAAGGCTGATGAAAGAGCCTTACACTTAATCACTTCCATCTCTCTGGTAAATGAGTTGTTGAAAAGGTTTAAAATGTTTCATTCTTCCAATAAAAAAGCTATTATGCAGCAATTAATTATGTCCTTCTGAATGGACAGTGAGTGAATTGCTCCTGATCTGTATAGGTTCTCCTTTGGTGATCACATTTGCACTGGCCAAGTGCCTCAGATTGAGTTGTCCGAGGAGCGGTGCTGCTGGCATTTTACAGCTACGGAGCTGAGGTGCCAGCTCCGATGGTTTGCCTGAGCTACGTCTGGCCTCTGGCTGATCTGGTTCGCTGACCAGCCAGTCCCAGGCGCTTTCTGTTGGATCATCCTTCCCCGCTGCATGAAGCTCAGCTCCTTCGATGCCGGAGGGAATTTGGTCTCACTAGAGCGTTCCAAGAACGAAGCTCTCTTGAAGTGAAGTTATCTTTGTAGTATGTGAATACCAGTCTGATTTATCCCAGGAGAGCCTCGAGTGGTGAGGTGTAGTCTTGTTATGCAGCTCTGAGGGCTGGAAATCCCTCGCAGAACCTACTTGGAAAGGCAGCTGGAGAAGCACAAATTTACATCTCTTGAAAGAAAGAAAACAGTTAATTCTTTCCCCACAGACTAGATGGAGAGAGGTTTCTTAAAGTAGTTGATGTTTTGTGTCCTTTTTCTAGTGCTACTTCTGAGATTTGGTTATGCTGCTGTGTATGTAAAGTGTTTTCATGGGCACAGGAAAAATATGATTAGTCCAGTTTTCTTAATTCAAACTGGAGACCTCTACCGAAATTAATCGTGTAACAGGAACAGTTGTTCAGGCGATAGCCTCTCCCTTAGAAAGCGAACGGTGGCTTTGCACAGTGGAGGATCCAGCGCAGCCTTGTTTTAATTGTTGCAGGAGTTGCTTGTCGTGTGCTTGACTGCTCCTCCGGGTGGGATGGTAAGATCCATTTCGCAATATCCTTTATTAACAGAGGTCAAGAAATGTGAAGGTTTTCTACAACTCATCAGAGCTAACTTCCCCCCCCCCCCCCCCCCCCGCAACTGTCAAGGAGATTTGGATGCCTAATTGAGTCTCTGCAACCCTCTGTAGCAGGAAATTTCCAGACTGTCTCCTAGTGAGGACCGCAGCTCTGTCTTTTCTAATGCAACTCCCTGGTGTGGTGTGACCACCGCTTGGTTATATTTACACACTATATTTACACAGTTGGTGTTGAAATTGTCTACAGTTTGTCGTACCTACATGTTCCTGAAAAACTTTTTTGTCTTTATAATGTGGCAAGGCATAAATTTAGAAACATGCCTGTTTATTTCTCCCTTTTGGATGCTGTAGCATGAAAATGCTTTTCATGACATGGAAGAAGTTAAAACTTCTGAAATCTTTCTGTTAGTCTTTTCTGTGTCCTGTTAGCAATTGGCAAAACAGTTCTGTCTTGCCATATGACTGTGCAGGGAGTTGCTTCTGCAGCTCTCCAGTCGGAAGAGATTACAGGCCAAAAACTTGAAAAGGCCAAGGTTTAAAACTTCTTCCTTATTTAAGTAAAAAGAACTGATGATGATTTTTTTGTGGCTGGTGTTTGTTTTTTGTAGAAGTCCTTATTTTATATATTTTTAAAATTCTTTATGGGAGGAACAATTGATTGCAACTTTATTATTTGTCAGAGGAAAAAAAAAATTCTTGCATCTCAGGGGAAAAAAAAAGGAAGTGACTGTTTCTTTATCTGAAAAATTCAAGAGCCCAGATGAAATAAGGCAAAGCAACTCACCAACGTAGTTCAACTTTGTAAATTCTCCAAATAGTTTGACAACCAAAGTCTTTAAGGCATGTGATGCACTACATACTCTGTCTTTCAGTTATGTTCATCAAAGAATAAGTGTCTGTTTAAAAATCTTTTTTTTCTTTTTGGTATATTCTTTTGAGGTGATAGCTGGTATTAGAAACATAAGTCTCTTGTTGCAGAGAAAGAGACTAGCAGAAACCTGCTGTATGCCTTTATTTAAAGGTAGCAATTTTCACAAGAACAACCCAAAGATTAAAGAACGTTTCACTACAAATATTGCTGTTTTCCTGTACTGTGAGATGACCTGCAAGCAGCTCCTGTCAGGCGGTTTTGCTGGATGCGTTAAGAGGCAATGTCCCTGGTAAACTTGTGGAGTGTCTTTGCTCTCCCCTGCGTTGTGGTCAGCGCATGGCTCCACGCAGGCGCGTTCAGGACAGATCCAAAAAGGATGTCTGAGCCGAGCAATTCTCTGTGCGAAGCGTCATCTGGAAGTAACCTTGGCAGAAAGTGAGAAGCTTTACTGAAAAATGTTGCTGTGATGCCGTTGCTAGGGAAATGGTGGCTGGTGTGTGTGCGCGCACTGTACGCGCTTAGCCCCGGCTGCCTGTAGATGCTGCAGCGGCAACAAACATCGCCTTCGAAAGGTCCTTCCCCCCTGTTTGGCAGGTTTGAGGATGCCCAGGCTAACAAGGTCTGCCTTGTCAAACCCATCTTTCCTCTTGTGTTTCGGTTGCTACTAGTTTAGGCATCCCTCTTGCTTAGTAAGATGGAGCTGTGCTGCAAGCAGAAGGGAAGCCCGAGGTCTCGGGGCAGAGCAGTGTCCCTGTAGCGGTGATGCAGGGCGGGCGGCAGGCGGCGAACGTCAGGGCAGATCCTGCTGCCTGCTCTGCGGAGGGAGAGCTGCCCGTTAGCTGTGGCACGGGGGGAGCGGTGATGAGCAGTGGAGGAAGGCTGGACAGCCCCAAGTCCCCTCCTGCAATTTTACCTGGAAAAGGTCATCTTGTCTTTGCTCACCTGGTCCGTGAAGCAAACCGTGACGTGCGTGCTTGTGCCCTGGGCTGGCCGGGCGTTAGGAGCAGGTGGCTGAGGGGGCACCGCTGTTGTGGCATTGAACAGGCCTGAGTGGCAAAAAATTTAAGCGATGTGAAAGTGGAAAAGTGTTTTCTGTAGCTAATGAAAATGTATTAGGTGGCCGAAATGAATTTCAAGTTTGGCGCATACTCTTTCCGCCTTTGCACCCTCTTACTGTGGAGGCCTGCAGACGACGTAGTTTCGTAAGCCCTTCTTGCCAGCTAACGAACATGTCCTCCTCCGTAAGCAAACGGGAAGGAGCCGTATGCCTCAGTTGGATGCGAGTTCTCTGGAGTTCACCAGGGCTTTAAAAAGTCTTTATGAATCAAGAAGGCCCCAGCTTTTGCTGCTGGCTAGTGGGTTAATGCTGCTGAGGCCTCAAATAAGGCTGGGTATATTTTTATCTGTAGGTTATCCGAGCGAGGCGCGAGGGTGATGTGAGGAGATGCAAGCGATGTGCCAGACAATGAAGCTGTGCTTGGACAGCAGCTGAATGGGAGCCAGGGAAATCATTTCAATGCACTGCCTAGCTCCTCTGTTTTTCCCCTCCAAGAAAATCTTTTGTTATCCAAGTATATTTTTAGTCTTTTTTTTGTTGTTTGTTTGTTTTTGTTTTTTTTAATCTGGTTGACATTTCATTCATGTTTGTGTGGAGTGCATTGTTCCTTCGGTTTTCAAGAGACTGGCTGCAGAGATGGAAACAATTTCCTTAATTGCTGAGGCTGAGGTGAATGTTGTTGCCCTTCCTGCTGACCTGAAAGCACCTTTTTTCTTCAGGTGGCCTTATGAACAGTTTGGCCTTTGTTTCTTATCCTCCTTTTTAGTCAAGAAGGAGCCTGTGTTGAGAAGCGTGTGGAAAATTTCCTTTAAAAATGATTTTAAAAAGCATAGTTTGTGCACTCTATAGATGACAGTTGTATACTGAATTTATGCTTTTTAAAGGTGCAGCATAATTTAGTGCTTCTTCTTATTTCTATTTGCTTTAAAATTAGCAGTGCCTTCTGTATTCAGGAAGCTCCAGAATAGATTCTTAACTTCTAAGTATGGGCTTATGTATGTTCCTAATGATAAATTTAGGGATAGGATAAATATTCCCCTCTGTATGGGTAAGTTAGCAGTTGTAATCTGCTTTCTCCTGCATATGAGATTGTTGGCCTTTAGTAAGGGATTGACAAAGGGAAAAATAGAGAAAAAAAATATAGATAGAGTTTTAAAAAGGCATCCTAGTTTTTCAAAGTAGGAGGGGAAGAGAGATGCTTAGCACTCCCCTTTCTTTTCAGTCCTAGACCCTTTCCAGTTATAGAGGATCTCCTCCCCCGTATAGACTACAAAGCAATATCAGCCAGGAAAGCTTGCAGGATATTTTGCTGCCCTGCTTTCACTTATAAGTGATCTCAGACACATATGCACATATTCCTTGCCCCTATCTTTTTTTCCCTATTACACCTTAGCTTAGTGCTTCCTCTGCTTGTAGCCTGCAGTCCTTACCAAGGTATGGTATATTTGTCCTTCATGTCCAAATACCTGTGGGCACACACTGAAAGAAAAAAGTAGGAAAGAACAGAGGTGAAAGGAAAGGATGAATGGAAAAATCAAAAGTAGTCCAGAAAAAGAAGAAAATGTATGAATATGCCTTAAGTATGTTAAAGATTATTGCCTCTGTGGTATTTGCAGTTGCTTTGGGCACAAGTAATGTGAAGAATTCAGTAATGAATGTATGTCCAGAGCCTGCCTGCATATATGATGAGTGATACTTAGAAGTTACAGAATGTTTTAATCCTTCGAGCTAGAAAAGGGGTTATTTCTATCTCAAGCAATAGTCTTGCAAAATATTCATTTGAGAAACTGGAAAGAGATGTAAGCTCTTAAAAAAAAAAAGGGGGGGGGATTCAGGCTTTCCTATAATTACAATATGTGCATGCTGTATGCAAAGATGACAAAGGTGCAGTGTTAGAAGTCAGATTTGATGCAAATAAAAATGGATGTGTTAAAATGTAGTAGGAATTTATTCACAGGTAAAATGCCTTTTCTTGGATAATGTAACATTCAAGAATAAGGTTTCATCCAGATATTTTTCTCAGGGTGTGCGGTTCTAAAAGTACTGTGACTAACCCAGCTCTTTCTTATCTAGTAAGTACTACAATGTTTTAGTACTAGGTTGAAAAGGCAGGTTGTTCACAGCTGCCATCCCAGGGTTCAGCTGGGCAGTTAGTTGGGAGTGAAGTGATACTGTGTGTTTTGAAAGACTTCAGATATTTTTATGATGAAATCTGCCATAGAATATATTGCTCCAGTATATTGAAATAGCTGGAAAATTAGGTTTTGTTCTTTTTTCACTTCCTAAGTACAGTGGTCACATGCATTTGCAGTCATCGGGAGGGACGTGCTTCGGTTCCCAGTGTCATTTGAAAGTGTAAGAGCAGGGCAGCCACACCATATAGATGTCACCTCTCTGAAGGAGAAATGGCTTGTGTGTAGAGCGGATAGCAGAGAGGCTGGACAGCACAGTGGAGTTTGAGCCCTTGTGCGTGGTGGAGGTTAAGGAGAAGATGCCCTTGAGCTAGTGCTCTGCGTCCAGGAGTGGGACGTTGACCAGAGTGCTCTCGCAAGTCAGGCTGGCAAACCCTCTCCCTTTGGCTGTTGGCAAACCCTGGCACTCACCGTATTTGCCAACACTTAAAGAGTACGCGTGTAGGTGTGAATAGGGACACTGTGCCTTGTTCACAGGTTGCTTGAGTGGTAGTTTTCAGTCTTTGCCATGTGATGACCCGTGTTACGAGAGTGAAGCACTCTTGATGTCCCTGGCCTGAGAATTCAAGGCAGATGAGGTGGTTATAGCTGTTGTGCAGAGACACCTCAGTTTTATTGCGTCTGAGAATATCTGGAAAGAGGTTTCCTTTTTGTTATACTTGCTCTTAGCTATGCTGCTTGTGTAGTAATAAGCTAAATGAGTTCAACGGATTTCTAAAAGGTACTGAAATGGGGAGAAACGCTGCCTCTCCACTTCCCTCTGAAGAGCCACACCATTTTGGATTCCAAATGCATGAGGGGTGTGTGTGTTTAGTAATAAGTGGTGAAGTCTGGAGGGCTGCTGACTTTAATTTATCCTGCAGTGGTGTTCATCTGTGCAGAAATGCAGCTACTTTAATAACAGATGTTAAATCTCTGTACTTCAGAGTTCCTATGATTTCATATTCCATTGAGTGGCATAGACTATGGGATCACATTATGCTGGAATTTTAAAGCCACATATTATTTAAGGAACACTTCATAAATTAAAAAGGAAAACAGATTTTGTAAAGGGTTTTCAGATCAGTGCATTTCACAGTGGCTTTCTGGATGTATTGAGTAAAGAATGCGTTCTTGCCTTTAGGAGTCATTTTCAAGTGCTGACTTTTTTTTTTTAGTGAGTATATAGCACTGCTCAAAGTGTTGTTTGAGAGATTGTCTTGTCTATCTTGATTCCTCTGCGCTGCTATATTGCGGAGAGACCCTGTGAGAACTAAAGCAAAGATGTGATTCAACAAGGGTAGGATGGGAGTTAATGCAAGAAGTCACCGGTAGTATCTCTGCCCTCCCTGCCTCTTGTTGTGTTTAGCTGCCTCGCTTGCAGGCTGAGGTGTGCATCCAAGAATGAAGTACTCTTCTTTAGGCCACAGTGCAACAACATGTTTCGGCATGAAACCTTAGGGGGAATAGTTGCGTGACTGGAGTGTCAGCACCTCTGGCTACAGTTTCTTTAGGAAGAATCAAGTAGACACACAGGAGTGGAAGGGGCATTTTATTATTAAAAACTGCATTACCTGTTTCTTGGCAGTTAACAGGGTGGAAATAAGAAGGCTTGTATCCTTAAGGGGTGTCCAATGGGAGGAGGGGGAAAACCTAAACCAAAATATAAAATAAGGCGCTGACTGCAGCCTGTCATGAACCACCATACTGTAGAATGATCAGCTCCATCTAATAAGGATAGGCAGAGGCCCACAATATTGTGGATGAGTTTGCTCTGATGACAGATATGGAAGACTACATTCTGTCAGTACTAAAACATCTTGAGTATATCCACTGGCAAAACATCAAACCCTGGCAAGGCAAGTTTTACATTAGTAATAATTCCTATTCTGTATTTGGGGAAAAGGTGGAAATACCATACAATGATATGATTCATTTCCCTGTACCAGCACTTATTCACCCTCTAAAGGGAGAATTTTAAAATTATCAAGGCTGGAACATGTCCATCAGAGTTGGCCAAAGTGCTTTCCAGGTTGTTGATGTTTCAGAACATCAGGGCGGTTTCAGAAGACTGGATGAAAGACAGTGCCCTGCCAGTATTTTAAAAGGTTGAATAAGATGACTCAAGTAATTATAGGCCTGTCAGCCTGATATTTGCCTTGGCCAAAATAATGGCATAGCTGACATGGGTTTTGTTCAATAAAGATTTAAGGGATGATAATGTAGTTGCTTGCAGTCGGTATGTGGCTATGGAAAATAGATCTTGTCAAACTAATGTGATACCTGTTGTTTTATGAGATGAAAGTTTGATTGATAAATGTGTCAATGTCAAATGCTGATTTACAATACTTAGATTTGTCAGACATTTGACTAGACAGTGTATGACATTTTGATTAGGAAATATTGTAAAGATACAAAATAAAGATGGCATATGTTAAAAGAATTAAAAAGCTATTACCGAATGGCTTTGAAAGGTTCCTGAAATATCACTGTAAATAGAAGTCTTGATAAAGCGTGTTATTCTCATGGAGTCACTAGTGTAAATTAATCTGTACTGTTTGATTACTTCAGGAGGGCAGACACTAGCCAGATCAATGTTGGCGCATGTAAGATCATAGATGTAGGAGCGAGAATGCAGGTCACCATGACCAGAGGAGGGATTCTCCGCTGTGCAGGAGCAGCACTGAAAGATGGGGCGTCTGGGGTGGGCATCAGCTGAGTGTGAGCTTGTGGTGCTATGCTGGGGCCCCAAAGGGTTAATTCCTTTCCCGGGTGTCCGAAGGAAAGAGCCCTCGGAAGGGAGGTGTACTGGGCACTAGCCTTTGCTGCTGTTGTATTGTGTCCAGTATGGGATTGATTAGAGCAATTCAAGAATAGCATGAAGAAATAGCTTGAAACCTGTGAAAAATATGAAAATATTGGAAAAAACTTGCACTGGAATATGAAAGGCCTCATCATTTAGCCTCAGAAAGACAAGGACTACCTTAATTTCTATTGATAAGTAACTAATGGAGGAATAGATATGAAGGGCTGTTCTTTTAAGGTAGAACAACAGGACTAAATGAGAAGTAGACTAATAAAGGGAGCTTATACTTACAATGAGGACAATCAGCCCCTGAAACAAGTTGTTTAAAGTCTTTTTTTTTTAATAGCTGGAAATAGCTAAATCAAAATATCCAATATAAAAACTGTCTATTTTCTAGGTGAACAAGTTTTCTTCATATTAGAAAACCAAAAAATCTGCAACTCTCATCTCCACTGGATGATGTTATGGTAGACTTCCAGTTGATCAGCATTCCCCGTGCATTGTAGTGAGACCCTTAATAACATCTAGTGTGTAAGGCAAACCAGCTGTTGTCCTTGCTTTGGCAATGGAAGTTGTCTTACCATGTCTTTAGCTCTACTAAAAAGTGTAACGCAGCTATGGAGGTCATGACTGGTAACAACGTATTGGTTGCTTCTTCCATTCCAAGCTGTTCCCCTCCTGGGAACAGGGCTGGCGTAGCCTATCCTAGCGCTGCAGTTCCTGCTGAGCACAGTCTCTTCAGTCCTAGCAGGGTGAAACCCACGTGGGCTTGGCAGCGTTAGGTGCTATGTGGAGTTGTGGTGAGCTGAACTGAGGTCTTGTTCCTGGAATGAAGAAGAGTCCTCTTACTTATATTAGATAACTAGGACTTTCTATAAGGCTTGATTTTTTTTGAAATATTAGTGTGCTGTTATTAATGTCTCCGCTGTTTCTACGGATAAATAATCTGGTCGTCGGCAGGTCAGGGCTCTTCGTAACACTTTTCTATTGTTTTTGCTAGGCCAAGATATCTGGTCTCTCTTTTAATGGTCATTTCTCCTTTTTTGCTTTTTACCACTGATGGGATGTATCAGGATGGAGCTGTAAAATGTAATTGGTCTGTATGAGAAGATGACCATATCACCTTTATCTCTAAACCATCCTATGTTTTTTGAGTTGCTCTTGTACACTGAACAGAGATCTCTAGTGAGCAGTTCACAATGATATGAAATACTTCTCCTGAGAGGTTCCAGCTAATTTAGAATCTATCTGTGCATGTGAGCAGTTTAAATGATCTTTTTAGTATCCAGAAAGATCTATTATACTCTACCTGCCCACACTAAATTTTATCTGTCTTGGTCTTGCCCATTTGTCGAATTTTATTAGGTCCTTCTTGAGCTTTGATTCACTCTCAGCACTCCTTAATTTCAGGCTCTCTAAATGAGTTTGTGTTGCAGAACCTTCCCTCTCCATCCCACTTTCTTTGTAGGCTGTGTTGTAGTATCTGTAATGTCCTGTACACCTTACAAGGGACTCCACTAGATTGAAAGTATGATCCCTCCTCAAAAAGAAACAAATGAGGATTGTCACATTTTAAATTCTGCATATTTGCAGACAATGTGCAAGTGGATGTATTAAATGAAAACTTTTTAAAATTAATCCTATAAAAGCCATTTTTTTATTCTTGAATATGTAGGTCTGTGTGGCAGTATTTGGAAATTAAAGGGAGAAATAATTTTTGGGCATAAATTTTTTGCTGTGCAATGCAGCCCATCCATAACTGTAACGGAGAGATGAGAATAAGATTGTGGCAAGTAGGAGTTCACAGATGAATATATTTACTAGGGTTCATGCCAATCTGGCATTGTCATATGGTTGTGCTATAATAGGATTAATCACTTAGTTCTGAAAAAATGTAAAGATGTGGATTTTATGTGGACTTAGTCTCTGCTTAAAATTTAAGAACTTGTTGCCTTGTGAATTTTGTTAGCATTCCACAAAGAAGAAAAATATTTACCGTACTTGGACTTTGCCAAAATGCCACTTTTGGCTTTGAATTCTGCTATCATTACACAGTGCTTGGGAAATTGGGGGTTTGTGTTTCTCAGACTGCTGGTGTGCTGTTTAATTTAGTTTAAGAATAAGTTATCTCCTTGTTTGTTAGGCTGTAGTGGAAATCCCCTGCTTGCGGGAGTGGGCTCCCTGGAACAAGTGTGTTCTCAGTTTCTTACAGTTCCCAGGCTGAAGTCTGTTTATACTGTACCTGGTCAGAGCCTTTACCACTTGTAGCTGTTGAATTGTTGACAGTATCTCATCTGCTGCTGCCTTAAGAAAGCATTTACTCCTGAGGAATAAAGCCGTGTTTTTTGGCATATGTAGGCATCAAAAGATTGAGCTGTGAGTGCTTGGTCCTTCCTTGGCATCAGCTGCAGATGATGGCTATTGGATGGTATCCATTCTCAGTAATCTCCATGACTGAATTATTGCATGAGGTTTGGAGGAGAAAATGTTTTGTTTTGTTTTCCTGTAGGCATTGATCACAGCATGTATAAGCAAATTCTGTGGATAAACTATTATGAATGTAGTTGGTCTTGTTAAAGCCCTCTTTCCACAATTAGCCTTGAATGGTATCATAGTGATTTATTCCATTCTTTCAAACCTCCAAAGTCTTACTGTTATGTTTAGAAACAGGTCATAAGAAAAATTGTCCACTGACATCAATTAAAAGACCAGCCACTACCTCCTTTGGCTTGTGAGGTGGGACATGCTTCTGAATTTCCTCTGCCCCAGCAGTGTTTTGGTTGCCTGGCAGGACTGGGAATGGTTGAAGCTGAGGGAGCTGCCATGGTCCCAGAGAAAACAAGAGAAGAAATGGCCATTTGAAACTGGTGCATGAGTACAGGGGCGAAACAATCATACCTCGAAGACAGCAAAGACTGGAAGAGAGAGTAAGGGGTGGATATTGTGCGGGAGAGGTGGTTAGTGCATATAGAAATGTCTTGTAATTAAGCAGCTGCTAGATCAGACTAAACAGTGGAATGGATGTGTGTTTTTTACAGAGCAACGCAGCAGATACCGATAAACGTGAGCAGCTGGGGTCTGTTGGTGGGCTGCCTGGGCAGACTGGGGTCAGCCAGCTGCACTGCTTTTTCCAGGGCTGCAAAATGCGTGTGTGTCCTGACCTCCCTTCAGTGGCGCAACAGCAAGGGTTTGTGACTGTTTTGCTTAAGACTACAGTCAGAATATACTTTATCAGAAAGTTGTCCATTAGCTTGAGAAAACAGCTTTAGGAGAAAAGTAGACAGGGAAAAAAAAACATGTTCAAGTTGAAACTTTGTGGATTTTATGATAATTCAGCTTTTTAATAAATATGCCTTTCTATCAGCTGTGTAGTCACTTCAGAGATTTTTTTTCCCCTAATTGTCCCTTTGTGACTTGCATTAAGGTTCAGTCTTTATTATCTGAATCATTACAAACAGTATCCTTATTTACCCAGAAGAGCTTTTCTATTCGTCTTTGCATTGGAGTCTTAGCAAGGTTACGTTTTATTTATTTCCAGTGAGTTTGCTGCAGGGAGCTAGTCTGTTAAGTGCTGCAGAAGCAGAGAATCCAACATTCAAGAGCAGACAGTTACATGACACCCTGAAGGCGTAAGCACCATTTATTTGGAGAGGTAAAGGACTGGACAGTCAGCAGAATTCATGGCTTGATGTACTTATATAAGGCTAACCCTTGTGGGAGCTGCATGCCTGCAGCTTTGCTGGAACATAAATGAACCAAGAAAATTCTCTCCTCGAGTTATCTGGTGTGTGAAACTTTTCATGTCTTCCCCCTAGATGTTTATTTGGACATATTTTAGGGAGATTTCCTGATCTGCTTTTTTGACTTAATATTAAGCCAGTGATAACATTTTCCAATTGTTTTCAAGTGTGTGTGTGTGTGTGTGTGTGTGTGTGTGTGTTTGGGGTTCTGGGGGAAAGAAGGAGAGAGGAGAGATGGTGAGGGTTGTACTGAAAATGAGGCAAAGATTTGCATTCCTGAACATCTAATGGTTGTCTTAAATGTGTTTCTGAAAGGTGCTGGGTCCAGTGAAGTGTGCTTCAAATGAAACTGCACATCAGTGGTTCTGTACTTCCAGTGACCTGCTCATTTCTTTCCAAGGACATGAGATGTTTTGGAGATTTTGTTCTTTTCGTTCTCTGCAGTGGCAGTGTATTTGTGTATGGCCAGTTTATTCAAGGCTCACTGAGGTCAACAGGGCTAGTAGCACAGGAAAGGTCAGTCCACTTGTGCAGGAGAGCTTCCCTGAACATTTAGCAATTTCCCTGGCTATTAGTCCCCCCATGTCCTAGCATTGGTGCTGAAAAACTGAGGCATTCAACATTCCCTAAGAAGCTTAGATTTACTGCTGGAAGAAGCAAAAAAACTTCAACACTTTGAGTAAGGTTCCTTAATGACACTGTGATAATATCCTCCTGATAATACTGGTTGGTGTTTTGGATGCAATTTCTAATGAAGGATACTGTAGGTGAAAAACATATAAGGAAGAAAATACTGTAAGGAGGTTCCAAAAACCACATGCTAGACAACAGTCACAAATCCAGACCTCTCACTGATGGGGACAGTTCTGTCGGGGCACTATGGTCAGACAGGGCTAATCAAGTTACAGCTTCTGTCTTGAGGAAGCATGGCCCACCTGGAGCTGTGCTAGCAGCACTTATCTCCATTAAGAGGGTCTTTTAGGGACAGTGTCTGCCTGTTCTGTAGAATACCCAAACAAGTCAATTCTTTGAGGGTATAAACGTTAAAAAAAAACAAAAACAAAAAAAACCTTTCAGTTCTGTGGAATCACCAAGTATTTGTGGTACTGTACAACCTGCAGGCTCTGTGCGCTGAGTTCTCTGCATTTTTTTAGTATGTAGAAGATTTGGAGTGATATTGCACTCCCCCCAACTGGTGTTACTGCAAACAAAGTGCCCACAATATGTACATTTGATTGATCTGTAATTCTCTCCAGCATTGCTGAAATATTCCAGAGTATATTCCAAATAGATTAAAAATAACAGACACTTTTGCCACAAGGAAAGAGATGTAAAGCCTGGATTCTTCTCAGAAGCTTAAATTTGCAGTTACACATCCATAAGAGGACCTTGGAAATAGATGTTTAAGCAGAAGGGCGTTTTTTGTTTTTGTTTTTTTTTGCCAAATAACACTTGCTGTCATGACTTGATTCTGAGCATTTAATATGTTGGATAATGATGTGTACTTTGACAGAATGCTTGCCTGCAATCGTTGTTTAATTGAACCATTCATTTCATTAATCTCACAGTATTAGAAATTAGCACATTCAGATAGGTAGTGATGACATTTATATGCTATAATGAACTTTTTTTTAAATGTTTTACATGTAATAGCATAGGAAGAAAAGGCAGACTTACTACTTTGGGAGGTGGGGCATACCACAAGCTACAATTCTTGACCTGAAAACATCAGAATAATCTGATGGTAAAGATATGTTTATAAATGGTGCAGTTGGGCCAGAAGAGAACAAAGAAGTTCTGAAATTTTTTTTTCTGTGTTCTTGGCTTCTTCTTTCCATTTGTTCTGTTAAAGTAGTGTTTTCAGGCTTCAAATAAGAAGCAAAGTAGTTTTGGGCCTCAAAGCAGGCTTAAATAGATTGTAAAGAATGTGTCTGTCTCCCTCATCTAAATTAGGAGAGAGGAGTGCAGAGACTGTGAAGAGCTGGGAAGCAATTGAATGGATGAATGGATCTGAATCAAAATCATTTTGAAAAAAATGGTGAAGAAATTCCCTTATGTAAAGCTGTGTGTCTGCTGAAGGCCCTATTCCCCTAGTTTGTATTTGGATGTGGGTAGAGGTGTCTGTAATGCTAGTGAGGATTGTGCCCTTGTGGGGATATGCGCTGCTCAGAAATAAGTCTGGGAATATGGATATGTTAACAGTCAAGGCTGATGTGATTGACAATTTCTTTACCAGTCAGAAGTGATATTTTAGACTTGATTTACACAAGGAAATGAAGACTGTATGGAGATCTTGTTGTAGGAAATAAGTTGGGATTGAGTGACCTTGACTTGATTTTGGTTTATCCTTTCATCAATTTTAAAATATATCAATTTGTCACTCAAATCTTTATTGCAAAATGGGAAAATTTTGACAAACTAGAGGAAGCTTATTGAGGCTGAGGGATATGAAAGCGAAGGAGCTTGAGGTTTTCCCTGAATGAAAGATGTGAATGCTTTCTGAACCTCATAAAGGGACTAATTGGAGAATCTTCAGAGGATGGAGAAGAGCCAGCTGACCCTGCTGACTTGGAAAGATTTTTATCACACTTGTCTTGGCTACCTTCTTGTCCTTCCATTTGAACTTAATCCTGCTGGTGTTCATCCTGGGAACTCAATAACATTTGTATTATCCTAAGGCCTGCAAATGATCAGATTTTTGTGTTGATGGACATGGATCTTACTTTTTCTTGACATCTCAATTCATCCCTCCTCAGTTTGAAACAAACAACACATCTCTTTCCAAGTTTTTCAGGAAGATCATGCTTGCCCTGAAAGTAGACTTTGCAGGTAGGCTTGAGTTGGCATGATGTGAACCTGCCATGGAAATGCTGGCTGCTTTATCAATAATTAGAATTTTTTCTTTCCTCCTTTTATTTTCATCCACTGTGCCTGATCTCTTTACTGATGAATTTAAACAGTGTTTCCTACCTGATATTGAAAGCTGGCCTTATTTTGCTTTAGAATTACAACTGTTTGCATCTCTGGCCAGCACTTGAGACCCAAACTGCATCCAGACTAAATCGGAGAAGTGCAACCACAACCTACTATCCACCAAGGGTGTGTTCCCTGAAGTGTGATGCTTAGCTAGTCAGTGGATAGCGTAGCAGTTTCTCCCATATGATTTAGTGTCATAGAGAGGGGATGTGTGCAGGGACTTAAACCTATGTAACTTATAGGGTGGAAGATGTAGAGGCAAGACCTTGGGGAAGGTCAGGTGGAAGATGTGCTGGTTTTGTGGTGGCTCTGAGACAATTGGCAGAGCAGGTACTGAATGGTTGGAAGCGGGACTCAAGCAGCGGATGGAGAAGCAATGGAAATGCTGCTCTAGGAAAAGCGTTTTGCATTTTCAGTGCATGTGAGATGTGATCAGTTCTAGGCAGGGAGGGCACAGGTCTGAAGGCTGTAAAGAGCTATGGGTCAAAACCTCCGTTGGGAAACCTTACGGCATCCTGCCCCTCTCGAAGCTGGGGAGAAGAGGAACTGACGCTCCCCTTCTTCCTCCCCACTTGCAGAGGTCCACTTCTGTGGCAGTTAGCTTTTCATCAGGTGTGCTTGGGAGAGGAAGGTTTTCTTGCAGACCTCGGTTTAAATTCTGTTGTGGATTCTCTCCTTGCAGTGGAAAATATGAGGGGGAAACCAGAAATAGAAAATTAGATTGGCAGAAAATGAAAAATGTCTTGTGAACTATAAGATATTGGGCCTCTCACTTTTCCACTGAAACAGCTAACAGCTAGGAACAGATTTAATGTGCTGCTCTTGGTGAGGTTGTACTGGTTTGCTGCTAAAGTGTTGCATTAAACTGCGCTTAGTCTTGTGCAAGGCCAAGGAATGTGACTAGGTTAGCAAGTTGCTTCCTTATCAATCATGAGTCAAATGATCCAGAAGAGGAACACAGAGTTCCTAGTGAAGGATCATTGGAAGCAAGACAGCTTTGCTAATTAGATTCCTTCTTACTTTATTTTATTTTTTTTCCACTTCAGTAGAATTCTGCATACAAATGTAGCTGGGCAGTGTGTGTCAAGCAGGACAAATCATTGTTACAATACATTCATCAAGGGCATGAAGGAACAGCACGGGGAGAGAAAGATGCCAGTGTATTACGTAAGCTTTGATCTGCCGCCTCTCAGTCACCTCATCTCCTTCCCTTATGACTTCCGATCCCAGAAGCATTTGCCTGCTTCTAGCCTTAACAGTTTTCTGTGGAATTTATCAAAAGGCATGGAATGCTGTGGCCAAAGGCAAGTATAAAATCCTGGATAAAAGGACTTATGTGCACACCCTTTTAATGTTGTTCTTCTCTTGCGCCCCTCCTACCCCAAAGAGCTATGCTTTTATGCAGTTAAAAGCTAGAAATGGTAGAATGGTAGAAATTCACTAGAAAGTGAACGCAGCTCCTTAAACATCATGTCTTCATTCAGCCTTAGAAACCTTTCTCGTACGTCATTCTCTCCTCTCTGAGGAGGAGTGATGGAAGCCTCCATATCCCTGAATATTTCAGAGAAATAATTGAACTGTAGGGAATAAACCTGCAGTGGCAGAGTAGTGAACCAAAAACAGATGATGTGGATTTCCTGTTGTACTTGTAGGTAAGTACCATGATGTTTAGATGCTTGTGAATTTTCATTCTGCCGCCCCCCTTGTGAGGTCCAACTCCTTCTCCTTCTTGCTTGCAACCCACTATAGCGTTCCTTTGCCTTTTCTGCAGCCCTAGCCTGGCTTGGCCTGCAGTTCTGACTCCTTCCTGATGGGTCGCACAGCACATCCTCAGGCTGATCCCTGGGAGTACAGAAAGAAAAAGAATAGCCCTATGGTCAAGGTACTAGCCTGAAACTTGCAGTTTAACACCCTTCTCCAGACTTGTTTTACAGTGCTCAGAAGTCCCTTAGGGACAGGTTGGCAAAAGGTATTTTGACTGTTAATTACCTGTTGAGATCAATGGGAGATTGTATGTCTAAACATCCACATAAATTTTATCCCTTAAATGTTTCAATTTCCTGTCTATGCAGAGACAGGAACAATTCCTGCTTACCTCATAGGGCTGTTGTGAAGAGAAATGCATTTACAGACTGTGGGGTCCTCTGATTCTGGGGTGACTGGGGGAGCAAAAGGAGGGCCATATTTTTAAGAGATCTCTCTATCCCAGATGTAAGAAGAAAGAACTCTATATTTACCCTAACTTTGCCCTGAACCTTCTTCCCTGATACCATCTCCTTGAATTGATAGCCCTCTCTTCCTAATAAACATACATATTTTTATATATGCATATGTCATCATATACATGTGTGTGTCTCTGTATAAAGAAAATGCATAAGATGCATATATATTTATATTTACAAACATATTCTAGTCTTAAAAATGAAATACCTACTCTATATTTTGTATTACCCACTGCTTTTACATTCCATCATTTAATTTTGGTTAGGGGTAGGTCACAGGTATATCTACATGCTGCAGAAAGTGATGTTGGTATTTTGCCCAGCATTGGTTTTCACTGTATTAAGGTCTCTCCTTGCCAGCCATGTAACTTGTGCTCTGACTATTTATGATCAATAAAATGTCAGGTGTTTGGTTGGCTCTCAAAGCATTTGTTAATCTGGATGGATAGATCTGAACTGCAACCACTGCTACGTAGAAAACAGCTTGCTAACACTCCATTTAAGGCAAGAACCAAACAGTTTGTTTATGGTTGAGAGGGCATGGATAATGAGGTAAGCTGTGAGTCAAAGGGTCCCTAAGCTTGCTTCTCCTGGCATTTGTATGCAGGCATTTGAGAAGTGCTTTGAGATCTTTGATTTGGACAGCACAATATCCTCACGCAACTTTTTTCTTAAATAGCCCTCTAAACAGAGGAGAAATGTTAGTATAAATTGTGTGTGTAGGGGGTTGTGTTACTTAGCCTTGTGGAATGCTTCACTCACTAGTAGTGATTCTGATTTGTCGTAAGATTAGTGATTTTTTTCAATTAAAATAGAATGTAAAAATATTGCCCAATTAGAAAGCATTATTGTGTATTTGTAACTGTAAGTATCCTTGAATGTTTTTATCTCCCCACTAGGAGCATGCAGATGTCTGCTGGAATTTAATTTCTCTGCAGCGCAGTGGGGGTGGGGACAGAAGCAAAGTAGCCAGAAAATTATGGTTGCTGCAGTAAATACCAGGCTTCTGTTAGTGACCTGTAGTGACTGCAGAGCTTATTACATCTAATATAAGCATAAAACATCTGTTCAGCAATGCCTTCCTCTGACTGCGCCTATTTGTACTGACAAACTATGCATTTTTGGGTGATTGTTTCCTGTTGCAGGTGGTCATAAAACATTTTAAAGGAGGAAAAGAAAAAAAGAAAAAAAAAAAAAAAGAGGGAGAATGGACTGCACTCTTTAAACAGCAGCAACCTTGACCAAACTGTGTTGTGGTATCTTCTGAGCTCTGCAGAAAGCCTGGAGGTGGACAGCAGGGGGGTTGGACTAGATGATCTCCAGAGGTCCCTTCCAACCTTAACCATTCTGTGATTCTGTGACAGATAGCCTGCAGTGAGGGACATCGATGGAGACTAAGACCAATGTTTTGAAAGCTAACCTCAGAGTCCTTTAGGGCTTTTTGGGGGGGGAAGTGGGGCGATGTTCCTGTGAAGTCCAGTCTGTGTTGTCAGGAGGGAACATCCTCTGATAAGGCAGAAGCTGTGAACACCATTTTCTCTCCACGCGAATCCTGGCAAAGTCCTCTTTGGAACACGGCACTGCCCCTGGTGTGTGGCTTGCACTGTCCCTGCACTGTGCTGTTAAAGGTGAATCCAGGGCGCTGCCTTCAGCTGCTTGAGATTTAGCCTGATTTCAGTCACTGCTGCCTAAGCTGACATTTCTGCTGAGGTGGCTTTTGCCAGCTGAAAGGGATGCAAGTAGCACTCTCATAATTTACGGTTGGCTGTGGGTTACCCCGTCAGGCTACGGAGCTGCAGCCAGCGCATCTGCCCGACGTGTTGGCCATGAGAGGCTGTCCGGGTGTGAGTCCCTAGAGCCAGTGAGTATGTATAATGCAGCCGACTGGGGTCTGCCTGTGCCCGGTGCTCTTCGGGGCAGACTCGCTGCCAGCCTGGAAAGCCGGCTCGTGGGAGACTGGGCATGGTGAGCAGGAGCAACTGTAGGAGCTGGATACAAAGCCCTTAGTGGTCACCAGCTCTTTATCTGGTTTGCAGGCTACGTAGCTGCTGCTGTTAGGTATAGGAAGAAAATGGTTCTTTGTCAAGAAGTTTTTTGCATTCTGAACAGCGCTTCTTTTTAAAAGCAGTGTTTCTGAAGGGGATCCTGGCTGTATGAGCTGGCTTGAGCAGTTCTTTTGTACTGATGCTTTTGAAGCTGTGCCCGTGTTCAGCATGTTTCCTAGGGGAGTAGCTGAGATAGGATTATTCACACCTCAGATAAAATTTATTATTTATTTTATTAGCAGCAACTTCCATATCACCAATTTTCAGCACACGGTGAAGACGCAGAATTTGCTTTTTGCTGAAAGACCCTCCTTCACGTGTGTTTCCATGTGTGGATCTCGTTTCCATGGCATCAATCTTTAAGCTCGAGAAGCATTGGTGGGGAGCATTAGCCAGTGAAAAGGCACTGGGAGGCAGCCCTGCTCCCACGTAGGGCTCTGACGTGCGATGAGGATAATGATATGGGATATGGTGATGACTTATGCATTTTATCAGTCAGGACTTAAAGCTTTGCCTGGCTGCAGTACTGCAGAGCAGATGACTTGCTGCTGCCCCGCTAGTGCTCTTGCAAAGGCATTGCTTTCTCTGCTGCTTCGTCTTGATTTCTCTGAGGATGAGACCACTCCAGAACGTGCTGTGGCTTGAATTGTTGTTCTTGCCCCATTTTCCCAAATGCTTTAATTTCTTGCCTGAGTACCCCCACCCCCCACTGTTTCATCGTCCTTGTCATTGTATTAGGATGGCATTCACCAAATGTTTTCATGTCACAGTAGTGGTGCAGTTACACAGTGAGTAGTGTTGATTGTAGCATTTATTCATAACTAAATGCTAGTCTGCATTTCAGTCTTGGGTATCTTTCTCCAGTAGATGCTCCAGCACAATGAGCTGAGTGCAAGGACTGATTTTCTAACTTCTGGGTTATCCAGACACTGAGGTGATCATAATAGCATTTCTGGCCTTAAAAGGTATGAAGTTATGCACACACAAAAGTATATATAATTTTGAAGGTATAATCTTCTGTTTTATATCTTATCACTGAACATATACTTCTAAGAAGTTACTAATGAGGCTGGAGGAAAATATTCACTTTCTTTTTTCTTTCCAGCTTTTATAAACTGAAACAACCTGCTGCTAGTAAGAGAGTTCTGGTCTGTGGTTTTCTTCCTTCCTTCTAGACAAGTAGCCTAAATAGGGGTGGTATCACTTTACGTTTATCACACTATAGAGCCTATATACATCAGTGCAGCTCTAGAAGGATGACCTGGAAGAACAGGATAGACGAAAGAAATGGAGATCTTTACAGCCCATTTGGCTCCCAGTTGTCTCTGTATGGCCCTGATCTGGTAAAGGCTTAACCTGGGTTTACTCTCTGCACATGGACGGTCTTGCTGATTCCAGTGGATGTTGCCAAGGGTGTGAAATTTTTGTGGAGTTGTTGCCTGCTTTGCTACTAAGGATTGAAATGTCAGTGGTGACTGGATTTTGAAAATAAAATGCCTGTTTATTGATAAAATAAACAATTATTCTCCCCTTCCCTCCTCTGCCCAAGCTCCTAAGCGAGACTACTAATAAAACTTCCTTTAAAAGTGAGAGGACTTCAAGCTTGATTTTTTATATCCTACAAACTGTAGTTGTTTGTTTCAGGTTAAATTTTTAATTTCCTGTCGTAACTGTGGTTATCTTCCCACTGGCAAGCAGATTCTCTTTTATTCATTCATATTTCTTTTTCAGATTGCATGTGGCTCAGAGCATAATCTGGCAGTAGTTGGTAAGTGGCTTAATTTTTGTATCAAAACCTGTCATGACTTTATTTGTAAGTAGCTCAAGATGAAAGGGAAACGTGCACCATAAACATACCAAGTGATTAAGGGTGTTGTGAAGAGCAGCTGCAAGGAAGAATATAATATATAGGTGTTCAGGAAAGAACCACCAAAATCTGTGATATAAGTGATAATGATGAAAACAAATGCCCTTGCTGACCAGCACCTGCAGAGGTAGAGGAGTTGATGGATGTGAGAGCAGAACTCGTTTAGGAAGTGCTACAGCATGTTTTACAGCGGAGCCATCGCAACAATTCAGGCTGCAGATTCAGAGTAATGTCTAAGTCTGAAGCTGGTCAAAAGTGTCTTTGTTTTACATGGAAACATTCAATGAAAAAGTCCTGGGTTGCTTAGTTGAAGTTTGGAAAAAATCTTCCAAATGTCCATCAATGCTAGTTAGGTTCTTTAGTGTAATGCAGCTGCTGCAGTAATGGCAGAAGTGGTGGGAAGCTAATGCCCATGCACTGAAGTTGGTGTGCCTGCTCCAGGAGCAGTCGGAGGCTTGCTTTCCATTAGCTTTGTGTGACACATGCTGGTAGCTAAAGTTGCTGATATGTGATTGCTATTGCTTATAATTACATGTTTAAGAATATTTTTAACTGTAGATTTTCAGGTGCTTTATAAAGGAGGCCAGCATAATTATCCCCATTAACAGATAGGGTAAGAGACAGAGAAAGGATCTGTCTGTTAGAAGTTAATTGATGAGTTGGTAGCAGAGCTGGAAATGAAACCAAGCTGTTGTACGTTCAGTCCAGCACTCTGTCCACATTGGCCTTGTTGATTTGCCTTGACTGATGCTTTGAAATGTTAAGTGGTTTCCTTCATTTTTCTTGAGTGCAGTATGACAGGTCTGGGGAAACCAGCTATTTGGTATGCAACCTGCATTTCATGTCCTAACTTTTGAAGACATATTTATTTTACCTTAGTGTCTAATTAGTTTCATTACCTGTCCACGGAGGTGCTTTTCGTATATATTGTGTATGATTTTCTAATTATCCTTGTAGAATTAAACCTTGTAGTGTACTCGTCAAACTTCAGCTTAATTTATATGACTGGCTCTAAGAAGAGTTTTTTCCTTTCTCTCCCGGCTTGTTCAGTGTCACATGCCTGTATTACTGGCAGGCTGGTGCTTCTGAATGTCGACTGAAGAGCAATTTGGAGAATTACATTGCATTTCTTGCTGAATTGATAAAGTAAAAGTGTACTGCTAGCAGATTCCTCCAGTGTGATGGAAGCAAAGCACTGAGTTTAAGCCTTCTCTCTCTCTTTCTCCTTGTGTCCTTCTAAGGCTTCTGCCTTCTAGACTGAAATCTCAGGGAAAAATAGGAGAGAGAAATTCTGTAAGTTGCAGTAAACTGAGAACCTGGAATATGTAAAGAATTGTATATGCCTGTCTAAGCCTTGTGCTACTCTCATTGAGTTCAATGGGAAAATTATCAGTGCTGAAAGCTACTTGTTTTTATTTTGAAGTACAAGAGAGATGAGATGTTACTGTTTTGTTTGGTTTTTTTGACCCTAAGGACCTGTGATATGTTTTATTGCTGAACTGAATTTTTACCTGTGCTTTTTACAAGGTTGCCTTCTTAGAACATTTTCTGGAAAGACTTTTCTGATTACTTGTCATTCTTAGTTCAAGGCTGCCAACTGTTATATTCATTAAAGATATCACACTGCTTTCAGTAAATATGTCGACTTGATTGTACAATTTTCTAATAACTTATCATTCAAGCAGTGTTTATTTAAGGCAACTATGTAGTCTGTTTCTTATTTAATTGGTAAATGTTTGAGTGGTTGATTTTTAGATTGAAATAACTGAAGTTCGATGAGAAAGGTAAACTGAAAAGCAAGCCTTTGACACTAGAATATTCAAGTAATTCTTTCTGGTTGCATATAGAGATGTGTGTTTTTTTGCGTTGTCTTTTAAATAGAAGCTATATTTATGATACATTTCACAAATGAAGACGTTTGTTCCAGTCATCTTGCTGATGATGTGAAGTGTCCAATTTATAGGACTTGCTAGCAGCTAATTTTTTTCATGGTATACTTTATATAGTCTGCATCCATTTGTATAGTTCAGTTTTCTAATGTTTTATGCTTTATTCTGATGTTTTCTCCCTCCCTGCATGTATAAGGTGTTTTCTAGGTTGTCATCCTATAGTGGTCCATATGCATGTAGACTATGCTTTCAGTCGAAAATTTTGCTGGATTAGTCTGTTTCTACTGAAGTCAGTGCAAAATTTTGTTGTCTTCAGTGTGGATAAACTGGAAGAAATTCAGTTTTCATTTGATCACAAGGTTACTGTTATAAAGGAAAAAGGTGTGGGGTGTGGGATGTCTCCAAATATACACACATTTCTAAACTTAATGAGTTAAAAGAAATAGTATATGAAAAACTGTAAGTATCTTCAATTCTAACTTTTAGTAAAAACACACTTTTGGGGGTTGTCTTGTGACACTAACTTTAAAATTTACAAGTATTTCAGTTTTTTCATGTTCATCTGACCTTCTACTTGAAAAGCAAAACCCCTACTTATTATAGCAAAATCTTGCACTTTTCACCCCAATCAAGGATTAGTCATCATGAAGGTCAACCTTGTTTTGATTGCAAACCAATGGATAGTTTTTTAACAAATGTTGGATAATATCTCACATCTGCGAAACATTCTCTTTTAGCACTGAGACCAGTATACGGATTTATTTAACACAACAAAAAGTTGGCTTTTCAACCTCGGTATGATAGCTGCTTTCTGTAGCACTGAACTTTATAATCATGGTATTAAGAGAGAATCTTTGAATGATCCAAACACGTAATGAGACCGAATCATAAATTTTTTTTAGAAAGTAATTATCCTTTAAGAGAATACTTCGTATTCCACATGTCGCTTGTACAATGCTGCAACTCAGTCAAGTAATGTTAGCCATACAAATCATCTGCTGTAAAATATATATCATATATAAAATATATGGCTGTCTTCACTGCCCTGTAACCACAGGGCAGAGGACAGAAGAATGCCTCCAAGAGTCCCAAATGCAGATATCTTACTAAGAGGTGCTGACATTCTTCGGAAATTTTATTCTATCCTCCTTGAAGTAGTAACCAATGAAGTCGTCATAAGGATGGCGCTTCTATATTCTGGCTCCCCCAAATCTGTTAAAACCTAATGCCCTTTTCTGTCTTCCCTTTGATATTTTCTCACCTGTATAACCTAATAAAAATCTTTTAAAAGAAGGGAAGATATTTGAGGATTTGTAGGGAAAAGTGCTTGTTTTAAAAATACAGCTTTATTAGCTTCAATTTCCTGACATGCTGCTTAAACATAGGTGCAAAAGTTCTTGTTCAGCCTGTGTTGTTAGGCCCTAAATCCAGGTATTGCGATGGCTGAGCAGCAGGGTGCCGACCACAGCGGTGTGCTTCAGCGTGACTGCAGCAGCGGCGCAGGCTCCTTGTGGAGCCCGTGGAGGTGCTGAGGCCTCTCTGAAGGTCTCTCAGGCCTCCTTGGAGGCTGAAGGTGACTCTGTTGACCACCTTGTGGAGGCACTGTGCAAGACCCCTGCGTGCTCCTGCCTGGTATTCTGTGCGAGTGCCATCGTGATCGGAGGATTCACTATTGCATGTGCGCTAGTGAAGCGATTGCAGAATCCCGTCTCTGGCTGCGGATGCAAAAGGCCATCGCTCTTCCGGTGATTCCTGAGTCGCCAGTCAAACCCTACGGGGCTGAATTGGTGAGTGCGAGGAAAAGATGTCACCTGTACTAAGACAAAAAGGCTTTGCGATTATTTATTGATTTATTTGTTATCCATCTTTAAGCAGTCTTCAAAGGGGAGTTTGGGTCCCCTTGACTGTATGTTTGTTTGTAAACAGTTATTTCTTACCTGTAGTGTGTGTATTTGCTGTATTGTAATGCCTGATACCAAGTGTAACCAGTGATTTTCTGCTAACGTGGTAGTAGAGAGGGCACCATGTAATAAATGTTAATTTAAAAAAAAAGGAAGCCCCAAACCTGGCCACCTAACCAGAAGCACTTTTTGCACGCAGAAGTGGCGCATGCAGAATTAATTCCCTGTCTGATCACATTCAGCCCCATTTCAGTGTGTTCAATGCAACTGCGTTTTCATACAACACTTTTAAAATTGGTTTCTGACTTTCCAATAAATAATAGGGCCCTTTGGAGAAGGATTGGATTTGTCTCCCCGAGCCTTTTGGTTTGCTGTATTTTAGGAGGAGCGTGTGATTTGTTTCAAGATTGTGTACTTATCTGTGAGTGAGATTCAAACGCTGCTGTAAATATCATGACACAGGCATTCCTGTCCCTCTGACGCTGCAAATCATCCAGCTGCAGAGGAAACAGTAATAGCAAATTTAATGCAAGAATAGTCTTTCAAGGAAACTAGGAAAAGCATCTCTCCACGCAAAAGGCAAGTGGTGCTTCAAATTCTCTGGAGTTACCTGTGCAATAACTTCAGAGGGATAATACAGAAGTAATTAAGGCATGATCCGGTAAGACTTGCTCATTAGGTTTTTACGCTAGAAGAACCTGGCAATTACGTGCGGGAACATAAAGGTGATCAAAATGGCCAGTGCAGACGTAAGCAGCTGGTGATAGACATCCTGAAGTGGTGGTGGTGGTAGCTGCGTGCAGAGCACTGTGGCTCCCCGCTGTCTAAGGAGGAAGCCGAGGGGCTCCTGCCCCTGATGAAGGAGGTCGGGGTTGCTGAGTGAGGTTCCATGGTTCTGGCTAAATCGCTCCAAAAAGCATCGGTTGAGGGGGTGCTGTAACAGATTCGGAAAGGCACATTTCTGTGGCAGGGTGAGCACCGATCGGGGAAGAGACGGTGCCGCTGACGGGCAGATCTCTGCGTCGTGCTGACAGTGGTGTTGAGGCACTCGCGGCCGCCCTGCGAAGCGGCAGATGTAGTCATGTGTCTGACATTCAGTCCTGGGGGACTCGGCAGTCTGTCGACAAGAGAAAATCAGAAATTCTCTCCCACTTTTCGTACTGCGGGAGCGCTGGGAGGACTCTCCCGCGCGCGCGGTGGGGGGCACTGGTGTTCAGCACAGAGCCCCAGCCTGCTAGCCCATTACTTTATTTATTATGCATGAAAAATCCCAGTGCATCCAGGGTCGCTATTGTAAAGGCTTCCTGGCAGAGCAGCACGGAGTCATGTTACAGCACGCTGTCTCTTTGCATTGTGGTGCTAATCACATTCGCTGCTTATTAAAGGGCACCTGGCAGGACTTCGAGTAACCATTGCTGTTGTCGTTTCCACGGGGGTTATATGTCGGCCTTCTAAATTTGCTCCCTGGCAAAGCCATTTATATGGTACTTGGCTCTTAATGTGGCTTTGACTGTTAAAATAGCTCTTCAAAATATATAAACTGCTTTGGTTATATTCATTGTAAAAAGCAACCTTTCTCATATCATTAACTGAGCACCTGCCTGTGTCCTTATGAACACTTTCTGCGTATCTAGATGCAAATCTGACGTCACAGTTTTGCTGCCATGTTTAGATTCAATGAGCCTTAACAGTACAGTTCAAATGGCTTTTACCTCGTGTTACTTTTCCATCGAATATTTCAGTGCTGCAGGCAAACTAATTGTTTCCCTGGTAGAATAAAAGCTCAAAATGAATTTGAAATGTTCAATTTCTGTTTTCAGCAAGTTACACTCACAAAACCTGATCCTCTGATCTCTTTGAGCCTCTTTTCCAAGGGTTTATGGAAAACTGAGCTGCCAACTATTTTATCAGTTTGTGGGTGTATGGAGATGAGAGAAATGCGGAAATCCTGACCTGCGCGTTGGAAAAGGCCTCTGGGGCCAAAAAATTTCTGTATCAACTAAATTGTCTAAAGTCAGTAGATACAGCCACTGCATATAGGGAAGGGAGGATATTTCACTGTGAAAAGCTAAATAGACCTTCAAGATAAGAATGGGATCATACTGATCACACTAGAAAGAAACTCCCAGAGTTGAGGGTAAGATCTGGCTGTGCTGCATTGTTCTGTTGACTGAAATGAAGCCTGGATTTTACAGCCCACTTCTATTCCAGGCTTCATTACAGTATTGCTGTGTGATCCTGGACAAGTTGATTCTGCAGGATGCTTTGTTCATCTCCCTCTTTTCTAAGTATGGCTTGTCAATTGAGATTGTGAAATCTTTGGAATAAAAGCTGCCTCTTACTGTGTTTTAGCATTGCCTGGCATAATGAGACCTGTGTGTGTGTTTTTTTGTTTTTTTTTTTAATACTGCAATATAACTGATAATAGTTGCAATCATTTTCCTTCCCCTCATAGAAGCAATTTTAAAATATAATTAAACTTGGTGCGTGTGTGTCTGTCTTAATTTATATAATTTAGCATATAAACAGGTAATGTTTGTAATGAGATGTGGTGCTCATCATACTGTTTGCAGTGTGGCATCCGGTAGTAACCAGATATAGAACTGCTTGGGCGCTGAAACCATTGTATTTTTCTGTATAAAAATTTTGTTTGTACTTTATGTATCACTGTGTTGCCAACCTCATAGTTTGTCTTGAGTTGAGCTCTTGTGCTCTAACTGTCATTACAATTCCTGCGAGACACCACATCACATCCCCAGGGATAACTCTGCGGTGCCACGAACCCTGCAAAGGATTGGTAAGAGGCAAGCATACAATATTAACCTCTGGTGGCAGTTAAAACCATCAACTATGAATAGCAGTTAGAGGAGCTAATTATCATGGGAGGCTAGGAAACAACTGGGAAATGCTACCAGGCAAGAGCTTCATTGAGGCAGAGCGAGTAGGGAGCTCTTTCTTGCAGGTATCAGTGAATAGGAGGAGATGTTCCACCGGGTTTTAAAAAAAATTATGGAGGCTCTAAAGACTCTTGAGAGTAGGAGCTGCAGTACAGATGCATGCAATGCGGTGTCCGTCAGCGGGATCAGAGGATGGATACTGAGTATTTAGAAAGCAATTTAGATTTTATGTTTGTTTACACATAGGCTTAAGTGGAACAATTACTTTAAAGTAGAAGAAAAATGCATCCAATATATCTAAGGTATGTTTGTCTTAATTTTCAAGAAAGCAAACAAGAGTAACAAAAATACCCTTCCTCACCAAAGAAAGATTAAAAGTTTTTTTTTAGCTCTAAAATGGAATAAAGGAAGGAAAAACAACTAACTTCAGGGCATTACCTGGAGCATGTGGGAGAGAGACTCAGTGAAGTAAAAGGACAGGGACAGCTGAAAGCACTTGAAAGTGCCACAAATTAAGGCTTCAGTACTGTACTGCTGGGCAACACATCAGTAAGCTCAACTGGTAATTCTGGTTTCTGTACCTGTGACAACATCAACGCTTCAACTTGGAAGTGTATTCTTAAGTAGCAATGTCATACCTTAAGTCATGGGTTGACAGGAGGCGGGGAGTATATTCAGAAAGCTAGAGTGAGGAGGGTCCTTACTGTGCTGTGGGATTTGTGACCCCTCAGGAATGAAGATATTGCTGGCAGCCTTGGGTGGTGTATACCCGCTGCACAGCTCCTGTACAGAGCAGTAAGAATTTTATCCTCAGTGCACAAATGAACATACCTGCCCTGACTCAGTTAGTTTTCTGCTACAAGTGAATAATATCTGAAACTTTTTTCCTTCAAAATTTTTTTTGTGGCTTGTTAACCACACTCATCTCAAATACTTTAGATAGACTTAAGTTTATTGAATAAAAACAGCAGAAATAGAGATTTTTATTTTATTATTTTACTTTTTAGATTGGCTCAACTGTGACTTGAGGTTTTCCACAAATGCATGTTTTGCCTTGATATTTGTTTCCCAATTTTAGGATTTTACAGTGTTCTTTGGTCATGTTCTCAACCTGTTCTCTTTCATCATTAAGGTCAGAAAGATCTTTTAAAAACTAAAACTGAAGGCTGAGATGCTAGCAGTGACATAGGTCTGAGAAATGATGCTGTAAGGATACATATGAAATAATGTGAAGCTGGTGGTGAAACAGGGAACGATGATGGTACTACTGGGGCAATACACATATCCCTTGCATGGCTTACCAAGGAGGCTGTAATTGCACAGGACCCAAAAGCATATGTTGGAGCAGACTTTTTGAAGCTTTTATAAGCTGAGGTGGATGGGGAATTGTTCCTCTGACCTTCCAAGGCAAGGACAAATTCTTCTTTTTTCCATACTTTAGGAGTCAGGACTTTGAACTTGAAGGTACTGGAAATTACAGTAGAGAAAATCCAGCAGAATTAGCTGGCAAGCAAGATTGTTTTACATAAAGCAGCTATTCAAGCTTGCCAGCCTAGAGCAAGCTTTCAGGGAAAAACAAAGCATTTTTATTAAAACCCATTGGCTTTAGAGATGCAAGTATCTCAAAAATGATTAAGATGGAAAGGTCAAACCACAGATGAGAAGTTGGCCTATTTGTAAAAAATAACCCTTTACATGGCTTTGTTTTTTGAGCTTGTTTCACTGAAACACTTCTTTACTTCATTGCCTCCCTTCCATAATTAAAACTAAAAATGCTTTTGAGACTGGTTTCACTATTCTGCTCTTTCCTATGCTTTTTGCAGAGTCTCTGAGGAGCAACCAGGCTGAAGAGGGACTTTTATTATTTCTGAGAAGTGTTTGCCTTGTTTTATTTATAGGTTGTTGGACTATATAAGCAGTGAGAAAGTCAGAAGGATTGAAAGCTATGCTGAACGGGGCTTTCAGGGACATTTAACACAACACGTTTAACATTTCTGTGGAGCAATGAGAAGGGTTGATATATTCATGCTAATCAAGTAAATCAAACAGGAATCAGGTCAAGCGTGTTAGAGTTGTTTATAGCACTGCTTCAAACATAACTGCAGTTAACAGAAAGCTGAATGAAGTGAGAGACTACTGCTACATGTAAAGTTCTTGGTGCCCATCACTCTGAGGAGCAAAATGCATGTATTGCATATGGATTTGATTGTGATGGATCCAAACTTGTTAAAGATGGTAGCAGACGATCTAAAACCTGTTGGTGTTCTTATTGGGGGGGGGGGGAGTAATGACTTAAAAGATAGTGTGTTGAGTCCTTTTTGACAGATTTCCAGAAGAGAGTGACTTTTTCCCTAGCTTAGTGAGTGTTCTGGCCTAGATGCTCCTTCCCTCTACAAATCTAATGGAACAATTAGATTGAGAAGATAATCTATAAGGTATTGATTCTGGCTTAAATATTGCTTGTATATGTTATAGCACTGTTTTGCTAAATTAAATGTTTTCTAGGAAGTCCTTCATACGATGCCAGGAGTTCATGTGAAACTTCGTTTGCTTCTCTTTCCCCTTAGCACGGATTTAACATTTTACTTATCTCTGCTCTGTAGCCCTGTATTGGAACAAATTGCTGGATTACTATAACGTGATTATGATGGGAAAGGCTAGCCCAAGGCAATAGGTGGAAGAGGTAAAACTGCGAAATCAGCTGATAAAGATGAGACAAAAGCAAGCATTATATTCTGCTGTTATACATAGGTAATACATGCTGTTTGGTTTTTACTTATGCTGCTCCTTGAGTGTGAGGTTGCGCCCGGGGAGCCTGGGAATTATATTTGCTTCTTTGTGCACTGTTGTTGTTGTTGTTTTTTGAAATACCTTCAGTTGACTCACGTGATGCTGTTCCACAGTGCAATTTCCAGTGCTTGCATCAGCTGAGGGTGGCCTCCGATGAGCTCTGTGGCCCTCCCTTTGGGCCTTCCAGACTGGGTTCCTCTGGGGAACTTTGCAAAATATAGCAGATTCTCAAGGTTTTGATGTTATGTGACCTGCAGTGCTAGTGACTTAAAAATCTATGAGCTGTCCTCAAATCTTCCTTTACTCACCTTGTAAAAGAGAATCAGGCTGTTCTGTATCCCCCAGAGAGTATCACCGCTGATGAGATGGTCTGTAATGCAAGACGCAGTCCTTCGCTGATGAAGGAAGGACATGCATAGATAGAAGGCTTCAGTTTCTATAATAGGGTGGTTCTTCTCGGTGACAGGAAATTCAAGAATTCTGAAACAAATATTTTTTGAACCTGGGGGGCTTCCCACTTTGGATTTGTTCCTTTTTCATTGTGGATGATGCTCTGAACTGTAACTTAACTAACCATGGGGGAAAAACTTCTAGTAAGATGCATCATTTGTCATCTCCCTTTCCCTTTATTTAGGCATTTTGCTATTTTTAAAATATTTAAGCCATTGCGACCTTGGTGACAGATCTGGTTGCCAAGAAACTGAACAACTAAGCAGATGCTTTGCTGTAGACGAGGTCATTTTCGCTATGCCTTCGATTTTCTTTGAGACCATCTGCCATCTTGCTGAGCTGAGGCGTCTCCGACAATGGGCAAGGTGACAAGCAACACAAATCTCTATCGTAGGTGAATTATAAGGTAGGGAGTTCACTTGATTTGAAAGGTAGCTTTGGGTTGGTCTGGCTTACAAACTCCCTTCTTGTTCATTGGTTTGTTTTTTTTTTTCCCCCTGAACTGGGCAGTTTCCTCCTGCCTGTTTTCTCTTGTACTGTTGTTCTCAGTTCTGAATGTTTCAAGGTCTTTTTAAATTGAATGAGATTAAAGGCATATCTCTTAAAGCCCTCCACATGCTGTGCTTCTAAATGAATGCACAGGACTCTGGGTATGTGATGCATCAATGGTAAAAGATGTATGTATACTCAGGAGGTAAGGACTGTTTTGCCACGTAGCATGTTTAATTTTGTTGTATCAACAGAATGTTGGTAGCCGTTACCTTTGCCAAAATGTATTACTTTTTTGATATTAATAAATGCTTACTTGCAACTTTGGGGAAATTTATTCCCTTTTTCTGGTAGTAATAATTCATAGTTTGTTACTGGCCTGCTGGTATACATAGTAGATCAAATAGTTCAAAACCACCAGCCCCTCTAGATGGGACTGTTTCAAAATTGCAGTTGTATATAAATTCATCATGTTAATGGGTGCTTTACATTGAACAAGCAGGGTGATGTATTATGGATGACAAATTTTCACTGTTCAATCGTTCTGTATGATGCAGATGGAGGCAATGAGTACTTCTGGCCATTTCCTAGATGTGGATGTATACATTTAGGATAAAAAATGAGCACTTTGGTTATATTATTTTTGTCCAGGTGGCAGGTGTGGGAAGAAATCACTTGCACCTCACTGGTTTCTGTGCCCACTATGAGTAATACCAGGTAGGAAGAGAGCAGCTGCAAGCCTCCCTGTATCCTTGTGCCACAGTGGAGTTGTTATCAGGATTGCCAGTTTACCTTACTTTTTTCGATGAATCTGGCCAGTTATAACCTTAATGTTCATGTGAACTTTTGGCCCAAAGGGAAGGGGGAAAAAAAAAGTTAAAGAAATAGGGATTTAATATCCTTGCTGTCCTGTGGCCACTCCCACCCCATTTGCAAGCTTTTTTTGGCCCTGCCACTTATTTCACCCCATACTAATAAAGGGAGGCAGCAATCGAATGCATTCTGCTTCTATCCAGGTCTTGTGATGCCTGCCACTTATAGCAGGAGTGGCATGATGGTTTGCTGTCACTCAGATGTCACTGATTCCTTCAGTCCGGACAGTATGCTGCTGATGGAGGTGACTGCAAAGCAAGACTTTTCCTAGCTAAACTCTGGATAGCCTAAACTAGGAGTTAAATGTTACTGCATGTCCCTGCTTCATTTATTGAATAAAGAAGAAACCACTTAATTTTTTTTCTAAGCACTATAGTAAAGAAATCTTGTTCTGTTGACAAGTTCGGCATGAGTCGTATGTAATACTTCTCTGTCTGCACTGGGTCCTCCTCCTTCTCCCATCTGCCGCCTTCTCACTCTAAGGAAAGGAAGCTCCATTCTGGCAAAGCAAAATGCCAGTGGAAAATGGGTAAGACTTCCAAGAGCAGCTTTTGGATGAGACCATTCACTGAAATCAAAACAAATTTGTGGAATCACAGCTCACTTATCACAGTGCCCTGAATAACCAGCAAAAGGTTAAGGCTAATGCATAGTAGTATTCAGTCCCTCCAGTGAAGGACATACAGTTGAAAAAGAGCGTGCACAAAAAAAAAGGGGGGGGGGGAGGAGAGCAGAAAGGCAAAATCACTTACTAAGGCCATGCTTGTTCTTGATTCCTGTGATCAGTACTCTGTGATGGCATGTTCCTTGCAAGGAAAATAGCATAAACACCAGTTAAGCAAAGGGATTTCCCAGCAATAAATTAAAAGCCAGAGACTGAACAAGAACTTTTTCTCTAGACATTTAGGAAATCTATCATTAAAGTTTGCAACACAGATGTGTTACAACTCCTCTGGAATGGGAGATGGACCTCATTTTAAAGTATCCTGCTTCAGATGTATTTCTTTATGCTTAGGAACTTTCTTGTACTTTGTGAAGCTGTTGCCTTCTAACTTGGAGGATTGGTGGGGGGTTTTTTGTTTATTAAAAAAAAAAAAAATCTTTTGTTTATTGTTCATGCTGGTTTGCAAATTTAATGTGAGCAGTTAAAGCCTAAGAAAGGTGAAGTGGTAATTATTATAGAGACTTTGTGCATTTGTTTAAGCTTCCAGGGCTGGAGCTCAGACTTGGCAGTTGCCTCAAGTAGAGATGAATGTGCCGAGTTTCATCCTAATCCAGGAAGCACATGTCCACAATTGGTAATCTGTGCATGTAAAAGTTTGATCAGAGAACTTCAGGACTGTTTCTGGTAGTTCAGTTTGAGATAGCAATGTCAGCATAGTCACCTGCCAAATAATTATAGTATCTGCTCTTGCTTTGTGCCTGGAGTTCAGCTGAGATATGCCCACGTGGATACGTGGGGCAAGAGCAGCAGAAATCAACAGGACTGTGTCGTCTTGGGCCGTTGAGCCCACAGGCTCTACGGGTGCGAGCGCTGAATGAGCTGGGTGACAGGGCCAGGGCAGCCGAACCTCAAGGGCCTTCCTGAGTCTCTGAGCCCTGCTCCCATCTGCTGTGGGTGCCGTATCATGCTGATCACGTTTGTCGAGGCTTGTGTGGAAACAAATTAGATTGCTTTTTCGTTCGCCCTGGTGGAACAGTGTTTGAGATCCTTGATGACCCCTTGCCTGGCTGAAAGCTTGCTTTGCTCTCCAGCCTAAATTCGTAAAACTCACCTCCCTGAAAAAGATTTTCCAAATTGAAGCTTTGTGAACTCCTTACGAAATTTATTCTGATTTCCTGACTGGTATAGGAAGAGTGATGTAGGTGAGATCTCTGTATATGCAACTTGTGTGAAGTCCAGCTGCTGTATTTTATCCAGTGAGATGTCTTGTCTCTTCTTGCCCTGGCAGAAACCAAGTATTTTATCCTGTGGCAAAGAGGTGGTTTCCAGTCTGTTAAATATCAGTGTAAAATAGTCTACTGAGCTGCGAGAAGTGAGAAGAATCAAACCTGAAGTCAGCTTTGAATAACTTTTTAGGCTGTTAAATACTGGACCAAGATAGTAAAATGTTAACAGTGGTGCAGCACTGTAAAGCTGTAACTTGATGAAGTAAATATCTTCTGTAATATAACATGCCCCCATCTGCTACTCTGTGCCTGATGTGCAAAAATGAAAAGCATTTCTAGATGCAGAAGTTCAATCAAATGTTTTGTATCCTTAATGTAAGCAAGCAAATGTTAACCAGCAATTGCTGCTATCAGATCACTTTTTTTCCTTAGCCTGGGGTAGATCTTAATGGGTACATTCTGTATCTGTAAATATAAGAAATTGTTGAGGGAAATTGCTGACAAAACAGTGCAAAAGTATGTGCTGTATTAGAACATGGTAGGAAAGCTAAACCTGGACTGCATGGTGAAATAATCTGTCTGTCTCTGTATTTTCTTTTTAAGCAGTTCCATGCCTCAGAAGAGTTGGAGTCGAGCTATTAGGCAGAACCCAGCAAGTACAATAGCTGAAAAGCCCTGTGGGACTGCGCCAGATAAAAGTCTCTCTTGAAATGAAGTTCACTTGTTCCTAATCTAGTCAGCAGCCATCAACAATTCATAACTCTTAAGTATAATTTAAAGGGTTGATTTCGTTTAGAATTAGTGAATCTCTTGTCACTGACAGCTTTAAAACAGCAATAGTGTGTATTAGTTGTGTTACTTTTCTGGAATGTTTTTGGTGTAAACTTTCATGGGAAATTACACGCATGATGCTTGCATGGAATCCCAGGGTTTTCAGCCAAGATTTTAGAGATATCTTTAGATTATTGTTTATTTTTTGGATGCACTTGTCTTTAGAGGCCCAGCTTCTTGAGTGTTGTAAAGCAGCCTGAATTTCATCACAGGAGATGATAATCAGGTGGTTTTCTTATGGTGTATCCGATTGACTGCAGGGTTTGGGTATTCCTCTTTAAACTTCTACCATGCTCATATTCTGAAGGGTAATTATGTGGTAATGTTTCCAAATTGCTGCTTGCTTTAAGATCAGTTCACGGCCCATTCACTTCATAATTATAAACAATTTACGTTAATTTTAATGACAGAACCAAGTGCTCTAAAGAAAGTAACCCTTGGAGGAAGCAGTTGGGTCGTTTTGTAGATCGGCATTGTGTAGTGACCCAGCTCTGTAGACCACGTACACATGTATTGGTGTGTTACAGAGACATGAAACAAATGCATAGGGAATGACGTTTGGATGTTACTTGATCTTTTTCATTCATATTTCAGAACGGCAGTAGAATATATTTTTTTCTCTCTTCATATTACAATAATTTAAAATATTAATGCTTAAAATAATGTTCATTCTCCTTTTAATAGGAAGAGGCCAAGCACTGGCTGATAGTCTAGAATATAATAGAATACATTTTTAAGTATTTCTGATTCTGAGTTTCCACTTTTTTGTAGCTGTTTCAAGGAGGAGGTGAAATAGCTTTTCACCGACTTGCTCCCTGTTGCATTTTGTCAGAGGGCCTGAGGGGTCATCAGAGTAAGAGAGGTTCCCAAGGCCTTTCTTGATGTTGTGTTCCAAGGAAACTGCCAAAATTACACTTTCTACCTCCCTGCACTTTGTTGTTGTTATCCCTGCACCCCGGTCAGGTAAGTCTTGTGTGTAACTGTAGTTGATGATCTTCCAAGTTGTGTCAGTTGTGATTCACTGTGGAAAAGATGAGGTGTATTATACTGTAATTTGGACAGTAAGAATGATAAAGAAGCGACAGTCAAGTCCCTACCAGTGTTTTAAGGAGCTACTCAGTGACAAATGAGTGGCAGTAAGATAGGTTGCCTCTTAACAGGTGGAGCAGATTTGTGTGCAGGGCCCTGTGGCACAGTCTGAGGTACTGGTTGAGGCTGATGATTGCTTTTTAATGGAGGGCATAAGACTGCCTATTTCAATGGTTCAGTAAAAGCACTGCTGAGCTTTTGCACTGGATGTTAAGCAATTAAAGCTTCTCTAATATTTTTATGATGACAGTAGTAATTGGACAGTCCTTTAAAACTCATCTGGTCTGACCTTTGTGAATTTGCTGTCTGTCTTTTGGTGTCCTTTTTTGTGTTTTCCCAAAACTGTTTTAGGTTTAAATTAGTATTGCCTGGTTTCCTTGTCAGAGCTGTGCATCTCTTGCTTTTCAGCATCTTTTGTGGTTTCTCTTCCAGACGTTTGATGTAGAATATTTAGCTGTGTTATCATTTTGACAGAACAAAGCCATCTTAAGGGCTGTCTCAGCTTCACTGTCAAGTGTTGGTGCTGCTGCTCTTCACAGTAATCGAGCTGGAACAACTGGCTGTCTTGTGCTAGGCAGGCCAAATAGAAAGAGGGACGGAATCGGTAATTGTTCCGGATAGTGGATGTTTCTTCAGAATAGCGCAAGCTGCGTTGCATAAAAGGAGCAGCGGTCTGTAGATAAATAAGAGACATCAGCCTCCAGCATGTTCGAATCCTCAGTCTCCATCAGTGGGTTGGGTCAGAACAGCAGCAACACAGGAAAAGGGGGAAATAGATTTATGAAAAGCAGAAAATGTGCTTTCCTGATAAACCAGGAGGGCAGTTCTCCTCTGATAATCATTCTCCCAAATTTGCTCTGCCTTCTCTCTCCTTATCATAGGACATTGAAGTAGCCATCGCAAAGATGACCGAGAAGAGGGAGGTAGACCTTCTTCGTGTTTGAAACACATATGGACTTTGTGTGAATGTGAGGGTTGAAAATGCATAGTTTTCTTTTGGGTAGAGAGATGGAATATGTAATTTCCAAGAGGCAGACACTCTATGCTTCTTTACCAGGTTCAAGATGAAGAGCTGAAGAGACTTAGCGAGGCTTCCAGCATGCATCTTATAATTCTGGGGACAAGAAACAGTTGCATGAGGACTTGAACAGTATATGCAAGTCTTAGTTCTTCATAAAGCTCTTAAGCAAGAGTTATAAGTGGGATTTTTATGTGGCAGTCATACACAAATGTTACTAATAAGCCAGTGACACAAAAAGACTTGTACCTTAAAGAACTTCTCATCTTAAATCAAGCTTTTTCTTTTTCCTCTCTGAATGCAAAGCCAGTGAATCTCAATGATTGATCCTGTTTATTTCTGACCTTGCCGTTTGGAAGTGTCTCTGCTCTTCAAATAAAATATTTAGAAGTGCAGTGAGGTGAGATATGCTATAATGGTGAAAATGTCCTCTCAGAAGTGCCTGTGAAAAACAGCTTCACTGGCAATTTTTTATTTAATCCTCTGTGTTATTCTGCTGTCCAAATCCCAGCTCCTGTGTTACCCTGGGTTGTACCGGTGTCCGAAAGGCAGCGTGGTCCCACGCAAGCCCAGTGCGGGGCTGTTTATGTTGTTACGGTTTGCTCATACACTGCTGCCCTGGGTGGGGGCCCAAGCTGTGGATGTCCGTCAGTTCAGGCAGAGGCCAAGCGCCAACCGGGCGCTGGGTTTGCCCCTACGGAGAAGGCCCAGCCGCAGGGGTTAGCGCAGCCTGGGGGCGACTGCGGGCGAGCGGGGGCCGCGGGAGCAGCGTTTCCCCCTCTGCAACCATGCCTGGCTGTGCCCTGCGTGGACCCGGCTGGGCTCCAACCTGAAGGGTGGCTCCCCAGCCTCTGTGGCTGTCCAAGCCTTGGCTGGAGTGCAGTACCTTGTCATGGTAATTAAATGTACCTGTAAACGTGTAAATTGGCTTAAAATGGCTGTCAGATGCTTTTCTGTTTAGCTGAATTCTGTATAGCTGCATTATGTTTAGCTGCCTTAGCTCTGTATATTTTAGGAGCATGTTTATCCATAGGTCTCTAGAGATGCCTTTCACGGTTGAATGCAGATGACTCAAAAGTTGCAATTTTCCTGTTTGTGGGCATCAGGTGGCCTTGCAGTGAACCTGGCCCTTCCGGAGGTATCTGTCCTCTGCGGTACGGTGGTGGGAAATGGTAGCTCAGACAAGACTAGGAATTCGAGTTACACTGATGTCTGTTTGCTATGCCTGGGATTTGAGAAACCTGGCTTGCAGCCTGGAGAGGCAGAGCTGGCCTGGGGTTAACCAAGGCTTGACTAGCTGGCTAATTAGTAATAGAGGAAATCTATGACAAATACGTGACTAATGCACAGGGATTCACCTAACAAAAATAGCGCATTCCCCCTCACAAATAGCTCCCTTGCAATATTTAGCTGCATATGCAGATACTGCTGGTTTATGAAGGAAGCTGGTGGATTGTGCACTCCTGCCTTTGCACACCCCGCTCCCCCTGCTTGGCTCACAAAATCAGAATTGTGTTCTTGTGGGTTTATAGACAACGTAACAGGAAGAATGCACAGGGTACGTGGGTAATACTGCCCTTGCTCTAGGTACAATGTAACTTTTGATCCTTGCGGAAGGCTCTTTTTCTGTGAACTCAAAGCGGCTTGCAAATTTCAGAATTTGATGGGCTGTTACTAAAAGCAGGAAAGTAAATTATACAATACTATTTCTTTATTAACCATGTCTTTTTGAAGTCCTGAAGAGGGAGTGATGGCATATGATTTCGATATGTGATAAAATAGTCTCATTTGGTCAGGGTGAAAAACAATGTTTGTAAGAGCTGCAAATGCTACTTTAAATGATTGCTCTGCTTGTATTTAACAAGGAATTCAGCCTGGAGAGCCAAATAAGCACATTATTTTGTCATGGCTAGTCAGATTTTCCATGTAAATTTGAAAGGAGAGTAATTTTCCCATTCCCATTTTAGAATGTTCCTTATTCTGCCTTTATAATTTTGTCCATTTCCTCATTAGTGCTCTTTTCAGAGCCCAAACATGTCAACAGTGACACCATCATCAGCCTGAAATAAATGAACAAGCGTTCTCATCTTCAGTCGTGTTTTGCCTATGACAGCTATTTTTAATTTTGCAGCTGCTGAAGACTAAGGAAATCGGTATATGTGCAGGCAGATGAGGTGGTTTTGGCACGGGTATCATGCAGCTACTTTACAAGTTGTCATAGGTATTGGGGAACGTGGGGGTTTCCAAGGGGTCTCTTCACTGAAGTGGCGCTCCTGGAGCGAGAGCATGAGGCAAAACACGGGGAGCAGGAGGAGGTACACTGCTGGCTTAGCGTTTGCTTGCAGGTGTTCAAAAATGGAGTGTGAGATGCCAGCTAATTATTTTTTCAGCACGTGTGAATATGAGATGACAGCCTCACACACAGTGCAGTGCTAGCTCCCTAGCCCTCGAGCTGGGGGGGATTTGTCTTTTCTGGAAAAAAAAGGTGTCACCGTTTCTTGGCCACAGGGAGCAACTTGTTTCTGTTCCTTCCAGCCTTGACCCCTGTTTTAAAACCAGCTTCGCAGCTCAGAATTGAAGGTCAAATTCTGCAGAGCACCGCAGTGACCTTGCCTGGCTTTCCGGAGGCGGCCAGGCGGGCATCCTTCGGTGCCTGCCATTCACACGAGTGGGGTGTGGCGGCCAAAACGGCGTCTTGAGCTGGGCACCCCCGTGCTACCTTGCCTAATGGGGGTGCTTGCTCAACTCCCAAGAAGTGCCTCTTTAGGCTTTGTGCTGGTATTTCTGTAATTCGTACCTCACTGTAATAGAAGTTAAGATATGGCAGTTCTTCTGATTAGTACCTCCGAGTGGTGTGGGCTTAACAGAGGGAAGGTAATGGTCCTAAATGTTTTTAGAAGCACAAGAGCCTCCTGATTCTGGACCACGCCCCAGTCATAGGAAAGTGATGTTCAGAGTCCGGCCTCAATGATGAACTGTCTGAAGTTCTAAATGGTAAACTGCAGGGATTTGGACTGAATTATATTTTGGGGAAAAAAAAAGAAAAATCTTTCTTTCATGTTTTCTTTGACCTTTAGCTCAGAATAGATCACATATTTCCCAGTCTTTCCCCCCAAAATCCAGTAGGAGTGGTGCACATTCATTTCCAGAGCATTTTAAAATCCATTTTGTTGATTTTTATCTTAACGATCTGTAAAGAACAGCTTATCTGGGTCTTGGAAGACCTAAGAACTTCATAAGCCATGCGATCTCTTTGATTTTTGTTTTGGCAAGTATTCAGTTGGTTTGTGAATTTGTACTAAATTTTGACTTGGAAAAGTATGGTATTAACTATGGTCAAGGAGGTTTGGATACTTCTGCTACACACTAAGAAGTTGCCAGCGGAATTTGCCCAGGCTTTAGCAGCGCTGGCAGGCAATAGAGTCCCTGGGCCAACCTGCCCCCAGCGTATTTTGGGAGGATGGGACATGGGATCTAATGGTCAAGACACAGGATGGGGAATCATGTTCTTAGCTGCTTTTGCTGCTGGTTGGCTCTTGAACGAGTTATTTTACTTTTCTGTGCTTGCGTTTTCCCTTCTCAACTCTGTCTGGTCAGTTTGCTTTGATCTCTTTGTGGTTGGTTTTGGGTGTGTTTGTTTTCCTTTACCTTTTAAGTAGGGGTGGGTTTGTTGGACAAGGATTTGTCAGTCCACTTGATGGTGTGTGATGATCGTGAAGTGCTCTGGGTTGAGGATTACAATATAGAGCCTTGGTCTTGTGGAGGAAATTGTTGTCTTTAACTGGGAACATTTTGACTTGCTCCCTCTTGTCTCATGTCTTCCTAGACTTGCCTTAGTGAAGGGGCTTGCTGAGAAAGTCTTAGCCTTGTTCCTCGTGGTGGTTTTGTGAACAGAGGTTATTAGGGCTACCAGTCCATCACTCCTAAGACTAAATTTCTTTGAAAACATATTTTGTAAGAAAAATATTGAAAAACCTATTGTAAATACAGCAAATGGGATGTCAAGCGTTCAGGTGATGGCAATAATTTATATTCTTGGCCCAGTGTAAATAATTGGGTCTGGGCTTAAACTGTGTTGCAGAAAACATCTCTCATTGATTTTAAGCGAAATGCTTTGTTATTTTTTATCCCTGTGAGACCGGCTGCATCCTTGGCAGTGAATAAGTTAACCTACTTAGTGTTTTGTGTGTAGGCAGCATGCAGTTTCGTGAGATTGCAGTGGGCACTGAAGCAGCAGAATTCAATTTGCAGCAGTGACCTAAGAGGGACTATTTTTAGTAATAAAATAGGTCAGGGGATGTGGTAGCGCAGACTGATAAATGAACAGCCTTCCCTTTCACTCGTGGGGCTTGTTTCGTCCTACAGTATAGCAGCTCTGAGGTGGGGAAAATGAGATTAAATACTGTCACGTGATCAGTCTTAGAGCTTTTCCTGCAATTGCTTCGCAATAAAAAAAAATTCTAAGTTTTATTTTAGCAAAGGAAGAATATAAGAAAATACGTTGATTAGGGGTTCATGGAAGGCAAACCTGACTGGGGAGATGGGTGTTGTGAAATCATTGCTCAAAGGTGTTTTTAGCACTGCTGGAAATCTCATGTTGTGGTGGTGTACATGTGATGAACAGTTCTCTCCCTTTTTATTTCTACTCCATTAGCTGTTCTTACGCATCCGTATACTTGTGTCTGGTACCGGTTTGTTTTCTGCAGTGATTCATGCAGATAAGAGCTTAAGCCTTCCTCTCAGGGTGTCAAAGATGGAGCACTGCTTTATTCTGTCGCTTTGCATCTGCCGGCTTTCGGAGGCCGTTTGAAAGGATCGGTTTGGCAGTTCTTGTGACTCGGAGCAGTCCACTGAATCTCTGTTCGGTGTTACGTTACCCTTCCACGCTCCTTTTCTTTCTCTGAAATTACATTTTTGGAGCGAACTTGAAAAGCACCGCTTGTCAGTTTATCAGTGTTGATATCAACTCTCCTATGGTTAATTAGCAGCATGGCAGTAATCCCTAGGAAGCTCCAGTCGTGGAGCAGTGTGTGTTGGTGCCATGTAGACAGCAGAAAGACAGGCAGTGTTGGTTCTTAAGCATATTTTTCCTTGGAAAAGAATGCTTAAGAGGCAACAAGGGACCTCTGCTCCGGGCTGCAGCTGAATCGGTATCAGGGTGTCTGCCCTGCGTAACAACATACCCTTGGAGGTGCTTAGGTGGTTGCGGGGCTGAAACTTTCTGGAAGAGTTTGAGCTTGAATTTCATACTACTGTATTTTCCTACTAACAAGACCTGTTTCTGTACTGCAAATAAGCACTGCATGCTTCAAATAACCAATAATGAGCCGTGTTGCTTGATAGCTGAAATTAATTTTGAAAGCACTACTTCCAGAGGGATCAATACAGTAGAGGGATTCTCAGCAACACTAAGAAACTTGAGGGGACATTGGATTACATTCTGTAATCAGTGTAGTTTAATGTGCTTTTAAGGGATGTCTTCAAATGAGAATGCACTATCCTGAATTTTCTTTTGTACTGAAACAGAAGATGATTTTTTTTTTTCCTTGTTAACCTGGTTTTGTGAAAGGAAACTCAGCAATATCATTGACTCTGAACTCAATCATTCAGTCTGTCTGCTCTACTCATCACAGGAGCTGGGACTTCATGACAAGTCACGATACAGTCACTGCACACGTGTGAGCCAACTCTCTGGTAAGCTCAGTGACATGAGTTGGTTCATCAGGCATGCAAGGGGGGATCCTGCTAATACTCTCAGCCTCTGTTCTTAACAGGTTATGGCATTACAGTCTGCACTCCCCCATCCTCTCCCACACGACATTACTGCTCTGTCTAGTATCGGTGATGTGTTACATTCCTTAAAGCAAAGAAAAATGGAAAGCTTCCACTCAAAAGTGGCTGGATCCATCTCTGTCTTGGTGGCTTTAAGTTTAGAGGATGTTTTCAACTTTCACTTTCTGTCAGGAACTAATTTATTTTAATTAATTTTTGAGAACTCTTGTTTTTCTGCTTCCTTGTGTTTTCTCAGCATGACTGAATCAAAAGCAATTGTGTTAAAATAATAAGCTGGGAAGACGGCTTTCTTCCTCCAGTGAGGAATCAAGTTTAGTGTATGTATCCATATTCTGTTCCTGCGGAGTTTGTTACAGTGCCTGGCTCTGGAATTTATTTTCTGTTTATGTTGGGGGGGGGAAAAAGGATACAGAGGCTCAGGGAGTGGGGTAAGCAATGGCAGTATCCATCAGTATGACACCAGAAGGTCTGGTGGGAAAGGCAGTGGTTTTGTGATAATGCTTATGGTCTCTTCCCTTATGAGCCTAATTTGAGTTTCACTCTGTTATATAGACAGGTGTAAGTAGAGTTTGAAATTGAAGATCATCTCCTTGGCCTTGAAGTTTCCATACGCAAGAGACAAACCTGGCCATGGAATGGGCTTTCTGTGCCCTTTTAAGGCTAAATATAAAAGAGACTGCCTTTGAAGGAGATCTATCTCTGTAAGCAACTAATGTGTGAGCCTGCAAACCAGGCTAACTCCGCAGCTCTGTTAAGCTATGAGGCACCAGCAACCAAGAGGTAAGAGACAGTCGGTATTGCTGTTCAAGAGACAGTGGATTACTGTTCGTCACTGTGGATCCCATTGTTATGGTAGCTTTATTCAAACTGAATGTTTTCTTTAAATGCTAGACTGAGATATGGCAGTAGTTCCTGTTCCTGGTGCTGCACTGCTATGTTAAATGACATGAGGCAAGTGACCTCTATCATGTGTTTCTCCTGTTTCTTATCTGTAAAATAGAGATAATGATACATAATGTCCTTTGGAGGCTTTAGGGGGAAAGACTGGGTGCCTTTCATCAATATCATCATTTTAATCTAGACTTTCCGAGCTAAGATTTTCACAGGAAATTTCTGGACTGGCCCATGGCCTGGCTATGTGCAAAAGGAGCCATCTGTTTTGGTCTGACTGCATGCTGTTCAAAAGGAAAATCCTGGCTCTCTATGTATTCTAGATGTCTTTCCAGACAAAATGCTAAGAGTGATAAAACAGGAGTTTTGTAAGTGCCCTGAAAATTCATACTCATCTTTCATGTCAGACTTCCCAGAACAGGTAGGTCCAAAGTTTACTAGAACAACATGACTGTAATCCAGAGGTGGAAGCAAGATGTGGGATTTTCACGCCATTTCCAAAGCTAAGATTCTTCAGCTGCTTTTTGTCTTGCTTTATGGGCATGCACACACATTCGATCAGTGGGAAAACTGAGGCACGAGAAGAGGACAAATTCTGCCATGCTCCCAGGAGGTTGGTGGGAATGCCAGGAATAGAAACCGCATCTCTGAGTCCCAGGCCAATACATAGGTAAAAGTCATCCCTGTACCTCTCCCTTAATTGCTGCTTTTTCAGCTCTTTCACATAGTGACCGCCTGTTAGCGTTTCTGAAATGCCTACGTGCCATCGCTCTCTATCGTAGTATGGTCACAGGGAGGTGAGTCATCAGAAGAGGGTGGAAGTGTAGCCCACAAAGCAGCATGAGCAATGGCTTGCTTCTGAGCATTGCTGGTAGCATGACAGGACCCACAAAATTAATACGCGAGCTGGAAAGTGTATGTATCGTTGGGTTCTTCCTCTAGGCCCTGATACTTCTCAGGGCAAAACAGCACCAGCAAATTAAGAGTTTCTGTTGTTGCGTGTCACTCATAGGTGTATTGCCTAAAGGAAGTGGCTTGTCTGAGAGCACAGACAAGCAGTGGAGTGTGGCTGCGAGGGGCAGCAGACGGTGTCCTCGCAACAAAGTTGAGCTGTCCTGAAGGGATCCTTAGAACTGATGTTTTTTTGCTGTGCCTAAGTTGAGAAGCTTTGTGGTGAGCTCCAAGGCAGGTTTAGGTAGATTTGCTTATACTTAGGTCACTTGGAGAGCAGCTCTCCTGGGCACATGGACAGGTCGTTGTGTCCACTTCCTACATGGGGAGCAGCCTGCCTGCAACTGTGTCATCATTGCTAGGGTCCGAACGCACCCAGCAAGTCCTGCTGCAGCAGCAGGCTTATTGGCTTGCTCAACATAATGAAGCCTTTTGCAAAACAGTCACTGTTGGGGGTGTCCCCCATGCTCCCTCCCCCCCCCCCCAATTATATTTCTTCACTTCTAATTCCTACCGTTCTGGTTCAGAGTGGGGTAAATTGAGGATGTCACAGCAAAAGCCATGTTTTGTGCTTTAGGGGAATGTGCCTGGTTTCCTGCATTCCAGTCTGCTGATCCGCAGGGCCGAGCAGAGCCGGTAGCGGCCAGGCTCAGCCCTCCGGGCTGCCGTTCGCCCTCCTCCCCATAGAATATGCAGTTAAAAAAGGGAAAGGCTGTTTCCGCTCTTCATCTTAATTGATGACTATCAGGGCTTTGTCCAGTGATTGACAAGTTGTCTGGCTGCTATTTAATGTGTGTCATTAACTTTTGGTTTTCATTGTGTCTGTGGACTTACCTCTTTTAAGATACCTGAAAAAGTTTGTCTCAAAATCTGTAAGTACGTCTTCAAGGCAAAATCCATGTCAGTAATATCATGGGCAAGATTTTTCAAGAAGCAGCAGGGTGCTGGGTTTGCACTTTGGTTTTTTTTGCTCTGTTGGTGCTCAAATCCGCGCCCCCCCCCCAAGTGCCAATGCTACACAGACTGTATTATGCTCAGGTGTAGCCATGTCCCCTCTTCCTAGCTGACTTCTAATTTGTGAGCTTGTAGGGGCAGAGGGCAGACTTCTATCTTCCTGTGTTTATGTGGCGCCTAGTGTGGCGCGGTCCTGATTCCTGGTTGGATTTGTAGGGCCTGGTGTGCAATATTGATAAATGTGGGTGAGTGTGGACTAAAAGTTTGAATGTAGGCCTGCAGGTGGAGACTGCCTTTTGAAAATTTGGCCCGGGAAATGGTGTAGCAATTGTGAATGAGAGGGCACGTGCGTTTTGTTGGATGCAGGGAAGGTTTTGGCTACTGTTGAAACTGGGAGAAGGAAAATTGGTTTTATTCCCAGGTTTGGAGGTGACTTGAAAGGATTTATGCCAGATTAAAGATCTTGCTGTGCAGAGACTTTGATTAATAGGTTCACTCAGGAATCATAACTGCAATAACTGTAATTGGAGGCAGGTTTCTTGGTCTTGAGTCACCTTGCAGGGGCTCTCCCCATTGCCCTCCTTGAGAGAATGAAAATCTGGAAGAAAGGAATTGGTGTGACCTTTCATTACTGAGCTGGCGCTAGACATTGGCACTAACTGTTGGAAAAAGCCTGGAGTATCAGCACAGTCCTTTGTGCTCAGTTGGTGCTAGTTTAGGTCATGGGTGTGTAGAAGTCACATCCAAAGGAGGAAAAAAAAAAAAAAAGCACAGCAATAAATGTGATTTCAGCACAAAGGTGTTCAGCAATCAGAAGGTCAGGGAGTGCCAGGCAGCTTTGTCCTTCATCACCTCTAGTTTCCAAGAGCTGGGAGCGGGAGTGTTGTTCGGCGCTCGCAGAGAATGGCCCGAAATCCGGTCGTACCTGAGAACTGCCTCGGCTCCTGCCTCTTCTACCCGAGGTTGGTGTTGGGTTCCTACAAGGAGCGTGTGTAGCTCTTGCGTTGAAGCCTGGTGCTGCAAAGTTCAACAGAAGAAGCATCAGGATGTTCCATTGTTCCTTTTTTTTTTTTTTTTTGGTGTGTGTCTTTTTGTGTCTTTTTTTTCTGTGTGTGTGAAAACCAGAGAAAGATGGGGGAACCACTGGGGAACACAAGATGATCTATAGGGGGGGAAAAGGCATTTGTAACTTAAAGTATTGGGAAGTTTGGTTCTGTTTTTCAGTCTTGAATGAAGCTGCTGTTTCTTTTCTTAATATTCTCTTGCTATGAGCTTTTTCAGAGGTACAATTTCTCTTATTTTAGTTTATTGTTACATTAAAATAGTTGATAGTGAGAGAAACTTTTCAAAATACCTTTGACAAATTTTTAAGATGTTATCCTTGAATCTCCTACCCAAAGGCCCCATGGGGCCCTGGTAGAAGGAAAATGCACGATCTTCAGGCAGTGATGAGCCTTCTGAATGACTGAAGTCTGTTTACAGTGTGTTGACCCCATGAATGGAAGAGCTAGGACCCTTTCTGGAAAGCTGAAGTTATTGTGCAGCAGTAACTTTTCCTGAAAGTGCAGCAGTAACTTTTCCTGGTTTTGACCCAGAAAATAAATCTACTGATACTAATTTCCTTCAGAATTAGAAACCTGAAAAGAACAGTATGTTCTTAAACAGTATCCTTGAGTGACCCTTATATTTTAAATAACTTTTAAACTATATTGTAACTAGTTAAGCATTAAAGAAATAACCGATTGGTAATGTAGACCTTAAGCAAAATATAACATAAGAAGCACTGAGAAATGTTTCTCTGTGTGATTAAGAGTCTGGTTCGCTGTTTTGATTTATTGGCTGGCTGAATGAATTCATTAATTGTGTATGACTACTTTTACTTCTGGGTGGTCATTTTTCACTACAGATTTCATTACTGGGTGAGCTTTTCCTAGGGATGTTCTTATTGTCCATAATTAAATGCATGAAAACGTTAGGGAGGCTCAGCCCTCCCTTTTCATGTTGGTATTTTTCATAGTATGGCTTTGCAAACTGCAGAAAAATTCACTTTGGCTGCGAGAACCTAAGTTTTGTCTGCTTGTGCTCATCAGTTGGACAAAAAAGTTTCTTATAGAAATATATGCCATGTTCCATGTTAGGTTTTTCAGAATAGTGGTGTGAAACTAGAAATCCTCGTGTTTATTGGATGATGAGGCAGAGACTTGCTGAAACACTTCAGCTGTGTATGAAACATTTGGCATTCAAACACCATTGTAACTGTGTCCGTAGGATGGGAGGCCAAGATCTGCAAATCGGTGGAGGTAAGGACACATAGCGTTTGTAGGAAGTCAAAGGATTTAATGGAGATCCTGAACGTTTTGGCCTGTAGTTTGGACACTTTTTTTTTTTTTATAGGAAAGACTCATTTCTTGGACAGCTTGCAAACAGTACAATCTGCAAACACTCTTCTCTTCAAGGGTCTTAATGCCTAAAGCGGCCTGGAGTAGAAGCACTGACTACTCCTGCTGTCTCCAGGTAAGCTGCTGCTTGTGGCGTGCTCCGTGTCCAGCCGGCCGTGGAGCTGGGATGCTGTGGCCCTCCGCCCCTTCTAGCGGGAGGTCAGCAATCCCTGCGCTGTCTCTGGCTCTGTGAACACGATGTTGTGGAAATAGCTATTGCGTGTTTTCTGTATTCGAACTTACACTCCTGCAAGTGAGAGGAGAAAAGAGTGTAGAGAAATTTTCTCTTGTGCTTCCATTTCTTTTCTTAGCTCACATCTTCGGGTGCATGTGCCTGCAAGTACAGGGAAGAGCTGTTAAAGACTGCAGAGTGAGGACTATGTCATCCCCTCGTTCCCGCTCAGTTTTGGCATGTGCTGACCCCTGTTTATGTAATGGTGTAGCAGATGGGCAGGGTGAATCCCTAAGGCAGCTTTGTGGCAGGAGAGACTACTGTGATATTCTGGTAAATCTGTTCTTGCCTGTGGGCTCTTACACTTCTAATATGACTTCATGTGTTTTCTCTAAGAACAATCTCTGCCTATTTAATACCCCCCACCCCCCAAAAAAAAGAAAAGAAAAAAAGAAAAAAAAATAGTATTGTGAGGAAAGGAAGTGACAGAGTTTACTCTTTTACACTCTTGTAAACATATGGATGTGGTGGGCAGGAGCAGGGGTAGGAAGCCTGGATCTTGGCTGCGATGGGAGGCAGGTCCTGGTCCCACTCCATGGCAGCCGTTGTAACTTCTCATCTCTCTAGATCCCTCTTCCATGGTTTTATTTTTCCTGCTTTCCACCCTACTGATGTGTATCTGCAATGTCAAACTTTCACTTAGCTCTGCTGTGCAAAATGGGAATAACAGTCCCTGCTGTCCTCTGCCAGTCACTGCGTGGTGGCTGAACGCAGAGCAGCTCTCTGGTGAAGTATGGTTACTGCTGTCTGTGTGTGCGGCTCTGTGGAGAGCTTACTGGGCAGATGCAGAAGAATGAATCCCACAGCAGAAATGCTAAGATCTGTGTATCATTTTGTTTCTCAAGCCGTTGTTTTGAAGGCTTTACTTATACTTTGTAGTATTTATAAACTGTATTTCAGGTAGATTAAACACGCTTTATCTTTGTAACCATATGCTTAGATGGCAAAAAGTAGCAAAGAGGTAAAGGCTGGAAGTGGTTGGAACCTGGCTGATAAATACAGTGCCAGGGCCGACTTGTGCACGATCTGGTAAGTAACCTGCACCCCATAATGTTAAGAGGCAAACGAATTTGGAGAAAGGCAGGGAGCCAATCTCACTGGTGTAGGGCTAATCATAGTGAGTTTGAATCAAACCAGTATCTTCCTCCCAACAAATAGATTGTGGAAACTTGGTTAAATAGATGAGTCTAGCAGTTGTTCTTGAAGATCAATAAACTTGGTCAGTTCTGGATGAGGGGATTAATGTCAAAGGTGTCAAAGCTGCTTTGGAGAACATATTTAGCATATGTATGCATATGTGTGGGTGTGTGCACACATGTATATGACTTACAAACACAGACACATATGTGAACAAAGTCTAAAGAAGGTTCATGCATCTTATAAATGAGCTTTAGGATTGGCAAGCGGCTGATATCCTTGCTGTTCCCCTGTCCCGCTGCCTCAGTTACCTAGGACTCGGGCTGCTTGTCTGCTGAGGAGTATTTGATTGCTATTTTGAGGAGAAGGAGAAGGATACTAGTGGGAGAACGTGGCCTTCAGTCCTGGAAAGGCAGAAGATGAGAAAGTTGGACAAATGCATTGTTTTCTGCAGCTCTATCTTGATTTGACCTCACTTGCCTTCAGCAATAAAAAACACCATTTAATGTCAGTTATTTTCCACTGTTATCCTAATAGCTGCATGACCCCCCCAAAGGGTATGGGCCACCTTTTTAAGGACTCAAGAACACAGAGACTTCATGTCAATTCTAGGTGTGCTCGCGCTTGCTCGCTCCCTCTCTCTCTCTCTCTCTCTCTCTCTCTCGCCTAGAATTGAGATAGATATATATATCAATGAATATATATAGGAATATATGTGTGTGTGTGTGTATATATATATATACACACACACACACACAGTGAGGCACTTGAATGCCTTAGAGACATTTTTAGAGCCTTGAGCATCTTTAAGGATATCGGATCCTTCAGCCAGACTGCGGTCAGTGAGCGCTAAGGAGAGCAGAAGCTGAGTGAAGTCAGTATTTTCTCCTCTTCACTGCAACTGCAGTATGTCAATACATACATTTTGTTCCTGCTGAGTAGCTTTTGATGTCAGTTGCTTTTTTAATATTTATTCCATTTGGAGCCATCTGTAATTTTGGGCTGCTTATGAGGCTTTTTTTTCTTAATATCGTCATACTAGGGGAACTACAGGAATGGTAAAGATGTAGGCCTTGGCATAATGCCTCAACTTCCAGGGCGCGTAATGATGTCAGGAGAATTGCACCCCCTCAAAGGTGGCGTACTGTGAGGAAAGAGATGGTAGGGAAAAAATGGGACAGATTCTCTTCACAACTGCCAAAGTCAGTGGCAGAATGGAGCCTTCAAATGTATCTGCCATATAAGGAATAGTTTTGGAGCTCCTTTGGATTGTTTCTGGCTAACTTATCACCTAATCCTGTGTGAAAAAAGGAGAGAGACTGGGCTCAACTTCAATTCCTGTGCATAGAGGGGTAACTTAATGACAGTTTGCTTGGCGTCTGTGGGAGGTAAGCCAGATTTATCATGTTATTTTTTTAATTGAGGTTTCTGCTATAGTCTCTCTCTCCTTTTTTTTCTCCTCCAAAATAAGTTAGTACCCTTTTGTTTAAAAAAAAAAAAAAGAAAAGAAAAAAAAAGTTGAAAATGAGATGTTTTAAGAAGAGAGAACTCTCTTCCTACTCCCCTTTCTGTTCCTTTGTTCAAATATTCCATTTAGTCAGATAAGTTCCTGGATAAGCTGCCCGTTGTCTGGTCTTGCAGGCTTTGTCCTGTTGTTACTGGATCTCTGTCCAGGAGAACTGCTGACACAAGGAAGTAGCCCTTCTGGAGGCAGGTAAGAGCACACGACCAGTATGCCCACTGCTCCAGGAGGGCTGGGTTACAGCGAGGCAGCTCACGCTGCTCAGCGGCGAGTCTGGGATGCTGACAGCCTCCAGGACAAAACCAAAATGAGCTCTCACCTCATGTTCCCAAAGCCCTGTGCAGTGCTTGCTTTATCTCAGAAACTTGCGCAGAGTGACAGGAGGAGCAAAGGGAGGAGGAAGAAGGAGGAGATAAGACTGCTAACCAAAAATATCTTAATTTTAAATTTTAAACTTGTAGGGTGGTGAGAGTAAAGTGTACCATAGGAAAAGCCAATATACTATTTAATAGTCTTTGTTTTGACCGCTTGTGGGACCCTCTACATCTATACAAAGACAGGTTTGAGGCCTATAGGAAAGTTGCTTGCAAACTTCTAAGTATAGCTCAAAGACAGTGTGTCCCTGGTCTGAGGGCCCGCTCTTTCTATGCTCATTTTGTATTTCAGATATTCATTATTGTCTGGCATCTCCAATATGTAACAGTAAAAACTCTGTCCTCCCACATACTTCTGATTTTTAAATTGGGGCAGCAGCATGCTTTCAAATGTCTAGCTGATAGGTTCCTGTGCAATTTTCATGAAGGCTCCTGTCAAGATTCAAAGACGTCTTCAGGATGCTGTGGATAGTAAGTTAGCAGCAACCAGCTAGTACTAACACGGGTTCTTCTGGGAGCACGATGCTCCAACATCTGCAGATGGTAAAGCAGTAACTGATACCACTCAAGAGTTGGAACAGTCAGACAGCTCACTTAAGAACAGGAGCTGATCCCTCCACTAATGCAATCAGCTTGATCAAATGGAATAGTTGCTGCCAAAAGTGATTAAAAATGGATGATGAAGATTTAACACGGCATGGCCTGCTGTTCTGTCCTGCAAGTCTACTCGGGGAAAGGATGGAGAAGAGAATTGCCTTCAATTCAGCTGAAATAAGCAACGTATTTTTGAACTGATGAAAGCTCAACATCTGAGATATAGAATGGAACAGTAATAATGCAGTTTCACAAGTTAACACTTGCAGAGCATTAACAATAATGTCTGCTCAGTAATTGTGCTCAATCTCACAATTGATTTTCTTTATATGTGAACCTAAATATTTTAACTGTATCACTTCATTTTCCTACCCATCTTGAATCTGAAATTTAGAGCATTTCCTACTCTCTTACACGGCCTCCTTGGAGCTTGACAGCCACACCATACTGATCATCACCATTTCTTCTGGACTCGCTGCTTCTCTTGTGTTGTGTTGCTCTTTCTTGGGTAGCTTCCTTCTTGTTCATCTAGCAAGGTTATTGTCCAAGAACCCAGTACAAACTCCTAGAGAGATGTCCTAGGTTTTTACAGATCTCCAGCCCTTATCTAATATAACTGTTGCTGCATCTCGAAGACTAAATATGCCTTCTTAATTGAAGATAATGGCTTTGACTGAATGAGAATAACAAGAAAGCAAAATAATAATGATGATTCACACTAACATTACAAGTAGCTCCCTGTTTACAAGCTGCATTTGGTTTGCTTCATTGTTTTATCAGGTCAGTATTCCCAGAAATTACTAACAGTTTTTGGAATCCCTTAGTTTTTGGATGCCCAAGCTACTAAGGGGCAATGAAAGTGCCTCATTTCAGAGGGCGGAAGAGACCTGTCCTAAAGCTGTAGTCCTTCAGTGAGTCTCAAATTGTGCACCAGGAATGGCTAGCTAATTTTGAAAATGCTGACTTGACTCTAGCTGTATCTAAATTCTGAATTCAAATTAGGCATTTACTTATGTCCTCTTTCATGCACACGTGGATCTACACAAGTCATATTGGTGCACGCACGTAGACCACTGCACCATCATATTTCCTCCTGGAGAAGAGCTTTTTTCATTAAGCCTCTCTTGTATTTGAATTCCCTTTCCTGTGTTGTTTAGTCATGGTATGTCTGTTTTTAAAGACATTGAAGATAGCGATGTTTGTTCTTGTGTTTTCAAAGTTGCATGGTTTCCACTCTCAATGTGGCTTTGCTTACTAACATAAAATACTTGTAGGACAGTACCTTTTCTTCTTTTTAGGTTCTATTAGTCTCATATACTTATTTCATTCATGTATTAATGGATAAGATAATATTTTTAAATGGCCAATGAATGGATAACATGTGGCTTTTCAGCATATGAGTCTCCCTTCCCTGGTTTTCATTTTGGAATAGTATTTGTGTTTGCAAACCCTTTAGCTACCCAGTTTGGTTGCAGGATTTGTAAAACGTTAAGTGCACTTGTTGGGGCACTTCAGTGTGGAGTCTCACTTTTTCTAGCTCAGATTCCAAAGAGTTTATCGAAGGAAAAAAAAATCACATTCCTTGTTATCTTCTCCACTGTTTGCTGACCTAATCAGTTTTGTGTGTTCATAGCATCTTTGAGTTAAGATGTTACTCAGTGACTGTTTTGCTGAAGGATGTGGAATATTGCTGGATGTTTATTGTCTGGACTCAAGGAATGAATTTCCCACTTGAAAATAATCTAGGTATGCAGGGAAATATTTTTTCTAAAACCCAAAGGCAAAATCAAACCTGTCTGAAATGAAAACAAGGAAGCCAGAAAACAAGATTAACAAAAAGCTCGGAGAATATGGAGGTTGCAGAAGCCAGACCTATTGTAGCACAAAGATCTCTGTATAGCACTAAAAGGAAGAAAGCAGGAGCATGGCTGTTTTTATTAAATCTCTTTTTTTTATTGAATCTTTTTCAGAGATTTCTTTTTTGGTAACTGCTTCTGACACAGATTGAAATTGCAACTTGATATCTCAAGCTGATCACAGAACAGAGGCCAAAAGCAGTAATTATTAAATTCTTGACATTCAAGTCTTGTAGAAATCGCCAAAGTTAGCAAGGGCAGTAGATTTAATTGCTTGCAAATTTGTAAGTGCATTTCCTCCGTTGATTGTAATGCTGGATTGCAGTGCAGGATGTTGCCTTGGAAAACTCTCTGCAGAGATTAGCAATAGGCATGGGAGAACATGGGGGTCTGCCTAGATGTGCACAGAGAAGGGAGCCCAGGAACAGCTACCTGCCTGAATATGGGGAATCAGGGTTCAGTGTGTTTGCTTTCTACCCGAGTGCCTGCCTACTGCAACAGCCTGCTAAGAAGAGGGCAGCATGTCTGTATTTTATCTCAGATTGTGACGATATTTGGTCATTGCTGCAGCCAAAACCTTCAGGTATAAAGGACAAAAGATCTCTCAGTTTTCAAGGGCTGAAGCAGGAAACAAATGGGGATGGCAAGGGAGGAGTATTGCTACTGCTCCGGGCTGTGCTGGCTGGCCCTGGGATATCCATGAAGGCTTTGGGCCTTCCTGCTGCTGCCCATTGGCCGCTTGGAGGGCAGCGGAAGGGTCTTTTGGGGTAGGGGTAGGTGACCAGATTTTGTCCCCTTTCCAGCCAGCTCTGATTGCGTGCTGTCTCCAGAGCGGTGCTGTGTACCCGTCGGATGCTGGAGCGCAGCCCTGGCTTTCATCGCCAGGCGTGCTCCCATGCCGGGCTTGTGAACCGCTGTCTAGTGTGGTGGAGAGCACAGAGGGGCCAGGGCAGAGCCCGTGCGCCAGCTGCCACCTGATGAAGAGGCAGGGGCGGAAAGCTGTCCTGCCCACTGCCGCAGTGGGATCTTATGCCATATACCAGGGGTTTCAAGGATGAAAGATGGAATAACAAATGAGATGTCCAATAACACAAAACACTCTTTTCTTCCTGCTGTTTTTCTTTTCCAGAGGTTCCAATAGGTTTGATTTGTTCCCCAGATGGTGGGATCCGGTAAAGTGGAAGAACCAGGACTAGGAGGTATCTAGCGAGTATCTCAGTGCTCCGATGCTGAGGTGATGGTAATCGCATTTAGTGGAGTCCTTTCTCTTCAGTTTCAGCTGGAATGGAAATCCCTGGTTTTCATTTTCTGGGGGCTGTCCATGTTAAATTTCTCTTGCCCTTGAAGAAATAAACACCTCTGTAAATGGATAGCCAAATTCTCCTTCCTCCTTTGAAAAGGTTGCTGTTCCCCATTAATTCTCTTGAGCTGGCTGCTGACTTGTATGTGTGGCACCTTGCTAGACTGCTGTGAATTTTTTACAAGACCACCACTGTTTTCTGTGAGCCAGAAGAATGTAAATAATTACACACGCAGCAGGACTCTGCAAAGACTCTGCTAACCTCTGGCTTGGCTAGTTATATTTTTTCTCTTGCAGTCACTTTTACTTTTTATGATTCACTTATCTGCTTTCAAGGGAAGAAGTTTTGTTTTGAGTCCCTCCCCCCCCCCCCCCGATTTTCCCCTTTAGAAATACGATTCACCTAGATGGTCCTAAATGGGGAAACACCTGAGATATAACAGTCTGTATTTAGAAATAGTTATATTTATCAAGCTCACCTAGCACTACTTTCTCTGGTAGTTTTCCTTTCCTTCCTCTGTCTCTTCACTAGATTTGCTATCATCAAGAGATTATTTTAAAATATATTAACATTTCAGACTTAAATATGAACGTAGATGAACTGCCATTTAATTAAGAGAAGATCATTGGGATAATTAAACTTCCTAAGATGGAACAACCGAGCCCTTGTGATTTCCAGGCTGTGCCTTGTGACTGTGCGGCGTGCTGGGTGCGCGTGTACGTGTGCCACGAGCGCGCAGAGGGCAGGCTGCTCGCCGCCGCAGCCGCTCCGAGCCCTGCCGCCGGCCTGGCTCACAGGCGGAGGACAGGGCGCTGAGGCCGAAGCCTCGCAAGGCAGGGGAGCTGCGGGCGGGTGTGAGCGTCCTGAAGAGCAGGCAGCCCCCTTTTATTAAGAGTACGCTCCCAGATCTACCCAGGGCTTGGGGGTGCAGCGAGCGGCTCCCTGGGGTTGCCTGGGATGGGAAGTTTTTGCCTTGCTGCACTCAGGGATTGCTGTGAATGTGGGAATGGAGGTGGTGGTGAGCATCTGCCCATCTCTGACCCAAGAGGAATTTCCGTAGTCTCGGTGAAATGGAAGATGGTACTTTCCTGGAGCTGCCATGGACTCTAAGCTAAAGACTTGCAAACATCATTATTTTCCATTCCAGTTGCCAAAAAACATGTGCCATGCAAGTTAGCTGTGTTGCTTCCCAAATGCCTGGCCAGCCCTTGGATGCCACCATTTTGAGTTCAGTAAAATAACCCAGGCGGAGGGAAAGGAAACAACTTTGGATGGGTTCCACTGGTTTGCTCCTGGCAACCTTTGACAGTGCTTATTAAGAGGTATTTCTACATTTGTAACTAACTGTATAGGAGACAGATCTCAATTAGCAAAGCTTTTTATGAGAACGAGCTGATTCATACTTTTCTTTCTTTCCACCTAATCTATGCAGACAAAAGTTATTCTCATCCTTTCTATAAAGCTCTATTAGAAATCAGTTCTAGTCAGATAAAATTGTTGTATTTTTCAAAAGTAAAGTAAATTTAGTCAGTAGTTTAATATTTTGTACTTAAATAAAACATTACATAAGGAGATGAAAGGCCAGGACCCATAAAGCATCTTCTGCTAGTAAATAAGGCTTGACTGATTGAAAATTTCTGTATTTTAAATCCAAAATAGTCATTCAAATGCACTAGCCCTAGAAAATGGTTAGACAGATGGATTTTCAGTGTGCGAGGCTCAGATTTTTCTGGAGTTCTCAATTTAGCAGATGTACAGATGAAGTCTGTAATAGTGCTGAGCCATGGCAAAGTTGCTGAGTACAGTGCATTTTTTTTTAACTTATGACTCACTAAGATGAGGGGGAAATCTAAGTTAGAACGATGATATTAATATGAAACCTTCAAAAGATGGCTTTCATGGCCGGCACTGGAAATGCGTCTTTGGCTAACCTTAAAGCAGGCTTTTTTTTTTCTAATTATCCAAGCATTCAACCAATGTGATGTTTTACAGTGGCAGGGAAACTTTAAAACAAACACAATTGGCACAGCGTACCTTGTTTTTGGCACGTTTGCGTGTAATCAACAATTCTGAGTTTGCTGTCTGCCTTCTCATACCCAGTTCCCACAGATCTTCAGTGCTCAGGGCCGGTGAAGGGGTTTAGCTCCCGTTTCAGAGCCTTCAGCTTTTTATTATTATTTTTTTTCCTCCTTCTCCCAGTGAACGAAAGCGTCCCTGCTTAGGTGCCGTGTAAGCGCTCTGCGTCTCTGCGCAGTCTGTTGTCAAGGGACCGTGGTGTTGTGCCCTGCGGGACGCCGAGCACCTGGTGGCTGCCTCGGTTGAGTTGCCTGCGCGGTCGCTGCGCTGCCCCGGTCTGTCCAGCGATTCGTGAAGCTCCTCGGTGAGTCCTGGCAGCGCTTCCTGCGCGATGCCCAGCCAGGCTGCGTTTCTCCCGGATAGTTTTAGCACTGCCCCACACACGCTTGTGCTCTGCCCGAAAGAGCCAAAATTCCCATCGGCTGGTCTCCAGGTTTTGCTGAGCAGGTCCCTGCAGTGGGCAGGAATTATTCTGCGGGAGCTTTGCTGCTCCAGCGCTTTCCCACTGCTGGGGGAGTAAAACAGGAGGGGATAAAGGAAGAAGGTTCACTGGTTTATTAAGGTGGTGGTTTGGAGCTGGCCTGTAAGGATGCCGTTTTAGTTGATGGGAATAATTACCAAAACATAGCTGTGATATTTGTGGTTAAGGAACTGTGACTTGATAGCGCCCTCTTTTGTGCCCCCTTTTGCTTTTCCTCCCTGCACGAGGAAGCTAATCTCAGCAGCTAACTAAACCAAGGCCACGACTGAAAGCCGTGCTGTTCTACAGCTTTTTCCGTACGGCGTATTCCCCCCAAACTTGATGAGCTTTTAAATAATCCGGGTGACTTGTGGAATTTGCCATGCCAGCTCCGGTGGTGCCTGTGAGGAGGAGACGGGCTCTGTGGCGTTTCTGGAGCTCTGCCGCTGTCACCAGCATACTGGCTTTTTATCGAAGGCGGGCAGGGACCCCAGCAGCGCATTTGCCAAGCAGGTATAAGCAGGCGTCAAGGACAGGAGGTAGGAGCAAGGTCCCGAGCCCTTATAAGCAGTGACCTGAGTTGGTAACTACTGAGCTGCAAGTTACTCTCTCCTTTATTTATTTATTTATTTATTTTTATTTTTTTGCCCTTTCGGTCTTGATTTATGGGAAAGAGGGAGAGGAGCGGAGGGCAGGAAAAGACTGCGAGTCCCTCCCTGCCCCAAGTGCCGGGGAGGAGCTGGCAGGTACAGACGCCTCCCTGGCGTCCTGCTCCAAAGGTGGCAAGCAGGGGCCTTCGGCACTAGCAGTGGCAGAAGCCGTCAGCCCCTCGGGCTGCCACAAGGCATCTTTGTGCCCTGGACGCTTGGCGTTATGTAAAACTACAGAGCTTGTACAAGCGCCGCGGTTTGGTTCACACGAGCGGTTGGTTCGGGGATGGTACAATATAACCGAGGGGAGAAGGGAGCTTTCTGTGATGATGCTTCCTCAAGCTAAACAAATGCTATCCTGTGTACTTCACAGCTGAGGCTTAAAATAGAGATAATAAATCGATACATGTGTTGTGTTTTGTTTTTAAACTGGTCTTCAGGCTCCAGATCGGCTTTTAAGTATCTTGTTGCTATGGAGAAAGCACAACTCTGTCTCTGCAGTGGGTGCGGAGAGCAGCACTCCTCGCAGCATGGTGCTCTACTGCCTCTCCATCCTGCAGCTTCTTTAACCGAGGAAATACGGCTGTTACTGCTATGCTGCCGTTTGATCTCACCTGTACCTGTGACTGATTTCTCTCCCTCCCCCTTTCCCTCTTGCCCTTTACGAATGCTTTCCTACCATCTCTGATCTTGTCTTTATCTCCCCTGCCTTTTTTTCTCAATGAGGGCTCCCTTCTCTTCCAGATGGAAATGAGACTGTTAGCAAAGCCTTATCTTCTCTCTCCCAGATACTTTCTTTTCTGTATTTCTGGTCAGTGAGAGATACCAGATTTGCAGGAGGCAATATTTTGCTACCAATACATTCTTTTTTTCCTCTTTCCTTTCTTAATTATTCAGTTAGAGTAAAAGAACCCAGCACTTCAATACTACATATGCAGCAGAGACAAAAGGTGTTTTCAGAGATGGCAGCAACATTATGCATGTGCTGGTGAGTCCTTACTGCAGCAGGGAAAGTTCAGCTCCACACATGCCAAGGGCTGTACATATCTGTCGCTCATGGAGCTGTTACATGTCACTTCTCATTTCAGGTTCAGTTCCCCACCGATGCAGCCTGCAATGCAGTTTGCTCACAGGTCATCTCTCCAGAGGTGAGATGTCTGCTTGGGGAGCGAGGAGGAAGGCCAGGACATTGCCATGGCTGGGAATACAAATGTTTAGACCAAGGTACCACGCTGTCCTTGAGTGTCAAGGGAAGCAGCAGGCTGCTTCAGTGCTGCAGTGTCAGAGCTCTGCAGCTGCAGCCTCAGATGCATTTCTGGGGCTGAATTACCGAATGCTTTTGTTTGTACTCTTCTCCACTGCTGCTGCTATCTGCAAGACCAGTTAGGAAAAGAGAATGTTATTTTAATTGATGACACAAATGAGCAGGGAAAACTTGGAACAAACAGAGCAAATGCTGTGAAAGCAAATTCACCTCTTTTACTGGATGTTGCTTGATGGTTAGGAACTGTTCCAGTTATTTTGAAAGAGTTCAGCTCCCACTGGGGCTCCAAAGTGAACAGGCCATTTCTTCAAGGCCATCTGCTGAGCTTCTGGTTGCTGCTCATTTCTGGAGACCTCTGAAGTGTAAAGCTCTTGTGGTCTACTTGTTCATCAGTGAGAATGCCATGTGCATACAGGATTGACCCCAATTTTTCTCTTGGCTTCCCTTTGATTTTCTATATTAAATTGAATCTGTCTCTGCTTCTGAATTATCTCTGATCTCCTGCAGTGTGAAGAAAGCCTGCGCAGTCTCCTGCTGCTTCTCTTAGCCGATGTTATGTTGTTAAACTTCCCTTTACTCGTTGTCAGTGCTGTGTGTGTCTGTCTCCAGCCAAGGAGGTCTAATTGGGAAGCTGCTGTGGCTGCCCCGATCCTTCAGTGCCTATATTTGTCTGCATCTGCTTGGGTTGCCTTACCTGTTTTGGATTTGGCCATCTCAGATTATGTTTCCTTGTTCCCTCTGTGTAGCCACAAAAGCAATTTTGAGATCAAGGCTAGGATTTAGCTTAGCAAGGCAAGTTAGAAGAACAGCAGCAATGCCTGGAGGGTAGACCCAGCGTGCAAGGCCCTGAAGGATGCCTTGTGGCACCCAGCAGTTCTCTGGAGAGACACAGCTCAACCCTGTCCTGATGGGCTCAGCTGGGTCTGGGCACCCTACCAAACCAGCCTGTGTGTCAGTCTGAAGTGCAGCGGTTTTCTAGCTCTATCAATTTGAAAATGGATGCTGATTTCCTAATGATCAACTCTTTTTCTGTCATTATTCAGTTATGCTCTGCCGATGGGCCTTAGGAACGCAGGGCAGGACAGTGTCTAGTACTCCTGGCAGGAGTCCTTTTGACACTACCACAAGAGAAATTATATTAGTACTGTTCTGGTATGACCTGTAGGTCACAGTAAATTCAGGCTGCAAGAGCTGTCTGCTGAAGTGGTCTGCTTAGGAACTGAGAGCTCAGTGAGCAAAATGTAAAACTTGGCAGAAAAATCTTTGAGGCTTTTCCAGGATTATCTGCTTATGTCACCATGCCAACACTTCTGCGAGTTGATGGGCTACTTTTTGGGGCAGGGGGATCAAAGTTCTCATCACTGAAACCTTCATCCTCAGTGAACCCCCAAAGAGCGGAGTCTGCCACACAGGGCTTTTTGCAAGGCTGGAAAGGGAGGGGGGAAGAGGAAGGCCTCTCAGTTCAGCTGGCAAATAGGAGCTGCTGAAAGAGGAATTGTATGCCTAGGAAAACTTTCATTCTACATTTATGAGCAGATTTAAGTGCTCCAGAACTAACATTAGAAAAAAAGGTGTGTGTATATGTAGCGTAAAAATAATTGGTGTATTTCTGTAAAAACAGAAATGTGCTTGTCTGCTGAAGGGAATTATGCAATGCAAATGCTACATCGTCTCTGCTGGCAAGATGAGCCCGAGCATGAGGCTGAAGGTTGTCAGGCCCTCTTGTTCCTGGAAAACAAATTGTCATGATAAGATTTCCAAGTAAAAGCCTAAAGTGTCGCAGATATGCAGATGTGAAGATTTTCTAGCTTCTTGTAAGGTAAGATGCTACACCAAGGAATTATGATTTGATAAATCCATAATTTTATTTAAAGCTATAAATATTTATACATACTTATGTGTCTGTGCATATGGAGGAGTGAGTAGGGTGTGTGTGTCTTTTGAGCTTGTTCCTTTCCTGTTTGAGATGACAGAAATTTTTGTTACAGCATTTGTCGTGTGCAGCCCCAGGTCCTTTGCTGTGACCGCACAAGTATGTGGCCATGTGCTGGCGGGTAGGTTGCTGGAGAATGCTTTTCTCTCAGGGTCAGAGGGGATCACAGCTGGAGCAGCGTGGTCGTACAGGGCCCCCTGTGTTGTTTAAATGCTTCGGGGTGGCCGGGGGTACTAAAGCTGGAGCTTTCCCACACGCTGGTACAATGGGCAATTGTGCAGGAGAGAGCAAACTGCATCCTCCCACACAGCAGAGCACTTGGTGCTTGGTTTAGTCCTCCATGAGGGTCCTAGAGAAGATCCATCCTGCCATTTAAAGTGGTTTCCAAGTCCCTTTTGGCTGACTTAGCAATTAATCACAGCATTGAAGGTCAAATGGCTTATTTTGACAGGGAGTGTAGCTTTGGTTTCCCCATGTTTTCCTTCTCTCCACATAAACTTGCTCTTGCAAACGCATGTACGTGTGGTAATAAGACATTTGGGGACTTGCAAGTTTGTAAAAATGGATATAAATTCACTAAACTGTTGCATAACAGGGAAATGGCTCGTTGCACTACAGTGAACACTGGTTCATTGTGTTAGAGGATGAGCCTCAGGCACAGCATGGGCTGGCGAGTGGCTGCTGGGGACAGCAACTGATTTTTCTGCAGTCGGTGTGTTTGGCAGCTAGGGTGCCGGCCTGCTCTGCAAGGATGGCGGGAGAGCCTTCGGAGCGGGTTTGGTGCTACCCTTTGAAACTGCCAGTATAGATGAGCGCTGCTTGAGGAAAAACATTGCCACGTCAGCAAGCAGGATGGCATCTTTCTGCCCGCTGAATGGGGCCAACGTGAGTAGCAGCAGTTTCATTGTCAATTGGGAGAAGCAGGGGAAGGGCAATTTAAGGACGATTTAATTTTTAATTTATTTTTTTTGCTGATAACATGTTGAGGCTGTAACCTGCTGACTCGGCACCTAGCAGGCTTGGTCTGTCAGCCCTTGGTCTCTGTGTCAGCAGGGTGTTTAATGTGACAGTGCTTTTCGCAGTATGAGCTGCCGACTTCTGGGATTACCAAGCAGATGGTGACTACGTGAGAACACGTGTAAGTGGCTGACACTGTAGATCTCATTTTTCCCGGGCGTAGCACTGTTCAGGCTGTAGCTAATGCAATTCCTAGGGCCAGGGTCATCATGAAGGTTTGTTCCCTTATGAAAGAAAGGAGAGGAGGAAAAAAAAAAACCAAAACCAAAAAACCCAACAAACCAAAAGCCAAGCACCTTGAGGCCTCCCAGTTCTTCTGCCCTGAGCTATAGTAGAGTCTAGGCTTTCTTTCATTGCATATACCAGATTTTTATTGTATTTTTCTGCCTAGTTTGACCCTTTAGCCTCTGTTTTGTTCATTTCCTGCCCACTTGCCAAATCTCGCAGGGTGCCAGGTCTGCCAACTTCTGTGCCAGCATCGGGGAAGGCAGAATAACACAGCAGAATAAGTCACTCAGTGAAACTAGGTGGTATGGCACTATTGCAAAATTCTAGCAGTAAATAGATGTATATGGGTATAAAAACAAAACTTTGAAAGTAAAAATGACACAAGTAATCCCAATACTTGGCTGAGGATGCCGAATGTATATAAATGAAGGAATTTGCTGTTTCTTACACTTTCCACCAAGGGCAAAGGAAATGACAGTGCAGTGTCTCTTCACGATCATTTGAAAAGCTGCACTGTGCAGTTGGATTCCTCTTTGGCAATTTTGTCTTACTCAAGTGGCTGAGATCTGTCAAATTCCAATAGACAGAAACAGAAGCTGATTTCAACGTGGGTCGTCTACCTTCTTCCGAGATGGATCTTGGAATACATTAACCTTCTGACGTTTGTTCTTATATCAGTATATCTCTAGCTTGTGGGAATTTAAATATTAAAGCATAATGTCTGAATCATAGCAACCCTTCAGTGTCCAATGAGAAAGCTAATCTGCCTGGTTCATGCAGTACATTTTACTCTATCTGCAGAAATTAGCTTCGTATGTGCTTAAAACCTCCCTGAAAACCCAGCAGTGTTGGGAAATGATAGTCTGGGAACTGGCTAGTGCATAGGATGGGGTTTTTTGTTGTTGTTGTTTTGGTTTGTTTGTTTTTGTTTTTGTTTTTGGTTTTGGTTTTTTTTGCAAAGTCACACTGGGGCTCTCAGCAAAGAAAGAGGATTTCTGGTTGCTGAGAGGTGCTAGAGGAAGGAAAGCAAGATCCTAAGTTTGGAATAATGGGAAATTTGGTTGAGACCAGCAAACAGTAAGCTGCTTCAGCTCATCAGCTTTACCCTGGAGTTTGCCTCTGTATCCAGTGCCTGGTGCAAAGTGTATCCTGGTGGGAGGCAGTGTGGTAATGTGAAGGCAAAGGGATAGTAGTAAGCACTTGGGCAGAGGAGGGGGTTGGAGCAGGTGATCTCCAGAGCTCCAGCCTAAATTATTCTGTGTCCTGAGGATGTTCCCGGCTGGGAACCATGAAAGTTCTGAACAAAAGCTTGGATTTAAAATATAGACACTGAGAAAAGGAGAACAGTGAAGCCACCGGCTGGTTTTTTAGGCAGGAAAAGCAGTAGGAAGTAGCTGAAGTATTATGACTCAAAGGAAGCCTTCCTGAGGAGGCACTGTGCTCCAAATGTCCCTATGTCATTGGCTGTTTTCCATAAGAAATGAGCTGTTTGTCTCCCAAATTTTCTGGTGAAAGCTAGAGCTAGCTCTGTTGCATCTGAAACATCTATTTTATGATTCATAACTGTGACTGACACTGAGGAGAGAGATGCCTGGATGAAAGGACATTTGGAAATAGTTTGGGAGTCAGTGCAGATGTCTAGGGAACAGCCACGTCCTCCAAAACTAGGGAAGTGAAATGCTGTCCTATTAACCTCTGAGCCAAGGGGGACTGTAACACCGAGAATCCGTTTTAAATGGCCAAAGGGGTAAATTATTTGTACTTATTTAGCAAAATGCATGAAGATTTGGTTGCATTTTCCCCTGCTGATAAAACTGGGTAATGATAGCTTTCAGGTTTTTTGCATGGTTGAAGAAGGAGCAACATGTGTGCTGTGTGTGAGCCTTTCCAGATGGCTCGTGGCTGTCCTGGCCGGTTGTCCCCAGTACAAGATGTCTCCTAAGAGAAGGTGGATAAATAATGCCAGTGTTGTATGACAGGAGTTTTGTAATGTGAGTAAATATCATCTGTTTAGCTGTGAGCAAATAAATTCTTTTAAATATCACAGTGATGGGTACCTTGAGGGAAGAAACATGCACTGAAAATGGAAGCAATTGGAAAATACTGTAGCCTTTCAAAAATCAAGATTTTTTTTTGCCTTTTTTGTCATTTTTGTCCTCTTTTAGAAAACGCTGACTTTTTAGTGACATATCAAAAATAGCACTATTTAGGATGAAAAAATCAAAACAGTTTTAGTTCCTTTAAGTTTTTGGATGAAAATATTCCATCAAGAACCAAATGTTTCTTCCAAAGAATTTTGATGGAACACATTTTTATAAGCCCCAGTTAAATAACACTTATAAATCATCCTAAATCAGTGTTCATCTGATACTGTATGTTCTGGTATAAAACAAAATAGAACTTCAAAACTGATTTCTGAATGTGCTGAGCATTCCCTAGGTAGGCAGAGTGCAGTTACTTATCTTTGGAAATGTTGGTCCTAAAAGGTTTTGGATTTCCCAAGTATTTTAATGCTCTCTTAAAAAGTGGAAATATCCGCATCTCCTTGGCTATCTTTGGATTCAGTTGCAAGCTGCTTCTCTTACTGTGTATGTACAATGTCTGCACAGTGGGATCCTGATTTGGAGGAGGGCTGTGCCTGCGGTTATTACATGTTTGTATCACTTACAAAGCTAGGAAAAGGAAACGGGAATATCATTCCTCTTTGAGGAAATCAGCGCATTTCAAGTTTAATTTAAAGATCGCAAGCACCTTGAATGTCTTGTGCAGTTGACCAGAAGCTCAGCGTCAAGACAATTTCAAGCTCGGATATACCAGCAGACAGGGAGGTCACCATGTTCTTGAACATGCTGGCATACACTGGGAGAGAAGTGTGGGAAATCAGCTGTACCCCAAATCTCTGGAGCTGAAACCAGTGAAGTGCATGGCCTTGTAAAGGAAACATTGTTCTTGTTGTCACTCCTCTCTCTTCTGATATCTGTGTTTCTAATGTTCGGGATCAAGATTTCTGAGTGCAGTAAAGATTCATGGGGGATTGGTATGGGAGTTTGCTTTCTTCCTGCTACAATAAGCCACTGAAGTCCTTCTGCCAGGAATACTGAAGCAGAGAGAAATATTGTATACATTAATGGAAACTAATTGAAATTTAAAAAAGAATCATTTATGATGTATGACTACACAGCAAATGCATTATGTATCTCTTGTTCACAGTATGGATTTCTTGTCTTTCAGCTTTGTTTTGCAGTTTTGTCATCCAGAATACAGAACTTTTTAACCATTTAATAGCATACGAGATATTCTCCATGTTATTAGTTATTTATAAAGAATAAGTTTATTAATAGATTAGTAAATAGGGTTAAAGTCTTGCTTACTAATTTCCCAGTAGAATAACAAATAGATGTGCTGACATGGTTAACTGTTCACATAATGAATGGCTGCACATTTGGGGCCAAATTCTCTGCTATTATAATGATGGAACATGTGGAGTTTTACCAGCAAATAAGTTGTCCTGTTTTCTCTTTTGCTGCCTGGAAATGCATTTTTATTTCCAAAGCCTTAGGATTTTGGAAGATCTGTCTGTAGGTAAATGGAAATAGCAGATGTTTAGAGGAGTTGGTGGCTGGTGACTCCATCACTGGGGTAGCTGTCACACCCTAAAGAGGCATGTCCAGGGCTGCTGGCCTTAAGCTGATAATGACTGAAGAGTGGATTTGGTTGGTTTTTGTTTTGTTTTTGTTTTTTTGTTGAGGGACAATGCATCAATTAAACTAAAAAGCACATTCCTACATGCACAAGATTTTTCAGTTGGGAAGCTGATATCTATTGCTGGGTGGAATAATCATATTAAGTAGCCGAATTAGATTAGTGCGTGGTGACAGTTTTTGTTTGTGCATAAATTCATTCTTGATGCTGCAGGGCATGGCTGGATGTAGAGAGCACTAACAGAGCTTGACAGAGTCCAAACCAAAATGCGGGTGTCAAACAGGAGGTGGAAATTCGCTTTATTCTAATCATCGATTAAAATTTTATTAGCAGGCTTTAAAGATAGTGGTGGGGCAGCTCTTCAGGGATGAGCAACCCAAACATTTGCCTTGCTGTTGCCATAGCAATGCAGCGTTTTCCTCCTTCCACGGCAGCCTCGCTTGCAGCATGCACTGCAAGGGTAGTAGATTCAGAAGAGCTATATTAACAGTTCAGTAGCTCTCCCTAAACCCTGCTAAGAAATATTACTGTTTTGGATGATCATGAGAATAAAAAAAGCAGCTGGGGTTGCTGTGCTTTTTTAGAAACACAAAGCATGGCAGCCCTGCTGAAAATGGGAAATCATTGACAGCCACGGTGGTGTGTTTTGGGCTGATTCATCAACTGCAAAACTGCCTGTTCCTGTGCCTGCCTTAGCCCACCTCATCAGGAAGGTCAAGATTTTAGCAGCACTAGTTCTCAGTCTGGTGACTGTAGTTCAAATCTTTGTAAGTGCTTTTAGTTTATATTGTTTGTAGAGATGTGGGAGAGAACTGTAGTAATGTAGTAAAGGGTAAGGCTGTAAACGGTGACCGTCAGCAAGGACCAGTTTTCCAATATTCTGGATCTTGGCCTTGGAAGCGCATTTAGCAGTGTTTTCAAGCTCAACACAAGCAATTTGGTAGTTTTCCAGCATACTTAAGGCCATCTCAAACTGCGGCATATTCAGATTTTACTGCTAGCTCAACGCTGTGTTTTACTGGATTTGGAATGCCAGACTTGTCAGTCAGGTCGTAGATACCTGCGGCTGGGACAGAGAATCGCAGTGGTGTTTTTGCATAGGTCTCAACCGCTGCGGACAGAGGAAACTCCAGTTATAGACGTAACTCGGATGAAGCGAATATCTTTTAGGCACGTCTTTGTCTTGTCCCCAAGAGATGAATAATTCAGTATATCACTGTGCAGATGTTTATTACTTTATATGAAGAAATGTGCACCTTATTTTTTTCTCTCCATTAGTGTAGTTTCAGTTTCCAAGTGCTGAGTCTCTGTCAAATACGGCAATGTGTTAGTGTCATCCGAGCTGATTGCATGCATATCTTCTGTTTTGGCATTGTGGAGGCTTAAATTACTGTTTAAACTGTGAATTTTAAAATGCTATTTTAATGTTACCGCTATACTGTAAGAGAAGCAAATTACCACGGGGGAAGTATTTAAGCAGTGCGTAAAGAGGCATATCTCCACAATATTTTCCTCTGGCCTTCAGAATGTTTAATTTTCTGCTCCTCCATTTGTATAAATTTCTCCAGGAGGGTGCGTGAGGCATGTCGGGGACTGTCAATAAAAACGGAGAGCTTTCTCGGGAGCTGTTGCTATAGTTACCCGGTGCAGCTCTCGGCCTCCTGCGGCGAGTAAACCACCTGCAATTCTGCACAGCGCCTCGCTGGCAGGACGGCATCGGCAGGCAATACCGGCGTGCGGGTACAGAGCAGATCCTAGGTCGCTCTGATCTCCTTGCAGATTGTCCTCCCCGTCTTCCTGCAGCGGACTGCAGAATGACAGGGGGAGAAAGGAAAGGGCCCACAGGAAATTCGTGGGGAAAAAAAGGTGCTGGCTGCAGAAACTGAAGATAAGAAATAAGCACCAAAGTGAACTAAAGAGAGTATCTGTTTGCAGCATCTCTCAGCTCCAGGAAGAGAGGCACTGGGCTGCCCAGTGGAGCCTGCTAAACCGTGCCTGGGGGAGGCAGGAAGGTGGCACTCGCAGGGCGCCGCAGCGCTCAGCCCCATCCTCAGGGCCATGTAGCACCACTGCCGCCGCAAACACCCTTGGCTCTTTGCTACTGCTTGCTCTTGATAGAGCTGGTACGTGCTCAGGAATCCTAAAATGGTTTTTAACGTGGCTTTCTGTACTGAGCTTGCTTAACTGAGTGCTGCTTTTACTAAGGTGGTATTTTCTTTTCTCTTTCCTGTGTGGCCATTCATCTAAGGGTTTAACGTGAGTTACTGTTGCAAACCATAGACTTTAAATCTTCCCTGGGACGGATAAACAGCCGTGTTTTATAGATGGGGAGATGAAAGCATGGACGAGCATTTTCTGATGGAATCACTCTGTAAAGCAGCCCTACGAAAGGCATCTTTACCTTTGTGCTTCCCTCCTGTGAGGGTTTTTTGACTGAATAAAGTAGGACGGGTTTATTTCATGTCAGTCACCAGGTGAGAAAGGACAGCTAAGTAAGTGCATGATGTCTCATCTTTAACTGTGAATGTTCATTTTTCAAGTACCTTCTAAATATGCAGATGAGCCAAGCTTCCAGGACCCAATACCGCCTTCACTGCAGGGTTTTTATTCATTTGTCTCCTTAAGTTCCAGACTTGTAGAGCCACATGAATCTTGTCCCATGGATGGTTAAATGAAACAGAAATGTTTTGGGTTGTTTTATTGTTTGTTTTCATTAGAGTAATGTCCAAGGGCTCAAGGTGAGATCAGACTCTGTTGTGCAGGAGGCAGTGCGAGACGTTCCCAGGCCTAAAGAGATGCCAGTATTAATAGCTGGAGTAGCGGAGCCTGGGTGGGGAAGTGCAGCAAGGGCAGAGGAGGCGAGCGGCCCAGGATCTGCACAGCTTTGCCTTGGCCAGCGGCGCGGGCAGCGCTCGGTTCCCATTCCCTGCTTCTGCTCCCTGTTGTGCTGGTTTGTGCTGTTCCTCCGGAGGTGAAGGACTGAGCGCGATTGTGCTGGAGCGCAGGAAGGAGGATTATGTTTGCACTTTCTGAGGGGTGATTCGCCCTCTGTAACTAGAGGATTTAGAGTCACGGTGCAAAGAGGAGCAAAGCTGTAGAAAAGGAAAATGATAACTGAAAATGAAGGAATTAGCTGAGTCAAGTTTTTGCACTCAAGTACCAGCAAACCCTTTTCTCATGGCTGCTTTGCTCATTTTAAGGAGAAGCAATTGGTCTCTGTGCCATTTCCATTAAGGCTTGCCCTCACTACAAAATTAAATCCTGTTAAGACCTTTGATTACCATTTGGAGAAGCAGCTTTGAACCTATCTTTGCAGTCAGCCTGAAGGAGGACTGGCTACATCATAACACTGTCAGCTAACTCATTTTTACACCCTCCTGGGACCTGGGTTTAGCCACTGCTTGCTGACATGAGGCTGGGCTTGACTTATTCTTGCAGCTTGGCTGAAAAGTTGTGGTCAGTGTTGTGGTAGTCAAATGAAAGCCTCAAAAGTAGAATTATGCTTGGAAACAAATACAAAGCCACTGTCATCTAATTGTTCTCTGGAGTCTCCAAAAATTTCTTGGTAGCAAAAGTGTCCAGCTGCAGAGAGCAAGAGCATTGGAAGTTTTCAAAAACGTTAAACAAAACAAACCTCAAAACCCTTAAAAAAAAATTTAAGTGGTGTGGGAACTGTGGGGTACTTAATTAGAGGGATCTCCTGTGAAAGTTGTGAAAAGGTCGCCTTTCCTGTTGGAAGGTAAGTGCTTAGCTCAATCAGCCCTTTCAGCAGGACACACTGGCAAGGAGAAAAGGTGTTGAAAATCAGGTCTGATGAGATTAATGGAACCGTTGTTCAACACAATGAGTTAAAGGCAGTTCTAAACAGGGAAGAACTACTACTTAGGCTTAAAAAAAAAATCATTCCTGTTTCCTAAGAAACTATTGAAGTGTAATGCTTTTTCTCTGTATTAATAGGCATGCTTATGCACAAATCAGGAACAAACTCAATCCATCAGGCAGTTGAATAAAATTATAGAGTCTTCTTTAAATTTAATTGCACACAACTTACTGCATTTTGAACCAAGCCTTTCCTCCTTTTCCTTTCCAATTGTGTATATTTGAACCACATAGATACCAAAGATGCAGTAGAACCCTAAAGCCTGGTGTTTAGCGAAGTGACACCTAACATAGCACTTGTTGTTGTACTAGAAGGTGCGGTTAATTGGACAGTGTTTTTATTTGACTGTATATGTGGTGTTTTGAAAGATCGTTCTGGGAACTTGCATGTAAAACAGTTGGATTTTGGGAGTCTTGGTGTCTTCAGAAAACGGAAGTTTGTAAAGCACCTCAGGTTGGGTAGTTAGGATAAGATTTGTCTGCTCTAACTTCAGTTATGCCTGAGCTAGTCATATATCTATAGGCAATGGAGAGATGGGTAAAAGTGTGTTATAATGATTTTTCTGACTTCAGGTTATTTGCCATAGATGAGATGAATCCCACTCTCAAAGTGCCCATTTCTCTCTTGAGTGCGCCATGACTTACCTTCCTAGGTGAAGGATTTGCGTGTACACGTGCGCGCATGTATTATGCACTATAGTTGTTTTGGAGCTAGGCAGGTTGAATCCCACTTCCAGAAACTTAGATACTCCGAATCAATAGCAATCATTTGCAGAGAGATGTGTGCAGAAAAATAAATCATTGTGTTATGTCTTGCTACTAATACAAGGTCCAGAAGCCTCGAGTCTGTCAAGCAGAGCGTTCTGCAGCAGGTAGCCAGAGTGGTGGGGTGAGAGACAAGTGGGTAACGAAGCAGTGGCAAATGGGCAGCATGTCCTTCAATCTCCATTTCAAACTTGGTTATCTCACTTGACTCCTGAAAGCAGTTTTTTATAATTTGAGCTTAACTCTCCCTGGCAACAGCCAAGTTGCTGGCTGCTGCACTCATGTACCTGCATAGGTGCTAGGTATGCCTCCTCTATTTACCTATGCTATATCTGTAATTATATATGTATATTCTGTATAATACATGTGTGTGTATGTACAAGTATTTGGGGTATGAATCCAGAGATGACACAAATATTAAGTACAGTATTACAAGTTGTGTCTTAACTTTTTTACTCTTTTTTTACAGTAAATTGATAAAGACAATGGGTAGCTATGGTCGTCCTAGAATGCCTTGGCTTAGTTAATTCTCCTGTTTGCACTGTTTTTCCAGTTGAGTTTGTGGTCTTTTGTTTTGATACCTTTTTGTATCAAATTTATTTGGAGAGCTCTAAAATGCAGATATTCACCAAAAAAAAGAAAAAGGACACATTTGGAGTGTCATTAGTGTTTAAATGACTTGGGAACTTGAGACACTTTTGTTAAGACCTATTCTACTAAGTCACTTGGACACTTGAAAAATCGTATTTTGTTTTTCATATCCCTGTGTAGATTTAAGAAGCCTGCGAAGGCAAGAGAAGTGGCATTTTGTTTCCCCCATGAATAGAGACAGATCTGTTAGTAAGTGATCTTGAAGAGTACAGATCTCTTGGCTCTACTGCACAAAAAATGTTTTTGTTACTGGTATTCAGGAAGTTTTAAGTTATCACAAGACCTCTGACTCTGCAGAGTCAAGAGAAAAACACCTTTAAAGTTACTTAATGAGACATCCAACATTGTCCAACTTCATTATCTTCATATTTGGTTGTTCTGTTTTCCAACAGTTTAAAGAGTAAATTCAGCTTCTGTCTAATTCAAACTGCAGGTTAGTCAGAACTAGTTGGTATAGCATTCATTGATTCGTTTATATTTATAGCCCTGGGCACATGCATGTATATCATATATAGCTTTTCTTATTGCAAGCTGAAGCTTGCTGTTTCACCAGAAGTTTTGGCTGATTTGATGTTAGCCTTTTACACTATTTTCTCTGTAGTATTAACTAACTTAAAAGCCTTTCATTCTCTTACTATTTCTTTGTGAGTAATGATGAATATTTGTCATAGTGCTGAATGTAAGCTGAAATTTTAACTAATTTCTTCTGCCTAGTTTGCTATCTGTAGCTGGTCCTGCTCTCTTATTAGCCTTGTGCTAACTCTAACACAAGAAGGAAGAACCTGCCTTTCTGTATGGACATGGGGAAGAACAGAAGGGCCAACACGTGGAGGAGACTCTGTATTTCCAGTGTCTCTGCTTCCTCCAAAGAAAGGAGAACCAAGCTCTTGAATCATTAGTTTGATCAAATGTTCTCTTAGTAGAAGGAGTTAACGTTTTATTCTAAATAATATTTTGGTATTGCAAATCTCTGGCTGAAATACTCCTTCCAAAAGGGTGCCAGATACTCCTGTCTGTTCCAGCTCGTTTCCTCTCCTCCCTGAGGTTATGCAGAGGATCAGATGGGGCAGTGCCAAGCGGCGTCTCAGGGACCCAGCTTGCCTTCTCCTTTCTGCTCCTCTGACCTTCTGGAGCTGGCACTGAGTCTCTGAATCCCTCTGCCCATCATCTGTCCTTCCTGTCACTGTGCCAAAGACAGATTTTGCTTTCTGATCTCAAGCCCCTGCACCTGATGCACGAATGCTGTTTCACTATGGCACTTATGCCTGAGTCCAGAAAAATCTGCAGCAGAAACTTTTCAGAGAACCTCTCTCTAGTATTAACTGTAGGAGGTTTCTATCTCATGACACTTTTTTGTGCTTTCCTTCTTTCAAAGACTGACTCAGTGCATTCAGAAATGCACAGAAATTCAGAATTTAGGAGCAATTTACACTGATGGAGCCAAACTACTGAGATATTCCCAATGCCATAGAGGAGATGTTGCTCCCTTTTGTTAATCATATCAACTCAAATAGTGCCCGAGTGACCACCTGTACATGGCATCCCAGTTCTGCTGGTGTTTCTTCCCCTGTCTCCCTCACCTCTGGGGAAGGCCAGGCAGGAGTGGTGGGAAGGAGAAGCCTGAGGACTTCTGACCTGCAGAGGAGACTGAAGGCAGTGCCCTGAGGAGAGCTGCAGAGAGAGAAGCCTCGCTGCCGCTCGAGTCCTTGCAAGTTGCTTGCTGCCCAATAGCCTGGGAGTCGGAAAAGGTGTGTTTACACACTCAGACCTACTCCACTCCACTTCAGGCCAAGGCTCTCTTCTGCCCTATGTGTTGCTTGAAATGCTCTTTTGCCAGCTCAGTATTGAAACTCAGCAACCTTTTCACAACAGGAATTACAGGATTGAAATTAAATAGTTTAGTGGATAAAAGTAAATGGGAATACAGTAAAACTTACCCATACAGAATATAAAAAGATAAATCTCTGTTCTGCACCAGAAAAATAAGTGTGTCAAAATTGGTGTTATTTTATGCTTGTACCAGATATCAATGGCAAACTCTTCCTTTGCTTAATATCAACAGGCAATTCCTCTACACTTCACTCAAGTCATATGTGATTTTTGAACTGATGTTAGGGAAAAACAGATCCAATCCTGCCTTCTGGGTCTTTCGTTTTGAAGCTGTCTGCTTTGATTTTTCTTCCTGAACATTTTTAGTTTTTATGGAATGATGCTTATTTTTTTTTAATTGTATCTGACATAGCTTATTCTCCCACCACTACTTTTATATCTAGTGTTGACCATCTGCCTACTTTTTCAAGAACACTTACTAAAATATGATATAACACTTCAAAAGTAAAGCTAAAAAATATATATATATATATTCCTAAATTCCTGGTCTACCTGGCAATTGGTTGTCTGGGAAAAGGAGGAGTTTGCTCGTCTGCTCTGGCAAACCTTATCTGGTTCATTATTTTGCATAATCTGCTTGACTGAATGATATGGCTAAAGTCTCCAATCTTTTTGTAACCTGTGAGAAATGGGAAGAGACCAAAACATTTGGGTTCTTCCCTGCAGTAGACCCTGAAAACGCTCCCTGCAATCAGAAAAATGGCTGAGCTGTGTAGACGAGATTGAGACTGTGCAGGCTGTGGTGGTATTACTGTGTGGGTTTTTTTTGTTTGTTTGATTTTTTTGACAAGTGTTTTTCTTCAGAAGTTACCTACAGTTTCATTTGCAATTGCACATTAACACGAGCAAAGCCCTGTAGAGCCAGTCTCGGGTAAAAGCACTGTTTCATCTGCCCCTTTGAACAAACTGGACTTGCTTGTCTTGCACATGCTTGAAGTAAAGCTCTTTCAGATCTGTGTTTGAAGTCTGAATTGTGGAGTTTTTTTACATGCTTTCATCTTTTGTCACGGCTCCGTCAACTAACTCCCTATTTTCTTCTCCTTTGAGAGAAATGCTGTTAGTTCACAGAACAGCGTTACCTGTTACAGAGGGCAGTGCTGGTTTTAGGAGGCAGCAGTGTTAATGTGGGAAGCTTGTCATTTACTTTTTGCTCTTTCTCTAGGTGCTCAAATGACCAGAAAGTTCTACCTGAGTAGATCCTGAATTATCCTGTTTAGCCCCCACCACAGTGGCGAGTGCAAGGATCTTTATTTTAAGGCACAGAAACTGAGGCAGACAAGGCGCGTGACCCAGAGGAGTTTATTAGAGACATGTACTTGCGCTACAGTACAGTATGGTGTAGGCGCACCTGGACCAGATACAAGTAGGCTAACACAAGTACAACGGCTGCAGCGCAGAGGAAATTTAATCAGCAAATCTTGCCCAAAATTGGAGTAAGTTCATCCTGAACTTTTTTACCACAGCTGTGCTGTGGTTTGTATCAAGCTAGCTAGTTTAAAGCTGTCAGTGGTATGCAGCTACTATTGCGCAGTCACTGTTAAAACTGCGCTGTGACTTGCACAGGAACCGTAATCTCATCCTTTGCCTTATGCTAACATCGCAACTTGAAATTTTGGTGGAGCGAGGCTCCCTAATGACCTCACTGCCGAGTCGCAGCTCTTTGTGCTCTGAGTCGACAGCGGCATAGCTATGAGCAAGTCTGCTGGTGGGGGCGGTAAGGGCAGCACTGAGAAACTCAGGGAGCACTTGTTTCCTCTGCTTCTCTCTTTGCATTTCCAGCTCTTTAGCTAGTGACCCCTGGAGTTCACCCGAGACTGCTTTGTTAGGCATGGGAAACATCCTCGTTTGCTTAATATCAACAAGCAGATTTTTTAGGCTTCGCTCAACATTCACATGCAATCATATCACATGTCTCAAAGCTTGACCAAAATGCAGCATTGCAACTGATAATAGAAAAGGAAGGGGAGACGATCCAAACTAAAGCCCATTTAAACCCAAAACTCTTTTACAGGAGTTTTCCCTATGGAAAGCTTGCACATTTCACTTCTCAGCTCTGAGTTATGCTGAACTATATGTTCTCCTCCAGAAAAGGACATCTTCAAAACCAGAATAAAGCAGAGAACACACTTTTGTTCAGTGCAACAGTCCTTCGGGGAAGAGAATAGCCTTCAAATAAGAAGAAATTGTAGGCAAATGTGACCACATGGAATATTTTTTTTATCTTTTGTTGTATCATGAGTGTTTTTTTATAAGCTGCCAAGCGCTGACAGTCATATATAGCCTGGATTGCATGCTCACCTTTAAAACTGCGTCCGTATAAATAGACCAATGTACGATACAGTCGCTTTATAAAACCTGCTAGTTGCCAAAGTATTTCCAAAATAATCTTTTCTTCCTCTTCCTCCTTGAGAAGAGGACTGCTGAGAGATGCCACTAGGCTCTCGTTTGCTGCTGCTCCTCTTGCCACCTGTACCCTGGCCTGCTCTGCCCTTTGCATGGTGCTGGCTGAAAGCCGCAGGTAGCTGTGGTGCAGTTTTAGGAGTTTGCCAGATTCTTGATCTGCGTTCATCACTGAGCCTTTTATCATCTGGTGCCTTTCCTGCATGTGTGCTGAAGATGGCCTTCAGTTCTAGGCCTTGGCAGTAATGTTTCGGGTCATAATGAATCATGCCTCTCCTCTCCTTTTCTTTGTATAATCATTTACATCAGTTTTAAGTGTCTATAAACCTGACATGGTGGTACTTCATACCTAATACATGGGTGCAAATGACCATGAGAATATGGAAAGACACTTCAATGACTCAGACCCCTTGTAGATGTGCTTTGGCTATTTTATTTCCCATGGACAACCTCCTCCTAAGCACTTAGTAAAAAGTATTTTCTGTATGTTGTGTTTCATATCCTACAGAAATGGCCCTGAGACTGCAGGCTCTATCTCCATCTCTGTGACGAGATCGTGATGGTCTAGCCCTGGTCACACAGAGGAAAGCACTGACACATTGAATCCATGTCATTTTGAGAGGCAGGGATGAGAGATGGGTGAATGAAAGTCACTTTCTGCCATGCCCGATGTTCTGATGGAGCATACAGTAGTGTCACGCTGAAAGCCCTAAGACAAATCTCTCTTAATAGCTAATTCCTGTCAGGTGTTTTTGTCCTGTACTTCAGAGAGCAAAATTTAAACATTTCTTGTCTTTTGCAGGTGCAAAAAACAAGCCTTTTTCATACTTAACCCTCTCTGCAGTGCAGTTGCTTCATGTATGATATAACCCTCACGTGCTGTCAGGACTGTACCATACGTTCTCTCTTGCACAAAATCATGAGCTCAGGTTTGTTCTGTGTTGAGTTAGAGGTATTTTCCTGTTGGGAAGGAGTTGAAATGTTTGAGTCATACTGAAAGGAGAGCCCTGTGCGGCACCCATGAGCTTTACTCATAGAGAGTGCAATTTGTGTTTGCTTTTGAAAACAGCAAAATGAAACGGGTAATCCCTGGAGCAGGTGTTCTCTCCTTGCTACCTACGCAAAGCAGAGCAAACATCTCGCTCCTCCAGGACTTTGGTTTCACCGCAGAAGCCGTAAGGGTGCAGCAGTCCAAGGAATCTGTAGTTGCAAGTGTGTTGTTTTTGAATCTTGGAACATCGTTTTGTGAACTTCATGTTTTTGACAGTTTCCAAAATGGCAATGTGCAACTGAGAAGGAAAATAAAATTCCTCGGAAACTAGCCTGAATAATAACCTAAAGCCTGGCTTGTTTGATGTAATGCGGAATGATTCTTTGAAATAGATGCATGGTGATTTGTGCGGTGACCCAGTCAGCTGCTGCCTTGAAGTGCCCTGTGAGAATGGTACAAAATTTCCATTGTTACTGTATGTTAGCAAAGACATTACTACCCCTAGTGAATGGGCTCAATTTGCCTGATGCTTAAAAACTAGTGCCTTGTATGAGAGTACAGAATGCCTTTTTGGTAAGTGTTAGTCTTACTGTAACTTTCCCTATTTGCCTAAAGTAACGCCCAAACAGGTGTTAGTTTCTTTCTCTGTCTCCATTGCTGTACATTGGGCTCCATCCCCAAATTTAGTTTGCAGGCCGTGCCAGGTGTGGTGTGCTGCTCTTTGTTGTTCTCTGGGAAATTGTTACCATAAACATAAGGCTTCTTTCTACTTCCCCTTTTGTAATGCTCAGCTATTTGTATGCTACAATAAGGATAGAAAAGATTAGCTGTACCCTGTACTGCTCTTGCTTCTGTTTGGCAGTCATGGGATAGATACTGATATTGAAGGGGAAATTAGAAATTAGGCTTTTGCAAAGGAAATGAGTTTGAAAGTAGATTTGAAGCCTTCTTGCTTCACTTTCCAGTACTCCAGATACCAGTTCATAGGCCTTGCTGGTCATTGTGTACACTCTAGTTGGTTTTCTCTTAGGGTAGCTATTAATTATGTATTTCTGACAGTGGGCCTAGAGGCCCTGATCCAGGTTGTCGGTTCTGCTGTATTACATAAGTATAAATAGGGAGAAGGTCATATCAACAAGACATTGCTTCTGCTGTGAAAAAACAATTCATGTAAGGTTTTAGGTTAGAGGACCAAGTTGAAGTCCACGCTCTGCGGACTCCATGCCTCTGTTATAGGGAGCTGTTTGAAAGCTATTGGCACTTCTCCTCTGGGATCGGGACAAAGCACAGGCCTGTGAACTGAAGTCAGCCGGTTTTCACTTGGGTAAAGCCACTGCTGGGGGGATGGAAATTAGTGCTCCAGGTCCCTTGTATGGGGAGAGTTGCTAATCACATAAAGATGGAGTAAGGACAGGCTATGCCTGCAGGCTAACTTTGAAACCAGCTTATCTTTAGCACCGTGGCTTTGTATTTAATATCCAAAAACATGTGGTTTTCCTTATCTGTATTTTGTGTGTTAGTACTGCAATGCCTGTGCTTTTTATCCAGTTCAGAGACTGTTATATTCCCTGAAAAGTCAGATCCAGGTTTCTGGAGTTGATGGACCTGAGCTGCTTCAGCAGCAATTGGAAGGGCTGCCTAGAGTGCAAGACAACTTGTTCCTTGAAAATGTGGGTGTAAACATAGCTCCATAATGAAGTTAGTATTATGCAAGTCTTTTAGTTGCTTTCTACTTCTAGAGATTGTATATAATGTTTTGAGATCATGCCTTATGTTCCATTTACCAAACGTTGCCTTTAATAAGACCTTACAGAATGTTGAGACCTCCCCGTTAGCTATTAATACATGTTTCCATGCTCTTTTGCAGAAAGAATTGATATTCGCTGTCTTACGTTCTAATAACATGAATCTTTTCCACTAATGACAGAATAGTTGCCAGCAAAAATATTGGAGGGATATTTCTTTCCTTTTGTTTTATGTGATACCCTGGAAAGCCAACTGTCCTGAAAATGTAGGAGAACCTATTTAGTTGTGTTTTACTACAACTTAGAAGAGATGTGGTCTAAATCTCCTTCTATGCAATACTGCATTGTTCCTTGTGAAGTTTTAAGTGCTTCCAAACAGTCAAACAGGGATCTTTGAGATGCCTTAATTCTGTTCTTCGTTCTATCCTCATTCCGTTTTAAGTCATTTGACTTGCTCTAAGTTGCTGATCTTTTGCATGCTGTAACTTTATGCATAACCATCTGTACAGTAGAGCTAATTTAAGGTTAAAAGAATATTATCTGAGGTATCTGAGAGCATTGCTAAGAGCACAGAGCCTGCAAAACAGAGCTGTGCCAAAATGTTTCAACAGATCCTTAAAATGCAAAGCTATCTGCTGAACAGTTTGGCTTCAATAAACTTGGATTGTCTTTAAAGCAAACCTCTGGTTTTGTATGTGTGGTTGAAAGAGTGGGAGGAGAGAAACGGAAAAGGGACAAGCTTTTTAAGATTTCAGTGTGAAGCCCCCAGGGTGTGATGGCTTAGAAGCAAACTGTTTCTAGCCTGAAACCAGGCTGCAGTGATGTTTGAAGCTTCCTTGTGTTAGTGAGTTTTGTTTGCTCTACCTTGAGATTGATTGTAAGGATGTGATTTATCCTACCTACCTTCAGCTATCTAAAAATCATCTGGTCTCTTCCTAGAGTCAGGGGAGTGAGACAGACTTGGTTTTGACCACCCAAAGCATCTTAGTTGCTCATATTAATTTGTCTCATCTGAATAGCAAGTGCTCGGCAATGAGGAATGGCTCTGAAGCCTCTGGTTTCCCCTGCGTTCCGCCCTCGGGAGCGCTATGATACAGCTTTAAAGAGAAGTACTTTTTTCCAGCTTCATCAACCTGTGGATTTCAGTTGTCATTTGAGCGCACCTCGAGAAAAGCCTAGGTAATTGCTGTTGGCAGAAGGAAGGCGGCAGCCCTTTCTTGCTTTGTGTGGCCAACGCAGGCAGATTCGCAAAAGGGTTTTTTTCATATGAGGCTTGTTAGGTTTCAAACACAAGCTAATGGAACTCGGCATCAGGGATGTTTTTGTTTTGTATATTTAATTTTGGGAGTGGGGGAGTTTGGGAAAAAGCCTGGATAATCTTACTCTAGACTGAAATTACTGTGCCAAGTGAAGTTCCCTTGGGTTTTTACTGGGTTGCCATGCTAATTCTGTAGTTTTATTTGGGTATTTATGCTTTAAAAGGGAAAAGGTGAATGCAATATGTTATGCCTTTGTAAAAAGGTTGCTTCATTTAACCCAATGACACAGAACAACTTCTCCTTCCTTCTCTACCCTACCACATACACAAATCATTAGATTTCACAGCATGCTGCAATGCTTGTTTTAAATTCAATTAGAAGCAATTTGTAGCTGTATTAATACACATCATTCTAATGGCCTTTCATCCTAGGAAGGTCTGGCACAGACATAAAAATTGAATTTTCTCCTGAAAGCAGGTAGGGTTGTTGGGGCTGTATTAAGGCTTTTACCAGCAATAAACCCTGAATAGGAACAATCAAAAAGAAAACAAGCAAAAAAAAAAAAAAAAAAGGGAGGGAGGGGTCAGAATGAAAAGGCTTCCTTTGTCCAGAGACTAGCCATTAATTCACCTTAGTGAAGGCCTTTCCTTTCCTTCTGTGTCCTTTCTTTATAGGTACTTCATCATCTCATGGGACTTATGTTCATATATCTGCTTGTCCCCCTCCTGACCAGTGTCCCCGCAGTCATTTTGCCCAGCCATCCTGCAAATTTCTTTAATACGATGGTACAAAAAAGGAGCCCTATGGTTTTTCTGCAAATACTATTTTCTCCGGAACACATCTGGGATCTGGTCTTTTCTTTGTACAAACCTTTCTCAAAATGTTCTTCAGGCAGATGTGGCATTGCATGCCTTTCATTTTCGCCACAGTGATTCTCTCCCTTTTAGCTTTTCTGACATCTGACTTAACCTGGCTGAGATCGGTATTGTGGCCTGTCGTTTCGTATCTCTCAGCTGCCCTTCCTTCCTTCACTTTCTGCCTGGCTCTCCAACTGTGTGCGTGGCCCTTTGTATAAGACCATTCACAAACCATAGTGGGTTTTTTTATTATTATTATTATATATATATATTTATTTTGGCCAGATTTCATCTCAGCCCATTTCAGGAAACTTAGAGCTCACTGGAGTGACATACAAAGATCTGTCTGTTGGCCCTTCTACATGCTGGGACAAATAAAGGCTGTAAAAGACTCAGTGATTCTTACTTTGAGAGATGTTCTTGTCTGTGGTTTTCCCAGCTTGTAAATTTTTCTGTGATCTTTTCTCACAAGTTGCTCAACTAGGTATGTTATCAGTCTGAGAGGCTAATCCTACCGTTCTGTTTCTTTAAATATTTATTATACCATTAATACTCCATTTAGCAGTTTAATTCAAGGTGACCAAAAACTTGCTGATTTCCTCCCTCTTGTTCTGATGGGATGGGATTAAAAAAAAAAAAACAATCCACTTCGGTCAGATGAAGTAGCAAGTCCCCATACAAACAAATTAGCCTGCTGCATTTAGTTGTTGTACTAATTGCTAATGGTCTAGTAACCAAAAGCTTACCATAGTCATCTCATTAATGTAAGAGCATGTTATAGTCCCTTTTCATTTGATTTGGAAGTTTGCTCGCCCTGCGGGTCCTGCATATTAACAGCTGTGCAAAAGAATGCCTTTTTAGGTGCAGGTGGGGTTTTTGTCTTTGCATTTTCCCCAAGTAGTTGTTCTCTAATGATATCTTTTGCTTTGCAATGTCTTTTTCCTGGTTGTTAACATTTACATTAATAGTTGTACCCAGAACCTTACAGAAAAATTTCCATGAACCTCTTATTTGTTCTGAAGGGTGCTCTTTAAATATTATGTTTAAATGTTATATATTGCAGATTTACTAAGAGTTTTGTTATTTTTTCTGCAGCGTAAGTATGTGCACTTGCGCTAGAGCTTGGGCTGTTAATATTGCATATACACAGCCCTGAGAAACTCTGGTGCCTTGGAAGAGGATAAGGATGGCAGAACTGCTCTCTTAACAGATGCATCTAGCTCACTGTGACCTTCTGGTGGTATTTCGTTGTTCTTCATTTCCATAAAGGTTTTAAGAAAACTAATTTTCATGAAGTTTGTTTAATTACATCTGATTTTAGTAATGTTTACACTTAATTACAGAAGAAAAGTTCAATATAGTAATATGTAAAGAAAACAGATGAGAATGAAACATACTTTGGTCACATGAGAGAAGGATGGTCCTGCTAACTTTGGAATAATCTGTTTCCAAATTTTGAGAAATAACATGATTTTAGAGTTATGATTGGGATTGGATTTTTTGAATTTTGGCTTTTTTCTTCTCATTATTTGGGCTTCAGAATGGTGCTTCATGCTGTTAATACCTACTGCTACTCAAAAATACCAATGGCATCAGAAACATGATTATATTGCAGATGGGTTTCTTTTTCTTTACAGAAATTCACAGCCACAGTCTGTGACAATCAAATAAAGAAAAGAAAAGGGGGAAGAAGTATCTCTTGTTGTTCAGAGTAAGAGAGATTTTTTTGTATGCATTTTCTCTGTGTGCCAGCCATTTATAGAACAAAATTTACATATTGTGCTTTGAGAAAGAGTACGATGGGGTAATAATACGTGGATCATGATTTGGGATATAAAAGAGTAGATGTTACAAAAATAATAATGAGGGAAAACATGAATAATGAAAGCGGTGAAATAATGTCAAAGCAAGTAGGAGAGGTATAGTGAATAAGAGTAAGGCAAGTTGTCAGCTATTTGTATTTAAAGAAAAAAGGTGAGATGTGAACTTGAAAGCAAGAATGAAATGTAGTTGTGCTGCTCTGCGACTCTATGTTCCCCAGTCCTACAGATTGTGCTGTGTGAATTGGTTAAAGTCACTGGGCTTGGTGCATGATAGTTAGTTTTGCTTACTAAAGGGAACTTGAAAGAGAGGGATCCTAGATCGTTTCGGGGAAAGTCTTTAAAATGCTGAGAGATTTCTGTGGGCATTGTATAAATAATGAACAGTGTTTTTACTAAGTGATTTTCAAGTTTCTTCATTATTTTAATCTCTCTCTTACTTTATTAACAATATGTAACAAGATGGAGGAGATTTTTTGTAACTGATTCTCTTTCATTAAAGCTTTCGAGGGAACCAGCACATTTTTCCCCATCTTAGCAGAATTTCTTAGACCCCAGTTAAAAAATGACTGAACACATCTACCCAAAATTAACCCCAACTGCTGTGTCCCTCTTGTCTCTATTCAGACTTTTGCATCCTCTCTTTCAGGTGGCTGCTGCTTCTCCTGGGGATGGAACGAACATGGGATGTGTGGTGACGGCACAGAAGCCAACGTCCATGTCCCAAAGACGGTCGAAGCTCTTGGTTACGCAGAGCAGATGATAGTTGGGTGTGGGGCAGGGCACTCCATGGCTTTCTGTCAAACTCCACCTTAGACTTGCCACACCGGGAACCACGGCCTCACGGATGGGGACGTCTTTGCAAAGGGTGGCGCAGGAGGGCTGTGAGAGGATTACCTATAATCGACACAATAGTCTGAAGATGCAGAAGAAGTTTGTTCCAAAGCTAAAAGGAATGATGCTCAAAAAGCCATTTACATAAAGACAAACTGAATATATATATATACACATATATATGCACATACATACACAACATATATATTTTTTAATTATTTCATGGGTTCTTTTCACAGGAATTGTACTCACAGCTAGAATGACAAACATTTTGCTCTGATGCAATACCAGTGAAGAAGGAATGACTTTTCCTTGTTCTTCTGAGACGTTTTTGGAGGTGACTGCCTTATCACTGATCATTAGACTCTAAATTCTGTCTGAGGAACTAGTGTGAGGAGGTGAACACCCAGGGCTACTTTTGCTCTTTTATTTTTCTATCTTTATGTCATGATGAATATGTGTTGCACCTGCCAACTTCTACCGGAGTAGTGAGCTCCCAGCATCTCTGAAAATCCCATTTGCATCACAGAGAAGTGTCAGTGAACATAAATATGTGCATACACATATTTTAAACAGAAGATCAGGATTTAAAAGAATGAAGGAGGTATAACTTAGCTGGCAAAAGGATAAAGTGAGGCCCTTCTGAAACTAACTATATCTTGATTAAATTGTGAAAGGAGCAGCAATTGTAAAGAATTATTTTCTGTACCAGGCATCAGTTTATTACAAGTTTTCAGGGATGCAGATCCACCACAATTATCATTAAGTTGCAAACCAGACCTAAAGTTTTTGAAGCTACTGCTTTGGGAAGAAAAACCTTTAAGAGTTTTTGGAAACGATAGAAAACTTCTTGTCAAAGGGCATAAGTCAGCTGTAGCTGTTGAGGACAGTTGGATCCAACATAGCTCCTGTGGTTCTAGCTGCCTTTGTAAAGGAAGACCTCCCAGTCTAAAAGGAAAGTTTCTACCAGTTCTCCAGCCTTAATGCAGCTCACAATGGTCCTGGTAATTTCAGGCTAGTTCTCACATCTGTTTCTCAGCCCAGTTGAGTTACTGTTCAGAGCATGCCCACAATACTTGCTCCAGGTGAGTGCTTGGCAGAGGGGATGTAGGCCTAACATGTGTTTTGGTGGGAGAAATGGAAAAGTGTAAGTAACCTTCAGATATTACTAACTGCTTATACTAAGCAGAATTTTGGAAGCTAATTATAAAACTGTTTTTCACACAAATACAGTGGATGCCATTAAACTGGATGTTTACCACCCACGATAGTTAAATTTGCTGTGGTATTTGATGTATTCAGAGCTCTAAATATAGGGAATACTACTGTGTGCTAAATGCACCTTTTAGTGAGACCCACTGTTGCTAAATAGTGGTTTAACTTTTAAAGCAAGCTTGCCAGGGAAGGAGCCTTACAAAATGCTAGAAGGACTCTTAGAAAGTAGGACAAGAAAACTTTCTAATGGTGTATCAGTTCAGTCATGAGGAGGAGGAATTATGGTAGTAATATGCTCTGTGAGGATATTTTTTCCCCTTAGTTTTACAATAGTCATAGCTCGTGGCCTTATTTTCAGATGCATTTTCTTTTCTGTTGAATGGAAAAGAAACTCAAGCTGACTATGAAGCTGATTATAACTGCGTTAAAGACATTGAAAGAAACATGAAAACAATAACAAAATGGGTCCTCTGCAAAAAGTGCAGAATTTAAGCCTTCTATTGTGTTTTTTTTTTAATCCCTGTGTTGGTTGTGACTGTGCATGGTAATATGTTGTTCCAGGCTGTTACCTCTTGCACTTTTTCTTACCTGACGAGGTTGCTGTTTATTGACTCTCCTCACTGCTACTTTCCAGATACTGCAGTCTCTCTGATACATGCAGTGAACAATTTTGCATACTTTTCTGGCTGTTGTCTTTGTTGAGGCTTTTACCTTCCTTTCCTTCCAGAATCCATGTACTGAATAAACATGTTATCCTGTCTCAGTAATTTTGGCCTCTAAATAATTTTGTTCCTTGCTTTGACAGCTAGTACATGTCCCCTTGAACCTAAGAGCTACTGTATTGAGCGTGTTTTGATTGTGTATGCTGTTGCTGCAGTGCAGTTCAGAGGAACCCAACAAATTATGTAACAAATAAATGCGACTTGGTTGTATGAAATGTTGTTCACTTTTTCAGATCAATAAAATGAAAATGCTTTTGGAAATGTAAAGAATTATTTGCGGTGATGAGGAAGTAAAGGAGTCCTTAAATTTTATTTCCTTATCCTTTCCCGGTCCTGTTTTGAGGTTTCATAAATGCAGCTGTTCTTCATCTTTTGAAAGGGGGAGAACTGCACTTTCTCCCCTCTTTTTGCCTTGCCTATATAGCCTGAAAACTTTGGGGAGTTAAGACTTTTGTCTTGAGAGCTTTGCAGCTGGTCAGGACCTCTAGATGCTGCTGTAGTACAAAGAGTGAATAATAATTCATTGTAGATAGTACATGGATGAATGTCAAAAACAAATTGTTGCTCATTCATTCAGAAATTAATACCCTGTTTTGTATGTCAGTATGCTTTGTTTGCAGAATAAAACCTTGTACAAAATCATCTAAGGCTTTCTCCTGAGACTTCACCTGTAAGGAAGGGAGCAGACAGTGTAAAGCTGCCAGGCAAGTGAGTAGACCCCCTTCCTTGCTGACATCCAGAGCGCTTAGGGCCTGTTTCTTGTTGGTGTCCTGATGGAAAAGGTCAGTCTCTGCAAGGCAAAACGCAGAGCCAGTGTGCTGCGCTAATGCCTCTGGAACAGCAGTGTGTGCAAAGACAGACCTATTTATGCAGATCTTCAGCTCTAGACAAAGCAAGCCTTTTACGTAAGCATCCCGCATCCATATTCAGATGCAAATGAACGGACAAGGTTGGTAATATATATAAACACTGGAACAAGGTAAGCAAGTGTCTATACAGCCTCTTCTCCTACCCCCCAGCCCATTTTCTGAAAATGGGCAAATCTGCCAAGATGGTGACATTCATGAGGGAAAAAAGATGAACTTTAATATAACAGCTTTTCTGGAAACCAGGTTGTGGATTATTGACCTTCAGAGAGCCTTCAGGCCCTTGGGTGGGGGAGAAGGAAGCTGTTGTAATATTTCTGTTGTTTTAAAGTCATAAGATAGCTGCAGTTATCAGTCATACAAGCTCTCTGTACCTCTGCAAGACCCTCCCATTCCATTTTAAGGAATGCTGGAAGGAAGATGTTTGTATTGTTTCAGAAGTTTTTCTTTCTTGGAGGATTTGTTTAAACTATTTGTGTTACTAATGATATTTGTGTAGCATTCCTGATTGCTTTAATACTTTTTTGCTTGGAATGCTGAACCCTATATTAGAGTATCTGAAGGAATTAGTGGCGTCATTTGAAAGAAAAATTCAGTGCTACCTTTCTTCCCTTTTGCCCCCTCACTCTTTCTTCTCTGCCATTGGCTTCCCTATCTACGTATCTTCAGTCCTGTTGGTGTCTCTAGTTCCTGCCATCTGCAACTGCTATGAAGATAGTTTCCTGTATGAGTGACAGGAGGTTTTGCTTGACTACATGGCTGAGCGCTGGGAAATTGGGAGGTGGGAGGAAGAGTGTGTTCTTTTTTTTCTTTTTTTTCTTTGCATTGTGTTTTTGGAGTCATGAGACTTAAAGATGAGAATGGAAAACAGACAAAGGAGATCAATCAGAATGCACAGAAGAAAGATGACCATGGGATAACATTTAAAGGAGTCACAGTAGAAAGCCTGGAATAGTCAGTGAGCTAAAACACAGGGAGAAAGGAGGGCAGAGGGGGTAGACAGATTGAAAATACGGATGCTGAAGATGGGATAATCACAAAGGGGCAGCAGCATTCCAGCCCTCCAGTGCTACAGAAGTGTGATGAGGGGCAAGCTATTGTATTTTGTGGGTGATGTTATTGTATTTTATCCCTCCACACATTTACCTGACTTTTTAAATTAATAATATGAATAATTGACCTGCACTGGGTTTCCTTTCTTATTCATAGGACATGTTGAAATTTCCAGTTCTCTTCAGTTGGGACAGCAGTGTCTCTGTTCTCACCTTCCCATCTCAAAAATCTGTAGCTCAGACCTGTGACCTAATCCAACACTTAGTCACATCCTTATGATTCTTGCCATTAAATTCCATGCACTCTGGATCAGGGTCTTACCTGCCTTAAGCAAGACTTAAGTCATTTGGGGATTTTCACCTCTTTCACCCCTGTATTAGAAATCAAGATGATGGCAGATCTTTGTTACTAGAATTGCAATGTTATGTTGTTTTTACCAAAGTCCCCTCTATTCCATTAGAGATCTTGATATTTTTCAAGTGTGTGCTTTTTATTTTCGCTAGATTTTTTTTAAAGGTTCCAGAATTTTTCGTGAGCATTTGGGTAGCATTTGTGATGTTTACTACCAACTTATAGCTCAGAGCAGCTGACAATTCTGAGAAGGGAAGAAAAATACTTAAGAAAACAAAAGATTTGCTTCCCAAAGACTGAAAATGGATTGCAGTCTGTGGCAAATAATCATCCTGTGTGGTTTTGATTGCACTTAAAAATGTGCACAGTAGAAAACTGGAGCTTACACCAATGTTGCTGAAAACTATAGCTGACACAGAAAGAATTGGGGATTTGAACATTTAACACAGCAATCTCTTGATTTATTTTATTTGAAAAATTAGTAGTATGTTCTTTGCTTGTTTTTAACTTATGTGCTATTTTTAATTCCCTGATAAATACTGATCTTAGACGCCTTACTCCATGATGGAAAGAATGAAGTAATAGCCCTGAATTAAAATGCTTGGGCTGTTTGGAAATGGCCATCTGTTAAATAAATGTTGCAAAAAACTTACTGTATGCACCTTTGAAGTTGATTGGGAGAAACTGCGCCTGTGAAGCCGTGTTGTTTTATAAGCTATGTAGAATCAGATACCTGAAGGAACAGTAAGGGACGTGCTCTTGTTGTGTGTGCATTTCATTCAAAGATCATCCACTCCTTGTCTCTGCTTTTGGCTGGTTTTGATGCAGAGGCAGTTTTCACCCATTACTGCCTCTGTGGAATGTGGAAAGGGAAAATGCGGCTGAGAATACCGAGCAGTGGAGATGGTCTCTGCATGTTTGAATTGTGACCTGTGTGAAACCAGGTGTCATGTTGTGGGAGAGTGAGGAAGCATAAATTTATAGAGTGCCAGGAGAACATATTTTTCAGCTTGATTAGAAACAAGAGCTGCAACAAAGTAATTATTCCTGAACTAAAGCTGGCCTTGGGGGTGAGTAAATTTGGAGGTGACATTTATTTCACAAATTTTCCATGGGCATTTTTACTTTTGGACAGAACCAGGAGCAGGTCAGATTTGGGTTCCTTTTCAGGTGAACCTTTGCATTTAGAGGGTTAACACAAGTCTAAGTTCAGTTCCTGTTTTAGCCAGCCTCTCGACTTGTTTTCATACTCCTCCTCTGTTTTCAGATTGCTTTGCTATGGACCATCTTGTTATTCAGATGCAATGCCATCTTGGGGAAGTTTGGGGTCACTGGGTTCACTGACTTTGTCGGTGAAAGCTGCAGAATTTCAGGCCTGTATGACCCCAGGACTCCCTGATCATCATCATCTTTTAAGTGCATTTGAGCACTTTGCTGTGAGGCTATGCATTTTTTTCTTTTCAAAAGTGGGGCCAGGGATCAGGAGATTTTTCATGTTCTGTCATGATTTTAGTTTTCTGCTGCAAATGAAAAATGCATTTAGCTTTTGTTTTGTTTTTTACTGATTTGAATGCACAAAGTCCTGGTACCTACAGCTGAGGAGCTGCCAATCAATAACCAAGACACACTGTCAGTTTAACTGTCTGGGTGCCTATTCAACCTCCATAGTAATCCTCTGCTTTAAAGTACAAAAGAGAAGGGATTTCTGTAGGGGCATTGGGCTCTTCTGCAGACAAGGAGGAGACACGGCATCTGCTATGTAATGGAGAGAAGCATCTCTCCTTGAGTAGTTAGTTTATAATAACTATTCCTATGTAAATACTGCTCTTCATCATTTGATCTCAGAACACTTTAAAAAGAGGATGATGTCACAGATGCTAAGGCACAAAAAATGGAAATGTCCCAACCGAGGTGTAACCCAGCATGTCTACAAGCAGTCAAGAATAAAATTCCAGGTCTCCTGGGTCCCAGACAAGGCTCTGCCTTTTAGGCCAGTGGTCCTTGATGTTTTCTATAGCCAGGCCTCACTGCTCTCACTTCCCTCTGCCCTTGCTCTCCTTCCCCCACACATGCGGACAGCTCTTTCCTCACGTGCTTCCGCCTCCTGTTTGCAGGAGCCACTTTCCAGGCCCATCCCATGTTCTCCTGCCCATCTCCTGCTGCTTGCGCTGCTGCCACCCCTTCTCCAGCCCCGCACCAGCCCTGACAGCACACCACAGAGCAGATCTACGGATCAGCTGAGCTTGAGCTCCAGCTGCGTGTCCAGACACTGGGGCCCCCCACTGTCAGCACCTGTGTGCTGGCTAGGCTGTCCCTCCAAAGCTGTGCTGGTCCTCAAGCTGTAGAGGTACCTTAGGGTGATGCCTATGCTAATACACCTGCAAGACTTGATTTGTTGCTAATTTAGGAATCCCTAAACTGGGATCCATGGACAGCAGCGATGCTGGTGAAAACACTGGAGCATGTGCTCTTAATATCTGGCACCTGGAGATGTTTGAACCTGCATAATTACAGTTTTTGAAATGCTCGAGTGAATGCTGAGTGTTGAAAACCTGGCCTTGGCAGCCTGAACCAAGGAACAGATCTTTCCATGTGGGTGGATGAATGTATTCGGTTTTAAAATATTTGCTTTATCAGATAAGAAATTTGAGAGATGCAGTGTTCTGATGTATTTTCTAACTTGAAGCTCATTTGGAATTCAGATTTCACACTTGATCATGAATAAGCATTTGTGTTCCCGGGAGAGAGAAATGTTGCTCCTACAGTCCTAGATGAATGCAGAGGCTTTGGGACTTCTGAACAGACAGGTACTTTACGCCCAAACTCAAATAAATGAGTGACTTAAAAATAACCTGCATAAATTATGCACGTTTTCATGAAGTAAAGTTGGTTTGTGTTTGAGTTCAGAGACAAAGTTGCTTCCAGGATATGTATGGAAAGCAGAGCAGTAGACTGCCTTGTTTTGAAATTATGAAGAAGATACGCAAAGTGGCAGGGTAATAACTGCTCTTGTTTTTGCTTCAGGTTATCTTTTACAAGCGTTGCTGGGCTCAGTTCCTTTCTGAAGGTCCTTGCCTTAGCCCGGCTTGCTCTCTTCTGTATTTCAGTCTGCTCATTTTTCCCAGCAGCCATTTGTTTCAATGATGTATTTTCTTTTTGGCCCTGAAACTTTAAGGAGAGAGAAGGCAATTTATATGAAAAATTACTTTATCCAGATTAATGACTGCTGCCCTTGAATGTTATCAGAGTGGTATTAGCTAGATTCCTTGCTGGAGTGAGAGAACAGAAACCACTTTTCAGGTCCTTGCTGTCTGAAATAGCTGTTGCGGAGATGGTTTCATGTATCGTGTTGGTCCAGAAAAAAACTAATACCTTCATGCAGTCAGAGGATAGAGCTGTGTGCATGTATAAAGTATGGATGAGGGGTTTTGGTGATAGCAAGCACTAAACCACCGTAATTGCCAGTGGATTTCAAGTGAAGGTTAAATACCCAGCGTCGGAGTCCAATAGCTGGGAATCTATTTTTGAAAGCTGAATTTCCAAAGGAAGGAATATGGATGTTCATTGCTGAATGTGTTTCTGCTCTTATTTATGATGATGTGACGTCAGGAGTAGTTGGCGACGTTACTGGAAGCATGAGCTTGGGATCTAGCCACATGTGTATACTTCCAACTCTTTTACCAAGATAAACCTCCTGTGATGGGATTGGGAAGGCTTGGCGGAATCAATGTTTTAATAACACAACAGCACAACCTTCTTTGATATAAAAAAGCCAGGATGATGTGGTAACTTTCTCTTGGGGCTGAGTGCCAGGCTTCAGTGCGATTTGGGTCCTTCTGAAATGTTGCAGGCATCTCCTGCTGCCTCTGCTGCTGCCTGTCGTGCAAAGGGCAGCTGTGGGTCACTGATGGACCTTAAACTTCAAAGCATCTCCTGGGGCGGTGGATGGGAAGCGCGCTCCTGTTTCGGAAGGTTTTAGAGAAGTCTCCCGAAAGACATGGTGACCTCCAAATCAAAATAAGACAAGACGTGTACCCAAACAGAAGTGAGGCTGGTAGATGTGGCAGTGCGAAAAGTAGTGTGGAATGACAGTAGCCTCAGGGCATACGTACCTGACCTGCTAGTTACAGTGAAGGCTTATATATGTGCGGAGCGCTGCAGGAGGGAAAGACCCACGTGGGATTTATGGGGCTGAATTATTAGTGTTCCTTATATTATGGTAATAAGGAATGTGAGCAGCCTTCACACCAGGCCCTTGAGTAATAGTATTAAATAGAAAGTTTGGTAAATAAATCTGTTCTGTGTTCCAAATACACTGTAGGAGACAAAATTGTTCATTAGGCAATTTTGGAGTCTGGGTTAGCTTGCATTCTGGAGGTAAGAAATTGCCCATTTATCAGCCGAGACTAACAGCATAGAAATGGGGAGGAAAATGCTTCTCAGGAGGAAGGAAAGTCGTGGAAATAGGAGTCAAGCACGTAATGCTAGATCAAAGACTACAAAGGAGCTTTTTTTTTTGCAATGTTCAAGTTCACATTAGCATTTCTCTTATTTGTAAACATAGCTTGAGATCTTCCTTTCTTGATTTTTCTTCTGGAGTAGAGTTTGCAAGGACAAGGTCCAACTGCAGTCCTTCTTTGTTTATGATTTAGCACTTACCAGAGCCATGAGTCTCTTCTGTTTTTTTGTTTTAATTTCTACTTTGTCCAGACATTAGAGATAGTTGTACTATTCCTTTACACTTCTGTTCCCCTCAGCGGTCCTCAGCTTCTGGCTGGAAGGTTGCCAATTCATTAAACAATCTCACATGAGGATAAAGATGTATCTTTCTTTACAGAAGTACTTTACCAAAAATGCTCAAGCAACCAGAATGCTCTTGACACACAGTTCATAATTGTCATTTCTGGGATCTAACATGATATTCAAAGCCATTTTGTTTCTCAGTTCCTACTGCTGCGTGTTTTGTTTGGCAAATAAAATGCAACTCAGACACCTGGATTTCTTTCAAGCTTTCAGATCAGGTGTGCTGCTGTGGCTCAGTGAAGAACACGTAAAGGACGGAGCCCAAAGAAGTAAGAAAAACTGAATTCATTTAATCAGCTAAAAAGACAAACTTTTATTATTTGTGGGGAGGGAAAGGGAAGATACCTAGATAATTGTAAGGTTTTTTTATCTTCCCTTGTAAAATTACTAATGGTGTGAATTCTTCAGACATTGGTTGTATCAAGTGTTTGCAGGCTTCATTTATTATCTACTAACCAAAATTAGCATTGTAGAACCACAGCAATACCAAGCTTTTCTCCTACATTTCTGTTGAGAACACTATTTATTCAAGATTTTAGAAGCAAGTCTCTGGAAACCCCTGATCGCTTCAGAAGAGGATTCCTCTTTACACTATACAGCAGGCACTGAAACCATGATACAAAATTTATTTCATGCTAGAATTGTTTTGCATAACATTGTGCATGCATTTTACTCAGAAGTACTAAATTGCATACAATGCTGTTGTCTTGTTTCTTACTTTGAGACAATTTTATACTTGAGTATTTTCCTGATTTTTGTACTATAAGTCCCAGTTTTAAAATAACACTTTTTTGTTTAAAATTCATACTGATTACTTAATATGAACAATTTATGAAGGGTCTTTACGTTGGATCTATACATCAATAAAATACAACATAACCAGAGCTGGAAAATTAAATCTAGACCAGCTGTTACTGTCAGGTCCGAAGGAAGGTCCCATGTGTCACAAGCATGCCAACAAAAACAGACAGGAAAAAGTTTCTTATTTTTATACACTTCTAGTTGGATTAAAAGTTCTTGATTTCCATGTCGGTGTGATGGACTGTGAAGGCGTGGTCAATATGACCGATGACTGCCTGATTGCACTTTTTTAAAACCATTACTCTGTATCTTGTATACAAAAAGAAGCGATCCATAGCAAAGAAATGTACAGTTTTATCATGTTTTACATTTTGGCTACAACAGCGTATGTAAAAGTAAAGAGCTTTGAAAGAAAATATATAACTTTGCTTTTTTTTCTCCTTAAGGTTAATCATACATTTGCAGTGTTTCGTTTTTTGTTTTTTAATTTTTGTCTTCATGCAATTCATGCTATGGAACAAAAAATAGATTAAAAAAAAAATCTTCTACAGTTTTGTTACATTTTGGCCGTAGAAAAAGCCTGCATCTCTAGTACAACTCCAAAACCACGAAGAATCATCCATAAAACCTGCATGGAGCGAGTTTACTTTGTCCAAATGAGAAGGTCTTCTATGCCTGCACAGTTCCACACAGATGTTTACTAGCCATCAATGTTCATCTCCATCTCGCCTTGTCAGGTCACTCTGACTGCCTCTGTTGGCATATATTTAGCAATGACTGGACTTTCTTTGCAAAGATCTGCATGTAAAGAATACAATCAGTACTTGAGCTTCTTCCCTGCGCTTTTCACATCAAGCTCGGCATCTTAGTTTTAAAGGAAGGAGGAAAAGGTGAAATAGCTACATGCAGAGGCAGCCATATTCTTCTTCACAGGATTTTTTTTTCCATGCAGTCAGCCAGACTGAGACCTCTCTACAGTGTGTCTGAGTATTGCTTTCAGCTTAAAATAGGCGCCCATGCAAAGTTTCATCCTACTGTGCTTGTTTGCTCAAACTCCTGCAGGGTTCCTATGGCTCAAAAATATCCTGAGAAAAGCAAAATCTTCCATCGTTGGCATGTTTCAGCATTGACTAAATGCCTAACCCATTCCATACAGAGCCAGTAGATCCACCATTAGCCAACATAAGCATATACTAGCATGATGCACCAGGAGAGAAACTATCTGGTGCATCTACCCTTCATCCTATGTACTGATACCATGCAGCACGTATGGCCCACCAGTACTATGGAAATGCCTGCCTGTTGTCATCTGGATGCTATTTAGGAGTGTTGTCACCTAGCATCATTAGTAACACCGTTCCCAGTAGGTGCTACTGTGAGACATTGCATCTTCAGACTTAGTCACCTGGATTATATGCAACATAGCATAGGCTAATTGAAAATAAAGCTTTTTAGACCATTCTCTGCTACTGATCCATGCTACAAAATAGATGGGATGGGAGACCAAGAACGTCTCACTGGACTAGGAGAGCTGTAGGGCGCAGACACTGAGGATAATCCTATCGCTTTTCCACTTATGCCAGCTATGCTGTTAAGGCTCCGTGACATTTCGTAACCTTCATTTAAAAGAAAAATGCAAAGTACAGCATTGGATCAATGACAGAATGGACTAAGAATGAGGTCAACATTGTAGCCAGTTCAATAGCATCTGCATGCACAGACATGCTGAGAGTAGTATCGCTTGCAACATGATTCAGAAGGCCATTGAAGTAAAGTTTAAAACAAAAAAATTCATTATCATTTCTCAAGGATGGTCAGGCTGTATAACTGATCCTACAGGCGGCAATATGGTAGTATCCTAGAAAAAAAAAGTCAGTGGGAGGGATTTTCCATGTCTCTATCATACACTCACGCATACCTCTGCCCTGTCACTTCATGCATTTTGACCTCAGGCAAAATTAAGGTTTCTGATATCTTTAAAAAGAAAAAAGAAGGAGGGAAAAAAAAGAAAGGAACAAAAAAGGCAGCAACATCCATGGAATTTATTCTGTTGCTATAGAGATACTACTCCTTTGTTCTCAGCATTTAAAAAAAAAAAAAGGAAAAACAAAACTGCATGCACTGTTTCCCTCCCCCTCCCCTTCTTTTTCAGACATGCACATAAACAGCTCAGCAAGTGTACAGAGAGTTGCACAAACTATGGATGAAATCCTGTTGGAACAACAATTAAGATGCTCTCAACATGTTTCAAACAGGCCAACAATATGCTGACGTATATTACTCTTTAGCCAACCAGCCTCTGTTTCATTCAGTAACGAGAGGCAGTTGCAGTGCATCGTGAAAACCATACATTCCTCATCCCCAAGGATGTGCCATTTGGAGTGTTCACCTGATCCACTGGAACCACCCAAACTCGCCCGGGCTGAATGAACGTGGCCAATGCTTATCCGATACAGAATCAAGTAAAACACTTTGCTACAAAGGTAAATTTTAGAAGATATACTTTCATATGAAAGTGTTGTGGTCCAACTATATCTTTGTTGATGATAAGCTTTAAACTTATAAATACATACACTATCTATAACTGGCATTTACTATAACTATTGCCCATCATACAATGGCACATGGGAATTCTATACTCCATACTCAGCGTATGGTTACATCATACAATTTTTGCAGTTTTAAAATATTGACTATATCATATACTATATACAGTGCACCAGTGATAAACACTGATTTGAAGATACATATCTCTTTTCCAATTTCCCCATTCCTTATCAATTTTTATGCATATATATGTAGTTCTAATTTTGGTTTGTATGGTTTTCTCGTGTTAAATTATTTAAACAAAGCTTAGCCTATCTTAAGGGAAAGGTTTTTTAATTTGATTTGATTTCTGTTTGCAAGATAGATGATTCTGATCATTATCGAAGTAAAATGCAGTTGCTTCTGACAGATCTGTAGCTGTCAGAAGTCTGAAAAACCAACTAGTAATGATTCATTTATGAAAGGAAACTGATTTTAGATGGATTATTTTCCAATTGTAAGACACCTGTGCTAACAGATGTTCTCGTGTGCTTCTCTTCCTCTGTTGAACTAAACAGCTACAAATAACCAAATAATTTGTTTTAGAGCTCTGTTAAGGTGGCCGAATAATCCTTCTGTATTTCTTGAGGATATTTCCCTTTTGCATTTTTATTTTGTTGTTTGCCACCTCCAGCTCTGCTCTTCAGAGTGTGGTAAAAATCTGTGAGCTTTCCAAATGGGAAACCTTCATTGCTATCAGATATTAATCGGCCTCTCCTTGGAGGACAGACTAGTTTAAGGACGTTGTAGAGCATTTTTCACTGAAGCTCACTGCACCAGCTGGGGTGGAAGACTCAACTGCCTAGCATAGCTGCATGGGGTAGTTACAGCTCCTCAGGCTTTTCTTTCTGAAAGAAATAGGTTAGAAACTCCAAATGCAGACATCAGGTGGTGGTTTCCAGCCCAAACGTGCATCTCTACAACAAGCGCACTATTGCGTGCTACAGCTACAGCTGACTTTCCCTCATTTCTTTAAAACGGTTGCTAACTACGTGGTTAGAGGACCCCAGCTACATACCCTTTCTTATTCCTCCATCAGGCGGGCAGGGATATTCCCCGGTTGATAAGAGGAAGCAGGGTCCATATCTCTCCCGAGTGCCAGAGCGGGTAAAGGGCAGGCCCTCATCAGGCGTAATAGCCTGGTCTATGTGGGGACAGTCTTCGTTTGCCAGCGCCGCCTTGGCCACCTCACCATTCAGTTTCGAATCTTCAAACATATAAGCAGAAGGCTATTGAAACACTATGCACTGTTTAGTAGCGTTCCCGCTGCAAATTAAGGGTTCACAGCTAACGAGCTCTACCGCGACTCTACAAAAGGTAGCACATCTGTCCTAGACACTGCGTTCATGGGCACTGCACCAAAATAAAATAAAGGCTGTTAAGTGGGAGGAGAAACAAAACGCGATCGTGTTAGGTGGAACAGCAGCCGCCTGTACTTCCGCATTGAGGGGCAGTTTCGGAAACGGGTGTGCATTGGTTCCTAGTCCTGCGAGCAGAAGACCGCGGTTAGAAATCGGATCATGTTTTTGCATGACATCAGATGGGGTATGAATGACCTGTTTGCCATGAAGCCTACTGTCGCTCAGAGCTTTGGAGAGGCAGTTGACTGTGAGTTGTGGTTTAGTATTTGAGTATATTCTATTTGTGCTGATTTATATCTTTGTGGGAGGTTACTGAGGGGAAAATTCCTGCTCTTCCCCTCCCCCAAATTTACTCAGGTTGCTTTATATTGTTTCTGGTACCAGTTGTGCAGAATGGCTGTACACATTTTAGACACACAGAGTACATTATGTATGGAAATACGACAGCAGAACGTGGATTTGAAAGCAAGAAATCCATTTTCTGATGTTCTCCTTGGAGAAACATACAGTATTTGCAATGCCAGCACAGGACACTACGTATAGAAAACAATACAACAGGCCATGAATTTGGAAAATGAACAGAGTAGAATTTACTCTTGACTGTAAATAATGAAAACAAGTTGTCAGATTTGCCCATTTACTCCACGCATTCCCATGAGGATAGACTGAGAATAGTATGTTTTCTCTGTGTGACTTGCTTCACGTTTATAAAACAACTTAAATGCTATTTATTTTAATGTTTTAAAGTGCAAATTAGTATATTGAGAATATACTCGAAATATGGCACAGCTCAATATGAGTATTTTGGCTGAAGGGAGAAAAAACAGTCAAAATGTGCTTCCTGAATTTTCACAAATACTAAGATATGTTAACTGAGTGGTATTGGCAGCATCCTACGCCTCGGTTGCACAATGCTTATTACCTAGACACTGTAAAGCAAAAATCTGTGGGTGATCCTACAGGCCTTTTAGGAAAGACAGAGTCAGTAGATAAACTTAATTCAGTGCCTCTTCCAGATTCACGTGCTAGCTTATTCTGAACTCTACCTGATGCTGTCATCTGTCAGTAGATTTGAAGCCAAATAATAAAACAAGCCCAAAAGAGAAAATACAACAGGTATGGTTCAGAGATATAGTTCTGATCCTCTGGTTTCAGATGGATGTGATGAATGAATAGTAGGCCGAAGTCTTTTCAAATTACAATTGTTTTGCACACACACACACACACGCGCACAGATGTATATGACACACACTACGCATCTTCTCATGCACCAGTAATTGCACTCTGTGCGTTGTTTCCTCTTTGATTTAGGTGGTACTGGCTTGTCGCTACATAAACAGCCTTTTCTGCAAATATCTCACCTCTGCCTCCTTTCTTCTCTATGCAGTATTAGTCAATTTATTTCCCCAAAAAGGAAGGTGGTAATATTTTGTTTTGCAAGCAATGAACTAATTAGGTCTTTCAATACATTTAAACTGACAAAAGCTATAGGTGCATTTTATTGTTTGTAGACGCTAATTTGAACTGGATTCTAAAGTTTTGAGGTTGCAGTAAGTTGCAATTCCTTTCTGTTCAGAATACCCATGTAGTGCTCTTTAATATTACTCTTTGCACAAAACCTGACCTGGCTGCCATAGTAACCATGATATTGCAGGTACTGAGCTGTTGATTTCAAAATCATGTAACTGTGTTCAGGGAGAGCTGCTGTCCTTACAGGGATAAGCAAAGAACTGTGCTTCTTCCTAAGCTTCTGCTTCTACAAGCTGGCGGCTCTGATCCTGAAACGAGAAAGGCAGCTGTGTCAGCACAGCTCTGCACTGAAATCTGAGCGACTCCTGCTGCTGCACCTGAGCCTGGGTTTGCAAAACACATTGCTCCCCTGGTCCGTCCATGGGACTCCAAGCACCTCTGAGCAGAGCGGTCTGGGTCCAATTGCTCACTAGTAAGAGCCATTAGTCCTTTCGGGAGCAGCCTGTGAGCTCCCCTGTGCATGAACAGCAAGAAGGTTGACCTTCTTAGAGTTGATTTCTAAAATTGTGTTCTATGTCCCTAGTAATTTCAGCTGGAGCTTGCTCTGGTAGCCTCCTCAGGGTCCCTTAGCTCTACTGATTTTCTCTGTGCTTGTTGTTGGAAATCTGCAACTTTATTATTTCATTTTTGTTCCAGAGAAACAGAAGAGAGTAATTAGGGATGGGGAATTACAGGTGAATCGCTGAACTGTGCTGCCAGTGTCTATTGAATATTTCTCTTTGCATATACCCTCCATGATATGAACAGTAGGGCATTATATTATATGCATGGGCTATGCCCTAGGGATCACACTGGGGATAGCAACGCTGTTCAGCGATGACAGTTTTGCTAAATATTTAAGAAAAAGAGAAATTACCAGCCCAACAGATTGCATCTATTGCTGGTAGCAGTGCATATGAGATAGTGTGAAGTAGAGTAGTTGTGCTCCAGACCAGTGTCTGCAGCACCTAATTCTGTGATGATGGGACTCAGCCATCGCATCACATTTAACATGTGATTAGTCTGTTTTGGAAATTAAAAAAAAAAAAAAATCTGTGGTGTCATCAGTTAACAGTGAAAAGTTTTCATTGCTTTCATTAGCAAGGGTACATGTTGAACAATTTCAGGAATGCAGTCTAAAGATGGAATGAACTGGTATTATTTATGTTGGTTTCTTAAGTTGCAATTTGCATGTTTGCTTTTTCCGTGATTCACCTTGGGTTTGAAAGAACCCCAGATAAAGCAAAACAACTGAAAGTATTACCCTCTGATGACTACTAGTCTAGCAGCACTGACTACTTCTTCTAGGACCTTAACTCTTCTAAGCCTTGGTTCTGGCCTACTGAACTCACAGGAGTTTTTCCCTCCGTTACCAGGATCTGCATCAGGCCTATGCAGCATTTTTCTTCTTTAGATGGCAAACTGATTCGCAAAGAAAAGGCAATGTTATCATCTCTCTTTTACAGATGGGTAAAACTACCATGCAGTGAAGTGACTTGCCCACTGCTATGTAAGAGGTTATTTACAAGAACAATCTTCTGACTCCCAGCATGGTGCCTTATCTCCATAATCATCCTATCTGTGAATACCTAGTTAACTGCACCAGCTCTAAACATTCACCTGCAGAGATTTGGCTGAGAGGCTGAAAAAAGTATTCAGCAGGTCTCCCAGGTGAGTAGTTTGTTTCACAACTACCTCATTTGCATGATTTCTATTCTTTTTTCTTCCTCCTCCCTGTTTCCTCCACCTCCTTTTCCAGAAAAGTGCTATTAAACACCCCAGGTGTTTTGAAGCAAACGGAATTTCAGAATAGAGAGATTCTGATAAAACCTTAGGAGAACTGCTAGATTTTGTATTGACATACTCTGCATGTTGTGGAGAAGCACAGGGGAGACTGTCCATGCCCATGCTGCGTGGCTCATCTCTTTTCTCATAGCGCGAATTAGAAACAAGTTGTTGCAGACTGTCATAGTGACTTTACCAGTGCTGCTGGTTTTGACTTCAGCTAGAGCCAGATAAACATCAATACTGAATCTCCGCCTATTTGAACTGGATCTAAAATTCAGACTACTGATGGACTTCCATGTATGTGATATATTCATGGACCTCAGTCTATGCTCGCAAGTGTGGCACGTGTACAGAGGTGGTTCCTGCAGTAGGAGGAAAGCCACCCCAGTCATCTTTGCCTTAGCATAGAGCACCATTCTCCAAAACTGCCAAAAAACATGTTCTTGGCCTACCCTTCTTACCTTAGATGTCTTCAGAAATTGTGTGTGGGCCAGGGGGCTCCCCACTCACACTGCTTCCCTTTGTACTTGTTGCTCCCCTCCTTTGTCTCCCACATGTCTACAGAGCTACAAGGTGGCCACTTCCCCAAAGAATGGATGAGTAGAAAGGCACTCAGGGTGGGCCTTTTCCAGTCCTTATAAGATAGGAAATCTAATGCCTTTTCCAGTCCTTATAGGAACTTTTGTAGGTCATAACCACTTTGACTGAAACAGGGCTGAGAGAAAACCTGTAAGTCACAGCTTGGTATGCATGCAAATTTACCTGTGGGATTTGCAGGTTCTCTTTCCCAGTGCCTGGCTGCATGAACAAAGCCAAATCCCTTGGTACTGTGCTAAAGAGCATAGGGTCTTCTCAGCCCTGGATCAGAAACACAGCAACTGGGAGACATCAGGGTGATTCCTTTAATCCCCTTAGGTCACTGGCAGTCTCTTCCAGGAGGAAACAGACTGTTTCCCTCCTAGCAGCCCTTGTTTAAAGATTAAAAGAGGCAAGGACTCTTGACCTTGGACTCTGTAGGACTCAAGGCTGAGTACCTACAACTTCCCTGAGCAGCCATTTGCCATCCCACAATGACTCAGGAGACTTGAAGGGTTTGTACTGCCATCCCAAGGGAAGGGGTTGAGGAGCAGGAAGGAAAGAGGAGCAGCCAAGTGCAGAACAGGGCCAGAACTGAGAAAGGAAGTTGTTTGAAGGATGAAGACCTTTCTACTGGGGGGCCTTGTCTGACCAAAGTTACATTCCACCCTACCAGCCCTTGTACACCTAAAGATGAACCCACAGCTTGACTAGACCACAGCTGTGCTCTTACAGCCATAATCCCAGTCCTAGGATTGCTGTTATTACAGTTTGTGAGTAGTCCTGCTCCTGACAGTGGAGAGTGCCACTGGATCTCATTTCATGGCATGGGGGATGTTTGCCCATTTTCAGGCCTATCATGCTGCATGTCTCCTAGCATTTAGTAGCTGCCCAAAGTCTCTCCTGAAGAAGGATCTGGTCTCTTGCAGCAGAGACCTTTAATCCATCTGGAATCCCTGAAGAAATAATGCTACATTGTCCACTTAGTGGGTTAATAACTCTTCTGTTTTGTGGACCTTTTGCACTTTTCTGGTGATATAAAAGGCCTGTTAACATGGCAAACATTAACTGTGTCCTGCTATGCTTGGGACAGGAAACTCTCTTGGTATGATGTTTTTCCCTGTGTCTCAGGCTAGTGATAACATGGTGCAGGGACAGGGATGGCACAGCCAAGATGAGGGTGGAGGACTGCTGTGCTCTAGCTTTTTTCCACTACAAGGCTATAATCTGGAGAGTGGGAGGTAGAGCAGCCCTGAGGCTGCTGTAGTTTTTTGTGGAGGACAGAGAATTTCCTAGCCATCTTTACTGTAGGGAAAATGAAAGATTTTGTGTTCGCTTTTGTGTCCTACTTTTGCAGCATCACGTTTGCCTGCTGCTTCCTGTGCTGAGCAAATGACCATAACGTGGGTAAAAGGTGTGAATCCAAGGACGTTTACGTGGGTCTGTGGAAGTGTTAAAAGCTGCTCAGCATCTGAAAATCCCCATTGACTTTATATCCCCCAATTTCTCTTCGAGATCTTATGTGGAAATGCAGTATTTACAACTCAATTCCCTATTCTTTTGAGTCTCTTGAATTCAAATTTCATTCCTGTTATCACATTATTTCTGTTTTGGTTTCCTGGACAGTGTTTGCCCATTGAAACTCATTGGCTGGTCATCAATTGCCTCAGTATAAATCACTTTATCTTTTTATACTGGATTTCATCTGAACTCTGCTGTGCTTCTCCACTGGGTGATGGGAGGCTCAGAGTATAACAGAGAATTGGGAGGTAAAGGAACTGCAGACTGAGAAAAATAAGCTTTTCTTGAATTTGTGTGTGGCAGTAGCGATTTCTGAATTAACATAGAATTCACTAGTGATTAAGATTAGAAACAATAAACTTCATACTGTCCCTGTAGAAAATTAACCAAAAAAAAGGTCTATAAGCTATTTTTTTTTATCATTCTTTCAGAGCAGTGTTTGGGTAATTGGGGGAGATTGTAACAAAATACCTCAATCAGGACCTGATTCAGCAAAATAACGATTATGCTTCTGCGCCAGACCATCTTAGGCTACAGAAATCAATTTTTATGGGCTCCAGAGCCTCATGCAGGATTAAGAAACATGGATCCCATGGGCAGGGGCTCATTTTTGTTGTTGTTAAATCAGGCCTTTAGAGTGAAAGGGATATAACTATATTAGGAGGAGAATTATGGAGAAGATGTATTAAACCACAGACAAAGGATGATGAAATGATGAAATTATGGCTTGGAGAGTATGGAAGGAAGTATAGCATAGAGAAATACAGCGTAGAGAATATGGGTTTAAGCCTTTGAAAATGAGTTATGATACGTCAACATGGGTATCACTGGTTTTCAAAATGGTAGTGGAAAAAAAAATCCTAAATTGGTAGGCTTGGGAATTTTTCTGCTGGAGAGCAATGAAAATTAATTTTTCCCATGCAGGCTCTCTGGAAAAAAAAAAAAAAAGTAGTAGTAATTTAACTAAGTAGTTCTGTGTCATACCAGGTACTTACTCTTTGCATTAATACCTTGCATCAGGTTTTGTGTCACAACCTCAATGAAGTTACCTATAGTCTGTGACATTCCTTGTTCTTTTGCATTAAAGAACTGTATTGTAATCTCCTCGGCTGCCCAATATGGAGCTCAGGTTGATGGGAATTGGAGAAAAACTTCACAGAATAAAATATGACAGTCTGTAACATACACAAGCTGCAAGCAACGTACAGTAAAAACAAGTAAATGTTAACAAACAGAGTGAAAGAGAGAAAGAGAAAAAGAGAGAAAATGTGAAGAACATGTAGAAGAATTAATAGATTCCTATGTAACAACTCAGTTAATTTTAGTTACCCCAATATTCTAAGGCCGTTAGAATAAAAATGTTCGTTAGTTCTAGGTATCTTTATTAAAGTTCCCTGATTTTCATAATTACTGCGTATTTTGAAAGCTGTTATGAAGCTCTTTTGAGTAGATATCACACTGATGGACTTTACAGTGGCACAAACGAGAGCAGAGCTTAGTACGCTACAGGAATACGGAGAGGCCTTCCGACCCAACCTACCTCTTCAACATGTACTCACCACCATGTTGACCCGGGTCCCTCCAGGAAGCCGTGTCCCCCAGGAAAGGCACTCCGGTGGCGTGGGGACCACCTCTCAGTGCCAACTGGCCAACATTCTGACGTCACTCCCAGAGAATATCACCCTTTTGAGGCACTACTCCTCGAAGTGAGGTGACAGTATGTTGGCTGCCTAGCTACTGGCACGACTGGAGCAGACACGGGAGCTCTAGGTAGGTAGATCCAGTGTACCCTGCCGTACACAGGTATTATTGGATATGTGCTTAATGCAGTGCTGAGAAATGGTGCTTCTGGAAGTGGTGCGTTGCAGAGAGCTATGGAAGATCCTTCCTAGATGTGTCCTGACAATTCGGGGATTTCACGTGCACCGATCCTGTACTTCTGAGGGTCTCCTTAACATCAGACTCTGTAGAGCACAGTGGGTCACTGACAGGTCAGGTAGAGGTTGCAGGTAAATGCAGTCAGGTGAGTTTTAGGCTATCTTATAGTACTAAGCTGACTGAAGAATACGGTATGATGATCTGTACAGTATGAAATGTGTCTGAGATATGGAGCATGGATGAATACAAACAGCAGAGAGAGCAGGAATGGTGGATTGCTGGTTATTTCAGCTTTGTGCTTATAAGTAGACAAGCAAATAGACAAAAGGCTTGAAGAAAATTTCCATCAAGTACAGGGTAAGAGGGATATAAGCTAGTAGGCTGGGCACAGGACTGGGACTTCACATCCTAAAACCATCTTTTGTCCCTGGTCTTCTGTGGTAAGGAGTAAATTGTCCTGTCTTTCTAGTTCGATTGCAGCAGAGCTGTACTTCTTACACAGAGCTGCCTTTCGTTGTTTCTATTCTGCAAAGACCAGTCATGCTCCCTCCAGCAGAAGGGAGTGAATCACACGGAGGGGTGCCAAGACTACCTCTCTTATATCCCAGGAATGTGTTCTGCACTGGGTAGCACTGGAACTGCAGTGGTAAGTGTGTACCTGCGAAGGGGTGCTTGAGAAAGAGGATTTATCGTATTTACATCTGTCTTGTGTTGGAGGATTAGTACAAGCTGGGCTTATTTGGCTGGAGATGTGTTAGTATATGTGTTTTCCCATCACTAAAAGTGCTATAATCCTCTTGTGCTCATTGAGTTATTAAAGTTCTAAGATTTATTATTTGGTCCTGTGATTGTTTTTCAGCTCAGGATGGTTCTCTCTCTCTCCATACAGACATCCCTGACTGTGGCCAGACCCCAGGCAGCTGTGTAGGGAGATCCTTTTTGATGTCCCCTACAGTGCCAGGGAGAAGTGTCTAGGTGTCTTCTGTGAGACCGACAGAAGAAGAGCAATAATGCTAAAGTAACTTCCCCATGCTCCTCTGCTAACAGACAGGCAGAAGCCAGTCCAGAGCTGAAAGGGGCTCTTTTTACTTCCTTGTTCAATACTTGACCATATTGCTGCACTGCTCTGGGGCTTTTTCTAGATCTTCCTCATTATGGACTTGGCTGTGGCTACCGCACGCTTTCATTTCAGACACTGGGTGGCAAAACTCTTCAGCCAGTGTGGACCTGGCATGGATGTGGACCAACAAGCAGGAAACCCAAAGCTCTGTGCTTGAACTCCTAACTCCTTTTTGCTTTTAGATGGCTTGGTATGGAGGATGTTATTTATACTCAAATTCTAAATTAAATAAGCACCATAGTACAAGTGACACCCACTGATTAGTATCTCTGCAGGAAATCACAGATGAATAATTGTACAACAAAATATTACATTGTATAAGTTATAAATTCTGCTTTGTGTGTGATCCACAGCTATGAGATTGTAGACATGCCACATGGGGGGAACAGATCCAGATTCCTCCCACTTAACTGCAGGCACTTAATTGAGCACCTTAAGTTAGAGCTGCAGTCACCTTCAGTCAGTTATGGAGAGAGCCACCTCCGGAGGGCAGTTCAGATCATAAATGAGTAAATTACTCTCTGGGACTGCCTAACTCTTCTTTCAATACAAAGGGGACCTCAGGCAAATGCATCTTAAGTCAGATGAAAAACTGAGCCTTAATCCTTTTATTTTGAACTTTCACAGTCTCTGCATTAGATGCAGAGGCCCCAGCCTCCATCTTCAGTGACATCGGGATGTAGTCCTTACCTCATTTCTCTCTAAAAGCTAACATTTGCTATTAGTAGTAGTGAATTCTGGAGTTTTAAAGGCTAGGAAGGCTGAGTATAGGGAGGAGAAAAACCATCTCCCTGTTACCTTTTCCACTGCCTTTTTAATATTTTAGGTCCAATGTATACAAACATCAGAGTCTTCTGAGCTGAACCAGAACTAAACCCTTTGCAGTTGCATCACTGTCTACCGCCCATCTTATAGAAAGGGTCAAAGCTCTTGTGACACTGAAGTTAGCTTTCTTCTTTTTTTAATGTTCAAAAGCATTTGATCAGAGAGTTCTCTTTCCTGGGGGTTAAAGGACTACCACAGTGACTACGTATAGATGGCTTTAATGCTGTTTTGCTCTCCATAAAAGCCACGGAAGTTCCCACAGTAGAGCTGTATGTCAGGCAGCAGAATAGGCTTGTGACAAGAACTGCCAAGAGTCCCCAGCTCCCACCGAGCACTGGCACTGGAATTACAGTGCTCAGCACACTTCTGATGTTAGAAACGGTGTGTTGCACAAGGAACACAGGTTATTTAGCTTACTGTGGCAGAAGGGAAGAAAAATGTAGTCTCGAGAAAAGATCAGCTCCTTCAGAAAGCATTAGTGATAAAGCTGAAATAGGAAATTCCACATTATATTTTAAAATAGAAATCAGCGCTCTCTCAGTAAACTGCATTGAAATAAGTTGCTAATAGCACAGCTTGCTCCAGTTCATCCAACTGTAGAGTACACTGGAGTCATTAAAGCCATATAGTTCCCCTCTGTCAGTGATAGACTTGGGTGGCTCTGTCTGTTCAGACATTGGGCTTGTCAAGGAGTGGGTACTGAAAAACCCTTTTTTGTGCAGGAAAGTGAAACAACCACAGAAGTTATTCCAAAGCTAAAGATGGAATTAGCAATGACATGGATATTTTTCCTCCCCTCTTAGGCCCTTGGAATCTAATAATGTTTCTTCCATATTTCCCAGCTATGCAATGAGTAGAGGATTTTGCCGTCAACATACTGTGAAAAAGTTGCCCAACCTGATTGCACAGTAAATTTATATGAAGATGCTCTATCCTCGGAGAATAGCTTAAGTGAAACTGCATGGAAAGGGGATCAAAGAGAGATGAGGAATTATTATTTTGGTCATATTAAAGTCAATATAAACATTGTGTGCCCTGGTTCTGTAAATATTTGTGCTGAAACAATGAAAGTTTGGGGTAGATCTCTTAACAAGAAACAAAAATAACCTACCTCTTATGTTGTATATTATGCATACATTCTTAAGACTATTGTTCTGTGGCACCAGAGGGTGCTATAGACATCAAATGAAGTTATGAATTCTATTCTTATTCTAAATTTCTTTTACAGCACTGGAAAATGATATTGACTACTTCATCCTGTGGCTACTTTAAGATGTAACCATGCAATCAACCTATTTTGAGGTAAGTGCACAGCTCACAGAAGACAGGGCCTAAAGAGCTGAGTAACACTTCCATAACAAAGCCAAAAACTGGGTGCTTTCAAGATTTGTTTTGCATGTTATGAGGTTTCCTTAAAAGGTTGCACCTTAAAATTTGTCACCACATGCTCTGAGATAAAATTATTTGTACTTATAGGGCAGAGTGTGGTTTGGGGCAGAATGAGTTAAGTTTAAGTGGTTTAGACTAACTTTTTCTGTTTTGCTTCTGTTTGATTTTCTTACAGCATGATGAGTTATGATACTGATGAAATACTCAGAAACCTTTAGATGAAAGACGCTACAATGCAGGGGTCTGTGGTTACGATTGGTGCTTCTTTAGTTATGTTCAATTTATAGCTTTGCCACTAATCTTTCAAGTGATCTTGGTCAATCATTAGGTTAAGCCATGTGTCAAATGGAAATACTGGAGGTTACTTCTATTTTTGCTTTGTTGTCTACTTAGGCTGTCAGATATTTGGTTGTAAGGTAGGGGTTGTCTCGTATGACAATGGCAAAATGAAGCCCTTATCTTGAATGGGGCCTGCTGGCAACACTGCAACATGATGAACTTGATAGTTCAACGTGGTGATGCTAGGACTTAGGGTGTATAGGTTAAGTGAGGGGACAGCTGGCCCTTTCTAGTCTGTGAAATAGCCTGGGTCAAGGAGTTTTTGTCAAACTGGTCAGGTGGGATCTGCTCCTTTGCATCATTGCAGGCCCAGTTCCTCCAGGCACTGTATAAGCAGTATCCTGAGAATTTATGGTCACCAGAATTGTCCTTAGAGAATGTTTTTTGTGTAGGGGGAGATCTCTGCTTTCTTCATGCTGGTGGGGGCCTGTCTGGAGCAGTAGCTTCACCATCCTCTCTCTGGAATGCCGCTCATTCTCTTGTGTCACTCTCCCACCCACCCACTGATGGTAGCGGATGGGGCGGAGAGCAGGAGGGGTTGCTGCAGAGAGGGGAGGTGTGCTAGAGTCAAACTCTGACATTCTCAGTGCTTTATCAAATTAAAATCAGGTGCTGTTATTTAAAGATACCCTCCTGCCAGATGCAAATTATACCAGGACTGTGCTGCTGAGAGTGTTGCGGCCAACTTAAAAAATCAATTCAAACCTAGCAGAACTTTAATTCAAAACATATTTGCTTCTCCTGCAAATGACTACAGCATCACTGGCAGCAGCTGTGCAGCCTGTGGGCAAAGTTCTGCTGCTGACGTGTCGGTGCCAGGAAAGTGCTGCTTAGCCTGTGATGAGGTGCTGGGCTGGGGCTGTGCAGAGCTCTCTGTAGAGCCCCGTCGACCCTGTGCATGGCTGAGACCTAGAAGAGCTGTGAACTGCTGATTCAGTAAATAAGGGGGTACAGTGCTATAGCGAGGTAGGCATATGTGGAACTATTTCATACTCGTCACTGTTTCGTTAGGCATTTAATCATTCCACCCCATGTAATACATGGAATGAGTAACTTCATGTGATGCTCTTTACTCATGAGCCTAAACAGGCTGTTTTTGTATTAGATGTACATCATATGACCTTATGTCACCTACCAAACTGAAGCTTGAGAATTAAAAGTTACAAGAAATACCTTGAACAACTTGTGCATCGTTTCAGAAACATTAAGTCTGAGGGACCTACTCTGAGTTCCTAGTACAATGTCAACTGGTTGTCTGCAATTAGGTGGTGTTAACTAATCCAAATATTTTACTGTATGGAGGGCATTCACTACTTGCAAGTCTCTGTTTTCATATAATGTGAAGATTATAGTTTCAGGATCAAGTCAGTGCCTATGAGTGCTTCATATTGCATAAGTGAACCTCAACATCCAAGGCAATGAAGATCTAGTTTTAACAGTTCAGTCCTGACCTTATTTATTATCTTCCACTTTTCTCTTGCACACATAAAGATCTTTCCCTGTTAGGAAGCTAAGAGCTACAGGCAATATTTTTTGCTGCTAGTGGTGCATAATAATTATCAGAAACAGAACTCCAGTAACAGTGGTACTGAGTCCATTTCATTAGCCGAAGTACAAGTGTGTGTGTTACTTCTGAAAATATATATGCTTATATAAGTATATAAAAATATTCTCTTTTAATTAATTATTGCAGAAATAGATAAGCTGCTGTTACTATCAATACTTCATGGATATTGTAGTAACAGCTGATTTTAGAGCACTGATGGTGGCAAAACAGTTCCACATTGAACCAAAATTATACGTATTCTCAGGATACCAGTGTGGAATTGCATTGAACTCGTAGAGTTCTTAGTCCTCTAGTTCCCTGAGAGGACCAGGGTATGCAATGGAAGGAAATCTATAAAACAAGGGAGTTCTGAGAAGAAAGTCACTCTGTAGCTGACTACTAAAGTACTCAGGAGTCTTGCATTTCTTGCACATTACAGTTGGGTAGTTGGCATATTGCTCATGGTAAGAAACACACAGTATTGTTAGTGCCCTCTTTCCCACTTGATATGTAATGCCACAGAGACATCTACTTATGAGGAAGTTTGCTGCTTGGACATGACTTGTGATTAGCATTTGCAACCTGAGGGGAATGGATGATAAAACCATGCGCGTATGCGCAGAAGATACAGACAGTCTATCAGTCACGTGAATTGTGGTTGGCCTGTTGCAATGGAGTAGTCTTTAACAAAAAAATGAAAGCTCTTTACTTTCTAAATGGATTTTACATAGTTGCACAGAAGGGAAAAGAAAAAAGAAGAGTAAAGAAGAGAAGAGAGAAGATCCCACCAGTTCTTCCCCTCTGAAATTATTACTGGCATTGGTGAAGCCACACACAAAAGAAAGTCTCACTTTCTTTGTGCCTCTCACAATGACATCAACATGCATGGCTATGAGATGAAGAGAGAATACTTCACTCGTGGTGAGTAACAAATTAGAATTTTCTTCAAAGTAAAAAAATGATAACACAAGACCATCATAGGTATATGCTAGCTCTTTCAAAACACCTCTTGTTGACTAGATATCAGTCTAAATCACTTGATTGGTGATCTGTTCTGTCTAATACAACACATGGGAATATTTTGAATAGGCTGAAGAATGTCTGCTATGCAACTTGGCTGGAACATCTGCCAGAAACGGAGTTGGTTTTGTTTTCAACGTGGATATCTACTTTGAAATCACTGACTCCACAGAATAAATAGTGATATTCCATAGGTAGAGGTAGATTATGGGGTGGAAATAATCAAATTGGAGCCCCGTAATTTTATGTGCTATATGAGGATTCTCATAAAACTGAGATATTCCCATAATTAACCACTAGCCATGGGATATTATAATATATTCCATGGTGACTAGTATTTCCCTCCCCCCTAGTAAAATTAGTATGATTAATTTTGCTCTGGTTTCGCCTATTGCTGACATGAATCAGTATAATTAAAAAAATAAGAATACCATATTATGAGGCAATCACTGTTTAGGCCGAACCTGCCAGTAATGACCAGTCAGACCCTTTCCAGTCAGCCTTTACTGCTAGAAGGTTGAAAGAGCTATAACTCACTAACCCATAGTTGCAAAAGGAACATGTGTTAGAAATTGTAGTTCAAAACTCTTTGTAGCTCTAAATGCTAAATTCTAGTGGAATATAGAATAGATTGGTTTGCATGCCATGGAATAAACATCCTTACATCTAGTCTTGTCTCAGAGTGAGTCATTTTGTATTAGTGTCAAGAATTTGAGCTGTTGTTCTACTTTGTGGTTAATCATCAGAAAGAGACGGGATTGTCTCATGAATATGCATGATGGTATAGTTGTCCCTTCAACTTACTAGACACCTAGTTTCTTTAATGAGATGTACAATATCTGCCACTTAAAACAGCTGAAATGTCCCAATTGGGAACAAATGAGAAAGCATCTGTCTGTTTCGAATTCCAGCCCTGTTTTGTCAGAAAACTCTGTAATTGCTGAGTACTTGGCTCCTACTCTGCTCTATGAAGCATTCAGATCTCAGGAGCCTCTGAGATGCATTACACAGTCCAGCAACATAGCTGTAGAACTCTCCCAATTCTTCCACTAGATGTAACAACTCTTCAAAAATATCTTGAGACTTGTATGCCCTTACCAGGACCAAAGTTTGGGCTCCTAGAGCATGCTCTCCTCCTTAGTTTTGCTGATCAGCCTCCACTGTACCATTTGTCCCTGCAACCTAGACTTCACACATATTATTCACTGTGTGATGGTGGGACTAGAATGGATAAATGTGCTACCCATTGCTCTAAGAAAGCAGTCTGGCTGTATCTGAAATCACTACGCGGGATGGAGATTAAAGGTCAGATGGACATTCCTCTAAGAGGTTTCCTACCTGCTCTGTTAATTTCTAAAATTTCTTCTTGGGCCAGTGGGCAAGTGTCGCTCTGAGTACTGTGGTGTGGAGAGTTTACGACAGATTTACAATAATTGGGGGATCCCAGCTGGGGTGGCCTCGGGATATGCTTCTTTTTTTTCTTTGGTAGCTTCTGCTTAGCCATAGCTAAGGAGTAATACATTCCGAAATTGTTCACAATGACAGGGACAGGCATGGCAATGGTCAGCACACCAGCAAGAGCACAGAGGGCCCCCACCAGCATGCCTGACCAAGTCTGAGGATACATGTCTCCGTAGCCCAGGGTCGTCATGGTGACAACAGCCCACCAGAAGCCGATGGGGATATTTTTAAAGTGTGTGTGTTCACTGGCACTAGGGTCATTTGGTTTAGCACCTATTCTCTCGGCATAATAGATCATCGTGGCAAAGATTAAGACGCCCAATGCCAAAAATATGATGAGCAGCAAGAATTCGTTTGTGCTGGCACGGAGGGTGTGTCCCAAGACCCGCAACCCAACAAAGTGGCGGGTCAGCTTGAAAATTCGCAGGATTCGCACGAAACGGACTACGCGGAGGAAGCCCAGGACATCCTTAGCAGCTTTGGAAGACAGGCCACTGAGTCCAACCTCTAGATAGAAAGGCAGTATGGCCACAAAGTCAATGATGTTCAAAGAGTTTTTGATAAATTCCACCTTGTTCGGGCAGAAAGTGACTCTCATCAAGAACTCAAATGTAAACCAGACCACACAGACACCTTCGATGTAGGTGAGAAAGGCCTCAGTCTCTGCTTCCCTGTAGTGCCGCACCTGGGTGTCATTCCCGATGAATTCAGTTTCTGTCTTGTTCACAATGGGATTAAATCTCTCATGGGTCTCGAGGCAGAAGGTGGTGATGGAGACCAGAATGAAGAAGAGGGAGGCAAATGCCACGTACTGTGGAAAGAAAGATACAAGAGAAATGTTAAACAGTAGGTTAAGGACAGGGACTTCGAGTCCAGAACACTCAGGGAAAGACAAGAGCTTTATTAAAACCGAAGATAATGCCAAGCCCTCTTCCTGTGGCCTTAAGACACCAAGCCTTACCTGCAAAGACAGCCTGATATTCAAACTTGGAGGGAGAAGAATATGTAAGCACATGCTTCAGTCCCTTCCTGTATGGGTAGCACTTCAGTGACAGTGTAAGTTTAAGTAAGCATTTAAATCTCAGAGCTTTCTGTGGAACTTAAGGACCTACTTAAATTTCATCTTCCTGAACTGGGTCCTCTATTACTTGCTGATCTTAAAGATAGATTTTAGATACTAAAAGGTACTAGACACTTTAGGCTAACGATAGACTAGCAGGCCTTCTAGAACAACTGTCATGAAAAAGTCAGCCTCTGCCCAAAGTTACCACAACGTTGTCAGCAGTGTAACAGCTATCTCATGTTCCCTGTTTAGGGAGAGTTGTGGTATTTCAGATCTCAGTGAGGCGCTAGTAAATACTAGTGGGCACCTCTGCAGGTAAATGCAGCTAGGAGCAGAGCTCTGTTTGGCACTGTTAGACCTTCTTACCAAATCCAAGGGACAGATCGAGGAATGGTCACAAGTCATGCTGAGCTCTTCTAGGGTGAACCGCTTCTCTGTTAAACATTTCAATCCCCCTTTTCAGATATTTCTAGGGGAGGGGGGGGGAATCAAGAGGTTTGGGGTATGCCTGTCAGTTGATACAAAAGGAGACAGACCTGTTGGATTTTACCAGACAAGGTTTTCTTGAAGAGATTCTCATTAAAATATAAGACTTGTACCAAAACTAGTTTAATCTTTTTTAAGGTTGCTGCATTACATTGTGGTTAATTGAGGTACAGTGAAGGTGGTAGCAGCCCCCCAAATCAATGAGCTTTTGTCTTAAGAATATTTCTTTCTTCTGCTTTCCTCAGACTTCCCTCAGCCTAAAGGAGATCTCTGGGTTGTATTCCAGGGTAACTGAGGGAGACAGTCAAGACAAAATTCACAACTGTCACAACTGTAGTTTCTCTGCTCAATCCTCCATTACTCAGTCAAGTAGTTTGTATATACCTAAGGCGGCTCTTTGTGTGGTAGAGCTGTACAGTAATGGAACTGCCCCTTTCCATTTTCATCCCTAGATCTGTCCTCTTCCTGTTTAAATGTCTTGTGTGTCACAACACCTTGACCAGACAAGTCACATATGATATTTCAGGGTCCAAATGAGCATGTGCAGCTGTGCTAATTAAAATTAGTTTTTTTTTGATTAGCTGTGTTAATTAAAATATTATTCAAGGAAACCATATTGTCCCTTTTTTTCTGCAGAGTAGCCAAAATAGGGGTTAAAAAGAACTGATTTCTTCTAATTGTCTGTCGCCAGTAAATACAGTGCAATAATCTGAAAGAAATTGCTGCCAAAGGAATAGACCAGTTAAAAATAGTCTCTGCTTCAAGCTAGCAATGCTTTCCTGCAATCAAGAAGTTCCTCCCATCTGCTTTCCGGGGTATAACTGGTACAAAATTATGCTTGACCTTCACTATTAGCAAACAAAGTCAAAAGCAAGTATTTGTGATGTTTTGAGGCCAACCATTTAATAGAGAATCCAGAGAAATTGGCAGAAAATTAAATCACAGAATCATTTAGGTTGGAAGGGCCCTCTGGAGGTCATCCAGTACAACTTCAAAGTCAGACCAGGTTGCTCAGGGCCTTGCCGGGTCAAGTTTTGAATATCTCCAGCAACGGAGATTGCCACAGCCTCTCTGGGCAGCCTGTGCCAGGGTTTGATCAGTAGGGGCAAATAAACGTACAAGGATGCAGAAGCAAACAGGCTCTTCTGCACTGCAAATCCATCTTCTCTGCCAATGAGACGAGAAGCTTACCCATTGTCACAGATGTAAAAAAAAACCTAGTACCTTCCCCTGAATGCTTCTGGCTATCATATTATTCTATTAGTCTTATGTAACAGATCTAATGTACATGTTAATATGTGCTAAAATCAGTGTCTAATATAGATAGTTGTATGGAAGACTAATATGGAGGAAGAATGAATATTGTATGGAAGATGAATGAATGAAGACGAATGATGATGGCTAGAGAAACTGAGGAGCCAGACCACTAGTATCTTCCTATCAGATTCTGCTGTTACCGAGAGAGATTTCTCCAAGCAGTTTCTCCATCTCTAAAATAGATAACAGTACTAACTGGTGTTTGTCATACGCTTTGTGACCTTAGATAAATGTGTACAATATGCTCTGATGTTAATTTTATTGTCTTTAGTTATTATCAACACTCTCCCTAAAAAAAAGTCTTTTAAGTGCTCGGAGTCAGATTATGTGTGATGTTGTTAACACTGAGAAGTATAAATGCAATTTAATACCACAATTGTCTGAGTATGAGTAAAACAAGAAATAAAAAAGCATCTTTCACCTAGAACTCAGGAAATGTTCCCCAGCAGCCTCAGATCATGTCTGCTAAATTTCTGCGTAGAGCAGATTTTTACCTTGAAGTTGTGGAGCCCTGAGAATTCAAGCTGCAGAAGGAAATACTGACACTTCATTAAGTCAGGTAGCACACAGGTTAGAAGCAGAAAGGGGAATAAAACCATTTTGCATTTTAAGGGATCTGTGAGGAAGGCCCCTTTATGCAGACCCAAAATCCATTTCTCTTCTTGATGTATATGAATCTCTCTCGAGTGAGTTTTTCCTCCTTAGGACAACCTTCAGGCTGACCTTCTTGCACAGCAAGTATCATGAAAAGTGATGTTTTGCCATATTAAAGGGAAGAAACAACCAGTTCTGACAGGGCATTTAAGTTTTCTGCAGTGGTACATGCTAGCAGTGTTACCGGCAGAGAACATCACACCTGCAGGCTCTCTGTTAGCCTCCGTGTGTGCACACCTTGGCTTCAGAGGGGAGTTAAGAATATTTAGTCCCCAGTTCAACAGAGAAGAGAAGTACATGCTGAACATGAAGCATTTGCTTCTTTCTATCCTTATTTAACAAAATGCAAAGCCCTTTCACAGGGAAGGGCAGGTTCTTGAATGCTTTACTGCTTTGGAAGTGTGGGTCTGCTTTCAAGATTTCGTAAAACCATGTAGGAGTAATGGTATTGACAGGAAGAATCCCAGCCTTTTTCCCCAATCTAGTTTTTCTCTGTAGAATTACCATCTAATCCTAAAACCAAATTTATATTTGAAAAGAAAAAGTACCCTTTATAGATTCCATATTTCAGTACTGAAAGGTCCTTGTTGGGTTTTTTAAAAAGAAAATCTCTATGGAGTGGAAGGTCCTAGCAATGGAGAGCAGCTTTTTAATAACATTTTCTAATTTTAATTACAGTTCCCGAGTCCTTTGGCGGTTCCCAAGAAGTGCAGAAATAAATGAGAATCAGGCCTGAAAATTTGTTCACTGGCACCATGTCTGATAGATTCTGTCACCGGCAGCTGCTTGGAAGCAGAGGTTCAGGAGCACCCTGCAAACGGTATTTAGTGGTTCTTATTTCCTTTCTCCTTGCATTTTACATCAGAATGTCTCTTCTTCCTAGGATCTGAATGGGCTGGGGGAAAGGAGTGAGGATTTTATCAAATGATGTCATGTGCTGTTGAGTTACATAATGGCAGCTAAAATTTTCTACAATTAAAGAAAGCACCTAGTTAAAGTGTCTGAAGTGATCTAAACTCTTTCATATGCTTTGATGCTAGGCACATGTGAATGATTCTTACTTACCCTAGAGATGCTGCTGCCATTGCTCCTTTTTGACTCTGACACTAACAAAGAAAAAACTCAGGTTATCCAAAACTGCAGGGTCCATAACAGAAGGCAGAGAGGAGACTTTAAAGGGGAAATTTTGCTTAAAATATAGATAACATAAAAGTGCCTTCATTCTGGAGAGAGGAAGAATTACACTCCTGCGTAATTTCTGTTAACAGCAGCTCTAGAATGGCAAAGGATATTTTTTAATCAGGCTATTTTGAAAGAGGCTGAAATGCATCATCCCCATAAGGGGAGAGTTTCACCATCTAATTTATATTGCCTCTGATCGAAAAAAAATAAAAATTTTCAGAGGCCTGCTTCTCCACTGCCCTGTGTCTAGCCTAGCCTTTTTCTCTAGTGCGGTGTGAATGAGAAATGCCAATTAATTCAAAATAGTAGTGTTTCACATCAGCTTTGCATAGCTGAAAGGACAAGTGAAATGCACAAGGTAACAGAGAATCAGACCTATCCTCTCATGAATAATGAGCACAGTATCTTTCCACTCTGTGGAAAGAAAACAAAAGTCTAGTTGCCTTAAACACAAATCAACCTTCTAATACATGAGGGTTAGGAGACTAGACTCATTCAGGAAAAGGTCTGAGGATTAGACGGTGCAGTATTAAATATCCAGGTGTGACTGCCTACTTCTGGGAATGAGTTTTTAAACAGTATGTTACCTCGCACTTCTGAGATAGTTCTGCTCTGGCAGGTAAGAAACCTTTTTGTGTTCTGTTTTAAACAAGTAAATCCAGTAACTCACTAGAATTCCTCTACACGGCAGCTGGAATTGCCAAGCTTTAAGGCAGACAGCCAGTGAAGATCACTGATTTAAACACTGAGACAGAAATCAGGTGACAGAGGCTCTTTTCCAGCCTCTTCCACTGACCCATTCTTAGTCTTCAAGAATATTACTTGTCCTCGGTGTGCCTGTATCTTCCATACCATCCTTTGTCTGCCTTGTTTATTGAGATAGTAAACTCTTTGGAGCTTGAGACTGTCAGTATATGTGTGCCCAATGCCCGGCACGATGTGTGTCTGGAGTGGGGACCAGGGAAGGGAAGCCTTGGCTGAGACTATGGTAAGAGAGACACCACTCTTGGACTGTAGGCAAGAAGAGGTGATGGCAGCAGCAGCAGAAGCAGCATGGCTTTTGCCAGGGAAGTTTCAGTAACTTCAGAGTTAGTTTTCTAGGAAGTAGCGATCTACACGACACAGCATTTTTAATTCATTCCAGATCACATGTTTGGAGTGAATTAGTAGAAGCTGAGTGCCACAGATGGGTGTTCTTCTCCTTTGATACTGCCCAGAATCATTTAGCAATCCTGACTCAAGCTAGAGGGGAGAAAAGAAACATCGTGCTGAGAGATTTGCTTGCCTCTCCCTTTCCTAGTGTCGACAGATGATTTTTTTTAAATGATACTTAATCCCTGTCCTCTTGCAGGGAAATCCAGGAAATTCCACCCTTCCCTGAACCCCTGGATGAAAGGCAGAAGAAGATGGTATTTTGTGTGAACTACATCTGTTGAAGCATCAAGAAATTTACTATAGAAGTGGCACCACCTCTTTCTACTGATGGACTCCTGTGAGTTATTGTTTTGACGACAAAAAATGTTTACTTCACTAGATCGTAACCTTCCTTCTCCTGTAGACCCAACACTGCACTGGAGCTAAGCATTGTCTTAGTCTGTATGAGCAGGGCCTCTAGGCAGCCCGAAGTTTGCTCCCTTTCCCATAGGAGAACATAGGGCTTGCCAAGACTGAAATGAGAGATGAAAACACTATACATCTTTGCCTCTGAAGGAGAAATGATGGAGCTATTAGTACTCTGGTGCTTCTAGAAGGTAAGTTATGACTCTAGTGTGATCCAATGTGCTCTAATTTCAAAATAAAAATGCTAGGTCTAGTAATTTTTCAGTAAGCTCATGAATGGTAAACGTTATATATCTTGCAGGAACAAGCTAGTCTCAGAAGAATTCCAGATCAGTGCTAGTAACCCATGAGTCTGAGTTCTCTATTGTGCACCAATATTTCATATATACCTGGAGCCTTGTGCTTTGATTGTCCCTGCTCAAACCAAAAAGGTCATGGGATTTACATCATACTGTCACTGACATAAATGTCACTTGGGCCTTTTTGCTAGACCTGTGTAAAACCTTGTGATTTCCATTCACAAGGCATCTCTTCAAGTACTTTTAGCATCTCTGTTTTACAGTAGTTCATTTGTTTCAGGTTTGTCTTTGATTTATATAACCAAATAACTGAAAATTCATATTACACCTGCATGAAATTGCCAATTTGTGACTTAACTCACTGAACTTTACCTGGGTTTTATTTTAATCTGAAAACTATACTTTGACCACTCTTCTCTTAAAACTTAGCACATGTATCACCAAAAGGTATAACAATAGCAACAAATATTTTTGCTGCATCTCAGCCAAAATTTGGGCTAAATGAAAGCTGCTTTAGAATACTTAGTTTTACAACTTTATTATCTATCAAGACTTTTTTTCAGGGTTTCTTAGAGATATAGACCCTGATTCAAACACATGACTCATTTCAAATGTGCAAGTAATTCTGCTGAATTTTTGAAAGAAACATTGAATCTGTATGACTGATCAAATGATTAAATGTAGACACATGATACTAACCGACTAACGCTGTAAAAGTGAGCAAAAGCAAGGGCTTTGTCTAAAAGCAACCTCTGCAGAATTTCATTAAGAATCTTAATGTAAGTAGTTTGGAGTGATCATTTTGAAACCGGAATCGTTTGCAAGGGGAAAAATCCAGTTCCGCTTTTGTAGATGTGAAGCAAGTATACAAGGGCACAATTGCATGTTACTGTCAAGCCCTTTTCTATGAAGGGAGGGATGACCAGTTTGGCTGTCTGTCTTGTTCCAATGAGATGAAAATAAGCCAATCTATACAGCAGCTCGCTTCAGTGAACACACTGGTTCAGTCACAAGATTGTTCAAATTTGTGTTGCTTGGCTGAGATAAAACAAAGAAGTAGGCTTACAGATAAACAAAGCTTGCTCCAGAGCCACATAAGAAGTCCATGAGCAGCAAATGGATGAAATGGTTATGTAATGCCAAAAAAATATATGACAGCTTGCAAAAAAATCTTGGAATGCTTAGTGGCACGCAGACATGAAACAGCGTGTTAAAAAAATGTGCAGTCATCTGTGGAAAATATGCTTAAGTTATTCGGTGTTGACATAGCAATAAATATCAGAAGCAGATCGCTCAAATGTTAGTCCTAGCAGGAAACAATGTGCTTTGACAAGGTAGTTGCTGGGATAAGCAAGACTGCATGAGAACTGGAAGTGTGGCGTATATACAGTATTAGCTTGTGACCACATGGCCAGCTGGCAGGTCACGAGGCAAAGGTTGGAATGGTTCTTTATAGGTCACAGGCAAGTTTTCCAGTTTCAGGTAGGATAGATTAAATCTTGTGATTTAACAGGAACACCATGCCTTGTCACTGAAGGGATGTGAATTTATCTTGCAAGCTTCCTTGCTAGCTCCCTAGCCTGGCTGGTAGTGAGAACTTATGGAAACGCTATGGTGCAAGTAAGAAACATTTCATATTTTTTGTCATCTTCAATGAGAAGATCTCATTGTAACAGTTACAGATTCCTGATACCAAAGTGCCTAGCTAGGTATATGGGACCCTGGAGAAGGAGCTGTGAGTGTTCAAAGGAAATTTTCCTTCTCTTTGAAGTATTGCAGAAACATGTTTGGTAGGGATCTCCAAAGGTCATCTAGTCAATCCCCTGTCCCAAGGCGCAGTCTTTGGTCATTCCTGAAAGATGGCCAATATAGGGAATTTCTAAAGACCTCCAGTGGTGAATATTCTACAGATTCTTCAGGAAATTTATTCCAGTTCTTATTTGTATTTTTTTTCCAGTGCTTATTTGTATTTTTTTTTTCCTAATGCCTAACCTAAATTTCCCTTGTTGCATTTTAAGCCTGTTCACTTTTGTCCTAACCATTAAAGATAGCTATGCATTTAGAGATTTGCAGATGTTTCCCCTATTTTGTAGCCTAACAACCATCAAACGTTGAAATGTTCCATGAGTCCTAGACTAATGTTCTCATATTCTCATGCTTTAGCTGCATAAAATCAATATAATTATTAATCTCATTTTCAGATGATGCTACACACAGTTATGCTGTCAGTTCTGTCAAATGCTCTGGAATTAAAGAAACTGAGAAAGCCATATAACATCTCATACGCTGGAACATAAACTAGTGCCTGATGAACAGAACCAGGGAACTTCTTCCATAACTGCCCATGACTCCATTTTTTTTTCAGTTTTCTGCTAGGCATAGGATTGTTTTCTTAATCACCTTTTGTGGGCTCTGCAGAAGTCCCAGGAGTTGATGGACCGTTGGTAAAAGCCACTGAACTACACGATTTTGGCCCTGTGCTCTTGTATTACCCACTCTTTCTGGAAGGATACCAGACCATAAATGAATAGACTAATCCAGTCAGACATTCCTTGCATACTTCTCTCTCTCTCTCTCTCTCTCTTTTTTTTCTTTTCTTTTTCCTATTTTAAATCAAGTGAGTTATGTAGCAGTGATTGGTGGTAATGTCATGAGTTATGATTTTCAGGATCTCAACTTTCCACCTTCATGCTGGATGCTATTTTATCTCCTGAGAAAATCACACTTTCTCCCTTTCTGACTTGCTGCCAGTCCTTTGCTGTGGGAAGAGAAAAGCCATTTCTTGCACATTTCCCTAACACGAGAGGGGAATTCCTGACTAGAGCTAGGCAGAATCTGACTGGGATAACCCAAAGACTTGCAAAATTTGCTTAGTCCTGAAGCTTTCTATGGTTTAGAAGTCATTTTTATTTTTTTGCTTCTGAACAAAAATCACGCTTGCTCATGGCTCTTATCAAGTGCAGCCAGATGAAGCTATGCGCGCGTCTCTGACCAAGCTTCATATTTTGATTTTGGAAACATTAAACTGCAAAGGTGACTGGCTGACAGGTTGTACTCTCTTGCATGCACCCATGTCCTCCCCCCTTAAAGTCACTCACTTAGGGATTCCTGCCGCTTGAGTTTAGCTATAGGCTACATGAGTCCTGGGAGACTCTGTGCAGAAGCAAGCACCTGTTCTTCCCTTTTTGGTGCAGGTGAAGAGCAAAAGAGTGATAAATTGACGGATTGTTTTCTGTATTCATGCTTTTAAGCTCCCTGGCGATAAATGTGCAGCAACAGGGCTATAGCAGTTCACTCCCGGTTTAAACCTGGAGCAAAAGATGAGACGTGGCAGGGACATACGATGGTGCAATACGGCTTCTGATCTGTGACTTGCCCAAGGGTGGTAAATTCACACGCTCATGCACAATAAGTAGTGCAGCCTCTCTCGCCCCTACATCTTATTAGGGTGATGCCTTTCCAAGGGCAGGGGACATACTTTTGTAGCCTTTCAGGGCTGAGTACGGTTTAATTCCCCAACCTCAGCTGCCACCAGCACCTAAGGAATGAAATTGTTAGAGGTATAGGACAGGAGGAGGCTGCCCTGTGGTCTCTGGCTCTGTTAGGATGAGCGCACCCTGCTCTCTTATTTTTTGTAAGACGAAACACTCCCGGGTGGGAAAGTATTGAATGTAAAATTTAACAAGGAAATACTTGAAATGCGTAGTGAGGCTTTGTCCTCAATACAGAACTCTCTAGCCTAATAAACACGTCTGACTTTTCTCCTCATGGTTTTTAAGCCAAGAGGTTTGGAAAGCGAAGAATATTTTCATTCCCCAGTTAGGTAGAGTCTAATGCACAAGATGGGAGTGCCCTTGCTCACACAAAATCTCCATTGACAACAGTCTTTGGCAAGACTGACTTTTGACTGGCTTTGAGCCATTTTAGATATCCAAAATTAGTGATAAAATAACTTAGAAAACTGTGTTAGTAGCCTTTTGGTGACAGCTTCCAAAATAGCCTTTGTCATATATTCTGCCTTGGCTTGGACCGAAATGATTGAGGGCTCTGGACTCTGTTAGTAAGTGCTGGCTGCCTTTTGTCGAGAGCGAGTTCTCGGCACGGTGTTGGGATGCTCACAGTGTTGGGGCTCTTGCCCTAGGGATGGTAATCCATACAGTCCCGGCGCTTACGGGAGTCTTCCCCCTCGCTCTTCCACAAGCAATCAAGGAGGAAAGTTTCACAATTAATTTGCTATGGCAGAGTGGCTGCAAGTTTCTGCTCAGTAAGAAAATCCTAAGTATATATGAAGATTTGTGTCTCTGGTGGAATAGAGAGAACCAATTAATCTTTTATACATACGTACATACATACATACATATATATATATGTAAGCATGTGTATGTGTGTGTTAATTACATTGTAGTCTGTATTATAATACTATATGACATATATTACATTTAATATCCTATATAACAATTATAATGTAGATACAAGAATGTACAGTATACACTGTAAACATTATACTATTATATACACACACACTATAATATGCTAACGTATACATATAAATCTGTTAAATATAAATGTGTGTATGTATATTAGGTATGTAATACCTGTTTCAAGGGCAGCAGGGATACATGGCTGTCGCACACAGAACTGGCGGAGAGGCCCGTTCTTGCAGGCTCACTACCCTTGCTAGGAGGGCCCCTTGGATTAAGGAGAAGCCCCTGAACAGGAGGAACCTGCCAACTGGAGGAAAACTGGGGCCGCCTGGGGAAACAGAGGCCTTGCGGAGCAGAGCAACTTATGTGTAGAGTAACATGGGCCCTGCGGGAGGGAGATGGCATCTGCTGTCTGAATGCAGGTTCATCTCCTGTGCAAGGGAGCTGCGCGAGACCTGCTTGGCTTCCTCTTCCCACACCGAACACAAGGTCTTTGCAGTGCCAATTCTTGCCCTTTTTTACTGACAATATTTTCCCTTTATGATGTTCTGCTTCACTTGTTCCCAGGTACAAGATGTATACTTGCTCTAGCCTGTTACCTACAGATCCATATTTACCATGCCACCACTTTGCCAGTGAACAAGTGGGATGCAGTGGTGACACATGGCATTTCGTCACCCCCCCTTTGTCAGTACGAGTCCTACCGCCTGTCGTAAGAGTGGAGGTTGGGTGCCTACGTTTCTGCGGCTGGCCTCTGAAACGGCAGCAGTAAATGACTGGAGCCGTAAGGGGGCCACTGGGTGCCTGCTTGCAGCTTTGGTGTGCTGGTTCCTCTGAATACTGTTTAGATCTTTGCCTTAGGAAAGGATTGCCCCCAGATACAAAGCACAAGGAAAATACTCCTTTTGCTGTGGAGCTTCCTAACACGAGTCAGATTTCCCATTTTCTAGGCATCAAACTTAAGCACTGGAGGTGTATACAGCATGGTGCTATTGCACAGAAGCAGTGTTCTGGTATGGGAACATACGCAGGAGGTTCTAGTAACTCTTCTAAACTTAGGCAACACTTTACATTTCAAAGATACCTTCCAGAATTTAAATTTTCCTGTGTAAAAAGAATCATTTTGGGCTCGGATGCGAAAGCTCTGGTTCATTCTTGTTTCATCTGTAGAGATATTGCAACCTTGGAAATATTGTGGCAACTCGTGTGTCTGCCCAGGACTTTCAGTCGTTACAAGGCATGCTGTGACCATCAGAAAACCTCAGGAAGAGACAAGACAGCTACAACCCAAGCTCACTGAGGGAACCTGCTGTCCCAGGAGCACCTATCACAGCAGTCAGTACAAGGCACATCCACACTCCCCTTGCAGACAGCAGTATCTTGGTTTAACGGAAAGGGTTGCACCATCCTTTCTTTCCTTGGTAAGAATTTTCTCCTTCTGTGTATATTCAATATATTTAATCTAGCTACATGCCTGCAGACATGCAAAAACTCTGTGCTTATGTGGAGGAAAGCTGCTAAAAACATTGTCCTCGTCATTACCTTTTTAAGGCTAAATTGATTGAGGCAAATGTAACACCTGTGGATACTGCATCGTGACCTCCCTCCCCCAAACCAGTGTCAGTGTTAGCACCTGTGAAGTTCTTACACAGACTTTCCCGGGGTGCTGCAGGGTTAATTGCATGCTGTTGCTGCCCTGCTCTGAGCAGTTTAAAAGGGCTCTCAGCCATCCTTTGTTGGTAATACTGTGAGAGGTGCTGTCTTGTCCAGGAGTGCTTTCCATTAACTGCTATAGCTAAGGCTTTTTTGGGTGAGGCTTTAAAATGCTCAGTCTTTCTGAGAGAAGGGGATCTTCTACCATTACTATTATATAAACACCAAGGAAAAGGCTTCTACTAAAGACAATCCCTTGTGCAGTCAAGGTTAAATCAAGTAGCTGAAAAGATTAGAAAAGAAACATAGGTAAGTTATAGCCTGAACCGAAGGGGAAAATTGCTTCCTACATAAAATGAAAGGAATTTATGGTATCTTAAGAAGTTTGCTGGTGATTTTATGCAAGCGTGTTTAGCTTGCATCCTGCAGTATACTCAGCATCTTGTAGAATAATAGGGACCTCTCATATTTCATTATTTGCAGCATTCTGGCTGTATTATCTGGTGTCTCTGTGTTTCTCTGGTTAATTCAAGAACACATGCAGGTATGATGTAAGCCCTGGTTAAAAAAACAACTTAGTTTCTGAATCTTATCCTCCAAGGTAAAGGAAATATCCTTCATTTGAAATAGCTTTCTTTGAATGTTGTGTGTTCACCTGAGCTATAAAGAACCTGAAATATTACGTAGCATGTAACATTGTGGAGCTCTTTATGCCTTGAAAGTGTTGTTGAAGTGTTAATTAATGAACCAATCTTTGCAATTGTTTTGTAAGGCAAAGCAAGTAGATAATATTTCTGTTCCACAGATGAGGTGATTTTGAGGCTTAGACATTAGAGCCTATGTTTCTCAAGTATGTTGTTTTAATCTTGACAGCACAGCTGGCAGTATCAGGGTATCTGTCTGGGGCAAGCTTAGGGGCTATCTTTCAAAGTATATGTCTTAATGTCCAGATTTCCAGATGGATGGGTAGGACCATCAGATTCTGAGTGCCTGGAAGTTGTTAGGATACTGTGTACCCGTTGGCCATGATATGCTTCCCCAGGACGTTTGTTTGCAGAGTCAGTGCCAACCATGTCATGAAATTGCAGCTCTGTCTTCAGTTGCATTCTTCTCTTTAACACTGCAGTACAGTTAGTCCCAACACATAGCACGCAGGGGAAGGTAAAAAGAGTGGAGGGTTAGTACTGGAGATCTGTGTAGGCTTTAAGAGTTTTGTTTTTGTTGTTTGTGCAATTGAGCTGCATCAGTGCCTCTAGAAATGGCCACTCTAGAGAAGGGTGAAAATTTTTCCAGAGAATGTGTATAAGCTATGTTTTCTAGTGACTTTAATATTTTGGTCTGAGTCTTTGCAACCCTCAATGCTGAGATTTCTTATTAGGTATTTTAACCAGATCAGACTGCAAGCCTATGAAAATCTGGCCCTTAAAGAGATTTCAATTTGGAGACACATTAACTGTGACTCACCAGAAATCACTAATCACTTCTGGAAATCTTCCTTAGCATGCGTTGCCACATACTGGCACAAAACTGCCTAAAAATACTGGGAAAACTGGTAAAACGAGCTGGCACTTGAAGCGTATATGATTCTAAGAGTGTAGTTTCTCCCTGGGAACATCTGGGTGATTTGTATTTTTTTCTCCCTAATGCAAGATAAGACTACTGTCCCGTGTCCTTTATGCAGCATGCCATTCTTTGCTTAAAGAAGAACTTGAACAAATGGTTGTATACAAATGTCTACTTAGAAATAGCCTCTTTAAAAATAAAGAATGGTCTATAATGCTGATTTGCTTGAAAAAAGCAATTCACAGAATTGTGGGTACCAAGTAAGGTGGGTTCAATCAGCTGCAGAAAACAAAGAGTTGGGGGAAGGGGAGCTAGGGATGAAGTCGAAGAAGAAAGGAGAAAGCGGGGACTTGCATTCAAGCAAAGTGTTCCATTAGCCAGCGAGGATGGAAAATAGCATGCAGCGCACAAGTTTTATTTTCACCCACTCCATTTCTAATTCTTGAGTGATTTGTGAAAACTGTGTGCCGCCAAAGGCCTACTTAGGCATGGACTATGTACAAGAGAATGTCATATGCTGCCCAGATAGGAAAAATTAAGAGATGATTTAAAAAATAGAGCTAGTTGGGTAGTTAAAAGATGACAAATGCAAAATAAAGTTGGGGGGGGGGTCCCTTAATCAGAACTTGAAATAGTTTTATATTTAATTTGGAACATGATCTCAGTAAGGAGGAAGAGGCAGCTTCCCACTGAAACATCTTCCTTGAATGCCCTGTGCTTCAGATCCAGGTGCACAGAGCTTTCCAAAAAGGTGGAAGAACCCTTCTCCCTTTTTGATGCATCAGGTGTGAGCAACTTCCATAAATACATTATTTGCAACTTTGCAATGTAAATGCCCCTCTAACATCGGGGTAATTCAGAGGACACTGATTTGAGTGTAGTAAACTGTCTCTTGCATAAAGCTGTCCTTTCTGGACTATGTAGGAAGCCTGTGTGCTCCAGCTTAGGCAGCTTACTCCATTGCCTGGAGTCAGGGGACATGAGCGCACCCCCTGTCACCACCTCCTTAGTGCCAGAAACAAGAACCTGGGATTTCTGACTTTTGTTCCAATGTCTTATTACTCAACCCAGCAGCTGCCCCACTGTAGGACAACGTGATGCGCCGAGGAACTGCGTCGTGGCGTGAGTGCGTTTCTGCAGCGTCCCTTGCAGAGAGCGGTGCAGGTGTTTCTTGATGTGAGGGACTGAGCGTTGCGAGTGTTGTGTTGGGTATGTAATGATCAAGCTCTTCATGGCACAGGGTCTAAGTTAAGGATTTGCAGCAGAAAAATTAGCTTATTCTTAACATGGTTCTGTGGGCTGAGAAAATGTGCATTTTACAGACCTTTTGTCTCAATACAAGAATTGACATAGTACTAGGATATTTTTTTTTCCCTTTTCAAAACAGTCACAAAAGTTGGGGGGGGGGGGTGAGGAATTGCCAACCGTAGTCTAAAAAAGCAGTAGTCATGGTAACTGAGGTACCTTCAGTTACCAAGGTAACAAATGCAGCTAAACTGCCTTGCTGTAAAGCCAGACAAATCTACTCATGATCTGTTGATTTTAAGATATTTTATAAATTGTGTAGCTATTTTAGGCACTGAAATCCATACATCCAAAAAAGAAATTTACTGTCTATTATGATGACCAATATACTGTGCTATTTATGTACATTCTTATCTTCAGCTGTGCTTTTCCCCCTGTCAAGATATCTAGGCTTTTTCACTCATAGTTTTTTCTTATTTATTGTTTGGAAAATGGTTCTTTTCTGTGGAATAGATGATTCATATTATTACTGGTGGTAGATCTTAATCCTTGAAGAAACCCTAACATTCGCTCTCTAACCCCCCTTCCAGTCCTGCAGTCTTTAAATGGAGCCTTACATATTTCTGGCCTGAAACCACAGAATAAGTTTTGATAAAAATTTGCTAATGAATTAAATCAATACAATTTGGAATGAGTTCCATCTCAAACAATCAATACAGGCCCAGTGATGTACAACAGGCAGGCAGGTAAATTGGTCTAAATAAATTTACAATTGATTTTACTTTTAAAACCAAATTAGGACATTTATAGGCTTACCAAATAAGATCAGCTACAACTTGTGCAAACAAGCATATTCTTTGGTTTGTCTTTCCTAATACTAATAGTGGATCTGTTACTATTTATAGCCCGATAACTTTTTATTACTGGAATAATATGTGCAATTTCTTGGCCCTAAAGCACAGGCAGCCTATGGTTAAAAACAGGTCATGTTTATTCAGCATCGTCTCTTAGTAGGGTTTTTTTTTTTTTTTTCCTGATAACTTGTGGCAATACCTGGTAGTTAATAAACACTTTAACAATTTCATAATTTAGTGTAGGCGGCTCAGTTTTATTGCTGGAGGAACTACATATTAAATGTGGTTATAGGACAGGTTTACACACTACTGTGTCCTGGTGTGGATGAGCAGCAAAGGCCAAGCGCTGCCCTGTGCCCATGCCTCTGGCTGCCTAGCTGTTAGGGTGGGCTGCACCAGGGCTACGCGCCATTGCGTTCCTCTCCCCCATCCGTACTCCCTCTCAAACTGCGCTGCTGTCTGAATGCAAAAGGAGAAGGCACCCTTGTACAACAAAAACATGTTGGTAATATGTCCTCGCAGTGGAGCACCGTGCTGAGACTGAGCTGCTCGAGGCTCCAAGGAGGACGTGCTGGGACATGGCAGTCCACGGTCATCAGAGCTGCGCGTGCATGGAGGGAGTAGGGTCTGGGAGTAGGGTAGCCATGCCGACGTGCACAAGCCAGTGCGATCTGCCACACCGAATCCTCATCTGCTAACTTGGAGGTGCCTCCCCCTGCATGGGTGACTCATTCGGGACATACAGAGGGCCCATCATTGGGAGGGGAGCTGAATCCAGCTCTGCAGACATGCATGGTGCCTGCTGCCTTCATCTTTTCTTGTGTTATAACCATGTTGTGTCAATAATTATGCAATAATCTTATAGGCTGAAACCAACTAAGATGCTAAGTTTCTGAAAAGTTGAGTTGAAAGCAAGGTCCTTCAGACCTGTTTGCTTTGAGTGGTGGCATCAGCAGTGCTGCCAGACCATGTGAAGAAGGACTAGCAAGGAACTATTATAAGTAATGGGGACAGAGAAGTCTCAACAGCAGGTGGAGAGAGAACAGAAGTTAACCCAGCTTGTTCTCTGCCTCTTTCCTCACCTTCAGCAGCATCTCGGCTGTGTCATATACAGCTCTTTCAGGTGTGGGGGACTGGCAAGGCTCAGAAGCTCTCTTTGAAACCCTACAAATATTTAAGCAGGTGTCATGGGGATTTAACACAGCCGTTGGATTTTGAAAGTGCCTGGTTTATCTTCCCCAAGCAACGTATACTTGCTCGTGAGCGTGAGGTTAGTCCTCTCAGTGTGTAATGACCGTCAGCATGAGTCACTCTTCTTGCTGCTTGCTCAGAAACTCTCATTAATTATTTTCTTCGTGTGCGTGCACAACTTCCATTAGTATTAAAGATGAGCAAACTGGTTAGTGAAATGGAGATGTTTCTTCAAGTTTTTGGCATATCAGATGAGACATCGTTCTGATAAATCTTTGAAGCTAGAAATGATAGAAGACATCTTTCAAACATCCTGCTGCAACTGGGAGGCCTTTCCAGGATTTTTCAGAAGTATATATGGGATGGGCCTCTCTTCCTTTGAGGGAGAACTCCAGAGTGGAATGTATCCAGCCTCATCTTCCTCTTTTGTCCCATCACTCCTATTTACATGCCTCTCTGTTTCACTCAGCTTTTTCCTCCTTGGTCATGATGCCCTTCAAACTGTTGCAAGCTACTTTGCTACCTCTTTACTCTGTTGCTTAGCAAAGATGGATGTAGTGAGCTGTTTTAATCTGTCTTCTTAGCTGCAGTTATTCCAGCCTGCAGGTGTCTTTTGGCTTTAATCATGTTTCCCTAACAAATAAAGAAGGGAATGCTGGAATTTTTTTAAGCTCAGTTTAGATTGGACTATTTTTAATTTGAATATTAACCCTTTCCCTGATATTGAGTTGAAGCTTAAATATTATCATTGTTGTTTTTGATGGGGATAATTTAGTATTGTGCACCAACATGTTTAAGTTCATAGCATGTTATAAGGATTTTACTTCTGAATACCACATTTTAAAAATCTAATTAGTCTGCCGGTTTGTCTGCCTTTCAAACCTACTCAACAAGCAGCTCAAGTACAAGATGTTCTTGCCTGCTGCAAGTGACAGATACACTGTACTTACCAGCCCTCCCCATCTCCTGCCAGACACAAATCTGTACTGAGATACTTGAGTTGCCTGAACATAAAGAATATCTAGCCTGGGTCAATGGCTCGTGAATGCAATAAGTGTCATACAGTGCATTTATTATGATGTTATGCTCTGATAAGTGGGCTTGAATTCCTGACTTGCTCTCTAGGGTTAAATATTTTCAACGCTAACTAGAGGATTTCTCTTCCCAGCCCTCATTTAGAATTAAGGGAAGACGCATGGCTAAATTTTCCTCTCTAGGCTTTGAAAATACCAACTGGTGTTGTTATTGGCAGAAGTTTGGGAGGTTGCCTGGTTTCATTAATCCTGTGGGCCAGGGACCCTGGAAGCAAGGTAATCGCTAAAGGCAGGGCCGGAATAGAAGGTGTTTGGGTTAAAGATGGGGAAGCAGAGCTGGGGCAGGTGTTACTGGTGTTGGTAACACCAGTCTTCCTTTGTGTTTTCCAAGAAAGCTCTTGTAGTGGAAGGCAGTAGATTAGCAATTATGAAAAAGAGGAGTTAACTGCTGACCTTCTAAGGGAAGGCAATACTGGGGTTTCCTCCCACCCCGACACAATGAATTTCATAACAGGTTCTTTTTCTAAGTTGTAGATGGGTGTTCGGTTGACTCTTTAGCTCATATTCTTGTAAACAGAAATTCAGGTGAAGTCTCTCCCTTTTCTCGTAGCTTGTTAGCATTCAGCAAAAGTGCTGGGGTGGAAAATGACCTGCAGAACTTGTGCCCCTTGGCAGTGTTGAGGAATAGTGGCAGTGGGAGCTGGAAAACAACCTGCCTCATTTTGTTATGACGAGGAGATCTTGGTCTCCAATGCTCCATCACTGCTTGACGTTGCTGTGGCTGCCTTGTTTTGCCCTTTCTCTGTGTGTGTGGTGGTGGTTTCTCTTTGATGGGCAGTCGCTCAGTTTCTGAGGTCGAGGCTCCCTTCCGCATCTGCCCGTGTGCATGTGGAAGGAGAGGGGTGTTTGGTATTTGTTCTTAGGTCCTTCTGCTATTTCAAAAGTAGCAATAGGCTGGTGCCTTCTGAGAAGGCAATGAATTGTCCTTACCATGAGAGGGCTGTGTATTGCTGGGTTAAAAAGAGTGTTGATGCAAAGCTGGTCTGTGTCTTGAAAGACAAAAACCTTTTCTTCCACTCTCCCAGTCTGAAAAAGACTACGGTTGTGAGAAAGCAAAGAAATACAAAACAGGGAGAAGGTGGCGTGCCTAAATTGTTTAAAGTGGGTAGATGGCTTTAAAATGAGGCATCTCTTTCATTCTAGCAAATGGATTGACAGAAGCTGTTGTTAGATGAGCTGACTGCCTTTTTTTCCTGTGTGCACTGCAGCACAAATACTAAATTCTCTAAATTGCCCTCAACAGGAGCCTCCTCAGTACTGCAGTGACTACGGCTCCCGCAGGAAGGAATACCTGTGGCAGCTCGCAGCTAGCTGCTGGTGGTAGTGTGGCAGCACGGCCCCAGCCGGCCAGCTGCTGGGCTGGAGATGCCAAGGTGCCATCTGCGGCCAAAGCTGAAGGGCTGATTATACTAGTAAGAGCAAGAGCTTTGAAGCAGGGGGGTTATTTTGACAGGCTGAGTGTAAGAGTGTGCTTTTGTTCTGCTGTTTCTTGCTGCGGTTTCCCTTGGTGTTGGTGCTGGGATTTCAGCGTGTAGAGCCCAGGTGAGGAGCAGCGCGCATGTACGCGGACAGCAGCAAGTGGTGAAAACAAGGAAAGGCGGCGTTGTGCTGATCAGCGCTCTGCTGCTTGGCAACCAAAGAAGCCGAAATCTCTTGAAATGAGTGAGATTATTCCCTATCCTGGCATGTTATATGTTTGGCAGCACAAAACTTCTGAATCGCACATGCTCTGTAGTATACTAAGGCTTGTGCATTGAGCAAGGGCTGAGGGGATCCAGGTGAAGGCGTGATGCATTTTTTTTCTTTCCAGAATGATGAAGACATCTAGTTACAGATTACTTCATTAGTGGGATAGGCTTTTTTTGTCTTTGGCTACCTGATGTGGTTTGTTTGCTTGTTTTATATTTATTTTTCCGGTGAAGCTCGCTAGGTGAAACAGAGCTCTTTGCAATATTTTCAGCACAGTCTAAAAGTAGGAAAATCTGCCACAGATACTTTCCCTCCAACCATCAGCAAGGTCAGGCTAGAAATGACCAGGTGCTCTGTGATGCTGGGAAAAGAAAGGGAAACAAAATCTAATTATTATGGCTGTAACTCACTCGAAAAGAGAGAGTGTCAAAATAGAAACCATACTCCAATGCAGGCTTCACCAGTCTTGCACACAAATGTCCAGAACATGCACCTGGCGCTACCCAGGCTGCCTGCGGCCAGGCCTGTGCCCGAGGGCACCTGCATCGCTCCATGGAGCGCCCCAGCCCAGCCGCTGCGGAGGGGGGCTGCTCTGCCTTCCTGCCCCGTGCCCGCTGTCGCTTGCCTTGCTCCTTGCACCGGGGAGCGAGATTAGTTTTACACCTTCACTATCTGCAAGTGACGCTTCAATTCCGAGTCTGCCAAAAACCTACTGCACAAGGTACGCTCCTGGCGCTTTTTGATGTCGATGCTTTGGACAATCTCAGATGTATCAGGCTGCTCAACAGATGTCAGAAAATACTGGCTTTTTTCATCCGTTATGATGGGCTTTATTGCTTTAAATAAAAGAAGAAAGTGTGTCTGTGTGAAAAGAACATCAAATGCAAGCAAACTACACTAAAATTACAGAAAAATCCTTAGTGGTTGGAAAACAATACATTAGTGAATGTCTCTACTCCTTTTCCTGCAAGATTTTTAGATCACTGCTTGGTTTTGGTGTTCAGTGATCATCTCTGAAAATCAATTGCTAAATGGAGAGCTTATGTAGTCGGAACAGCACCACTGGCTTTGATGCTCCTGGCCCCTGGTCCTGCTGGCGCTGCAGGTCACGCTCTTGCTGTTGTTGTCTCTACCTGGAGCAAGGTACCAAGGCGGCAGGATTCCTGAGTAAAAGCTCAACGTGAAACATTTTGTCTGAAAGCTTGGTAGTAGTGCACATTATTTCAATGATGCCTATTACTTTGTCTCTTTTCTTGTACACTGTCAGCTAGGTCCTGATTCAGCAATCAGAGCCACTAACACAAACCTCAGCCCAGTGGGACTCATTTCCAATGTTGAGCCTAATTGCAGAACTGGCCTCTAAGCCAGTTCAGCTAGTAACTTTTTGCACTTAACTACTTGCAGGTTTTTGAGCTGATATAAGGGGAGAACAAGAGGTATCTGGGGAGGAGAGAAGACGACAATGTTCTGCGCCTTCCTTCCCAGGAGTCAGTGAGAATAGTAATAGCTGGGCATTAAATAGTTCTTCCCATGGGAGACATGAGTTACCAAAGGGGTAGGTTAGCGTTAATTCCCATTTTGTGGATGGGGAAGTCTGAGCCACAGAGATATATTTTTTCCTCCCGCCCCACTAGTGAAATGTACATGTTTCTAGGAAATAAATAAATAAACTCCAGGACTTAGTGTGGAAGGCAGACATGGCAAAAAAGTCTCTTGAGAGAGGGTATTGCTTTTAAGCTCCAATGTCAGTGAGCATTCAGGCATCACTAAACATGATTTGTGAAGTCTGTTTCTTTGAAAATTGTGTTAAGATAGAAGTTTTAAGTAGGGCAGGAGCCAGCCAACCTCGGAATAGCAGAGCACTGTGGCTTATGCTTCTATTCATTTGCTGCATTAATGGTACAGCTTAATGGGACGCTAAAAGAAAATGCAAACATCAGTCTTCAGTGGCTTTAGCCTATGAGACGTCATTTGAATCTAGGGCCATTCAGAAAACAAAGGTCTGCTGTCCATTTCATGCTGGTTTTAAACTAGAATTAGAACACTCCTCCTTGGGCACCGCTAAGGATGCCGTGTCTCCAGAAAGCACAGGGCTTGCTCGCTTATTTTTCCCTGACTCATTATTTAAAGAACTGGGGAGGCTGTTAAAAGATATGGGTTTCATTTCACAATTTCATTTGTGGACTTGTAATTTATTTAAAAGAACATAGTTGAACAATGAAGCTTGCAAGACATAACTTCATTTGTTTTTTATCCTCATCATGACCCTAAATCCAGGAGCTTTCAGCAAGGCACTTTAATGTTGCATTTAGGATCATATTCAAGGAATAGCTTTCAACCATGGGCTTAAAATTAAGTACAGTGTGTATGTTTTATCTCCGCAATGTCCACATCAAACCAAATTATGGTGGCAAATGAGGTTGGTGAGATAATGGGAATATCACAATTAAAGGCAATTAGCCCTATGGGAAATCAGTTCCCAAGTAGTTATTAGTGAGTGGTAAGACTGGTGGGAGAGCAAGGGCAAACTGTACATGCATATACTGCATTTGTGAGTCTACTCACTGGCTTTATTCAGGGTAAATTCCTAAAAGTTTTGTCCATGTGCGGCATGCAGAATAGGTCTTATGGAAATAGTTAAAGTAGGACTTTATGAACTGGATGATCACGATTTTAACTTGGATATCAAGATATTCATCATAGCCTTCTTTGTCCCAGAGGGTTAGATTTACAAAACGTTGCACCTACAGTTTCTTTTTTCCTTTTAAATCTGGAAAGAGAAGTAAGCCATTTCGTATCTCTGTATGGCTTTTTTTTGGCTGCTTTATGGAGTTTGTCTGCTGCATGTGACTATATGGTTAGAAGCACACAAAGGTAATTTAATGATGGCTTTTTTTTCTCCTGATCAATTGATTCATATTTACTGTGGAGAATAAGAAACTAATGTATCTCAGTACTTCTGCAGTTTATCTGTGTGTGTATGTATGTGTGTGTATATATATATATGTGTGTGTGTGTATACACACACTTTTTTTTCTAATTGCACCTTGGGGGAGATAACATTACTCTGGAGTCACTTGCCTGAGTGAAGTAAGCAGCTTACTGCAGAGTTGGGAGCTGCGTGCGAGCCCTTTGAGTTTAGTGTTTTAGCTGCAACTCTGTTCTTATTCTGGTCATGTATTCCTGCTTTCAGAGCAAACACCCATTCAGGCCTGACTTGCGCTCTCACTGAAATGAGTAGGTACCTTGTGGCTTGTCTCAGTGAGTGGAAAATTTGACTCCCACCTTGCAGTGTCTTCGGAGCAGAGAGTTGTGCGCCCTGCCCAAAGGAGACGATTGCAGTCACTAGAATAGTTGTGAGCTTTCGTTATGCAGCCGGGCTCACTCATGAAAACTCACCTGGTAGCTTTGCCATTCTCAGTTTCTTGTGGACATGTTCAACACTGAGTTTACAGTGTATCCTTTCTGCCTATCCTATCTGATCAATCAGCAGCATTTCGTAGTGGCTATTTAAGTGATACGGAAAATAGGTAATAAGGTTGCTGGGGGAGATGAAGAGAGACCTCCTTGTGTAATGCATTGGGTGCATGTTGGTGATGAGTGAAAAAGTTGGGCAATTTGTTTGGAATAAACTCATGCTCTGTAACAGAGCCAAAGGCCTCACATTTGCAGATGTGATGGGGGACTCTGGCTACTCCAGGCCTAGCTGTTGGAACGGAAATTCCTGCAAGCGCAGAAGTAGTGCATGGGCCATTTGGCATTCTCCTGGTTTGGACAGCAAGCAAGGACAGAGGCATCCCTCTAGACCACTACCCTAACCCAGCAGTTTGGTCCATTCCCTCCCTGCTGAAGAGTGGCTTTTATCAGGCCTGAGGACTGGAACATGGAATAAGTTGTGTGTTTTTTTCTCCCCGCCCTCTCCACTGCCTTCTCTTGTCAGGCAATATGCACTCAAATTCATTGAGCCAGCTGGAAATACTGGTCCTTCATGGCAGGGGAAAACCTGTCCTTTAAAACTAGGTTCCTGACTCAAATGCTAGGGGTCTTCTGAGGGCAGAACATGATGTCCTGTATTTATCGGGGACTGCCAAGAAGTACCATCAGTGACGCAGGCAGTGAAATCCCTGGGTGCTCTTGGGGCTGGGTAATGCCAGTGATCCTCACAGTGACTGAGGAAAGCAGCCAGTTCCCTGGGGAATTTTGGCAATTGTTGATTTTGCAGGGAAAGAGAGAGGTTGTGTTAAAGCAAAGATACGCATACCGTACGCGCCAACCAACTCCTACTTCAGAAGTCATACAGCAAGTGGACAGTGTTGGCTTTAGCCCCAAAATACTGGCTTCCGGGTGTTTCTAGGCCTGTGCAAGAAAGATGTCTGTATCTTCCTCTCTCCTCCTCATTTCATGCTGAACTATGTATGTTCCTAGGAGAACAAATGCTGTAACAGCAGGGTTTTAGTGTCATTCAGACAGGTTTTGGTTATGCATGCAAAGTCCAAGGCCTTTTCTTTTATTAGGTTACAGCTGGCATCAGTTTTTTACTAGCCAAAACTAGGGCATCTGACAGCAGGTAGCAAAAAGGCAGAAACTTCATTGCTGGTGCTTTGCCAGTGCGATGATCACTTCAAGAAATTAGCATAAGAATCCAAGCTTAATAACGTGGCCTGAACTCATGTATCTCTCACTAATAAGGCATCAGAAGAACACAGCACTGATCTTGCACCAAGTCTGAGGCAGGTCGACCCTCCTATCCAGTAGCTGGAAAAGTTCCATATTTTCCCAGCATGCTGTAGCCTTGTTAATCCTTGTTAAATAGAAATAGGAGATGGTGTGGAGAGAAGGGCTCATTGAAATGGGGCAGCACGACTGCAACTTTTTGCCCCAAAGTGAGCGTTCTGCAGTGTCCTTCCAACCCCTCAACAGCCCTCAGACCTCCCAGACCCCATCTCCCCAACACAGACATTCAACCACCTGCCCCCCATCTCCATCTTCTCATTTCTAATGCCTTCTGCCTGACACCATCCACCTTCTCCCGACGCCCTACACCGGGCAGCTGCAGATACTGCCATGGCAAATCGATGTAGCGCAATGACATGAGAAGTTCTGCATTAGCTAAACTGCTGCGTTGCTCTGACTGACACACAGATTCCCTCTCCTTAATTTTCCTTGAAGCCTCAGCAGAATTTCTAGCAGCGTAGAGCAGAGCATGGGAACGCCAAAGAGCTAGGGAGCGGCTCAGTGCAGGGTTTAGCGGTGACTTACTGCCGGGTGCGTGGTAGCGGGGCCGGGGGCAGCAGAGGAGGGTGGGCTATCTGCGAATGCACTCCAGAGCGCTGGGTGTGCACAAGTGAATTGGATTGTAAATAAGCGGTGGGGCATATCCCGTTGGTTTAATTATAGCTAGAAAAACTGCGTTACCTTTGCGAGTCTCATATTTGCTCTCTGTTCAGCTCCTGTCAAGAAAATAATCACAGTGGCTGGACTGTGTTTTCCTCAGGGCTGTGCAGCTCTAAACAGTGACGTATGTGTCCGAGCACTGCGGTATGTACACCTGGCGGCCCGTGTTGCACGCTCGCTTCGTGTGCTGCAAAGCTGTTCTCTGCTGCTCAGCTGTAGGGTGTGCAGCAATACAAAAAACCTTCACTTGTAATAAAGCAGTGAGCAAGCCAAATAAAATAGGAGGTAAGCTCAGCAAATAATGTGGTAGTAAAAAATAATACAGCTTGCTAGAGAGATCCACAGTAAAGAAATTGTCACCCAGTAGCCCGGGAGAGAGGTCTGCTGTGGATGGACTAATTTTCTCTTCCTCCTCATTTTTCTTTGTTTAATCGTGATGGGGAGCACCCACAGCAAACCATATATGTAACGCACTGCTAGTATGGAGTGGTTAGTTTTATTTGGGGGTGTTTAGGGATAGAGATTTCATTTTTCCATGAGCCTGTGTACTACGTCTTTGGTGTAAAGAGTTCTTATGCAGCCCATTAAAAAGCAAAAACAACCTTCAGAGCTTTCATCCTTTCCGCACCTTTGTAAATTGTCAAGACATTTAAAGGGTACAACTGGGCACCGTAGCAGAGAAGCTGCTTGGCATTTTAGTGCTTCCTATGCTCAAAGCAATTTACATGGATTTAAGTTGGTATTGACAACCTGATCCTTACAATTTACTTCTGAGATAGCTGGATAAGAGCTGTTACTTTGTGTGAAAGAGCAGGGAACAAAACAGGTGAGGGGCGATGCTGAATCCAGCTTTTTTTTCTGTTACTTCAGACAGCCTTGCCTTTCATTTCAGTTCCTAGTTAAATGCCACAGAGCTGCACTTGGAGTCTAAGCATAGCCAACCAGATAACTTAATAGCAAAACATGTTTGGACCAGCTAGAATCACAGAAAAACTGCAAAACAAACTATCTCCAAAAGTAAGCTTATCCCCAAAAGCCGTAATCACAAAAATCACAAAGTGAAGAATCTGTGTGTCCAACAGGGTCAGTAGTTACCCTACGATAGCAGATGATGTTGCAGTGAGAACCACCCTGAGCTTTGTGTTAATGCCATGTCCTGTAAATCTAGAACAAGCTCTGAAAGCCCTATAATGGGCATTTTGTGGAACCTTGCCTGCACAATTTATATCTTCTCTATAATTACATTGTTTCTCTCTCCAGACTGGGCACTTCAAAAATGTATTGTGTGCTGCAGAAGTGCAAACCGTGAACTGTTTGCAGGTTATTTTCTGGCTTGCTAAAGGAGTCATCTTAGCAGGAGGCTGTAAGCATTGCTGATCCTGTTGAGTTTCCACTCCCTGGACCCTTAGAGGTGGAATTGCTTTTACAAGCCAGCCGTTTTCCCCAGCTAGCACTGCTGCATTATTAATACCTGTCTCTGCTTGCCTTGCTCCAGGAAGATATTTTTCCAGGGTATGATGAAGTTTAGGTGACAGGCTTTCATGACTTTTTTTGCACCATAAACTGCTGCTGCTATCTAGCATTTTAAGCTTTTATTTTTCATCATTAAATTTACATCTTCTGCTAGAACATAAAGTCTCAATGGATGGTCTGCTGCAAGTACTCTCTTGGTCAGACTGTTCAAGCGTTATCGACTACATATGTACTGCTGGGTGCTGGTGCTGCACTCCACGTGTGCCTCTGTGGATTTAAATTAAACTTGCCCTCCAGTTATTAGTATTCCAGAGAAGAAATGAAGACAAAGTATATTATGATTGTGGCTAAAATCAACATGAGATTTCCTTTGTTATTGGCAAAATAAGGTCTAGTACTTAGTACGTGCACGTGGTGGCAAACCCTGACATGAAGAACTCATCTAGAGAGGTGGGTTCAAAGAGAAACAAAAGCCCAGAGAAGTAAAAGGAAGTGCCGTGTTCACACAGCAGGAGGTTAGCAGCAAACCTGCTGGTCTCTTGACCTTCTGGGACGAGAAACTTAATGTCTGGGGTGAATTCAGTTCATAAATTATACTATTTTTATAAACTTGTTGTCATTGAACTTTTTACTGTAAGGGTGGTTGAACACTGGAACAGGATGCCCAGAGAGGTTGTGGAGTCTCCTTGCTTGGACATACTCAAAACCCAACTGGCCACGGTCCTGGGCAACCAGCTCTAGCTGACCCTGCTTTCAGCAGGGAAGTTGGGCTAGACAATCTCCAGAGACATCTCCCAGCCTCGGTCTGTGTGATTCTGAAGTAGCATTTAATCCGAGGTAATGTAGCGTCTTGTGCAGAAAAGAGGGAGAGTTGTAACAGTTCCTTGCATTATACTGTACTTTCTCTCCATGGATATTGAAGCACTCGAGAGATTAATTTGGACGCACAACTCCCATAAGGGATCCACCGAGCATCACAGGCTGCTGAGTTACCATACCCTCATGAGTTTTGCTTGTCATTTGAGCACCTCTAGGTGACTGGGAGTGCCCTTAACCCATTGCAAATGCAGAGAAGGATGCATTGGTATAAACCATCTTGAGCATATTTAAATTAGGTGGTTAGCAATGACTCTGCTGACAAGGGGTAACGCTAAGCTGTTGTAATAGGACTGTTTGGAGGCATGTTCAAATAAGCAGACTGCAGTGGGGATCCTTATCCAGAAGGAGAAGACAGACGCCAAGTAAGTAAAGGCTGTATTCTAAAATGAGAACTTGTCTCTCCAGTTGGAGAGCCTGGCCAAATTTCAAGGTTTGGCACCCAGAACACTAGGGGGTACTCTTTCACTTTTCTGCTGAAATGGGAGTCGAGTTTTGTGTTGTTCCCAGTTGTTAGGGATGAGTCACTCAGAAAATTCTGGCTTTGTCCGAACTTACACAGGTGGTGACAGCCCCAGAAATACATACAGATTTGAGGGTGTTAGCTACTGGAGCTGGGATTTTCATAAATGAACCAAAGTGGGTTAGGAGCCTGGCACCCTGCAAGGAAATGGGATGGGGCCTACAAATGCCAAAGATTCCTTGCAAAATCTGAATGCGCGTCACTTTGCAGGATGCAAATCGGTGCATTTGGGTCTTTTGAAATAATGACGGGAATCTAATCTGCAAAGCCAGTCATATATTTTATTCCTTTGTGTCTGCACTTGCCTTCTGTGGCTGACTACAAACAGCTACTTCTTTGATGTCATTTTCTGGAGCTTCTGTGAGTAAGCAGGGCTGGCAATAGCACTAGCACGAAAACATTAGCCATCCTCTCCAGCGCGTAGTGAAAGACTGAGTGACTGGTCAGCATGAGATAGCTGCTGTGGACCAAAGGAGAAGGAAAAAAAAAAAAAAAAAAAAGCTCTTCCTTGATTTGCCTGGATAACTGCGATGATCAGCATTACTGTGAGTTATATATATGCATTAGTGGGAGAGCGTGTCCCGCGGTCCCCAGCGCTGTCACGAAGGAGGTGTCAGAGTGCCCAGGCAAGCAGAACGCGCAGAGGGCGATTGGTGGGGCTGCCAGCCTGCCATAACGCTTGACTAGAGTTGTCAGCTTGGGGTAACGTGATGCAGGAATTAGACCAAAAAAAAAAAAAAAAAAAGCCTCCCACAAAACCACCATCAGGAGCACATGCTAATCTTTAAGCCCTGTATGCAATATGTGACAGAACTATATATATATATATATATATATATATATATTTTTTTTTATGCTGTCCTCTCTTCTCCCCTTCCTGGCCCCTCCTTTGCCGTCCCCTGTGACGTGCCTGGGGGGGGAGCACTCCTAGCTGGCTTGCACCTCTTGGATGTTCCTGTCCCGGGCTGCCCCTTCCCTTTGTGCCGTTTGCTTGAGCTGTGAGCCAGGGCAGCTGGAGCCCTGCCTGGCGCGCCGTTGCGAAATGCCAGGGACACAATGTGTGCTGCAGGCCCAGGGTGCGATCCAAAGCCATTCGGGTGTTTGGATCAAGTGTTTCTGTTTCAAAAGCTGGCAGCAAGGCTGGGAAGTCTGTGCTGAGCAAGTGTGGCTTCGGGTCACTGATTTATTTGTTTTTATGTAGTATGAGTCCTTGTAGCTGTGGTGGCAGTAGTCTCGGGCGTGTTGGCTTTGCTCAAGGAGATGCAGGCAGAAGGCTTTTTAAAATACTTTCTCCCCTTTCCTCCTTTTTCTTAACAAATGTTGCAAGGGGGGGGGGAAATTAGCCTCCGAGTTACAGCCAGGTCAGCGTGGCTGCTCTGGAAGGATGAAGAAAAGAAGCAGCGAGTGCAGGAGCTTGGGGAAGCAACTCGTGAGAGTCCTTCCGTGGGAGCAGGTCTTCCTCCTGCGCTCAGCTCCATCCTCTTGTCTTCTCAACACCCTGCCCTTTTGCTCAGTAGGAGACGGTTCTTGTTTTGGTCGTTTCAAAATCTGCCTGGTGACCTTGCTCAGGGCCTCCCGCCGAGGAGAGGTCTTGCTGCTCTGGCATGGGAAGCCGAAGCCCAGAGCTGTAATTTGGGGCGGCCTCGGTGTCCTTGTGGCTGCCAGGCTGGACTGAGCCACCCCTGGGGCAGGCAGCAGAGCCGGCTAATGCTGCGGGCGGGTGAGAGGTTTATGTCAGTGGGGCTCCTGGGGGTTGCCAGCCACCCCAGTAGCCCAAACCGGAGCAGCACCAAGAGCCGCTGCCCGGAGGTCGGCTGCAGCCTGGCTGCTGCACCAGCAGCAGCAGGAGTCTGTGGTGTCTTTTCCCCCTTGTCCCCCAAATCCAGCAGCTGCTGCTGTTTGTGTTGCGTCTGGGGGACAGACAGAAGGGCCTTTAATTATCTTTAATCAACATAAGAAAAAAAAAAGTCAATGGAATCTCTCTGGTTTGGCGTGGGAGCTCTGCAGCCCAGCTCTCTGCTGCAGTTCTCCTGTACCTTTCCACAAATCTATCTTAATTATGATACGCAGTAATTTGCCCTTCTGCTCAGATTTTTGCAGTGATTGTCTATGGTAGCAGGTTCTGCAGTACTTTGAAAAAAGGCCTTCCCTCCATCTTCTTCCTCACCCTCTAGGTTTTTTTCTTTTTTACTCCAACAACTAATATAACAAAGACCGCCAGTGCGGGGGCTCCAGAAGGGGTACTGAAGGGAACCAGCTGTATTTTTCCTTTTGTGGTAAGACTGTTTCCTCTTCCTTACTTTCCCATTAGCTGAAGTACAAAAATAGATAAAAATTCTTGAGCGAACCATAGCATAGAAACATCTCCGAGATATTTGGCTTAGGCTATCCACATCAAACAAAGATAATGAATCAAATAAAGAGGAGAAAGTAATTGCTTTCATTTGTCTGTGCTATTCATATAAATGTTGCAGATTAATACATTTTGCAGGATTTGGAGAGCTTTCAAAAGCCAGTATTGCAGTGGGATCATCCCTATAGATATCTCTCAAAACAGCTGTTACTAGAGAGTGGATGAATAACATGAAGCATGTTTTCTAATTAAGTTCAAGTTTATCTCTGTTCTGTCTTACTACCTCTGATATTCCATCTGGGCATTAAATGCTTTCTCAGATTGATAAGGGCAGAAGAACTGAGCAATTGCTTATCTAGTGAACACATTTTGAACTTAAACTCTTCTTCTCTCCTACACTTAGAGTAACCCATGTCACGTGATTAGCGGATCTATTTCATTTTAGGATATTTTCATGTTCAGTTGCCCAAAGCTATTGCAGGGAAGTATGAACATGCAGTTGGTCTCCCCAAACCGACATTTGCACAAGCAATGCCAGGAATTGAATGTTCAACTATCCGTTTGCACTCTTGGTTCCTGAGCAAGCACAGACACTATTTTTATGTGTAAACGTGATTGTGGTGCATTAAAACAATAAGACACGTTAAAATTAAGCACCATAGATTAAATTCCTCTCTTCTAAAGATGTTGTTGCTGAGCATAAGGATATTATTGATCAGTAATGTTACATGACAGTCTCTCCCACTTCTAGTAAAATGATCATGAAGTAGAAACGCATGTATAGAACTGCAGTAGTAGTCATGAAATACCAAGACCTGTGCACTGGATTTTACATGCAGCAAGATGAGACATCCAGCTGACAGAAGGAATATGTATGGCCCTTTCCCCAGATTGTCATGCTGAGCATACACAATGAATGATGACTTTTGCAGCTTCTGGCCAAAATGTTTCTACCATTAATAAAGCAGAAACAGTGCACCTCAGATTCCCAGTATGCAAATTAGAGACCAGTGCAAGTCATATGTGTGTGTGTGTGTGTGTATATATATATATATATATATATATATATGCAGTTTTAATATACTGACCTACTGCATGGGGTGTCTCCAGGTGACACCAATGTGCCTTCTTAGAGAACTTGCTTGGAGAGCAAAGATTTCAAAATGGATTTGAGGAGCTCATAGTCCAAGCTACTAGGTTGTGTGGGGTGGTGGTGTGTGTTTGTTTGTCTGTTAGTTTTTATGAGCAGAGCTCCACTGGGCTGACTTATCCTGGCTGAGGGTCTGATTCAGTACATTTAAAGAAGACTTATTTCCAGTCTAATTTCATCCTCAGTCAAGCTCCCCTATTTTTTCAGTGTCCATTGAGTAGGGTGGTAATGACTGTTCCCCCTGCTGTTCCTCTTTATTCTAAACCTTAGGCTCTTTCTTTCAGGCTAAATATATAGAGGGTCAGCATATCTTACCCCATATTTGTTATCCTCTTTTCTTCCTTACGTTTTCTTGGGGTTCCCTCTGGTCTTTTGTGGCAGTCCCCTGCGTGTACTAATCAGTGTTGCTTTCCCGCGGTGCTCCGTCTCAGACTTGCCTTTGCTTTGAGGGAGCACTGCAGCAAAAGCTGTTCCTGCTGCTTAATACGAGGTTCAGTTGTGCTGTGATTTCACCTGGCTTTCAACACCTAGTTAAGTCTGCTAAACGTTTCAAACATGTAATGGAAAGCTGGTGCTGACAATATTTAAACGCCTTTCTAATTAGTGGCCCAGTGCTACTTTGGGCAGCCTAGGTGACAACAGAGAATGAGCTTGAAAGTAAATATGTAATCTTCAAATATTAGAAGATGTGTTGCATACTACAGGAATGTTTAATGGTCTGAACAAGCATTGCTGGATTTCCACTTAACTGGCAGGTTTAATTCTTTGAGTTCAGAGTAGATTTGTCCCTACATGGATGTCATCGCTAGTATAGCTAGAGCTGTTTTTGGAAGGCTGTCTATGCAAAGCCATTTTGCCAAGCTGAGGAGGCAAATACAATGACTTGCTTTTCTCCAGAATGTCTGCAACGACCTTGGTAAGGAACCTCCCCCAAAGGTGGAAATGAGTTCTTTAAACATGGAAACAAACTTGAATTAAGTCATCCCTTCTCCTTCTTCTCATGAGTACTTATCTATTCAGGTTAAGAAACCGAGGCATGAGGAAGGTAGCATTTTCAAAAGCTGGTGTTTGAAAGTTGGAGGTCTAAAGACAGCAGTGAGTAAATGAGCTGAAAGGAATGGTAGCCCTAAAGGTGTGTTCAGTCACTCTGGAAGATGAATCTGTTTGTTTAGAGCTGCCTAAGTGTAAGATTAGATACTTAGCTATGAAAAGGTAAATTATGAAAATATTTACTGATACATTCTACATCACACACTAAGCCTGTAGCACAAGGAAAATAGATTCTCTGATTCCTGGTCTTGTGGTTTAATGACAAGATTTTGATTCCTTGAAGTATGTAGAGATTTTTATATATCTATGTCTGTACACCTCCTATGTACCTTAGAAATAAAGATATGTTCCAAACACAACCACCTGTTGATACTTCTACAATGTGAATATGTATTTGTGTTGAGGTCATCTTGGATTTGAAGATATAGGAAACGCCCAAATCACTGTCTTGTCTTTTTAAAGAGCACTCCATCCATTCCCATGCATGAAAAGGATGTATTTTACAAAGAAAACAACCCAGTCTGTTACTGCACTGTCCCATTCAAAGGACTTCTTGGGTCTATGACTAGCTGCTAACAAGGAGGCAAGGGTATAGTACAGGCTGACTTACAGTGTATTTTCTGTCAGTGCAAGATACTGATGCAATCAGATCAGTCAAACAAGGTTTTCTAGTTCACTTTTCATGTACTTAGCAACATCGTGCTGGCAGTCCTGCCCCGAGCGACGAGGTGAGGCAGCTCGCGGTGCTACGCACTCTGGCATCTCGTTCTGCTCCTCGTGAGCGCCTGTGCCACCTGTCCAGGCACTGCAGGCTTGCGGCGCTGGGGCAGGACTCAAAAAGGTGACAATGACAAAGAGCTGTGTACCTTTGGGTCTCCTTGAGTATTTTCCCAGATGTGGGAGAATGTCACCAGATGTAACATCACCAGATGTGCATGTGTGAGAACTTCTGTTTGCAAACCAACCTGACCTGGGTACTATAATGCTGTCATAAATTACCTTAGCTTAGAGCTCAAGAAGCATCATGTCCGCCTACATGCAGCCCTCCTCAGTTCAAGATCCTCCTCTTCTGAAAGCCTCTAATGAAGTAAGTACACACGGTTTGCCTGTCAAAGTACTGGGCCAAGAATCAAATGATGTAAAGCTTTTTTTCATAGCTCTGCAACAAATTTCCTTCTGGCAGTGTCTCAGTGTCTTTCAGTACTTATTGGTAAAATGTGGTTTATACTACCTCCTGTTTTCTTACCTTTTGACAATCCTAACCACACTGTAAACTCTAGGTATAGTCCACATCTCACTAGGTCTTGCTGTATTTATAATTGCTTCTATCATCTAAGGAAACTAGGAGAGGCTGTCGTCAATAATAAACCCTGAAGCTAATGCTATTGTCAGTGCAATAAATTCCTCCCTATCATATTGATGGAGGGACAGGTTCATGTCATAAACAGTGTTGGTGGTGCAGGAGGAAAAAGTAGGCGAATAGCAAGGGAAAGGCTGCACTACCAGAAGCTGGAAGTGAATTATGTTCTGGGAAGTTGTTTACATCCGAAGTTGTTTACATTCGTTATCCTTTCATGATACCCAAGTTACCATCAGCCCTCAGAAATACAATCCAGACCTTTCTAGCTTTCAGTGCTTTGAGCTTTTAGGACATATGTTCCAGCAAATTAAAACCAGTTGAAGAGAAAAGCTTGGGTCTGCTCTTGGCAACAGGATTAAGAAAAGAACTCAAGCACTCCTTCTAGCAAAAGGGGAGCCATAGCCAAGACTTGCAAATATGCTGTCATCAGCTTTTATATCCAGACAGTTTCTATGATACTCTCTGGAGTGTGGCTTCCTTCCCGTTCACTGTAGGGGAGAATCAATAATAATCAATATGTGTTAGTATTTGCAAGCATCTTAGGGTTTTTTGCATGTGGAATGACTAGGGAAGAAGGCTCTTATAATAAAGAATAACACACATCACCATAAAACTGCCCATACTTCTTGTGCTGCTTCTAGGAGTTCCGTATAAAAAAGCCAGCATACCATGGGTCCACCAGCCCCCTGTGGTTTTCCATCAGTGTAGCTCCTATTTCTGTGAAATTATTCATATGTTATTGAGAAGAAGATCCAACAAATACAGCCACAAAGGGGTGATTGTTCTCTTGAAGAGCAGAGACATTGTTCTTCAGTATAGGTTTTGTGGACTCTTGCTTTCTTCCTGTCCTTTCTCTTTTCTATTGTGCTGGTGATCTCAGTGTGAAACTGTGCCCTACCATGTGTCTATATCATACAGTTTCAAACAGAAGTTGTGTTTTCTTCAGAAGACAAGACAAACGGGTGCAATTTTTGTTGAATATCTATAGACTGCAGTAAAGACAAGAGAACAGCAGCTTTCCACATGTTACAAATCAACCTAACTCTCTCTTCAGTAGAGTCATAAAAACTTAAACTGGGGTAAGTAGCTTTTTCTCTTTAGTTCTCAGTCATGATTGCTGTTGAGCACCCAGAAATGCTGCTGACCTGAAGACTAAGTTCCTTATTTGTTTCTTGAAGTAAATCTAATGATTTCAAGGAGGGGGAAATGTATCCTGCATATTGTACAGTCTTAGTCTTTTTCCCCCCATTATTGTACACAGATAATCCTTTGCTCCTAATTAAATCATGATTTTACAAGCTATGCTAGGAAACTGTTGAAAAGATAATCATAAACTATCAATTTAATTAATGAAAGGCATATGAATGTAGATTTTGTGAACAATAACAACCAAGAGGCTGTCCTGATGTCGACGAGTTCCTGCAAACTGCTGACTTAAGCTATGAGTTCAGTCTTCCTGCTTAGAAAAGCCATCTGTCCATGGAAACTTTTCTGAGTCTGGAAAGTGACACCTGCCCTATGAATAGGAGGCAGTAAGAAATTGCACCTCCTTGGAATATTTTGCCTCTAAAAAACATTCAAAACACAGGAGGTCAAAGCTGCAATTGTATTAATAATAATGTGCATAGCTACATCTTATGTTGAGATGACCCACTGCAGAGAGACATGAGGTCTATCTGGTATTTATACACAAAGGAGTCTATTTGCTGGAGTGTGACACATCTTTTGGAAATGTCTGTGCTCAGATTTCTTGGGAAATCAGCTCCTTCCAAAGAGATTGTGGCTTTATTAAATTCAAAACGGGTAGGATTTCTGGAGGAAAGCTCGGGAAGGGCTCCTGAGAGGATTTTAAAGAAAAGTTTTGAAGAAAAAAATGTACTTCTTGGCTAAGGAAATAGAAGATATTCTAGTTGAAAAGGAGAGGAGGAAAGCAGAATTAGAGAAAAAAAGGGGAAGTCAAGAGGGAGATGAGGATCTTGGGAGAAACTGAGGACAGGCAAAGATCTGAGCCAAAGTTTGGGAAGCGTCTGTTGAGTGTGAGCAGGCTTAAGAGCAGGGTCATGATCAGGGGATCAGGGGCTTTGGACATAAAGGTGAGCAGCTTGAAGTTAGTACTGATAGTTGCTAGTGCAAAACAAAGGAGTAGGGCAGAAGTAAAAGGATTGAAGCAGTAAGAGAGGACTGCTGGTGATGATGTTTTTTGTGTGTTGGAGAAGGAGAAAGGGATAAGAAAAAAGGATTGAAGCAGTAAGAGAGGACTGCTGGTGATGATGTTTTTTGTGTGTTGGAGAAGGAGAAAGGGATAAGAATAAAGAATTGAAGAGTACAGTGGAAGTGACAGCAACAGAGAGGAAGAGAGTTTAGTGGGAGACTGAGGAGGTGGAGGGTAGGAGAGACGAGCTGGTATCCATCTTGGGGCACATTCAGAGCAGGAGCAGCAGAGGGAAAATAAAATATGGTATTTGGAATAAAATGGGGATGGAGAAGTCAGCAAACGCATAACAAGATACTTGTCTCGGGCATGGCTGGAGAGGTAGTACTGGATAGATGGAGAATGCTGGTACACAGATATGGGGAGCATTTCCAAAATGCCTGATGGGTTTGCTCTGTTGATTTTTGCTGAGGTTTATGCTGCTTAAGATTCTTGGAAAATATGCGCTGATTATCATAATCATCTGCCTAAAGGTACAGATATGCACAGAACAGAGGAGAGTGCAGAGAGGGGAGAAAAAGGCCAAGAATAAAACTCTACACATTTAAACAGAGTGGGAGAGGGGAGAATGAGGATACAGAAGGAGCAAAAATCAAAATACATAACACAGCACAGTTATTGAAATAGAGGTAGAAACTTCAGAGCTGCAGATTTTTTCCATATAGATGTGAGCTTGCAAGGTACAAAATTATTGTAAGTGATTCTAAATTATGATTAACTTGACAGATTGATTATATTTGATTGTGTTGATTATGGCTATTAAAATAATTTTTCTTTGATGAAAAAAATATATCCTCATACTTTAATTGCAAGTATCCAAAACGCACATTTAACAAATTGCATATGTCTTTTGCTGAAGAGTTCTCGTCTAAGCGTGTTGGTGGGGGAAAACAAACAGGTTCCAAACATAGCTATTTCTTATGGGGTGCTTTGAATGAACTCTTTTCTGGAGAACTGTAAGGATTCATGTATGGTTAGAAGATGGTAGGAGCCCTTAGTCTGACAACATCTTACTTGTTTGCTCCTCCCTGGAGTAGTATAGGCTACATATAGATCATTCAGAGGAAACAGTCTGCTGTCATGTAGAATTAAATGTCTAGCTGGTTCAGATGGGTCTTTTAACTAGTTTTGCTGGAGAAACTGAGAAATGTGTATGTTGTGTTGGGGAATGTCTCATGTAAAAAGTGAAACGCCCCAGTCTGTCCCTGGGGTGTTCAAAGACGCAAACCAGTTTGGTAGGTCCTGACCAAGGAAGCTTTGAATTCCTTCTCTGACCAGCTCATTCTGTGCCGAGGGAAAATCTCCCTGTATCTTCGAGCCTGGAGCCTTGTTTTGCTAGGAACCATCCAAGTGCTGTATTCGGATGTAATCCCCACCCTCAAAAAGTTTCAGTCAAAATTAAGAATTGAGACAATGCGTGGGAGAGGAAACAGGATGACCTGGAGATGGTCAAAAAATAAGATAGCTGCTAAGATTAGCACAGAGATTTACTTTAAAAAGAAAAAGACAATTTTGTATCACTTCTTTGCACTCAAATCTCCACACTCCTCCTCTGCAGCCTTTTTCTGAGCATTTCTACATATGCTATGCCACACTGACTCCCGAAGTGCAAGTTTGGTCAGAGAGACCAAAGGAAATTCTTATTCATTAAGCATTTAGCATAATTAAGTGTTAAATTTTTTTTTTACTAAAAGAAATATTGATTGTAAAATTTAAGGCAAATGGGCAATTATCAATGAAGTAGCAATTAATTACCATCCTGTACCAGGTCTGGAGCTTTGCCATGCTTGGGACTATGTTCATGAAAGCACTGCACTTATTTATTTTCTAATTTAAAACACACAGGCCTCCATTCAGAAATTTGCAGAGTCAAAATCCCTAAATCAGTCCAAACTATATGGTACAGCAATTATTTCTCCCAGAAAAGTACACAGTAGACTTGAGTTCTCATTCACAGAAGAAAATTTCACACAAGTCACTGTAATTTTCCTGTATGAAACAGCTTTAGTTTTATGAAGGTAATCCCTGATGGAAGCTACTACCTGGTAACTTTTTCTCTCATGCTTTTTATTTGCTAACAACGAATGTGCACTTTTTGTTTAAAAGCATCTCTTATAGTTGATGCTCTCTGTGTTACTGTATGCTGGGTTAAAGAAGCATCAAGTTCTGAGATGTTTCATGAGACTGGTATTTGTGTTGCATATGTCTTGAGCTCTTCCACCGCCAGGGAATGAAATCTGTTCAAAGAGTTTGCAAATAAATGCTGTGTTGCGGTGGTATCCAACGCATTCATTCACATCGAGCTCCGGATCTGTCATTTTGAAAGACCAGGAACATCCCTATTGAAAAATGATCAAAAATAAATCTCTGGAGTCGTCATATAGCTCTACTATGATAGTAACTCTTTTAGCAATCAAATTTTATGTTAGCTCGGGATACACTAATGTTTGCTGGTCACCTTCTAAACCACTTGTATAATGTGAAGGATCCTTGTGCTATCTGTAGCAGTGCCTTGAATATTGCTGGAAATTGTGTTGGCAACTCAGTAGGTGGCACTTTCTTCTAAAATCTGTATCCTATATTTTGCTTCAGTGGCCCTCTTTCAAATCCATTGTGACTGTAGGTATTAAAGATCTCACCTAAATTTTACAGTAGATGAAATGTTGGGAAAGGCAGAGGGAAGAGAAAGAAGCTAAACACTTCACAGCTGAGTGTCTAAAATCAAGAACCAAGCCTCAAGAAGATAGTAGCATTTCCAGCTGTGTTGACTCTGACTGATTGCTGAGTTCAGTGCTTGCCCCTAGCATCTGTATCCTAGCATCCCTAGCAAATCACCTGTGCTATACATGGTCTGACTTTGTCCCTCAGCTTTGAAAGTCTTTTTCTTTTCATAGTAGCTACAAGGAGAGAAAGGAAAAAGAGGGGAAAATGGAAAAGAAGAGAAGGCAGGAAGAAATGATGACTTAAAAAATGAGTAGTTGGAACAGGTATTTCTTTGGGAAGAAAATAAGTTGCCTGTGGTCTAAAGAATGCAAAATATTTTTGTAGATTAGATGAACAGCAAATATACTACATGATAATGCTGATAGGAGGTGGGACAGAGCAGATAAAATTCATGTGTTTCTAAAATTCTTCTCAATTCATGAATGTTTTCCCCTGTGATTTTTGAAAATCTGGAATATTTTGCATGTGTGTGTATGTATAAAATGTTGAAATAGTACATGTGCCCAAGTGACTTAGGAGACCAAGAGCAATTTCAGCAAGACTTAGGCTATATTTCTCTGACTGTCTGTGGGATTAGATGTCTGTCACTTTTTGATATTTGGACTTTGACTCTTCCATTATTGAATATGCTTCTGGAAAACAGGTTCTAAATCTTTGTAGAACTATCTGCTTTTCTATCTGTTTACCAAATTGCCATAATTTCCCACAAATTTCTTTAAGGAAATGAGATAAAGGTTTTATATATGTGTGGCATTTTCTAGGATCTGGAAATGACTTGGTGATGTGGAAGGTATGTTTTGTTTGGATGTTTTTGTTTTCATCGAGAAATGATCCTGGGCAGCAGGCATTGAGTGGTTTTCTATCCACTCAATTACTGCCTTGGCAATTAGCTCCATTGAGACTTCCGGAGTGTGAGAGCTTAATTAAGAAGTACCTCAGTGATATCTTTAACCATTTCTTTCCCTCTCCTGCATTCATGATCTTTGATTTTAAATTTTTGGTTTTATGTGATACTTCTAGCTTGAGGAACTCCTTTGAGCAGTAGGTCATAACTTGGTATATGTAGAGGATTATCTAAAGCCATAAACTATCTAGATTTTTATTTTCCTGGAGGTTTGTATTCCACTCTTTCCTTTCATGTGAGTTTTGACCCATTGTATTTGATTCATGTAATTGCACTCTCAAGGCCATGGGCCTTGGTTATTCCCATTAACCTTGTATTCAGAATATGCTTCTGAAAAAGTTCTGTTTGACTTCCTGACAACAGTTAAACTTGTCGTACATTTTCCTTAAACCACTACATGACAAGGGATCCATTCAGGCAGAAGGTTCTATAGTTACCACCAACATTTTAAGATTATTGATGTCTGAAGAGAGATGCTTGCATAACCATTGTTTTTAGGAAACACCGATGATCCATGACTCTACCTGAAATCAATAGGAGTGAAAAATGTGTGGATCCTCTGCTACTCGAGCTATTTTGGTTCAGGTACCTTAAATATACCTCCATTTGAATATGTTGTCAAGGTCTTTCCTTTACAGCATATAATTATTTTTGCTCAGCTGTTAAATTGTGTGGGGTGAGAGGGTGAAGGGCAGCACAGATATGTTTAGATCTATGTTAGTTTGCATGGTGTCCATTTACTGAGGACAACTGATATAATAGTCTTATTTCTGAAAATAATTAAGGCATTCACAGCAAGGGGTACAGGCTGCAAGGGAAATTGTCCAAGCTAAACAATTAGGACTTCCATGGACAGCTAACTCCCTCCCACAAATTCAACAGACCCAAAGATGAATACTAATTAGGAGAAAGTATGTGCCAGACACTCAGCTGGTGGAAATGGAAATCATTCTCTTCCCTGCAGTGCTGCCAGGTTCGTTTACATCAGACGAGGGTCTGACCGAATGTCCCAGAAGACGTTGCAATTCATATGGAAGATGAGTATAAGAGGACCTGGACCCTGGGACCATAAGTGGATGCTGACTCTGGCAGCAGAGCTGCCTTCAGAACTTCATCAAAATCGACTTTCTCACCGCAGTTATGCCTTTGAACTGTCCTGGACACATCACAGCGTACAATAAATGACTGTAGTCAGCAGTAGTAGACTAGGGAGAAAGTAATTAGGTGCTGAGTATATGGTTAAATAGCACCTTCTTTTCTCCTCTACCTATTGGTTCAATTTAACATACTATACATGTATCTTTTAAGATGAAATTACCTGAACTAATAGGTAACATTTTTCCCTATAAGCATTCATGAGCAGACTGTTGCTCATGTTTTCTAAGGCAGAACTGAGACTGTCAAATGTTTGCTAATAGAAAAGTTAATTTTGGAATGAAGCGTAGGTGTTTGTAACATCTGCTCAGTCCCCTGACTAATGTCTTGTTGTCAGCTGATTCTCCATACACTTTGCCAATCATATTTGCACCCTAAAGAACTGGCTGAGCAGACATACCCCGACAGAAAACAAAACTCAGCTGCATATTTCTCAACTCCTCTTTCATGGTTTTGAAGTACCTTTAGGAGGAAATCACTCTTTTCATGTATTCCTGTTCTTTTTACACTGACAATTCTGCACCACCAATGTAAGGAAGGAAGACTGTCACTTCAGTCGCATAGCCCTTAATCCTCTGGTAGTTTTGCCTAGAGGGGCAAATTTTTAATTTGCAGATTCAGTCTAAAACACTGTGACTTAGTAAATCATTTTGAGCACCATAAACTACCCCTTCCTAGTGCTAATCTAGAAAGTGTTAAGCTCTGTGGCTTGTCATCAGCTGTGGAGAAGTGATAGCTTTTTATCTATAAATCATGCTGATCCTCTTTCTGTACTGAGATTTGTGATGAGCTCAAGCTCAGAAGTCCATTTGGAAACAGTTGAGTTGTAATATGAAGGACAACTATGGGCCACTGGCACTCGAAAACCTAGACTGCTATTATTTCACTGGGTTTGTTAACAGCCAGTTTTTCTACTAAATCACCGCTTTATGTTGCCTGAAAGCTATAGCACTGAAAATATCACCCTCTGAATGGCTAGACGAATGCAAGAGAATGGTGCTCTCCGCCCAGTGTGTGTGACTGGATAGATCATCTGCCCTAGAGTCTATGTTTTTGTTCTAGCTCTCCATGGTCACTGAACAACTGATTTTATAAACGAACTGGTCCTTAAATATCAGGACTATGTACTTCTTCTTGTGCTATTTTAAGGGGAAAATGTTGGCTAAAGTGGAAGATTCTTAATTAAGAAATTGTTTTTGAAAGTCATCTGTGTTTTATGCATGTTTTATGAGCAGTAAATCTAATATAGGCTCAGGTTTGGCAATTTTGTTATTATTCTAAATACTCATTGTACAATTCAGAATTGGCCCGGGATTAGAACGAAACGCTGGCCTAAGCTCTTGGAGGGGTTGCAGGGGCCTTGGGTCCTGTGCCTTCCATTGAAAATGGTGCAAGTGATTATATTCCTTGCAGTGCTTTGAAAATCTTGCCTGAAATTCTGCCCCAGAGTGATATAAAAGCTTCTTTCAGAGAACTTTAATTCACACCCATATGCCACTGAATTATCGAAGAGTGTGGAAAATTGGTTGCTTGGGTATAGTGGCAGTCCTCTGTCAATAGGGAATTTGGAAACAGGTGATAAGACTTCAAAAGCAGGCTTTGATGTGGAAAAATGAGTTTTGTTTCTTTGTTTTTGTTACAGTTAGTGTTGAAAGAAAGGGGCTTTTTTTTTTTTGCCGTTTTTTCTTTTCAATTTCAGACAATACAGAATGGACACAGTCCTATGTTTGGTGGCTAAATTGGGGCCAGTAAAAGGTGCTGGTGTTGCAGGAGGGGTGTCTTAGGAGGTCTGTTTAGTCCCTCACTGGTCTGATGTGATGGCTCACCTCTGTTCCCTGCTCCCTTTTTGTCTTTTGTCTGTCAATTTACAAACTTTACTTTTAAGGACTTCTGGTAATGCCCACCTCTCGCTGTTGTTTGCTCAGTGCCTGGCAGAACAGCCTGCCAACGTTGTTTGGGGCCTCTAGGCGTTTCTACGCCAGAAATAATAGTCTTGACATTTCCTTTGTTCTGGGTAGCTGCATTTCTGCATTAAGAAAAGTAAGACTCATACTGTCTTTTTTTAATGAGCTTTGCTTCATGACTGCTGATAGTGGTGCCCTGTGTATATGAGTATTTCATATTATGAAAAGAAGAGTACCCTGCAAAAATTACCTTTGCAGAAAGGTGCCTGATTTTTAGAGTGTTTGCTTTCTAAAAAGTGGATTCAATGTACAAATCCTTTATGAGGCAGGTCTATGAGATTTGCAGACCCCAATGCTTCCATGAAGGGCTTGCGGAGGGGACTATATTTAGATTTTCATGGTGCAATTCCATCTGAATATTAATTGAATTATAATTAATACTAAAACTTTGTGAAATATTCACTGTGAAACAAAAATAAGAATGCAATAAAAATATGCCTTTTTCTCTTCCAAGCTTCAGCACTTCTGAAGAAAGGCAGTGACGCTTAAAAATTGTTTGCATTTGCAAATGTTGTGTGGAATGAACTCTGAGGTTTTCATACAATCATGCCTTTAGTGGAAGTAGTAAAGCAGTAATTCATGATGTACCTGTATGTTTTGTTATGAGTTGGTTAGGCCATAGGTTTATACAGTCTTTTTTTCCCAAATAGGTTTATAGAGTCTTGTGGACTTGTGAGAATAACAGGAAGATTCTGAAAGGAAGAGAGACGGCTATTGGTGCCCTTCCGAGACAGCGAGCAGAGCTGTTCCAAAAAAAGATGAGAATCTGCTGAGGTAAGGCCATTTGGGGGGAAATAGAGACCTCCAGAATTTACCTGATCGGCAGAACTCTTCTTTTTCCCTTACCTGAGATATTATAGCTTTACCTTTTATGGAATGTGGATATTCCCAAATGTGATTTACTGCTGCCTTTCATATGGCTGTGCTATGCGGAGACTGGCTTATTTTATCCAGGTTTCTAACTAGCACTGCGGCAAAGTGGGTCTGTTTACGCTGTGTTAAATATCCTTATTTAATGGCAGCAATAGAGTCTGAAAGCTTTATAAAAATACACACACTGTGTAATTCTAGCAGCACAATATTTAAAGGGAGAACTGAGACATTACTCTAGGATGATGAATTCCGAAAGTGCAAGTCTCGACTTAGATTTGCAAGTCCAAAGGTAGGAAATGCGGTTAAACTTTGATTTCCCTCTCCTCCTCCAAAGCTCTTGAATCTAGCAGTTCCCACAGAAGCCTCTTAAAATGGTTCCACTCATTCACTGGGTGTGCAACACTTCAGAAAATCAGGTCAGTTCCTTAGGTTTCCAAATACAGATTTAGGATCCTAAATATAAGCATGTTATTCAGAAAAAAATTGGCTTCTCTTTAAATAGATTGAGAAGCTATAATCAGATCCACTTGACTTATTCTATTTCCAGCTCTTATGGAGGTCAACAACAATTGTATTTAGTTCCTGCTTTATATGTAAAATTGTCCTTCCTTGTAGGCGAGTAGGTGTGATTCTGTAAGTCAGTCCCTCCGGTGACTTGCTTTTCCTTATTAACATAATGGGCTATTTTTCTTCACTCCCAGCAGTCCAGGAAGAACTTCCTCAGCTCTGCCTAAGTGTGGAAAGCTGTGCCTTCCTTCCAAATTAAACCTTCTCAAGGTCCTCTCTCCAGATTTGTTCCTCCTGAGAAGTCCTAAGAGGGAGTACGTATTTCTTACCCTCTCATTCAAGTTATCTTAACCCAAACCAAAGTTTAATAGCAGGGTTGGCAGCCCCTTTCCAGCCCCACTCCAACTGCCATTCTAGGCTTTGTCCTCTCTCAACCCACATATTAATCCTAACCCTAAACCTTGGCTTAGGCTGAGCCTAGGACCCCCCGCCACGGCCCAGAGGAAAAACCTCTCAAGGGACAACTGTTTTGGCAGCCTGCCCCTTCCTTGGTCTGTCCCTTTTCGGCCCCACTCCTACTGCAGCCCTTGGCTTTGTCTCTCCAGCTCGTACCTGAGAGGAAAATTGCAAAACCGGTAAAGCATGACGTCGGGTGAGGTCCCTGGGGAGAGCTTTCTCCCAAATAGGCAAAGCGACCGTGACTAGCCCTGTAGGAATCTGGCGTCAGTACGGACACAACTCAGGTAACTGGGTGCTAATGTCCATTGGGAATTTACCTGGGAAAAAGGAGTACTTTGCTGACCCAGAGCCATTGAAGCTTTTTACATGCAATGAAGTCCTCTGTCAGCGTTGTGTGAGCATGCCGGAGCTCTTGCTTTGCTCTGCAGAGCCGTTTCTGAGATTGACTGTCCCTCAAAATCAGCGAGGCAGAACCCGCTTTCCCCATGACTGCAGGAGGCCCGACACAACTACTGTAAAAAAAGCTACAGTGGTCTTTATCAGTGGCAAACGACTGCTCCTTCAGCAGTTCCAAAAAAGAGCTCCTTGCAGAGAAGCAAGCTCCAGGCTGATGAGCTGGAGCTCAATGTTGGGTGTGAAGCAGAGTCTCAGGAAGACAGAGTGCACTGGCAAAGCAACCCAGGGAAACCTACTCCTGTGCCAAACTTGGGATAATTAGAATTTCATTGTAATGTACCGTCAATTCCATCTCTTAATCTTCCAAACAGGAAGTTTCTCCAAAAGAACAGAATTTCTCTGCTTGCTGTCTGTTGCACGAATGGGTCCAGATGATTTAAAACAAAAATTAATCATTTTCAAATTTCTGAACCCACTGAGTGCAAGTCAGCATCTTCCTTTTAACTGTTTTATGGAGAGTCTTGGGATCACTTAGCAAGAAATTTTTTTTTAAGTTTGATCAAGGCCAATTTATCCCCAGCACTGAACCTATTAATTTGTAACTGCAAAAATAACTGATTTCCTGGCTGCCAGCTTACAGTACTTCAACCAATGCACGTAAAGAAGATTGGATCAGTATTTACCAAAACTAGAAGTCCATTTCTTCAGTTGTGTGTACACATCTTTGTTGCTTTCATAAGACCTCTGGTTTTCCATTAATGTGAGTAAAAGAAGAGTTGGAACCAATGGGTCAGATCCTTAAACAGTATAAATTGGCATGGTTTCATGGTTTCATAGCTGTTCTCTCTGAATTTTCACCTGACTGTGCTGTATTGACCTCAGCCCTAGATATCTTAACCATCAGGTACAGAAGTGATTTGTGAAGTTTAAAAACATATCTCAACCCCTATTTGCCCCCCTCCAGTAATGGCAAGTGAGGCATGGTTTCTAAAGGGAATGTCGATGTTTCATTTTAGTTAGCTTAAAACGAACTAAAACCAGTTTCTCAGAGTGTGGGAACCTGCCACATAAGGGTGAAATTAAAACATTCGTCATGGCTTTCGTGAAAAGGAATGCACTTGGCTGTTGACTCACATTATTCCTACTAATGGAAGAATAAAAACAATGTATTTTTTTTTGTAGGGATAGTATGGATCAGCCCTCTCAGAAGTAGGGATTTGCTTCTACTCAGGCCTGTCAGTTGAGAGTTAGCCATTTGTTTCTTTTCATTTTTTGTTCTGCAGCCCTGTCCTGAGGTACGGCATGGGTGAGGGGGAGAAAGGTTTGGCTGCCTCCGAGGCTCAGGAACAGCCCCAGGCGAGGGGAGGGCAGAGCGTTACAAAAGTTTAGCTGTCATGAGCTGGATAGGGGCCGTGGTGGAGGGTTTGTGGCTGTCCTTGCAGACTGGGTGGTAATGCTCAGGAATTTTCCACTGAAATAGATTTCAGTTAAATAAATTTGCATGTTCAGGAAAATCTGATTTTTACTCCCCTTCCTATTACCCTGAGAAAGGTTCAATTTGGTTGAAGTGTTTTGATCTTCTCTCAGAGAGACGGCAATTGAAGTATCGCCCTTCTGATCCGTTTGAAATGAATTAGAAAGGGCTCAGCTTTATCAAGCTGAAATCAAACAGCTAAGTTCGGAGGTGGTTTGATTTTATGTGGTAGAAGGTCAGTGCTTGGTGGGGGTTGTCCTGTGCCTTCCTTTGGCTCTCGCTTGCTTTTACAGTCTAGTTAGAGTTCACGCTGTATTTCCCATGATGCAGAACCAAGCTACGCCATGGGCTGATGTAATCGATATCAGTGCTCGCTCTCAATTTGGGGCAGAGAAAAAAATGCTACGTTCCAGCTGTACCCAACTGCTCTCCGCTTGCTGGGAGAGGAGGAGAAGATGCCTCAAATTCTCCCGCGTTTCTCAGTGTGTACCGTCACTTAGGGCTTTGGAAGAGGGCTGAGACTTGCCTGCCCCTCGCAGGGAGGGAGCAGACGTGACCTGCGCGCTCCTTTCTGCTTGGTTTGCCTCGCGTGGCGCTGCGTTCGTTCCTACCGCCGTTTGGCCCGGAGCCCCTTTGCAGTGGGCGGAGAGCTGAATGCTGACGGAAAGGAGGAAGCAGAAAGCAGCACCAAGAGCAGGAGCGCTTTTCTGCAACGGTTATTTCCTTCCTCTCGCTTTTCATTCAGCCCTAACAACCCTTTTGTACCTTACTGTACAACGGTGCCCCTTGTCCTGGCACCAGCAGGTTCGCTGGTGGCGGCAGCAGAGGGACTGGTCGTGGCAGCCCGCGAGCGGCAGCTGCTGGCACGGGGCAGACGGGGCTGTCGGCACGCATTAGCACGCAGCCAGCAGCCGGCCTGCAGAGAGCTGGAGACACGGAGACCGTGCACAGCTGTTCTGAGAAAAGGTGCCGCTGAAAACTTTAGAGAAATGGGCAGCTAGTAAGTTTTATTAAAAAGATCACTAGAATTATTTCTGTAGCATTTTTAATGTTACTTTCAAATTGCAGTTGGCCGTTATTTACTTTGTGTGGTTTTTTGCCCTTTGCTATGTTTGGCTCTGTTTCTGTTCAGCTTAAACCATAAAGTGTGTTTTGCGCAAGGCAATGAGAATGAATTTGACCCACTCAGCTGGCATCAAGAAAATTCAGTTAAACCCAAAGTTGAACATCAACAGCATGTGAGATATCACACAGCTTCCTAGTAACGGTGTCTTCCAGTATCCTCAGAAATAGCTGCGTGTTATGGGGTTAGAAGCTCCGTTACTGTCCTCCAATCTAGCTGTTTCAGCATTACAGTAAGGAGCTAAGCTGCAGAAGAAGTATCCCTACAAATTGAGGAGTCAAACCATTTCACAGCAATAGGAAACATGTCATTTCCCTAGAAATGTGTGCCTTTTTTTCCTTTGATATGTGTATAATGTATTTTCACCTTACCGACTTCACCTTCCCTTGATGCCTTTGCCCCCCTCCTTGTTTTGCACATGGCACCTAGATGGGACTATACCCTGCGACCGATAAAAAGCCTTTTCTTGATTGTAACAGCAGCATGTTAGTCAAAAGCAAATCCTGACAGCACACAGGTTGTGTAATTTCAGAGGGGGAAAAGGGTCTTGTGAACATGGTTAAACTTCCACTCCAAAACGAAAAGAACTTTTTTGAACTTTTAGGCCCAACACTTGTAATTCTTACAAGGGACATCTCATTACTGGAGAAAATGAGAATTGGGGATATTCTTCCCCAGAGCTTAAAGCTAAAAATTGCAGCATGACTTAGAAAATGATCTGATCTCAGCCAGTTTGAAAAGCAGAATGACAGTAGCTCTCAGACATTTCTTCCACCCCAAAGGAAGATTAAAGCCAAATGTCATTGACAAACCAGTAATTTTTACTGGCTCCCCTGTTCCAAAGAGAAGCTCTTTCTCTAGTCTCTCCTCTACCATTACTCGACCATGAAGTTTCAACCAAGTAGCATGCTTCCTTTAGGGAAATTGGTCTAATATCTCTTATTAGTCTCATAGGCTCTAATCACTAATTTAAATGTTTGAAAACAATTTAAGAATTTCAGCTGAATAATTTTACATAAATTGAGTATTATCCCAGATTGTGTTCACACAGTCAGTACTTCCCCCCCACCTCTTTCTCTCCCTCTCTCCCTTTTTACAGTAGTAGCATCTTTAAAGGACAGGAAAACTGCAGTTCAAGTATCTAAATAAGAGAATCACTTAAACACGGCTCAGTCAAGTTAGTTAACAAAAAGATGGAGTTGCATGCCCTGATCTTTGTTCTCCTTGCATGGCATTTCCAGCCCAAGCTGACTTTTCTCCCGTCAGTTCCTGCTGCTGCTGTTTGAAGCTTACAGTATGGTCTCGCCCTTTGGGGTGTTTGATCTGTGGATTCTTCTCTGCATTTTAAAACTGCTCCTAATTTCAGCTTGAAGTTTATGATGTTATTAATGACAAGTGCTCTACGCAGAGTACATGTGTAATGATTGTCTTTCAAAGGATCTTTTCCCTTGTATCAGAAACCTAGAGAGTGACATTTTAATGTTTTTTTTAAAGAACTGTCTCCAGCTGGAGAATGGCTCTGAATGTTAGATGAAAGGAGGAGCTGCCTGAAGGACAAATCAGCCCTCCCTCCCCTTTCTTCACATTAGTTAAGGATCAATCATCAAAAGCTCTTCTCCATTAGAAATCTGCGTCATAAGAAAGTGAATTAGGATAGTAATAGTAATTGTATTAGATTCTCTGAAGCTGTGACATTCCATAGCAACTTCACAGCCAGTCTAGCTGCCGTGTCATCGGTCTATCAGAAATAACATGGCTAGCTCTAATTCAACAGGGATCTTCACTCAGAGAGGAGCAGCGATGTCAGAACAGCACGAAGCATAGCTTTCAGTGCAGGGCACAGGAAAAGCACTTGTTTTCTTAAAGATCAATGGTATTAGTAAAGTCATTGATCAATGGTATTTGTAGTGGGAAAGTAGCTATTGATCTTTTCATTATATTAATTTTCAGCTCATTTATTATCCTGCATAAATGGATAAAAATGTTCTCTATATTACTATCTAGGGATTATATTAGTCTTTGCCAACAGGCCTGAGTGTGGACCACTAGGCAGCTGTATCACTCCGAGCAGAGCCAAGAAAGAAACTGCACCTTAGAAACTCGTGTTTTCCACAAAGTCAGACTCTGTCCGTGTTCTCCACTACCTCTGGGTGGTCTGAACTAAAAAATTTTACTTTAGGTTTCTAAAAGGCTGAACTTGGGTATGTGGCTAAGACAGAGTACATCTCCAGAACAGCAAACTGTTGAGCCAAAGCCACCTTTTCACTACGGTGATCTGCGCAGAAGAGCTACCAGCCACCTTTTCTGACCATCAATTACAAATCCTTGTGCCAGCTCATTTCTCCTGTCCTTCTCACTATGTTTATACATGGGGAGATACCCGGCACCCATCCTTGTCCTCTGCGTCCGTGAATGTCAAGATGAGGAAAGCAGGCTTCAGGGAGGAACTTTGCTATTGCTCATGTGTCTGTGCCAGCATATTGGACTGGTCCATGATTTTCTGATTTTAATGAGTCTGGATCTCAGCCCAGGCTCAGACAGTCACTGCTGTGAATTCAGATGAATTTCTTTTCCTGCACATATTTTATTTTCTGTAACCCAGGAAAGTAGTTTAAATCACATCCAGTCATGCGACAGAATAATTTTATTGATGTGAAAGCTTCTTCAAAGCAGTTAGAGACGGGTGTGAAGACACCAGATCTGATTTGTCATTCTTTCTGTTTAGATCCTTGAGAAAAGGGGATTTGGATGTTGTGACCTGGGCCTGCCTTTTGCATGGGTCTTAGGCTAAAACTTCAGCTTTGAACACTAATGAAGTTCAGAAATTCAAAACTGGAACTGAGCTTTCTGATAGAAGCTCACCTCCAGCAATGCCCTCCTGAAGAAATATAACAGATCTTTGGCTATTCCTAAGTGCAGTGGACAATATACTATCTTAGCATAAAACAAACTGGTTCTTAAAATTTTTAGGTTTCTTAAAGGGCACCCGGACAATGCTGGTGCAGAACACTTTTCCCTTTCCATGCCTACATGGACTTCTGTTATTGTGTCTCAGGCTCCTGCTGTTTCCCATTCAGGCTGCATCCTGTGAACACAGCAGAAGCAAGGAATGACCTGACCATAGCAGCTTCATACAAAATAGAAATACCAGGGAATAAACTAAGAGCCTTATAAATCCATGCGATGTTGAACTTCAATGAGATAGTACAATGTGTGAGGGGGGGAAAAGCTATTTTTTCCTAATTAAAAAGAAACGCTATACAAACACTGAAAGTGTGAGGCTGAATCAAGAATCTGCAAAATATTTCTTGAATAATGGTTTTATTTGATTACATTGACAGGGTTTTGAAATAAGATTTCATGTCACTTTGTTGTCTCTGCTTTTATCAGGGTATTCTTAGCTGTACTGGAGCTTGTAATGAGCAGTTATTAAAAAAATCCTGTGCTCATACTGAGACCTTTCTCCCAAAGTGATAATCAATTATTTCTCACCATGAAAAGTGAAAAATAAAAGCTGAGGATTCTAGTCTGGGTTTTTTCGAGCATTCACTGGGCCATGTTTTCCACCAGCAGACCTCGTTCAGGTATCGTCACCAAAAAAGAGGTGCAGAGTTCTGGCAAACAGCTGCCATTAATGCACACGCACACATCCAGCAGCGCTCTGATAGAGCTCGGCTCGAGGGCTGCCCTGACTTCAGCCAGCTTCGGATCACTTCCAGCATGCAGGTAAATGAGACCGTCCCCTCAGTGAAATCACGAGCCCAGTAATCTTGCTTCTGCTTCCCTTCTTCCCTAAAACCACCCAGGGGTTTCCAAGAGAGGGTGCCGTTATCAGGGCCCGGAGCAGAGCTCGCCTGTCTTTCTGTGGCCTTCCCCGCAGGGCTGCGCAGCAGCCACCTCCTTGCACGCGGCTGCGGATGCCACGCGCTGCCCTGCCGAAATCCTGACGTCCAGGCTGGTTTCAGCCCTGTTTCAACGGACCCTGTCATCGCCTACGTTTATGGAAAACTTCTCATCTTTAACATGCTTAAAAACCTTAGCTTACCTAATAACATGGAAGTTATTCCCATTTTGCAGCAGGGAAATCAAGGAGAGGAATGAAAGCGTGGCCTGTATTTCTCCTTCTGCTTAGCAAAGTGAGCTGCTGAGGCGAGCTGAAGGCTGGCACCGGTGGGATTACAGCTGCTCCCTACCTACCAACAGCTATCGACAACTGTAATGGCCAAGGGCTTGGTTTTCTCTTTCGCTTTGGGCTTTTTTTTTTCTTTTTTTTTTTTAAGCATTATCAGTTTTTCTTTGCTAAAAATGTATAAAAGATTACTTAATCTTTGGACTTGGAATACAATCCCTGAATCCGTGGCTGGGCTGAGCAGAAGCAGAACATGATCTGCTCATGCTGCTTCCTCTGGTGAGAGCAGGAGGAAGACCACCTATACGCTCTTAAGGCTGACAAGTAGCTGCCATTAAGATTAATGTAAAGTTTGTGTTAGTCTAGCTCCACTGCTGTTTAATAATTGGAGACTTCATATATTTTAACCTAGCCAAGCTTTCTGCAAAGCTTGTATCCTTGGGAATATACTTGCTGGTGTTGATTGGTCAGTGGTTATTCCAATTTCTAGCTGCTTTATTTTATACTCAGTAGCAACACCAAGTGTGTTAATTTGCTGATTTTGTGTTTTGTACTGGACTCAGAATAAATATATTTGTACTTTAAATGGGATTTAGAAACACTTTCTTTGCACCTGAGTTTCTAGTTCCTATATAGAATTCCTTTGGCAGTAATTTGGTTTCAGAACTGCAGAGATGCTAGACTTTCAAAAATAGTTTTTTGTTTTAGGGACAAGATAATAATATGTCTTCATTCTTTACGTGGGGCATTTGATCACGTGAAATTCTCAGTAGTGCCAGTGTCAGTTTTTCTTGTGAAAGGGACTGTGAGATGAGATCCACAATATCTAGATGTCTCATTGCGGAAAAACTGTGAAAAAAAAAATTTTTTTTTTTTCCAGAGACTTTAGAACAAACAGGTATATTTCAGTCTTTTTACTCCAACATTTTTTTCTATACCTTTCTCTCCTTTATAGATTGGGAATACAAAAAGATAGGGAGATTTTACTGGAGAGGATAATTAGACTTGGGGATGCAAGTATTATAATGTATTTAGCCATGAGAAAGAGGAGCTATTGTCTGTTTTATTAAATTTTTCTAACTAAGTAATTTTCTATTTTTTTAAAAAAGTTCTTCTCTACCAGGTCCTAAGCTCCCAGGTTCTGGTCCTCTCACCTGCTTGACTTTTTATGCATATCAGTAGAACCATTTACTCTAAAAGGACTATTTAGGCAATCAAATTAAGCATGTGTTTAAAGGCTTTGTTGGTTTAAAATGAAAATGGTCAGCAGCTGTTAAAAACAAGGCCTTAAGCCTTTATTAGAATGAGTAATTAATCTTCAGAGTTGATGAGAAGGGAAATATTAATTCACTGCTTTTCTGCCAGGTCTTAAGTGGCTTCATTTTGTCTAAATCAAAGTAATTAAAAAAAAGACTAAAAATGTAAAGTTTATTCAGTAGAGAATTTCATCTAGGCAGTCCTGGTCTGCCAAGTGAATGGATTTCAAGTAGGAACAGCATTCTCTCTGAAAGCCAAGTAAATATTATTGGTAGGATATTTTCTTCTAATCTTTTTGGAATTAAGAGTGGCTTTTTTTCTTAACTTTTGAATGGCAGGTTTTCAAGTTTCCTGCCAGACGCTGCTGTTATGTTCTGGGTTCAAAGCAGGTCTCAGTACTGATGCTAGATCAGGCTGACAGAACCTTTTGCAAATTGAGTTTGACGGAAATTAAAATCCTGCCTGCTATATTTTGTGTGTGTTGGGGCTCTGCATAAGCAAGCCTAAATCTCTTAAGACTCTTCAGTAAAAGCAGATATGACCTTGCAGCTTTAGGTGTGGAACCTGAAAGCAAAACTGGTGTTGGCTATGGATTTTAATTTGGAAATAAATTTGAAACTTCTTTAAAAATGAAATGATTTGGATTTGAGTTTCTATTCTTTCTTTCTTTTTTTGATTAAACTGATAAAGTAAAAATAATTCATAAGGAAAAAACGACATTGCTAGAGCTAATCCAGTTCATGTAACGTTGTGCATTTAAAGTGGATAACTTGACTTGTAGACCCCCTTGCTCACCCTCGTTCCTCCTCTGCGCATATCCAGTACATCTCAGGCTCTCCCTAAGGCAGCTCTGCCTCCTCCTTAACAGCCTTGTCTCGGTCATTAACGCTAAACAAAAAGGATCATGCTGGTTGTGCTTGGGAAGTAATTGAACAAAGATATGAAGTAATGATGGTGTATCAAAGCACGTATCGTGCTTAAATAGCACTGGTATGGCTCCAAAGGGAAAGGATGGAGATGTACAGTCATTCAGAGCCTATCTAGGGTTTATGATATCCTGTGCACTGTTTAAAAAGGTTTACGTCTAATGGTTTGGCAAGGTAAGAACGTTTTGCAAATAACACTTTGTGGAGTGAGGGCTGGCATTCTCCCAAAACCAACAGAGGGAAGCAATGCTTACATTTTATTTTTTATAGATGGTTAAAAGCAGTAAGCGTGCAACATTGTTATTGCATTTGAGTGAAATTTACTGTGTGATAATATATTGAAATCATCTCAAAAGTGCAGCCAACAGCACTGATATTTCCGTGCCTAAGAATAAGCACATAGTTGCCGTACTTCTGTGCTAAAGATGAGAATGAAATCTGCATTCAGACATTTTGTCTGAAAAAAATTGGCCAGGGCACAGCCAGACTTTTGGGCCTAACTCTAGCCTTGGATTGTCTTAGGCTCTGAAAGGAGCCGTGCTACCATGCGGTCCTTACGCATGTTTAGAAATTAGTCTCAAGACAAGACGTGAAATTCTGGTCCACCTTCAAATCACTGACGGTTCGTCCTTGACTTCACTGTAGGCTTTTTGACAGGGGAGAAATAGATGATAAGATGAAGACAGTGTGACAGGTCCTCTCTTGCCAAATGACAAAGGAATAGAGTGAAGCACAGGGTCCTGGAGACCTGTCTTTAAGGTCAAGAGTGCCGAATGGGATCCACTTCAGGGAACTTTCCCTATAATTTGGCTTTTAGGGCTCTTAGGGAAACAAGCTGCTTATCTGGCTAAAAATGGACTGTTTTTTGCAAACTGCTGAGTATTTTCCTATCTTATTGGGGTCAGAAAATCAGATAACTTTTAAATACCTACCACTGGTTCTTCACTGGGGAGATGGGCCCAACCCCGGGCTCTTTAACTAAAGTTATGGTACCTGAGGAGAACAGCTACAGAAGAGCTTAGTTTTGAAAGAGCAGAGGTTCAGGCAGTGGGTTTGGTTCCCGTGACACTGTCAAGGCAGATGGTCTGGAGGAGAGTTGGGAGAGCAGGACCCACCGTCCTGGCGCGCGGCGCTCCCTGCGGAGGGACGGTCCCGGTGCTGGGCAGGAAGGGCGGCCGCCCCTCGGGCAGGTGAGCTGGGCTCCTGCCGCAGGGGGGCTGCAAGACTTCTGGGTCTTGCTCGGCTCCCAGGGGCGGTGGGGGGTGATCTGATGGCTTGAAGCTATCTCAGCTCTCAGAAGGGTCGAGATGGACGGCTTCATCCTTACTCCGCTCACCAACTTATAATCAAAGCAGTTTCCAAAATGCAAGGGAGAGATGCATTATGTCTCCTATTTCTAGGCGCTGGTCCAGCTAAGCAAGAAATACACGTTTAACTCTAAAGAGTGAAACCTTTGATGCCCCGTTCATATGCTTTAAGTTATTTGAGTTCTCTGCTAGATTGGGGTCCTAATCTTTTTCTTTTCTTCTTCTTTTTGCCCCTCTAATTAGCGCAACTGCTTAGCAAAGATATTTCCTGTGACTTAGTGGTAAGTCGCCATTTTATATTTCCCTTTTAACATCCCCAAACTGATTTCTCTTCAAAGATCAGCACCAATTAGCACTAATCTTCCTGTGGTCATTGGCAGGCTTTCAATACTTTGTCATGCTTAAGGAATACATTGAAGTTAGTTTTAGTACCACAGGGCAACGGACACAGAATGCTGTGGGGGTTTGGGTTTGTTTTTTTTTTTTGGTAACATTTCAGTTTTGTATCTTTAATAATGATTCTTTGGTACTGAAGATGTTTCACAGAGTCAGAGGGCTCCAGTTATTTCATTAGAATGAAATGGAGACTGCAGATAAGACATTAAGGCACCTGTAAATCCCCACTCTTGTGTGCAGGCTTTGTTTCACAGTGATTTATACTAAGCTTAGAATAATCTCTTTAGAACTGTAAGTACAGTAAATAAGACCAAATTTCACATTACAGGAGAGCGTTCGGGTTGAAATTAGTAGATGTATGCTAGGGCTAAATCTGGCCAGCTCTGTTATGGATTCTCTGGCAGTAAGATATGAGAAGGGAAGGAGCGAGGAGATCAGTGGTTTGGTTTTGATCTCTTGGGACTCCCTCTAAATCAGGAAGGAAATAATCTAAAATTAATGCGGTGACAGTGGTAATGGTGGTGTGAGAACATACTCAGATCCATTAGCTCCTAATTCCAGTCACTACGGGAAGGCCGAGACTGTAGTGCATTCCCAAAACGCTGTGAAATGCTTTGTTGCCTTCTCAGTTGTAGTTCCTGCCCCGCGGTCCAGCCGCCACCGTCAGTGCTCACCCCTCCGTGCCTCTCTGCCTACCTGGCTTGCCGTCTGCCCAGAATACGCAAAGGATTCATGCAGCGCTGCAGAGTGACAACTGCAGGGTAAATATGGTATCCTGGTGCCGGTGACACTCCTTTCCACTTTATCCCCAAACCATTGCTCCCTGTTTGTTAGGCTCAAACTAAGAAAAGTCCCCCTCTCATTCATTTCTTCTCCTTTTGTACCATCGCTAATGTATTTTGGGGATTTCACTCCTGCACAAACCAAGCTCTGAAAAAATCTGCTCTGTGATCTGTATGGCAAAACGGTTAGCACTGAGCCCACTGCCACTGCCGCGTGGTCTGATGGCCAAGTACCTGAAGGTGGGGGACCTGCCCTTGCCCCAGCTGTTGCACAACCCCTGATTTAGATGTTCCCTTACTTCTGGAGCACCAGCCCACACAGACGGTCTAAGATACTGCTTTGTTGTTGCTATTTTTTGTTAGATGACCCTAGTAAGAATTAATCTGAGTTTAGGACTCAGTTTATTCCTGTTGCTGGAAAATACAGTGTCATGTTTTTCCATCCTGTCCCGGCAATATTGTTGTTCTGTGGAGACAGACGTTTTAAAAGTGCCACAGATGCTAGGAAAGCTGGATTGGAAGGAAAACACTGATTTTCTTTAGTTACAGCTAATAATTTTATTCTTACTAGCTCAGAAGCCCTCTTAGTTTTCTGCCTTGCCGATGGCATACAACCAGGGTCCTTGGTTTTTGTGCTGGGGTGAGTCAGGAGCCGTTGGGTGGTGAGCCTCGTCCATGAGACTGGGATGGCCACCATGAACAGGGCTTGCTCTGGGCGATCAGGGCACCATCCTGGCTGATCTCTTCATTACACGGTCCCTGAGCTGCTGGTGTCTCCTTACATCCCTGATGGATGCTGTGATGTCCCAGTGTGCTTAAGGACTTCTCCTTTCCCTCCTTCCCTCCCTGTCCCCCAGCCTCAGTCCCAGGGCTATCTGAAATGAAACTGATACAAATGTGGTCTTTCTGGGGAGCCTTTGCGTCTGGGGGCGCTGATGACTTCGCACACAAGGGCAAGCCCTAAGGCAGGAGGAGTTTGTGGCTGTATCGCGTGCGACTATCAGTGGTCCCTCGGAAACCGCCTGACCTAGAATGGGATATCTTAGCAGCAGAGAGATGACGAGTCTTCCATCCTCCTCATGTTATTCAGGGGAGACTTCTGTCATTGAATCGGTTCTTAAAAGCAGAGTGCTTGTGCTATTTCTCTCTGTTTTTCGTTTTTTTCTAAGGAAGCTGCATAATTGTTTAAAAAAAACACCCTCATTAAATCAGAATGAAATTAAACTAGCCTGGTTCGTTCCAACTATATTATATTTGTTAGCTGTTCTTTGTTTTGGTTGTGTGCGTTGTATTTGGCTAACATTACTTTTGTTTGGGATATGGGTAGGCAGGAGGGAAAATGAACTCTCATTGTAAACATTTGGGAAGAAGGAAAACAGGCTGTGTGAGAGAAAAATGTTTGAGCTATGTGCTCTTGAATGTTGCCTTAGTATTTGGCTGTGTTTTACCTTAAATATCACAATGCAAGAGAGACCTGTATTTAGGATTCTCTTCACAAGTAAATAAAAGGTTTCCTGCTACCCTGCAGGCTACCTCATTTTCTTCCAGCAGTTCATAAAGCTGTGGCATGTCAAAAAAAACCCCTAGACATATTGACTTGTTTTTCCATTAAAAATTAATTGCTTTCCATTCGATTAAAAAATGACCCTCAAATGTGCTGTGGTCTCAAGTATACTTAAAATGGTTGAATGAACTGAACAGATATGGGTAAGTCACGGCTTAGTTTTCTGTTGTACAGCCCCACCTAGAAGTTAACAGTCTAGTTGCTAAGTTTTAACCTAACCATAAGTTTGAGAGATTTAAGCTAATAGGTTGTGTATATCAAAACACCACTGTTCTCTAACTGCAGTTGATTTTACATATTGAGTTCTGGTATCTACCTGTTTCATTTCCTTCCATCCTAGGAAATGATAATTCAGTGTCTAAAAAAATGTATGTAAAATCACCTATCTAGTCTGCACATTATTCTGTGGGCAAATCAAAACAGTGTCCAAGCAAATGCCTTCAGTTATTGGGGGTGTACACACGAGTGATTTGAACAGACAACTGAAATAACTGCACGTAACAACTCAGCATGTACTTCAGTGCCCACCCTGCTTGAAAGAGCAGGCTCATGGTTTCTTATTACTGCTAACTGCAGGAAAATTACCTTTATAAACAAATTCAGTTATGTGCTTTTCTGATATTCTGCCGGTTGCAAATTGTCTCATGTCTTACTCCAACCTGCCCAGCAAATTTGGTCTGTGTCTATGCCCATTCCGGTTGTCCTAAAACAGACTTAACTCTCTGCTGTTCCACATCATTAATTGCAATTAGCTCCTGCAGCTCCTGTCATGTGGATCCTCGTCCATGTGTTTACTTTACTGACCTTTGATTTCAGATTGAATTTGAACTAGTAATTTTGTTTGGGTTATACCTCCTTGTATTACTTCTCAATCTTGTGCTTTTTAACTTTTTTTTTTTTTTACCAGACACTACAAAGCACAAAACATCAATTAAAGAGTCTGCACAAGATAAATTGATTTCTCTTTTCAACTGGGCAATGTGCTCAAAATGCAAAATTCTCTACTCTGTTAACCAGGCCACTTTGTGTTTCTTCGTCTGTTCTCCCTCTCTGGCTCTTCTTGTAGTGTCAGGGAAAGTTCTGCATGCGGATGAAGCGGAGAATACGAATGGAGAGTGTGCTGTATCCCTGAGGAGACACTCATCCTTTAAGTGTCATAGTGGTAATGTCTTCTTTTTTTCCCTTAATTTAGTGTGTGTCTGGATGGCGCTCAAGAAAGTCAAACCTCTTCTGTCTGAAAGCAGAGTGGCATCTTTTATGTAGAAAAACGGCACTGTGGATGCCTGTGCAATTTGCAGGAAGACTGCTGGGTTGTTGTGTGTGTGTGTGAGGGAGGAGGGCAGACGGAGGAAAATCTGCATGCAGCACCTCAAATTATTATTTAAACAGTTCTGGCAGAATCTGTCAAGGAAAGTAAGATAAATCAGGGTGAAGGCAAAAGCAATTGTGTAAGGTAGTTTGTACAAAGCAGTTGCCATTATAAATAATAAGGCAAAAAAGGCATCCTTTGGAAACTTTCCAGTTTGTTTTTATCAATTCTGCCTTAAATAACTGATGGTTTTGTAGTACTTTGTGTTCTCACTCATTGTTCTTCCTTTGCGGTGGAAATCTCCTCAAGTACTTGGCCCAGAAGGACAAGGCTTCTTGGTTTGATCATAAATCAACTGAGTATGAAGTCCTAGAAAACTTCTACTGGGTATATCTAGATTTTTGTTGTCCTTGTTCATATGTTTTTGTTTTACATCACATGTCCTTGGATCTACCACTAAGACTATGTTCTTTATTATAGACCTCCTGGCATCCAAGGCTTGATCCTAGCCTCAAGCTAGGAACCCTCACAGCTAAACGGGACAGTGAAGGGCCTGGTCATTAATGCGGCATCGTACTGCACCTCTCTGATCACTGGGGAAGCATTGCCAAAGCCGCCCGGTTCGCTCAGTGAAGCACACTGCTTTTGTCCGTGGCAGGTAAGGCTGCATGCTCTTCCTTTTATCACTGCTCTTACTGCCCTGCCCAGGCAAGCACAGGGGTGTCCCGTGTGCCCTAGCCCGGCTCCAGGAAGGAGGGCGGCTGACAGCAACCTCCTTTCCTGAGGGCGACTTCAGAGCACATGAAGGAGGAGCTGTCAGCCAGACAAATTACAGTAGCTGTGGCAGCAACCTGCTCCCAGCTGCCATTGGTCTGCAGACCTTCCCTCCTTAGAGGGCTCAGATAATAAGAAGTGAGGACAGGGACATTGTCCTGACAGACTTTGAGGATTTTTGGCTGTCGACATGTTGTCGTCTTCATAAATCACAGGAAACTGTGGTGAACATCTACGTTTTAAGGAAAGGGTAGGCTGTTCTGAAGCTAGGTGGTCCTGAGCAGGACCGTAAGAAAACATTAGAGTCAACTTGTCCTTCAGCTTAGGAGCGTGCAAATTCTTGCACATCTTGAAAATCTTAGGCAAAATACTCAAGAAAATCATTCTTCCTGTCAGGAGCAGTTACAGAAATGCTATCTCTGATGGCCCAAATTCCCTTGGCCAGAGTGCTGCCAATGTCTGTATTTAGTATCAGTGCAGCATAAAAGTCTGCTGCTGTCCCAGACATCTGCCAATACCAGATGAATTGCTTGGTCAAGTCTGGAGAACACAAACAGGTGAGGTGCTGTTCCCGCTGCAGTCGATAATGAAATGCTTACTGATCTCAATGGGGTAGGGTAATTCATATCTGGGGAAATGTTTAAACCCACGGTGTCTTGAAATATTTATTAGTATCTTGAAACACCTGATTATTATTTTCTTTTCACTCATACCTTGCTTCTCCTTTCTGCCTGCATTGGGGTAATGGTCTGGTTTGTTAAATCTGAGGTATGGTATAGACATTATTACTGTGCTAATTCTAAGATAAATATTAACCAATCACAAGTTAAAAACAATTAGCTCGTAAACCAATGGGTAGGTGATGGTTTAGGTACTCAAGCAATGAGATATATATTTCCCTTGTAACTGGATAAACACAGGAGTGTGTTTCTCTTGCTATAGTGAAACACTGGCCGAATAATTAGTTAACCTGCAAAACATTTCTATTTGAAAAAGTTGTGTTAAGTTCAGTAAAATTAGAATTAACAATTCATAAAAGCATGGATATTCATCCTCTCTCTCCTTTGTTTGGGAAAATGTCTGCTAGTGAAGTTGTTCTACAGTTGGAAAAAACTTAAACAGAGGAACATTTCTCAAAAGGACAAATCCATAATGGAATTTGCTAATTAGTTTAGGCACCAAATCCCTTGAATTTATTCCTTATTATTTAAATCTGGGAAACTCAAGCACCTGGTACTTCTAGGATGTTTTGAAAATCCCACTGAGTAACCATCAGGTGCCTTAATGAATGGAAATTATATGATAGTATTGAGAGACAAAGGAGAAGCTACAGCGAGGAGAAGTGAAGACTCTGTTGACGCATGGCAGCTGTGTAATTTTAATTGTTTAAAAGGAAGCTGATCCATAGCGGACATCTTAAGCGTGGCCTTTGGGACTTGGCTTTTTTCCTCATTCTTGCCCTCTCTGGCCCTGGGCAGCCCGCTGGCCCTGCTCAGACAGTGCGAGAGTTGCCCTGGCTGAGTGCAGGCTGTCCCCAGCGGAGGAGCCGTTGCCTTTCGAGGGGCACATCGCTCCTCGCAGGGCAGCGCTGGCTGCGATGTGCTTGCAGCTCTGCAGCAGCCCTGCCAGGAACAGGCTGACGTCCCCAAGAGCAATGACAAACAGCCAGAAGGTGACAGCAACAGCGCTTGCCTGTTGTGAACAGAAATGCTAAAAGCCAAAGAGCAGCACTGCCTGATAAGACTCCCCTGTGAAAGCATTCTGAGGTCCACTTCCACTCTAAAATTGAAGTAATATGATATAAAAGACTGTGCTGTACTTTCTAGAAAGGCAGCGGCAGCGCTTCTTAGCCCGAGCGCTGCAGGAGGAGCTGGAAACCTCCATCATGGTGCCCAGGCTCACCGGCGCTGCAGCAGCCAGCCGAGCAAAGCCAACTCGGCCGTGGTCACATCTAACAGCAGAACAACTGGGATTTTCAAGCACAAAATCCCTGGGTTTTGTGCTGGGGCTCTTTGTTTCAGGCCGTGTAACCATTGCAGCAAGGCACGTCCATAAATAGCTCAAATTTGTTTCTACTGCAACAAATCTATTGTTGACTCCAGTAGGATTTGGGCTGCAAGGTGGTTAGTGTACATGACGTGAACATATTTCTGTTGGAGGTTTGGTATTGCTTATTACCCTTCAGGTAAGAAAATAATTTAAAGAGTGCTGTGACTATGGCAGCCTGGAACCACTGTGTTAAGGAGAGAAATGAATGACGGTGCCCCATTTTTAAGCAGCTAGTCCTGTCTCCTAGCCAACACAAACACATTTCATAAAACATATGTGGACTGTGAGAAGCTGGTAGGAAACTAGTTCAGGAGTTTCCATTCTTGCAACTTGTTTGTCTTCCATTCTTCTGTTATTTTCATGACTAAACAAATTGATTCGATGCCTTAGTTTCTACTCAATGAAACTTCAGTACTCGGCAGGGATTCAGTAAACCAGAAACAAGGCTTGGTGCTCAAGAAGATGCTTCCATTTTGAGAACGTGTTTCTAGAGAAGTAGGGTGTGAGTAAATGTGGGTAGCGAAAGAAAAGGCATTTTCTTGGCCATGGCAGCCTTGATTTTTGAAGGCATTTCCTGAGTTATTTTAAAGGTTTTGCTTATGGTTACTGAAATCTTAACTCTGAATATGAACTGTCTTTTTAATGAAGGATATTAAGCCTGGTCCTTTTCATCTCTTCGTTTCAGTCACTTGAAGTGCTTATACTTCTTTGGTGTCCTGTCCTGAGTTTGCTCCCTGAGATTAACACACACTGACTTCTTCCATGAAAACAGCATATACATTTTTTTTACCAGCTCTTATCTTTCATTTCATATCATTTTCTATATGTCTTGGTTTGCTAATATGTATAGGTAACGTTTTATACAACAGATAAAGCAATCAGTAAACGAACTGTACTTTTCTCTGTGATTTTTCTAGGTTGGACTAAATGAATTTTCCCTATGTGGGTAAAACCTGTTTGATTTTTGTCCTAAATTAGAAGTTGCATTTACGTATTGGCAAAATATGGCATATAAAGTACGTCATATAGGACATTTACTCAGTGGTTACCAAAATGCAAGTAATAAATATTGCAGACATTAAAAATTATCTTCTAGAAAAAGAATGTAAGCTGAGTCAAAAAAGTATGTATATAAAAAAGATCCAAAGGTAGCCTTTGTTTACATGCTAGCAATTTACACTGATTTCTATGCCCCCACTTCTTTCTCTGTGCAGCCAGAGTCGTTACCACAGAAACAGCAACAACACATGGCACTGGGAGAGATAAAGCTCCTTCATTAAGAAAGACAATCCCTAGCATACAAATTCTCTCCATCTTATCACTGTTTGAAGGGTGTAAAATGCTGGTATGTCACCGTCTTCTTGTGAATTCATTAATTCAGCCTTCAGTAGGGAAATACTTTTAGTTATACCCATCTGAACATGTTGGATAATGCAGGTTTTACCAAAATGTCCTCTTTGTGCCACTGTTGGACTGAAAACAGACCCACAATATAGAGCTTGAATGGAGCATGGAAGAATTGGGACAGAATTAGCTGCCACCTCCAAATATTCTTCTATGAATTAAGGAGAATTTGTTCTGCTTTTTTCACAAGAGCTAAATAACATGCATTCAGAAGCTGTTGTCCTTGTGCAGGTCATTGCTAAACAGAGGGTTTGAAACTGTTTGGACTCAGAGTTTCCATGGGAGTATTGGTAGAGGTGAAAAGGACTTAATTCGTCCTTACCCTTTCACTTAAAGCAGAGTAACAGGTTGTCTATGGACTAAAAATCCACTGAATCCAGGGTATTTGTGGATGCAGAGGTTGTAGTCCGCCTGTGTCCCCACGGCAAGACAAGAGTGGCCAGGGGCTTCCCTACCATCACTCTCCCTAGCACCAGTTGTGCTTAAAGACTGGAGAAGCAAGTGGGCAAGAGAGGTTAACCCGACTTGCTCAAGGCACTCAAGAGTGGGGAGAAGAATAAGGACATCCCAACTCCCTAACTCCATACATCCCCTTTTCCTTTTTATGAAACCCTGTCTTTGGGCTTTGACTGAAAGCACATCAAGTGAGACTGGACTTTTTACAACGCTGCATGCAGCATCTGGCCAGTCCGCCTGCGATCTCCAAGCAGGAGCACTGGGCAGAGCCAGAAGCAAAAGCTTTCCAGGGCGCTCATCACGAGCATTAGTGTGCAGGAGCCACTCTCTGCAGGAGCCCATCGGTATTCCCGTTTGTGCTGCTGGTGCTTAGGGGCTTCCCTCATCTACTTCTAGCAAACGAGGGGCACAGAGTTTGCCTCAAAGGCTCTGTGTGATTCCCATTCGTGTGACACAGAGGACAGAGTCTTGACCCTGAGCAAGGGTAGCCACCAAGAAGTGCTGGTGTGCGCATGTGGCTGTTTGCTGACAGCACCAGTTTTGCTGCTGAGGTGTCAGAGATTGTAGTTCAAATGCAGATAGTTTGAAAGGCTAGTACTCCTTCCTGTTACCCGAAGGTAGCAGGAAAGAAGATTCCCGCTGTCAGCAGAGAGAAGTGACTATTCTCACCACAGTCTCGCCGCTAATTATCCTGTGTGATGCCGTCACTCTTTGGTTTAAGAAATGGCTTTGAGGTAGCTCAACTTCTTTTTAGGAAAATGTTTTAGTAGAGTGTATATGCCACGCTTGCACGGATACCAACAAATGTAGGCAGAACTGTACTCCTGAGCTGCTCTAGACCTTGGCCTGGTGGTGGTGCACAGCTTTCAATGAAGATGATGCTATCAATCAGCCTGTCACTTACCTCACTACCCACTTCTATTAAATGATTTCACTATCAGCTAAGATGGAGCACCCCAGTGAGTGGCATATTATAAGTGTCTAGAGAGATTAGATACAGAAATTAGATGGATAACATCCAGGATGCTACGCTGGATCTGCGAGCTCCTGATATTGTCGTTGCCAACGCACCCTGCTTCAGGCAGATAAATCCAAAGCTGCACTTCTGCATTTTTGCCCTCAACAGCGGAGGCAAACTAGAGGTGAGTGAAGTCAGGATCCTGAGAAGCTTACAGTAGCTATATGTATTGTACAAGCAATGTGGTGTCTTATTCTTTTACAGTAATACTGTAGCATATTATGCTATCCACTTTGATTTATCCTTTTTATCAGATGCTTTAGCAAGAACTAAGCTGCACTCTAACCCTCTGTTTTCAGTTGCTTAAACCAGTAGCTTCTCAGTCTAGTTTTCCTCAGGATGGTCCTTACCAAAAGATGATTTAAAAAAATAATAATCAAAGTGTCAGTAAAAACTGGTCAGCTAAGAGATCTGACAGCAGAAAGCTGACAAGGACTAAGATGATAGCCATCTTTCAGGAAAATATCCTTCTCCCTGGAAAAATTAGTTTGAATTTGATAGAGTAGTACTGGATTTAAAATTGGATACATATGCATTGAAGTACCGTCTTAGTTTCTGTCTTACATTGATGGGAAAAACATTCTGCTGAGAAAGAAGCACTGTATATAGGTGATAAAAAAAATTATAGCTACAGGTAGGGAGGAATATCATGTAAATGCCTGTTCCCACTGTTCTTATCCTTTGGAAACAGGCAGCAGGGGTACAGGCTTGGGAGTATGCAAAGGGAAAACTGGAATAATAGGTGGACTGTGGTACAGGAGGTCAATTGCCTTACCTCAGATGGCTCTGCATTTGTGGTGTATATTATACAAATATTTCAGGAATGTTTTAGAAATACTCAAAAATGTGTAGGGATTACGTAATTATTAATAAAAGGATATACCTATAAAAACGAGTAGCTTGCTAGTATCAGTTCATCTTTCCAGGGCTTAAGAGAAGTATGAAAGCATCTTAAAAATCCCAGTAAATTGTCTATATTTAGAAGTGAAATGACTTTAAGGTCCCAGAAGTTAATGCTCGGACATAGTAGAAAGCAGAGGATCTCTGCTCTATTTTCTTTAGAAAGATGTCTCTTCCAGTCTCCAGCTAGTGTAAAGTTAGGGTGGAAGAATTCCACATTTATGGAAAAAGTAGGAAATGTGTCTCAGAGTTTAAACAGATATATTTATCCCTCTCTCTCTCTCTCTCTCTCTCTCTCTCTCTAGGTATATAAATTAAGGCTCTTTTGCTCATATTAATTACTATTGAAAACAACCTCCCTATTAAATCAGCCTCCCTATTTAAATGAAATAGCATAGCATGGCCTTGTTCTTTACTGGAGCCTCTTGGTATTACTCTGAGCAAATACTAAATAACTTTAAGGAGACTAAAGTAATAAAGGACATAGTATGCTATTTAAATTTGTTTCTTTTTGTGGGGAGATTGTGTGAATTTTTCATGGGTAGAAAAATTATTTTTGGAAATATCTATATCTATTCCTGAGCAATAGCATTTGGCAGTTTTGAAAGAGAACTTAGATTAACTAACTTTATGCTGATGGTGCCCTTAATTCATATGTCATCTTAAAATCAATCCTGTAATTTTTGTTTTATAAAAGATTGGGAAAATTAAATATCTGTTTTTCTTTCTTTTTTTTTTCTTTTTTTTTTTTTCTATCTTGGGTGGAAAGTGGAAATAGTTGCAAAATAAGATTTTCAGTCCTAACAAGATCGTTGGGAATCCCAAGTGCTCTCAGCAGGTCAGAATTTCAGCTGAGGTTCAGAGCACAGCAGCCGCCAGGGAGTGAGTCCCCTTTCTGCAATGTCCTCAGCAGCCGGGAGCAGTTTTACCAGGCTTTCCCCACTTCACCTCCTGTTTCCTTTCTAGAGGACGAGGACCAGCGTTCAGGGACGAGGAGCAAGGTGCTGCAGCAGGCGCTGGTCAGCCTGGGACGGATTGGGCCTTTGCTGATGCTTCCAGGCAGAAGCAGCAACTTGGGTTTCGGAGCATCCTCCATGGGAATCAAACACTGCTCAGGTGCTCTTGGATTTGGTATTGCTGCTTTTGACCCGTTTAGACCTATATACAGCAGACAGTCTGGTGCAATCTGTGTTTATTTAAGCACTGGAAGGTAGGTCTCCTTTCTCATCTCTGCTAGTGATTTCTTTGGAGTTGCCCAAGGAAATGGTGTGATCTTTCTGTGCCCCCGTTTGCATGTTTTGTGAGAAAATTGAAGGATTCCTGCATATCTCACTAGAGATGCTGAAAGGATTAAGTCATTTTTACGAGGTATTTTGAATTTCTGGAGAAAGAGACACTATAGATGAGCAAAATGTTATTATTTTTCTGTGATGCACTAAGAGTTAAAGTTGAACAGTAGTACCTAAGATAATCTAAAAGTCATCTTAAACATTTACAAGCCCTCCCTTTTTGGCCATTCTTATAGGGCCTATTTCTGAAGATGCTCACTGTTGGCAACTTACAGGCAAATCACTTGGGTTTAGGGATGTTCAGCCCTGAAGCTGGATTTTTTTCTTCGAAATACCACTTTATACAGAATATTTTCTTTGAGCTCCGCATAGAAGACCAAATTCTCAACTGGAGTAAATGCAGGTAGCTCTGTTCAGCTGAACGTCTTTGTGCCTATTTGTATTGGCTACAGGGCATGCCCATACCTCTGACTTAAAAATATGTTTGTCAAGTGAAACATATTGCTTTCTGTTTTCCTAGCAGTAAAGATACTGCAGAAGAAGTAGGCTTCAAAATCCTGCTGATACCTGTAAAATGGTTTAGAGTCCATCCTGTTCTACTAATACATGGCAATTGCAGTGTAGAGTTTGGTGAAGGAAATATTAACAGGAGTAGACTGTACAACTTAGTTGCTAACATCAGCAGAGGTGACTGCTCCTGCGGGGCTCACCTGGTGCTACTGGGAATAAAATCTTTTCCTCAGGCTTAGCTGCTGCTGACTGTCTGCAATGCAGCCACCGTGCTGTTGAGCTACCTGAAAAATCCTGTCATACGGATAATTTCAGGCTGTTGGCAATGAAAACAATAGCAGGCAAGGAGAGACTACAAAGAATGGGTTAAATCGCAGACTTCCTACCTCTTCAGTATTCCTGGATAATAATCCACCTACAGTGACTCTACACTGTGGGTAGAAAATGCCTACCTCTTTTTAAACATAATTTATGCACTCATTTGCCTTTTGAAAAGGATAGACACCAGCCAGATAGAAGATTGCTCTGCTGCATTAGGGCTCAAAATTAGCCATCAAGACGTGTGCCTGATGTGCAAGTTAATCTGCCAAGTCATAAATGTTACAAACAGACATTTGATTACAGTGTGTATTTTTAAAATATGCTTTTTGGCTATGTACCCTTAGCAAATACCAGTTTTTCCAGTCGGTGCTAAAAGGACAAGGATACACATGTTGTTAACCTAGCACAATGCAAAGTCTGCTATAAACTGATGGCCCAGGAGGATTTTCTTTCCCTGCGGGCTGTGTGCTGTGAGGCAGTGTCCCCTGGGTGGTTCAAAGTGCCCTTGACTTGATCTGCAGCGAGCAGGGAGGATGATGGCTGGGAGTTTCTTCTGTGATGCACTGGTGGCATCTGAGGCAGCTTAAAATGTGAAGGAGATTTAAAAGGAAGCTTTTTCCTTTAAATTTTTTTCTTACGAGAAAAAAGTTCCTAGGCTGGAACACAGAGGAGTTGATTAGTGAGGACCTTCTGCTTATGGGTGCTTTCTAAGTGAAATTCAGACCTAGAAAATTCTAAGATGGTTGCATAAGTATTGAAATTATGACATTACAAAAGCCTGAAAAGCACACAATTGACTGGGGAACATATTTCTAATATAATTTCTATCTGACCTTTTTTTTTGTTGTGTTTTGAGTTTTGATTAACTTCACATTAATTTTAATCAGTGAACACTGAGGAGAAAAGGTTTTTCTTTTTGTTAAACTTGTAGCAGCTTTTCCTCCATCTTCCATTTAAGAGATGAGTAATTCCTGGTACCTTCAAGAGATGGTCCAGGAAAGAGTGGGGAGGTTGTGTTTGACTCTTCTGATCCCTTGAATGGAGTACAAGCAATTTCAGGCTATCTCTGTGTGCCATAAGGAAATAACACTATGGTAGATATGAGTTAGAATTAATTCTTTAAAGCCAGTATGTTTTTTTGAGGAACACAGTGCCGTCTGAGAGTTATCAAAAGCACCTAGCCATTTTCTGCTTGCCTATGACGAAAATTACCAGACTATTATGGTGGAGGAGGCACCTGCGAGTGGTTCTTGTGCTGTTCATGTACCTCCAACGCACTCTGTGCTCCACATCCTAGTCAGAGGGTATTTTGTGAGATGTTCTTATTTCCAAAGCAGGTGGGCAACTCTTGTACTGCCTGCCTTGCTCCTTGAGTCTCAGGGGGCATAACGAGGTTACTCCCTGCCCCTACACACTGCAAGTGACAGAAGAGGTCTGTATGTCATTCCTCTATGTCTGTCCTGACTTCTTCGCCTTTCATGCTGATTTATAATAGTCACTCTGCCACTTCTGCCTGAATGTTTCCACGGGAAGCTATACGCTTATTTTACATATTGGTTGGGTGCTGTTGTGTCTGAAGTCTCATAATATAATGATGCTCCTGGAGATAGAGCCACCCCAGCTGAGAAACAGGTGACTGATCCCAGGACGCTGTGCCTTTCTGTGATTGCTCAGGAAGCTTCGGTGTATGTCAGCTTCAGCATACAGGTCATCTACGCTGGCAGCTTAACCTGCAGTGTGTTGGTCTTCTCAGAAGAAACCTGCTTTGCTAGATGTAGTTCTCAGATCGCACTTAGTTCCCCTGCCCTGGGAAGATAGCGTGTTTTCTGACAGCAGCCAAGATAATAATCAAGGACTCATTCTAGTGCCGTGTCAGGGCTTTTTATAATTTGTTCTTTAAATTTGAAATCTCTGTTGAGGTTGCATAGGTTATGGAGATGATGGGTTAACTCAAAATATTTTCTAGCTTTATGAGGTTCATGGAAACTGGGGCCAGTTTAAATGTAAAGGATGTGCAACTCTGCTTGTGCTTTTATTTTGTATGCTTTGTGGTAAAATATCCCTCTCTTTTTTACTTGGGATTATATGTATTCCATTTCTTAACTTTATCTCTCCTTACTCAATCAAATATTATTTAGTCAATCTGTCAATAATCTGTTATGCACATTCTACTGAAATGGTTGTGTCTTGCTTTAGCTTTTCATCTAAAAGAGCAAAAAGAATCTTCTGAACTGTTAGCTATTGTTTGGAAAGGTTTTGTTGATAAAATCTTAAATGTTCCTAAGTTTTACCTACCTGAATCATGAAGCTTTGCTTTCTCATTTCCTGTCAATCTTAATGAAGAATGCTGAATAATCAGAATGAAGCAAAGATAAGATTGCCTTCTGATCCCTCTGGTTGATTTTGAGCAGAAGTTTAGTTCTTTCTGCTGTCAAAAAGATGTCCTTGCTTCACCTGCTTAAAGCAGCACAATACGGGAAATAAATGTTTTACTTAATAATTCACAGAACATTGTCTCCAAAGTACAGTGTGAACATTAACTAATTAGTCCCCACAATACCCAGAAGAGGTAGATAAATAATGTTCTATTATCATGATAATACAGATTGAAAAATCGATATCAAGAGGTTGTGACTTGCCAGAGGTCACATTTGAAGTCAGATCAAGAATTGTTGCATTCCTGTGCTTCCTATGTTAGATCGTACTGCCTTTCTGTCTGCTACCTTACCTCTTCCCTGTTACTTCAGATCAATCAATATATCTGCCATGGAATCATAAAAATATATTCCTATTAGAGTCCTCAGTGAACAGAATACATTAACAATCTACAGACTACAAACAAACTGCATCATTTCATTAGACAGCATATATCCTCAATCAAAGATTACCTATTTATTCTAGACTTCCTTTTTAAGTGATATGATCAAACAAGGGCCAAAGGGTGCTAATTGTCCCTGGATTTAGCATGCAATGAGAATCACCCCTGGAATAATACCTATGGGGACTGAGGCTGACATTTCTGTGCCATCCTTCCCTCTATCAGGCAGAGGAAGAGCATGTGGCACCCTCTCACTTCTTATATATATTTATTAGGTCAGACTTTTTCTCCTGATATCCCATTTAGTCTTCAATCACAGCTGAAATGAGTTTTGGTGTGTGGTGAAAGCCATAATTCTTGTTCAGGATTCCAGAGAAGAAAAGCAGTTCTGGCTAGGTTGAAACGGTGAAGTTTCTGTCCTAGAGCTCTTAAAGAGATGAAGTTGCCCCCCCCCCCTTTTTTTTCTTGTACCAACCATCAGTGTTTGACCTTCACAGGCCACAGGAAAAACTGAGTGCATCAGAACATGCTGCCCAAAATCCTCAAATGCCCTTAGAGCTTCTGCAGTGCAAGCATTGGCGGTAATATGTGAGGCTTTTCACTTTGGAGCCTAACCCTTTTTTTATTCACTAGCAACCTTGCAACAGCAAAATGTGCCCTTTTGACCACAAAATCTAATACTGCTAATTCCGTCTTCCTGGGCTCTGGTGAAGACTGCTTTCCTGCTTGCAGCATACTCAGAGTATACTGGCATATTGCTAACTCATTTGAATTATTCCAGTTAGGCCATTCTCACCTTGCTGGAATAGGAGGGATTTGCTCTAAGCTGGCACAGTTTGAGATTTCCAGCTCTTGACAGCCTTGTTTCTCTACTGCTCGGTAGAAGATTTACCCAGGAAAGGCATTCCCTTCCCTGGATCCCACCCCTGTTCTGCTGTAGTGGACACTGTGTTGAACTTCCCTTGCCCAGCAGTGATTTGCTTCTTCTAATTCTGAAGCCTTCTCCGTTTTCCTATTTATTATTGCTAAATCCTGCTCCAGTTGTTTTCTTTCTCATTGTTTACAGTGGAATCATTTTCCCTCTTTACAGTGGAATCACTAATTTCCCTAGTTCTGCTTCAAGAGCGTCCTTCTGGTGGTGATTGCGGTTCCTCCACTGCACAGTGTCCTGTGCTCTGTGAGGAGGAGGTCAGATCTCAAACTACGGTTGAAATGGCTGTTGTTGCTTAAAACACAAAATTAGTGCCGCAGCCTCTCACTGAAAGGGGAGCAATCTGAAGGACAAGGAGATGCTGATCCTTCAAAGAGGAAGAGGTGTTTGGTGTCCAGAAAGTGCTACAGTGACACAGTGTCAGGCTGAGACTTGTGTGAAGAAAGATTCATAAGCGAGCCGTATCTTCCCCATCTACGTGAAAACTTGTTTTTATTCTCACCTCATTAAAAAAAAAATCAAAACCAACCAACAAAACAAAAAAACCTCAAGCAAGCTGCAAGCTAAAGGACTAGAAGCAAGAGATGTGTAACGTTATTTGGAAATAACGCAGAGGAACATATAAAAGCAACTTGGAAAAAGGAATCCTTTTTTCCTTGAAAACATTAAATAAATGTTGTCTTATTGGTCCTGTAGATTTCAAACTGACAAGGCCTTTTCCTTTTTCAAAGATTTTAGTAAAATTTTGTGCAGAAAATTCTTTTTATCCTTCTGTTACTTTCTCTTAGACTTCACTGTCTTGTTCGTTCTTTGCGTACCATTTTACTTTCTCATTTTTTGTTTCTTAAATAAGTACGAGAAGAAAAGAAACTAATACTGAAAAAATATTGTTGTTTTTTTTTTCTGAGGTTCATGGAGAAAAGGGAAAAACTTTGAATATGCCAAAAAAAGAATATATTTACAAGTATTTGACCAGCTCTAGATCTGAAAAAGCAGAATACATGCAATGTTACTACTGATACTCCAAAACCTGTTTCTTAGCCAAAAAGTCTGTGTATTGTGAGAGGGCTCCTTAAACATCATCTGCAAAGTTTCCAAAAACACGAAAACAAAATTTCATCAATCTTTTCCCTCCCCTGCAGCCCTCCCAAAGGGCTGTATTTCACGGGCAAATAAGGCTTGGGAACAAACTTTGAAGAGGGGCCAGTGGTTTGTGAGAAGTTACTGCCTGTGACACCCATCAGGAGACTTTACTTTTGGGTTGCCTGTTTCTATGTGTGTGTTTAAAAATCAATCAGTGCCTCAGCATAATAGGAGATACAAAAAGACTTTTTTTTTTTAAACATTTTGCTGAAGGTAGGTGTTTTTTCAGAAGAATGCATGTACCCTAACCTGCAAGCCACTGGGGAGTTCTGTTAATTAGAAGAATTCATAATTTTAGCTAGTGAGTTGGCTTAAGAGCGTCTCTCTGTGGCCTGCGGGCATTTTAATAGCAGGACCGCAGTGAGTACTTGCGGTGAGCCCTCGCAGGAATCACACAGCTTGGTAGCTTCACACCACCTTGAAAATTTTCTTCGTTAGAGCTATCATTGTGTGCACGGCAGGCAGTGAATGAGAAGCTCCTGTTTTCCGTCTGTATCCAAATCTTTATTGATATGCCTCAAAGCACAGCTTTGGGTCTCTGAGTAAAAGTGGTACAGGGCTTGAGAACGTAGTTTCCATCTTGTCGGACATAAATTGTGGCTACTCTGCTTTTCTGAATGTCTCCCTGGGCCCTTTGCCAGCTGCGTACGTTACGGCTCTTGCAGAGGGATCTTTAGACCAAAGTTCTGCTGAATGTGGGCAAGCCTGCAGGCTCGCAGGAGGCCTCGGGTTTGCTCTTCCGCGGAAGTCGTCAGAGTCCGGAGCAAGGGATGTCGCAGAAAGAGATTTATTTTTGCTGTAGCTTTGCAGTTCCGAGAAGTCATGATCTGTCCACAGCTACCACAAGTGGAAAGCACATCTGCTAGACTGACACAGCTTAAAATAAAAAAACTCTCCATGGCTATTAGTGTGAACAGCATGATCACGTCTCCTATAGCGAAAAAAGAGTCGTTCCTAACGAGCCTGTCTAGGATCTCTCCTTAAATTTATCAGAATTCTCACACGTGCAAACACCTGTATTTTACTTCTAAAGTGGGTTTAGAACGGTTGTGATAAAGAGAGATTAGATGAAATTCCTTGCTGCTCTGTTGCTAAAGTCGAGAGCTGAGAGGCTTGTATTTGCAAGTAATCTCATAGTGGCTAAGAGGTTTGGTTGTTGTGTTGTTCTAAACAGACGTACAGCTGCTAGGAAATCCTCCGTGAAAGAAGGAAGGATGAAACACACTTCACATTGGTGAGTAGAAAAAATGGTGCTCAAATGATTAAAATAAAAGCCTGTGGATTCATATTTCCCCTGTGCACTATTCCATAATTGTGTAGACACAGGGGACAGAGTAGACGCCTGCTTTACCCAGTTTTGAAGTCGTCTGCTACGGGTTGTGTAATGTTAGTCACTGCATAACGGAACAAATGCCTGTATTTGCTCATGACAAAATGCTCTACCTCCTAGCAGGATGAAAGTAAGCACTGCGCTTTTTGATCTCCCCAAATTCTTACATGTGCAAAGTTACTGTCTCCTGTTTGCAAGAACCTAGCACAAGCTTTGGGGCTGCCCCCTCTACCTTTGAATTTTCTGCCAAGGTGAATTTTATCTTCATTGTCTTGAGGATTTTGGACTTATTATTGAATAACAGTTCAAATTCTAATAATGTATTGTTTATATTTTGTCCTTTTTGTGGATGGTTTTTAAAGTACTTTCACAAATGGTTGGGACTCACAGGCTGTTTGTGATGCAGGGAGGTGTCAGCAGCGGCCATCTCATTCTCAGATGATAGTCAATAGATGCACAAAGTTATCAAAACTGACATTTCCAAAAGTTTTCAATCCCTAGTTTAAGATCCTTTGGGGACATCTTGAAGACACCATCTATAGCTGTCACTGACTTCAAGGAGAGTTATGAAAATATGGATCTGGTGCTGAAACTACTGTTGTGACCTTCTTTGTGAGATCAGCATTTAAGCAAAGGGGAATTTCACTACTGCAAGACCTCCAAGGGCTTAGTGAACCACTGACTTAGGAGCTAGCCTAATGTCTTAAAGCTGCTTGTGATTAGCTTGCATTCAGAGTGCTCTCAGATGTGGTAGTGTGCCTTTCGGATACCAACCACTGAGTCTTGAAAACACCATTCCACTTGTGAGAGAGGAGTTAAAAAAATACATATTTAATTTTAAAATAGGCTGAAATGGTTTCCTTGTAAGAGATAAGGGGAATAAGTAAAGGGCCTAGCAACACAGCTCCGAACTCCCAGGCTTTTTCTCACTTTCCTTCTCTGAGCTACAAACGAGATGCCACAGTTCTCAGCAAGATTTCTCTGGCATCTACATTTGCCGTAGTTCCTTCCTTCTCCCTCTCTAATAATTTTAAGAGACAGGATGACAGAACGGGTTAGAAAAAGTTCTATAAATAATACCGTACGTAAAGAGGCATTTACCCAGTGAGTCCTAAAACTCATTCCCCAGTTTGGTTCTATTTTTATAAACTTCATCTTTCTTGACACTGACAATGATTCATATAAATATTAAGTATTCATTTTTAGTCCACTGCACATAAGTGAGGCTAAGCTGTAGTGTTCTTTGGAGCTTTTACCCTCCAGGTCCTTACTCAGGCCTCCCAGTGGAAGGAGGGATAGAGGTACGGAGTTCCTGAGTACTCTGCAATGCTGCCCTGTGGTCCTACGTTAGACAGGATAGAAGTGGCATTTCTAAAAGTTTAATGATGTTCATATTTCAAAGTTTTTTTTTCTTCCTCTTGCAGCATATAAAAATAAGACACGTTACCCTGAATTAAAATCTCTTGTTCTTTATCCAGATCTGAAGGCTGTGGAATATAACATGATTTCTTATTGATACATTTTTGTTGTGTTGTATTTATGGAGAACATCTCTATCATTACATTTATTCTTTTGCTATATCTTGTTTTTTCAATTACATTAATCTTTAAAATGTTTTATTTATTGTCCAGATGTTACCTGCCTTAGAATATACAGCAAAGCTATTTAAACAATGAAGGAAAACATTTTTTCAGTATTTGTTGCTTCTAAATTCTAATACAGTTGTATTTCTGTTATAGCAGGAGTAGATTTGATAACAGATGGTAAAACTGCCTCTGCTTCATTAGAGCCCCCGGCAAGGCTCCTATAGAAGGTAAATTACAGTAGAGCGATATTTAACAATATACTCTATACTGTATAGTTTCACTAAGTAAGATTTTGAACTAGTATTATGTGTAACATGAAGGCAGCAAATGCAATAGCTAGAATGTGTATTGATCACTTCTGTGTTGTTTGTTTACGCTGAACTAAAGCATATACGTGGTGTAACTGGCCCTACTTTTACAAGGACTTGTTCTAGTGCTTTTCCAAGCTAAATTAGCCTGGCAATAGTTTAACTGAGATCGCTTTCCTTTAATAGCAATAATGTAGTTTGTAATATTAAAAAGTAATAAAATGCAAGTGATCAATTACCATTTAAGTGAAAAGAATGTTTATATTAAAATACTGATGGAAAGGCAGCCCTCAAAGATTTTAAGAATGCCTGTATGTGTGTCACGGTGCGTCTGAAAAGTGACAGACTGATGCTGGCCCTGGGAAACACAGGTCCTTCCAGAACAAATGACGAGATGTGTCCTTATGCTGACCTGGGAGCTCACTGTCCAGGCTGACAGAACCATTCACGTCCTAGGGATGAGAAAGGTCTTTCTCCTTCCGCTAAGATGATGCTTTTTGTGAGTATTGTACACTCCTTCTCCCTAGGGGCAGTACAGAGATCGCTAAATCGCTGCACATGGCTCACCCTGGGGTCAACCAGATGATAAGGACATTTGACCATTTCCCAACAGGTACTTGCTTTGAACTAGTGAGTGATAGAACATAAAAACATTTTTCAAATGGCATCTGCAGAGTTAGCATTTGGGAATTGTAAGTTTGAACTCACATGGCTGCATACTTTCATGAATCTGGCTTTAAGAGATTTGTTTAAGGAACTGAATGCCAAGTTCCCGTGCCACGGGGAGCAATGGAGAGGTGGTGGTTCCCGGGCAGAGCTCGTGCTCGCCTTGCACCTTTCAAAGAAGCATAGCTTTGGGTGGTCTCCTCCGCCAGTCCAGGTCGGCTTGGGAAACACTGTAGCTAAGTATAGGGTAAATTCTTCCCACAGCTGCTTACTGCTAACTCACTGTTTCATGCCAATAGCATCTAGAGGTCTCGACAGATTATAACCCTATTGGGATAATTACTGCAACAAACACATAGCAAGAGAGAGCCAAAGAATGCAGAGCAAGTAAACTGAGAAAAGTTATTTCCCCGTTTTAAAAATGCGGTACTAAGATAAAATGTCTTGTATGATTCCACACAGTGTAAAATTCACAAAAGAAATAAGAAGGGCTGAGGCACAGCCAAATGATGTGGCTTAATGAATTAATGTAATATACTATTTGTGGATTTATACCCCACTGCAAATGTTCGTTTGCTGAGCTATACTAATAGGGCCTTCCTTCGTACTGCTGGTGCACTCTAGATGCTAGCTGAAACCACTGAGAGGATGCTTTAGAGCTAACATTTGCAAGCAAGTAGGGCATGCAAATAATTACTTTCGTCAGACCTGCTAATAAATGCTCACTTGCTAAGCTGCATTAATTCAGTTGCTTGCAATCATCTGTCCAAACGGCAGCTTTTTTTTTTTTTTTTTTTTTTTTTTTTTTTTTTTGCTTTCAAGGAAATTCGCACTGTGTAGGCCTGCGCATATTTGTGTTTTAAGTGACAGCCTTAAAGCCCCATGTCTGGATAGTCGTGCATGAATGCTAAACCTAATAAGAACAAAAGTTTTCCCTGTTGTCCTAGCCACAATATCCTCTGAGGACACTAAATGTGCTGTCTTAGGCATTGCTCTAGCTGACGATAGTATGTGTGAAGATGAATTTATGCTTTGGAGTTGAAGGCTTTAGTCCATGCCACTGACACTTGCAGGTAGAATGAGCTTCTCTTTTTAGTGGAGCAGATTTTCCAAATGATGTTTTCTCTAGAACAGGGTATGCACTTTGGCAGTATTGATTTCCTGCTGCTTAGACATAACTAACATTTCAAGTAATCTATACAGGTTTAAAATTTACATTAGGTCTTTTAATAAAATCACTAGCACCTTTGGGACTTTTTGGTGGAATAAACACTGAAGTTTAATCAGCTGAACAATGAATATCAATATTGCTTAAACAAAATTCAGATAGAAGTTATTTACTAAAAAAAATTTTAAAACCATCAATTAAAACAGTACGGTACTGGTTGAGTTATCATAGCGTAGTTAGGCTGTTCTTGGTTTGTCCTTACAAGTGCTTTACCTAAAAAGCTCAAGTTAAAATCTGTTTTGCTCTGTTCAGGACACATTCCCAAGAAGTGCTAAGATGCACTGTCACTAGTTTTCATGCAAAACTGCATGCTATAAGCAATGGGGAGATCCGCGTTAAAAAAAGAAACAGGAATAGCACAAAGTGGCTGATATTCTGTTGTTTTGTTTTCAGAGCAGAGATCAGAGGCTCTGTGAAGACATGCCTGCATGCATTTAGTGGTGTGGGAATTACACAATTGGCCTTGTCCTGAAAAAATTTTGCCCGAAATGGGTCTGCAGGGGTCTCTGGCTAGATGCCATTAAAATCGGTGGTAGTTGTGGCAATGGCTTCAGGTGGGGTAGGATTTTACTCAAGGTCTCTTAACCCCTTGCCCGTGTCCTTTTGCACTGTAAGACATGACCTCCACTGGAGGTTGAAGGTGTTCAGCGTTTTTCAGGGTTTGTCCCTATATGTTTTCCTGAAGCCTGTTATCAAATCGGAAGCATTCTGACTGAAGCTTTTCTCTTAATTTATAAAAGCGTAAATCGCAAAACTGGCCTCCACCATCTCTGCGTGTCAATTGATCTGGTGTAACAAAGTGCAAGAATCCAAAGTGAAAAATAGAATAGGGTTAATGGAATTAATTTTCAAAGCAAAATCTGCAGCTGAATATCCGATGCCTGTTAAATGATAAGCAACCTGAACTGACCAGGTCTTTCTGTATTTAAATAGAGGAATGCAGGTAATGTTTTAAATGTGGTTTTTGGAGGACAAAAGTGGGGGAGATCGAGGGCAGGAACAGAGATTCTGCTGCAGCTGAAACAAGGAGCTGTTATTCTATTGGGGTATTTCTGTGCGCATTTTCAGTTTTTTTGCGAATGCTGAGTGGCTGATCCAGGAAATTAAGTAAAGAAGATGTGTTTTGTTTGGTTGTACAGACCAAAATGCCTGGTCTAACTCCTGTTTGTCTCTGGCAAATGACAAGACTCAGCATAATCCAGCTTCCTGGTTTTTAAAAGGGACATTCTTTCCCAGTTTCTCAAATAAAAGTCCAGCAGGATATTTTAAACCATTTCATGCTGTCACAATACCACGATGGTCTTGACTGAACATCTTCTCAGCGTAAATTTAACGGCACTGAGATTTACTGCTGCTCCTGAAGTATCAACATAATTACATAAGCGTGTGCCTGCGCTCGGCGAGCGGGTGCAGCACACACACGGCTGCCTGTCCGCAGTGCACTGAAACCGGAGATTTATTGCATTTGCAAAGGGCCATTACAATGCAATTTTAACTTACTGTCATTAAAGGGTCTTACATCATAAGCCATCACTGTAAAAAGCCTTGGACTGAGATTTATTCTTAATTTTTATAGCGTGATTTATTAGAGCCCCCGTTATATCTTATAAATCATATCTGAAGGAAAGGAAAATCAATTAGGACCTGGCCCTTTCACCTTTACCCATGGCAGATAGTACCTTGCTCTCAGATGGATGGGAACAGGGATATTCCTGGAGTAAGCTATCACTACAAGAGTAGGAGTGAAGACAGCAAAATCTGGGTCCTTGCTGAGCACAGATGAGAGATGTAAAAATTATTCTAGAAATGACAGCATTCAATTTATATTCGGGGGGGAGGGGGAGGTTCTCCACAGATTCACAGATTTCTCTGATTTCATCCGATCCCAACACTCTGCCTCCTGGGTACCACTTGGAGTGAATCATATATTTATATAATCCAATATTCAAGAGGGAAAGCCAAGTCAGCCTTCTAATACTGTTCTTCCCTCAGAACAAATCCAGCATACAGTAACTGAGAAGCTAATTCTCATACAGTTGCAAAGATCTCAAAATGGCTGCTCCGCTATTGCTGTCCCTCAAGAATGCACACAAATTTCATAAAATCAAGCCTATACAAAAGAGGGGCTCAGCTTGACATTTGTATTTGCATGAGAAAGGATTACTTGCTCGCTTGTCAATTAGGGCCCTTTTTTTCAGTCTGAATGCCCCTGCTTGCCCTTTTTATTTTTGAAATGCAGCGCTTGGATATGATTTGGTTGAACATTAATGGAAGCCACGTGGCCCGAAGGGGGATGTATTCTGTAGTCCTTTGCAGTGAAAAATGCCATTAAGATCAGGAAGAGCTTTGTCAGTATTAGAGCTCTGTGTTTTGATGCGATGTGCTAAAGCTTCTAATGTCTTTCAGTGATTATGAAAATATATATTTGAATATGTTCCTAATAACTGGCTAAGATCTATTACACATCAGTGCTTTGGAATGGAGATAGACAATGTGTCTATTCAAAAAGCAATAGACGGCAAATAATCTGTTGTCCTGAGCCATTCTGCAGGAAAATTCATTTCTCCTTGAAGTTGATGATAATTTTGGCACTGAATTTCAATAACAGTAAGGCCCTCTGTTGCTGATTTGCTACCATCTCTCCTTATGCTAAAAGAAAGGCAATCTGTATAGGCTTTGTCACTAAAGTAGTACCATAAATATACACAGCTTGGTAATGTATTTATAAAATTAAGAATGAACACCCTTGAATATCAGACTGCACAAAGGAAGGAAAAACAAGATGGAAAAATAATTTTCCTAGCTGTAGTCTAATATGTCACATTTTTGTGAGTAGTTCTAAAATAGAAATATTATAATTGATCCATGGATCTTTTTATCCTTTGTCTCATGATACAGCAACACAGAATACCAGTATTTTGTTGCCTTTTTTTTTCCTTAACCAAAACCAAAATAGCAAATGTCAGGAGAAGGACAAAGAGAATAACTGACGGCACATAAGGATGGATTAAAAAGAGCAGAGACCAAATATCACACTGAAACCAGTCGTCAAATTCGTATTGGTATCAGTGGCGCCAAGGTTACATTTTTAGGAGTATTTTGGGACGGCTTAATTTTGAAGTCCTTCCTCATATGGAAATCCCACTCAGCACTGTAGGAGGTGGTGGTGATAGGAAGGCATATATATGTGTATGCATATGATTGCATGATCCATACGATCACAGCCTTGGCTAAATCAAGTAAATTTTGTAACCTAGAAACATTAAAATTAAGTAAGATATAAGATATATGAAAATGGCAACAGATGCTGTTCTTTTTTAAGGTTTTAGAATAATAGAAATAAAATTGGAAATAGGCAAATGGATTAAAAAAAAAAACCCTTCCTTGAATTGGAACTGCTGACTCTGTACTAGCTAACCGCACTGATTCATCAGTGTGGATAACACCCATCCATCCAACCCCTTGCAAGGTTGTGACTTTAATAGATTTGTGAGATTTTCTGGGCAGACATCATGTCTTCATATAATTTTTTGAACTATCCATACCAATGAAGTCGTGATTCTGCATGGCTGCTATGATTGGTTTTGTTTTGCTTTCTTCAGATTAATTGTTTTGAAGTCAGTGGGACAAGTCCCACGAGTTATTTGTGAGTGTGCCTGTGCCGTGTTGGCTAGCTCAACAGGGACTGAACGTGGGACTTCATCTGAGCGGCCAAAGCTTTCTAGCTGTGGCTGGAAAGGACCCTGGGCAGGATGCAGAGACCATAACGTGCTTACTGATGGGTTATATAAAGATTTGCAGTAACATACCCCTCGATGGGAGAAAGTAGGAATAAGATGGGATTTTAGGGACTATATGAAGAACAAAGGACAGAATGGTGGTCATTAATAAAGACCTCGCCGCCATTTCCATTGTAATTCCATTATACTACAAGGACAAGGGAAACTTCTTTTAATGTGGAAGGGTTCCCATTTTTCCAAAGCTGTAATGCAGCATAGTTAATTTGACTGTGTAGTCGAAGTATATGGCAAGAATTGCTGCAACACGCTCCGGGGAGGATTAGACATGCCTCTGCAGGGGAGGCCGTGCAGAAAGGGCTGGGGGCAGAACAGCTCAGTGAGGCCCCTCAACGGGCTCTGTGTGGGGAGAGTGGGGCAGCTGTCCTCCCGAAGCCCTTCGTGTCGCTCCTCCTCTGCCCGCCCGCCACGCACTGGGGCAGCCTTCGGAAACTGGTGGGTAGGGCGCGCTCCTGCAGAAGCAGCTTTGTGCGTGCAGGTAACGCGCATCTATTCCCGCTCCCCTGCACCTTCCCTGGTCCTTGAGCTTAGCTGTACTGGGCCGGGCTAAAAGGTGAACAGAAGTCACCCCAGCCTCCAAGCCCTGAGACAGTGTGGTTATTGAGGAACCGTGATCCCATAGGCCTTTTCATAACCATGGCATGCCGTTTATATAGAGAAAAATTAGCTTAAATGAATACAGCAAGGTTGAAATGCTCTTGAATGTACAAAGAAAGGAAGAAATCATGGGAGAATAACTCTCTCTCATGTCTTTTGCGCTATTCTTTTTACTGTCTTCTTAGTGTAGGAAACTTATCTTCCAAAAATCACCCACTGTGGAAAGCAGATCCTTGGGCAGGATGAGAGGGATGAAGAGGCGGGAAGGGCGAGCGTGAGCTTTGCCGCAAGCCTTTCCTCTCCCAGATCGGAGCTGGATAGCAGCTGCCAGCCCGGGAAGTCAAGCTGTTGAGAACTTGCCATAGGATCCCAACCAGCTTTTATTTAAAAGCTGTAGTAAATGTTTATTTGGAAGGACTGCAGAAGCTTTCTTTAGGGTTCATTAATGAAGACGAACTGTCCAGTTTGAGCGGGAGCACTCGCACAGAATCTGGGGTGAAAGCTCCAGGTTCCCGATCGCTGCCCAAGCCAGCAGCAGAGAACTAAACCACACACCACCGGAGAGGCAGAGAAGGAGGGGGGCAAGGATGTTGGGTACCTGCCGGCCGGCCACCCCAGGACGTCGCTGGGAATTTTGCTTGGGTAAGAATAGCAGGGTCAGACATGTTAGAGAACTAAAGGAGACAGGAGGCTAAGAAAAGGTTTCCTCACATGGTTGTCTTTTGAACGGCCTGTGATGCCTAATGAGTGCAGAAGGCAGGAGCTTCATATTAACTATTACAACGCGATTCTCAGATATGCTGCTTTAGTATGTCTGAATAACTGTGTAACTCTCTTTTCCCTTCACATCTACTTATGAAAAACAAATTTACAAAGCTGCCTAAAGATGCAAAAAAAGACTTCTAATAAGCTTTAGAGAAATGTCTCCCTGATTTAGGTGCATAATACTCATTGATATCTGGTGATATTTAACTGCCTGATCAGATGCTTTTGAAAATCCACCTGGACGTCTGTCTATCTGTCTGTCTGTCTACATATGCAAACAGTATCTCTGTAAATGTGATCTTTTTCATCACCTTATCTACTACTCTGTTCAGGCCTCCAGGTACCAGGCTTTGCCTCTGTTACCCAAGCGTGGCTTCCTAAAGTTATGGAGAAGTGCAGCACCCATTTATCTTACGAAGGTAGGTGTCTAATGTAATCTGTGATTTCAAACATAGTAAGCTATCTTTTCTTCATACAGATTTAGAAAACCATGCAATTTTTTAAAATGTTTGATCTAAGAAAACGATATTTAGAAAAACAGAATTTAATTAAACTCCGCCTTTTTTTAGCAAGAAACTGCTGAATATATTAAACACAAACTATTAATGACTGGGAGCTTATGCTTTACCAAAGTAAGTTAAGAAACAGGCAAAACTTGCAGAGTTTTGCCTGCAGTACATCAATGTCTTCCCATTCTCCCTTGGCCATCTACAATGAGATCACATATAATTTAGTATGGATTAGGTGCTGATATCAAATGTTGATACAAATACCGAGTTTCTCAAAACATAGGGATTACAGTCAGTTCCCAAGCTACGAAAATCTTGAAGTGAGATGCTGCTGAAATAAGATAGTCAAATGTACATGTATTTGTAAACAGTATTTGTTAAAATGTTCCAAAAAAGAGTAGATTTGAAAAAATGCTGATCTTTCCATAGATAGTTCCTAAATGTTCACTGAATTATTGTACCAGATATAGTCCAGAGAAATCTTGCTTTATTTAACTATACAGATTTTCATTTCATCTTTATATTCATATATGGGGTGGTTTTTTTTTTACTTGCCCAAGTATAACAGTATAATGATTATGTAAATCAGTGCTTCTACTAAGACATTACTTTGACATACATGTTGGTGCCATATGTAAACACCAAACATGTATATAATAATCACAGTTAGCAGACGTCTCAGATCCAATTGGGATGACAAATTTTTGTGATGTAATTTTTTTTGACAAATAGCAATGTGAATTTAAATTTTTGCATGACTGAAATGGAGAAAGTAATTGAAAGCTGTGCACATGATAAGAAACAAGATAACAGTGCATTTGTTGCCTGACTGTACTTTCCTAATGATTGCTTTAATATACCATCCCCTTGTTAATGATGCTATCAATTATTCTGCTTCAAATTAGCTATTGTGAGTTTGAGGTCTTTTTGCAATGTCTGTCATTAGGTTACAGAAACATAAATCAAACTCCCATCTTTTTTACATCCATAACCATAACATATGGCTTTTATTAGAAAATGTTAACTGTCTTAATGTCTTCTTAATGGACAGTGTGTGTGCATGTGTTGGTGATGAAAGCCATCTTCCTTCATGCAAAATATTAATGCGTATGGCCTACGTCTCCATAGATACAAGTTAAAGAATGATATTTTAACCCATGAAATATTCAGTATACACTTCAGCTTTGCCTAGAATTCATATTTCTCTAGTTTAACAATCCTTTAAGGAAAGAGCAAGTTAGAAGTAAGTCAGAGGTTTAATTGCACCAGGTATGCACGTATAATGGTGAATAAACTGGATAACAACACCGGAATAAACAAATCACTTTACAAAATGCCTATTCCTAAATGGAAATGCCCATACAGAAGGGGAAAATTAAATTTATATCCTGCTAGAATTCCAGCTTGTACATCACAAAGATTCTTACTACTGGCTATTTGTTTTGTCCTCCAACCTAAAACACAGGGACTCTTCCAGGAAAAAGGGTGTTTTAGCCTCTTGTCTGTTTTTATCCTTTTCACTGGGGCAGCATTATCCATTTGGCTTTAGGACCCTTCCACAAAATCTTGGGCAAGCACACTGCTTTGACTTGATGTGTTTTACCAACAGATTCCTGGCCACCAGAGAGATCTGCTATTCAAATCGACGCCTGTTAACGTTGGGCTTGATTAAAGGAAGCTAACTAAGCCTTTTGAAGGATACCCTCCAGCCTTCCCTCTCCATTTCCATGTTCCCTTGGCAGAAATCAGGCTTTTGAAAGCTGCAGTTCAACAGCATCATCCTTTCATGTTAAGGTAAATATTTTATTATTCCTTTATCCTCCATGCTGTTTAAAGGAATTCATTTAAAATATTAACTTCTTTGTTCAAGGAGGAAATCTCCAAAGGGTAGGCAAACGCGCATCTTTAGAAATGCACCAAGAAATGACTCCAGGCTCTGCTCCAGCTTTCCTCATTCATTCAGCTTGCAGCCCTGGCAGCTGCCTGCTGGAGACCTCTGCTCAGCCTGAAAGCCTCCTGGTGCCACCAGTCCACCGCCCGTTCGCGCACGGACCCGCTCCGCCGGCCCTCGCTCCCTCCATTTCCCCTTCGCTTCCCTCCATCCGTCCAATTTGCTCCTTAATCTGATCTGGCTCCTTTGATCCTCATCAGCAACACGGATCATCCTCCCACAGCCGAGTACCACTCATCCCTGCTGAGGGCTGGCAGCAATTACGCCTTAACAAAGGTACATCTGGGAGAGGAATAACACTTATCCCAAGCAATTGCTTTGTGAAGGCACTATCCTTCATCTAGTTTTCCTGCTTATCAAAACAGATACCTCGCGGGGTTAATCCTGCTGCAGCGCCTGAAGCAAATGTTTACTTTTGACTTGAAAAGCAGAATCAGGCCCTAAATTAACACAAGCAGCTGTAATTATCCTCATATGTGATAGCATCAAAGGTGCCTACTTAGAGCCGGTGCCTGTTTAAGACCGTGCTGGTACACAGCTATGCTGTGAGCGGCACCGGCGCCCGTTCCCTTCCCGAAATGACTGCAGACGCCGGGAGGGAGGAGTTGTCCTTCAGTAACCAGGCAAGTCGCCTGTCAAACACGGTGTCCCTTCTGCATGAATGAACCCTCTCCTCTGATTAATACTTGTCTTTCCCACAGGCGAAAAGGAGGGCTGGGGAGGTAAGTGAAAGCCACCGAATTACCCGTTCGCAGAGAAGCACCATCATAAGTGTTTAACATGGCACGTATGAGGAAAGCGAGAGGGACAGACTCCCCGTCCAGTCCCAGCAAAGAAACTCTTCAGATATGCTGCTCCCGCAGGGACTGCCTGCTCCAGGGATTATTTTCCCCCCTCGTAAAGGGCAGAGAGCGGTTAGACCATAAGAGGGCTGGGGAAACTGCTCTCCTCGCTAGGGTGCAACCGACTGAAAATCGGTGCTCAGAGGGACAGGGAGGTGGTCCTCCTTCCTCCGTGAACTCCCCGCTCTGCGGAGGTCCCCGTCTGCCATGGAAGCGCCTGGTCTGGGAACGGGACCCTGCCCTGCGCTGTACGTGGGTTTTTAGGAGCCCACGCGTGGCACCCCGCTAGGAGAGGAAGGGTCCCGGGAAGCCCACGTAGGAGCGCGCGGGGCCTGCTCCGGAGCGCGACCCCCTGCTCCAGGGCCCCTCCAGGCCCTGCGTGGCCGCACACACGGATACCTGCTCGAGCGCGGGCGCGGAGGCGAGGCCGCGAGGCCGGAGGAAGCGGGGCTGCACGGCTTACCCTTGCGTATCTGGAGGAGTAGGGATCCTCAAAGAGCGCCCAGATGCGGGGCTGCCACCGTCTCCAGAAGCCGCCGGACCGTCCGTCCGGGGAGTCGCTGAGCGCCAGGCGTTTTGTCATCTCCAGCTCCTCCTCGCCGTCGCCGGAGTCTCCGGTGCCGTCCACGTCTCCGTCCTCGGCGCTGCTATCCAGGGGCGCCCCGCCGAAGCTGTCGAGCGCCTCCTCGGCGTCGCGGTGCTGCCGGTAGGTCATCCAGCAGCAGGGCTCCACATCGGTCTCGTCGATGCCCCAGAAGGCCAGCTCCTCCTCGTAGAGGGGGCCGCACACGTCCGCGGGGCAGTGCAGCTTGCCCGTGCGGTAGTAGTTGAGGATGTGGGCGAAGACGCCGGGGTGGCGGTCGAAGAAGAACTCGTCGGTGCGGGGGTCGTAGTCGAAGTGGCTGTGGGCGTCGGGCTCGGCGATCCAGGCGAGGCGCGTGCCGGGCAGCGTGCGCAGGGTGCTGCGGTACGTCTGGTGCCGGGTGCCTCCCACGTTGATCACGATGCGGTCGCTCTCGTCGCCCTGGCCCATCGCGTCGCTTATCGGGCATGTCGCGGCTGCATGCGGGAGCGGCGGCGCGGCGGCGCGGCGCGGGGGCCGCCCGGCCCCACGGGCGGGCCCGGGGCGGCGCGGGGGCGCCGGGGGCTGAAGCCGGCCGCGGGGCCGCCCCGCGCTACGGCGCCGTGGCGGGCGGCATGCTGGCGGCGAGGAGCAGGCAATTCAAGAAATCAGGGAAAAAAAATTAAAAAAGGAAAAAAATTTGAAAAAAAAGGGGAAGCCCCCGCGCGCTCCGGCGGCGGCGCCCCCAGGAGCCGGCGCCCCGCGGCGCTGCCCTCCGCGGCGGGGCCGGCCCGGACCCGCGGGGGCCCCGGCGGTGCTGAAGGGACAGCGCGGCCGCCTCGGCTCCGCTCGGCTCGGCTCGGCGCGGCTCCGCTCGGCTCGGCGCTCCGGCTCCCCCGCGCTGCCGCTGCCGGCGGCCGGGACCCGGCGGCGCCGCCGCTGCCGCTGCTCCTGCCGCCGCCGCCGCCGCCGCGCGGCTCCCCCCGCGCCGCCCCGCCCCGCCCGCCGCGCAGGCGCCGCCCGCCCGCGCCGCCCGGTCCTAGCGCCGCCCGCTGCCTTCTCCCCCGCGGCGCGGCCGTTGGGCGCTGCTCGGACGCCAACGGCTCGCGGCGCCGCTTCCACGGACGCGTGTTTTGTCTCTTGCTGTAGTTGCTGCCAGCGGCTCAGGAGGAGCGAGCTTGTGGGAGCAGCCGAGCAGCCGAGAGCCCGCGGGTGGGTTGCGGGGGGTCGCGTCGTGGCACGGGGTGGGGCGCGGGGCTGAGGAGCGCTGCTGGAGCGCGGGGGCTTTGGGGCGGCGCGGCGCGGGGCGGCGGGAGGGTCGGGGGGGCGGTTAGGCTGAGCCTCGGGGGGCGGCGGCTCGGGGTCGTGAGCGGAGCGGCTGCAGGGAGCGAGCGGGGGCGGCGGGCTGGTCTGCAGAAATGAGAACGGTTGATCTGGGGGCGCGGGGGAGGAGGAAGGCGCAGGAGCTGGGCGCCGTTTGCGCGTGGGGCGCACGGGGAAAGCGAAGGCAGAGGCAGCGACGGGCAGTGTGTCACTGCTGTCGGCAACGGGAGGGAAAAGGGAGGCCGATCCAAGGAAGGAGCCTCAGCAGCTTTGCGCTCCGGCTAGCCCAAGCCAACGACAAAATCTCCAGCAAGAGATGCCAGGGAGTCATCTGAGCATTGGGACTGGGTAGAGGGAGAAAGGTTGATGACAGAGGGAGGCATCTGAGAACCCTTAGCGTGGAGATGCCATCTAAAATCCCGGAGCACTGCCAGAAAGAGGGAACGAAGTGAGAAGAGGGCAGGCCTGTGAACCCAATCCTGGAACTGAGAAAGGGAAAGGGAATGATGGCTCATTGAAAGAAATAATATAAGTGATTATTATTTTATAATCCTAGTAAGTTACTACTTTTAATAATAATAGATCCAGGTATCAACAGGAAGGTAACGTAGAGCAGAATCTGGAAGAGTTATGGAGCTGGAGGAAGGTGGGTGACCCAGGAAAGGAGTTTAAGGATCTGTGAATCCCAGGCCAGCTGGTCCTTTGAGATGCCTCCGCTACTGTAGACTTTCCTAGCTCTTTGGTCCTTGCCGTTTAAGCATTACTTTATCCTGCATTAGTGATTCCTCGTTGGGAATTTCAGTGCTGAGCCCCAAGGTGACTGTAGGGATGAAAGGGATGTTTTGCAGCTTCTGCAACTTCATTTTTCCTTCTTGCCTGGGCTTCTGCAGGAGGGTGACACAGGACCTTAGCAGCAATCTGAAAAGCCATGTTGAAAAACAGGTAATTTGTTTAAAGATAGTCTTCATGTACCCTGGCAGGGGAGGCCACACTTAAGTGACCTGAGAGATTTCTTTGAAGATCATCAGGCTGTAACTGATGAAGGAAGGTTGGTAGCTATGGAAAAGTTTGCTGTTTCAGAAGAGGCACGAGAGGGTTTCCAATCAGCAATGCATGGGTAAAGGGTGCACTGCAATCTGGAGCAAGAGAGTGGATCAAACGGGAGCTCTCGGGAAAAATATAAACTCAAAAATGGTCAAGTTCATGTTTACACATTATTTTGCTGTGGGAAGTAAAAGGTATTGTTGCGTTTGAAGCTTACGTTGAAGTGTGAGAGGCGAGAAGTGAAGTTCTTTATTAAACAAGAAGCGTGGCACAAAATAACTGTGTACTAAGATACAAAGACTTTGCATTGCACTGTAGATCATGGCATGGCTTGAGCTTATTTAAGTAATGATAGTTGCTACTGTCAGGTAGGTAGCTGTTGATTACACACAACAAATGTTTTGAGTCAGTTCAGCAGGTGCTGTGTATCAACAAAGTTCTGCTCTATCGGTGTATAAAACTGATTATGCATTTCTGAAAAAAAAATATTTTACACAAATGGGAATAAAACAAACCAAATTATTTTCAGGATTTTCTAACTTCTGGACAAAAAATGATAGTTTTCCGCAGAAGTTTGGTTAATCCTAAATTGTACAGTGCACTTCCGTCCCCTCCTCCACTGAAAAATAACAATGTTATACCTGTGTCTTATTTTGGTTTGTATCAGACCTTTCTAAAGATTCTTCCTGGCCTCAGAATACCTTTACTGGACTGATGTCTCAAACTACAAGTCTCCATCTTGAGCTGCGATGATCCCTAAGTATCTCCCCTTACTCTACAAAGACTTTCAAGACTCTAATGGATTTCTCTAATCCACTGTGTACACAAGCTGAAAATATGAATGAATTTTTTGCAGTCAGACATACCCTCATTCAGTCTTTTGGATTTCAGATTAGCTGTGTGTCTCCTCTGTGCCTTCAGACTTGCATCGTAGACAACATAATAATTTGCAGAAACAAGATTATGCATTTGGTGACCGTATCGCTCCACTGATTTCAGTAGAGTTAAAGAACAAATGAAGTGATTGAGTGAAAGTTTAGGTCCTGCATGAGTGAGCTGAGAGCAGTCCACTATATCCTTCCCTGTTGGTTGCCTTCACTATACTGGAAAGAGAAGATAGTCAGGGAGCACTTAATGTGAAGGTAGATGTGCATGTCTGAGAATTATCTACTATTTCTGTGGTAGTTTTTGTCATTTTTACTAAGTTAAATTAGTAATTCCTAAATTTTACTTGTTAGAAAGAGTTAAAATAACTTTAAGAGTGCTGGGACACACCTGAGGGAAGCACAGAGTTGGTATGTTGTTCAAATAGATCGCAGGCTGCTGGGAAAAGGGTTCTGGCACAGCAGCAGGTAATGCTCTCAGAAATTCTCAAAATAAGTTAAAAGACATTAGCCTTGGAGCTACGTTTTGTTTCCCTGAGCTGATTCTTGCAACTGGTGAGGGATTTTGATAATCTCCTGTTTTGAGCTGGGACCAGGTGAAGTCTGGGGCAGGTGGGTAAGACAGTCTGTAGGGTTTAGAAAACCTTTTCAATGTGGGAGCCTGCTGGGAGGCCCGAGTTACGTAGCTACTACCCAGAGGAGTAAATATGCATGCTGAGCCGTCCTGGTAAAGTCATTGGGACTTCTTACAACATTAGCTGCTCCTCTAAATCAACACTTTTAACAGTGGTAGTAGAAGCATAGTTTTAAGACATAGATCTATTTTAGCTTTTAAACTACTATATAGCAGAAAAGAGAGTCAGTCATCTTTCTAATCATAACACTTGGGTTAGGTCGCCCATGTCTCCTCTGTTGTGATGATGCAGGAAGAATAAGCCCGTCTTTCCCCTCCGTATCTGGTGTCCTGGGATCACCTTTGCTGCCCTACGCTTCAGCATCACTAGGATAATAATATACAATGAGAGATAAGTTGTCTTTCAGAGAGAAGTCTGAATTTGGTCTACAAAGATAACATTACCTTGTGGGTTTGCATGTTGTTCGTTTGTTAAGCCCCCTGCTATCCGTTTAATATTTTCGCTGAGAACTTCAGTGATTTCTACTCTTAACTCCAAGTCAGTTTTCCTCTCAATGTGGGGGATGATTTAGTATATATTCCCTAATAATCCTAAGCTTGATGAGTAATAACTTTGGAGCTAAGTTCTAGCTTTTTTTTTTTCTTTTTGTGTTTGTATGAAGTCATTTTACCACTTATGGAAGATGCTGGACTGATAGATCAAAAATCATAAGAGCGTTGCAGAGGCACAGAAAGCACACAGAGGGGCTTTGCTTTATGCCTCCGTGCTTTATCAGCGGAACAAGATTAGCTCATTCGGCAAGCCTGTTTAGTCTCTGCGCTCACTGAGATACCCAGCAAGGATACCAACGATGGGGACAGCTAACGAAGCACCCACTCCTTAACTTTAAGGCTACATAGTCCAAGTTCAGCAGCCAGGTTATGTTCAAGGAAAGCTTTGGTATGAAAACTTTTTGACCCATTCTAACAACAGCAACAACGTAAAGAGGGAAAAGAGACACTGGAAAAAAAAACCCTGTGACTTTATGTGCAAGCTAACCATGAATACGAGTGGAGAGCACGTTGAAAATATTTTAGACCTGGAGGAAGTTCAGAAGGAGGGAGAGATTTATTTGTAAGAGTTGTAATCTCAAAACAAAAGGCAGCCAGGGCTGGAACACCAGTTCTGCAAATGCATGTGTGCTATAATTCAGTCTGTGCTCTCTTGTATTAAATTCATGACAACACAACAGTATTTCAGCACAGTTCTTTATCAGTTGTAGATTACATCATGCTGTGAATTGCTCTGTCTGTTCATATTGATCCTTGTAAATCATTTGGTTTAAGGTCTTCAAATGGAAAGCTGCAATGCACTTCAGCATGTAATGTACTCGCTCTGTCCTTGAAACTCATTTAAAACCAAACAAAGCTGCACTTGTATAGATGATATTACTTTTCCGAAAGGTTAGATGTACCTCTGCAGACTGTCGATAGTTGGATGAAAGCCCTCTATGGCAAGAATGAGAAAGAAGGAGAAAGCCCTTGTTTGGTGCTTGATGTTGACTGAAGGAGCTGTAGAGGTGCCATGTGTCTGAAGAGCTGTGAAGCACAAAGCCCAATTACAAGAAGTCCTGCTGTTTTTAACAAGAATAGTCACAGGAGTAGAAATTGTGGCAGAATTCTAGTTCCTCTACGCTTATCTAGCTAGGTTTTTCTTCTTAATTACTGAAGTTTTGACTGAATATGTACTTCATTTTCATTCATGTTCTTGAACATGTGCATGGCTTTTTTGCGTGCTGAGAAGCACGTGCTATGGTCGACCTACCGGGTTGCATTTTGTCCCCGGTCCATTCATAGGGAGCAGCCTTTGATTGTGAGGGAAGGTCCTTCTGGGTCTGCAGATTCCTTTAGGAGCCTTTGAAAGAGTGCTGGTGTGGACATGTTAGTGTTGCAAAGTTATATATCAAACTGTGAGATAAACCAAAGTTGCCCTGAAAAAAATGAAGGTAATGTTGTATTATGTTAGATGTCATCATAACTCAGTTGGGCAAATACAAGTCATAGGAAAAGATGCTTAAACAGCAAAGGAAAAGCAAATGTGTGTTTATTACAAGGCACTATAGTGAGTTCATTGGTTTTCAGTCACTCCGTTAACTCAGGGAAACTCCCGTCCGAATCGGCTCAGTTTCACTGAGGATTTTGGGGAGCTGGAACCGGGTAAACGCGCAGACCAGGTTTGTGCCTCCGAGCAAGGCAAGGCAGAGGGAGTGATCTGCTTCCCGCTGAAGAGCTGCAAACGTTTCCAGACCGTGAGCGCAGGGGAGGGGAGGATTGCTCCTTTCTTACTGGGGAGCGGGACATTAAGCCTTGCAAATGACTCGTCTGTCTTCTCTCCAGCACCCAGCACCTGCCTGAATCCAGCACGTGGCTGCGCCGGGCCAGGCACCGACCTTCTCTTGGAGCACATCTGTATGCTGGATTGGTCCAAAACTATACGATCTTCTAGATATTGTAGTCAAGGCCTTAGTAAAAATGTCAGGATTCATCTTTGATAAGGTATTCCCCAAAACAGAAATGATTTTTCCTTGAGAAATCATGTAGCTAAATTACAGCAAAACCTACTTTAAGTAACCAAAATAGGGCACACAGCTTGGCTAATGCTTGACTTTATTATGGAGTATCATCATGGGAATGGTGTAGATTTGTCTCTGTCATCTTCTTGCTGATCCAGGCCTGATCCAGCAAAACAAGCACCTGGTGACAGGAAAAATTAAAATTGGAGGATTCATGTCAGTGTGTCACAAAAATGTGCTTATGGAAGCTGCTAAATATGTGTTACTGGGAGCAGAGTGCAGTAATCCCGAAGGCTCTAAATCTACATCTTTAAAAGAGCAAGCTGGGGTGCTCATTTAACTGAACTATTTAGCTCCCACCATGTATTATAGCTGGAGTTTCAAAAATTACTACTAATTGTTCTTTATTTTATAGACGGTCTGTTTTTGAGAGACCTTGGAGGTCCTTGACTTCCTGAGATTGGCCTGCTCAGCACTTACTGAAAGCAAAACTCTGCTATTGCTGCGGTAACTTTTTTAAAGTCTCAGCCAATTTGCAGCTGTACAAACTTATCACTAGACAGAGATGCATAGATAGAGACACACATAGTTTACGCATCCTGTATACAGAATACAGAACAGGAGGCATTAGTCTTTTCTTGAACAAGGCGCGCCGCTCTCAGTGCCTCAAGTATTTCTTTTTCATTTAACCACAAACAAATTTAGGGTCTGTCTTTGTGATGGAAGAGGCTGCATTTTAGGCAGTGTGTATGCTTGCCTGTCAGCTGACTAGTTCTCCAATGCATCCAAATGGTTAGAACGTTTCTTTCCCTGTTGTGTTTAACTGAAGACAGAGCTGTAGTTTTTGTTGAATGATTCACTTCCCACAACTGTTATTACTTCACCAGCCTACCCTGAAGTTGCAGTAGTGACTGAGATGTTCTCAGACAAGCAGACAGGAAAACGACCTGTAAATCGTTGTTGTTGTAAGCTGTATGGAAAACTTTGGATGTTGAAAGGTAAGAGCATTTCAGATAAATCTCCACAATGCTGGCACAAATGTTTAAAGCATTGCTTAAATCCCTTGATTAACCCAGCTTCTAAGTATTTGACATAAATCAATAACTCTGAGATTTCTTTGCTGTTCTCAAGATTTGTAAATATTTACCCAGCCAGTCCCATGAAATATGACAATATTTAATCCTGTTGAAGTAATTCTTTGTATGCTGCATATGAAGAGATATAATAGTTCCAGCGATGCTAGTTAAATAATTGGCACTAAGGATGAAATCTGCTGCCTTTCTTCTGCAAATAACCAGGATTTATACGCTGTAAATATGAGTGAATGGAAAGTAAAATCCACCTTCTGTCACAGCACTTGGGCCAGCTGCTGGGAATGCAAATTTCCTGGTTTTGGCTTGTGCTTTAGCCTACGGCTCAGCCTTAACAGCAGCCTTTTGTACCGATTAAAGGAGGTGCTGAGAGCTAGATCAGGGTAAATAGTGAAAGGATGGCACCGCTGTTAGCTTGTCCTCAGCCTTGTGAGGAGGTGCCGGTTTTACTGTACTTGTCTGTGCCCCCTAGGGAAGAGGAGGATGCTCTGCCCGCTGTTTCCACGACCTGGGGAAGCCTTGCGTAGGAGTCATGGGGCAGAGGGTTTGTGCTGACCCTGCCACCTGTGGCTGAGATTCCTCCTAACGTGCAGGCTTGCAGCAGGTTTGTATTTAAACAGCTTGGCTTAACAAGCACAGCGATGTGCTCGTTCCTAAGACACCGTGCATTTAGTCATTATTTACTGATTCAGTCTGATTCATCTCTGGCTCCTGCCAGCTTTTGTAGGTGTGCTCCTTGCCTCTAGGTACTGCAGAAGTGGAAGGGCTTGAGGGTAACCAGCGAGGGGAGAAGGATTACAGCGGCACAAGACTCCCCGAGTTTGTCAGCAGGGCTCTGGAAGTGCATCTTCCTTCAGGTTAACTCCACTCTCACCTGAAACCTCACCCTTCTGCACTTCCCTGACAGATTCCTGCCCTGTCAGAGAGCCCATAATGACATGCTTATTCACTTTTCCATGAGGGGATGAGAGGAAAGGTGTGCCCAGTTCTCAAATCCATAATTAGGACCTTCCATCTGTGGAATTTTTTTACAGTAGTTAAAAATAAAATATATTTCTCTAGATTTTTTTAGTTGTCTGTAGTTAAAAAGTGGAGAAGATTGCATTCTGTGCATAGATTTAGAAGTATTTTAGCTTCTTATTTGCTTTATCACACTAAACTCCTTAAGAGTCCTTGGATCTCCATGCAGAAGTACTGCAATGGTACTGTGCTTCTCTAGCCCGCTTCTGCCACTGCATAATCCAAGCAGAGACGTGTCCAAGCAAAAGAGCAGTGCATCGCAGAAAACATGATGTGGCAATTCAGGAGACTTTTTGTCCCTTTTCTGAAATGTATGTATGTATGTTTACATGGACCTTGTCAGGTGCTTTTGCCTGTCTAGATGCCAAAGTTTAAATGGTGAATTTTTATACATATATATATTTTATATATGTTCACACACATATCTATAGAATTGTGGCTGGGTCAAAACCCAGATAATTGCACTTGGTTAGCTCTTTCTCTTGTAGTTTTGTTTGGAAAGTAATGGATTCTTCTTCAGCTTTGTTTCCACATTATGTAATATTGCTTGTCTTATTGATGTTTTTCCCCCCCTGAGCTAAGACTGAGTAGGAGCTGCAGAATGCGATTTGTATTAAATGATGTTCTTTGAGCTACTTTGGAAGACAAAATGCTGCTTATGCACAAAGGCTTGCTTTTTCAGCCACACCTGTTTGAAGGCCCAAGAAGTTCAAAGATGCCTTAAGTCCAATTGAAAATCAGCCTAAGATGGTATATCAAAATTCGAATCAAAACTTTCAGAGGTGAAAATATAAAACTAATTACCTTGGTTAAAAACGTAAAGCCTTTCAAATCATTCTGGCCAACTAATATTAGCCTGCAGACAGCAAGTTAGTGAATATATACATAGTAATGGGACAAATTAATAGAAGAGCCTAACGTGCACAGACCCCTGCACAGGCAGCTGAAGTTGCTGCAGGTTCAGCAGTAAAGTTTAGATATGTCTGGAAATGTAACCACTGGAGTCCAAAACAGAAGAGACAGAAGCAGAGGTTATTTTTGATTTTTCTTCTCTTTCTGTATTGTGTGATTTATTACAATATAAAAAAGGCATGGCTAATGGCGATAGTCATGAGCTACTTGAAGGGTGGACTCCTTCACTCACCACAAAGCAAAGCCACATAGAAGATATGTCATTTCAGCTACAAAACGTACATGCAGAAATCACTACGAGCTTAGCAGGTGTGGTGATTAAACAATCTAATCAATCTTTTCTGTCTCTCTTTTTAATAATTATTTGTTCTTAAAAGAGGGAATAACGTTTTGTCATCCACATCTGAGGAACAGCTTTTTCTCTTCTTTGATACGTGGCAGCACTCGGAGTCCTTGTCGCAGGAAGCGGCCAGAGAGCAGAGGCGGCGAGAGGGCAGGTTCGAGTGGCTCGCTCCAAGCCCTGTGGGCACGTGACAACCTCCCTGCGCTCCCCCGGGATGGGACGGGGCAGGGCAGGTGGCAACAGCTGCTGACAGATGAGTCCTGGAGAGGATCGAAGCCACGGTGCTTACGGGAACTTGGGAGTTTGTGATGGCCTGAGCTCACCCGCGGTGTCAGGTATCTAAAATTTGGCAGCAGACAGCTATCAGTCAGCTCTTAGATGTGAAAAACTTGCAAAACAAAAGACGTACAGAGTATTCCCCAATATCTGTGTAATTACCACGTAAGAAAGGAAGGTACGTCTCTAGCCTTAGAGCTGTAGAACAAATGTATCCACCTTCAAGTGAAAAAACAGGATCCTCTGTGCCCGCAGACAGGAGAGATCCGACCTGCTGGGTCCATAGGGCCTGAGTTCCACCTCCACGTAGGCAATAGGTTGCATTTAACTAGCAGGAGCTTGAGGGGTTTTTAAGCCATATGTCTTTCATGCAGTAGAAGATACCAAGCGAGACATGAAGAATTGAGCTCATACACCATTTATCCACATTTTGTACCAAGCAGGACCGACGGCAGAACAGAGCTTCCCTCTTCCAGGCCCATGCTGAAATCAAAGCCCACTGCCAAGGGCTGAGGCACGTAACGCTTGTGAGTGGGTTTTTTGCCTGGACAGGAGTAAGCTATCAGAGCTTATTCCTCAGAGAAGTCCCTGTGGTGAGGTGATTCTTTAAGCTGTGTTTGCTCATAGGACTAAAGATAAAACTGCTAATGTATCTTTCATGAATGTGCCTATCCCATGATTCATTCACTCAAAATGATGGTTTCTCTTGACCTTAGGCTAAGGTTTAATAGATGGGGAAAAAATAAATTTAGGAAAGCTCTATAATCCTGTGACAACAATACTGATACTTTTATACTTTCTTGCATGTTTTCTAGCGTGCCATGAAGAGTAATAAATGGCAAAAGCTAAAGTGTCCTTGGCAAACAAACAAACAGAATAGCACCCGTGTGCTATTTTTACCTTTGCTTCCCCTCACCACACACTCCCTTCTCTCCCATGGAGCTTGAAATATTAACCCAGCATGTTAATTTATTTCTTCCAGAGTTGCCCTGGCCATTGGATTTAACGTCTCTCTTGGAAGTAGTTCAAACCAAATGGCTGGCTCCATCTCTAGCTTTGTTAATTAGGCACATTACTTTGTTGCTTTTTTTCATATCGTTTAATGTAATTGGCATTTGTGCAGCTTTTGAGAGGCGTGTTTGGGCCTACATTTTGTGCAGCTGGCTCTAAACTACAAGCTATTTCAAGGCTGTAGCTCTCTAGAGGAGGGCCTTGGAGCGGTTTGAGCATCTGGGCTCCAGACATACCCTGCTGCCTTCCTCAAGCGAATGAAGTGACCTGTGTGCCAAATGTTCCTCCATTTACATGGGGGTATTTCTATAGCATTGTACTTGTAACAGGAGTGTTTAGGTGCCCCATTTGAAACACAGGACTCCATCTATAGGTTGTTTTATAAATGCTTAGCTCTAAGATCGTCTTTATCCTATATATAATATATATAGGATATAATAATTCCTACAGATAAGGGTGCCAATACTGAGTCAGCTGCCAGTAAGAGTGATGAGGTTATGTTAGACAGGAATTTGGCTCACTAATTCCAGTTGTCTTGGTGTGAAATGATATTCCGTACCTGAACCGATGAAGAGAGATGTATAAAAGTTTAGGGAAAAAAAAATATACATGCACTAAAGAGAGTGCATCTAAATCCTCTTTTTCATAGAAATGCTGCCCTCCAGTGGTCTGAAAAAAATCGTGCATGTTGCCTGTTGGTTACAATAATGCAATTTCTACTTATTTTGCAGCAAATAGCAATAAATATATCTCTTAGTATTACAGGCACGTGGATCGCCTATGCTCCAGACTCAGGAAACCTGCTGTCACCTCCAGTCCCCAGGCATGCTTGGCTACCTTGGTGTCAGTGGGGCGGGCAACCTCTCTCCCCCAGCACTCACAGCTCAGGCCCCATGATATCTTAAAGCGCTTTGCTTTTCTCTCTCCTTTTGTCTTTTTTTTTGCCAAAGACAGATAAACCACTTGCTACAAATTTCTGAAGTAGTAAAGCAACATGCTAATCCCTTCAGTTTTTCTCTCTGCTACTTTAGAAGCCTCTTTGGGATGGAAATGCTTGGGTTTTCCAGCATGTTTTTTCCTCCTGTGGCTGGCACACGGACATATTTTTGCTCTCTCCCCACCAACTGATTTTCCATTACGGCGAGGTGAGAAAACAGAACTTTGAATTCCCCCAAAGGGATTTCAGAAAGAAACGCAATTTCCGTGTTGTCCAGCAGATGTGGCTGTTGGACCAAAAGCTGCTCAAGGTCGACTCAGAGGCTGGGGAGGACTCGGGTTTTGGGGGTTTAAACAGCCCCCACTTCTCCGGGGTGCTGCTGGGGGCATGCAGGAGGGGTTTAGGGACAGACTGTGGGGTTTTGGGTTAACCAATGGTTTTATCATTCTAAAAGTGCTCAAACAAGTATCCAAAGGAGCAGCAAAAGACAGTGTAAAATCTGTGAAATCTGTTTTGCGCAACTTCAATTGGACCAAGCATTTATCCCGCATCTCCAGATGCAGTGCCCTGCTTTTTGAAATGAGAAGAGCTGTTTTACAGCTATGCCCTTGTGACATTAGATGAGGCTGCCGAGACCCAGGACTATGAATGAATCGGACTCCCCCCCAAAAAAAAGAAACACCATTTTTCTGATGAAGTGAGTTATTGACTGCTAGAGTTTTTAATACATTTTTAATAAATAGTAGCAAGCCTCACTCCAGACAGAGGATTTGCCTCCCTGTTGATGCTGTATTTCAGCAACGCTGGGATTGTTCATTGAGTCTGATATAAAATAGCACGCTTGTTGATATGATTAAGGCTCCAATATAGAAAATAAAAATGTTATTGACCTTTTAGGAAGAAAATGCAAGCTAAGTGCCATACTGACTTTGTTACTGGGAAAACCCTGAGTGATGCTGTGGTTAGGGGGCAGGTCAGTTCTCATTATCAAGGTTCCAGCATTAAGACATTTATTAGAGGTGTCTGTGCAGGCAAAGGTAGGTGCCTGGCCCCTGCGTCTTGCCCCGTAGGGCAATTTCTAGGTGTCCAGAGCCAGTCCTAATTCCTGGTGGGACCGGGGTGAGGCAGGACTACCTGGAGGCTCTCCTGTGTTACACTGGGGACTGCTCGCTCCCTCGCCAGCCCCGAAATCTCAAACATTGGAAGGACACCCACTGGTCTCCTCAGTGACATTCCCAGCTGTGCTCCTTCGAGAAGGGAGGGTGCTGCACAGATCTAGGAAAGAAAGTCATGATTTTCAACAGATTTATTGAAAACTAAGTCATTTGAGAGATTTGGGGAGGACTAGCTGAGAAGCATTAGTTATTAGTGTTTGCCTGTTTACTTGTGCATGTAGTTCTTCTGGAGGTGATAGTACCACTTCTATGAGTAAAATGAGCAAGTTTTGCCATTTGCACTATTTGACCCTCTTTGCAAAATGCAGTGTGCTTCTTATTTTCTCCTTTTAGAAATAGCACTGATTCTGTTTTTGCTTCCACCTTCAGCAGCTTTTTTAAGGTCTTTAACTTGTGTTTAAAATGACAAGTGAATTTAGAAGAGCAGCGTCTGGTACAAAGCAGCTGCCAAGTTAGTATTTCTTTAATATGTCTGGACACGGGTGATAAAATATTTTAAAAAGAAAAAATATACTAGGTATAGTTTGCTTTTTTCTTTTACCTAAAATCTAATTTTCAGTATGTGAAAAATTTCTGTAGCAGCTTCAATAATGATGTCAGAAATGATAATGGTAATGTTGCTGGTGTACAACTTTGTTACTTTCAAAAAACAATTTTATTGCACTTTTATTTGTTGTAAAATATTGCAAATAGAAAAAAAATCCTTTTCAGTCTCATTTGTATTTGTAAATGACCTGACAAAACTTCAAAATCAAAGGACTTAACATATATAAATGAAATAAAGATTTATTCAGTTTCACTTTATCTGTAGCAACAGTTTGGATAAGGTAAATTGATAATACTGGCTTTGTCATGCAGCTTCTATGTGGCTCTCTTAAATTACCGAATCAAATCAAACATTGCTAAGCTACACATTTATCTTTATGTTCAAAGACAGCTACTTCCCTCTAATTATTCGTAGTTACATGACTTTCTGTATGGAAGTAACAGTCCAAAGGAAGTATCAGGCAGTTTTAAAATCCTTTGTAAAAAGCCTCAAACATACATTGAGTGGGAGGCTCTTTCCTGCCTTACCTAAGCAGTACCTTGGGGCAGAGAGCGGGCTGATTTGCCGTGGTCCATGGCTTCGCCCGAGCTCTGCCTGTCGGTGCAATGTGTGGGATTCAGATTTTTTAAGTGAGTGTTTCTTTAGGTGCCCCATCCTGCTAAATATTTGAGTATTGAACCTGAGGCTGTGTGGTGGGATTTGGTGATTTCAAACTGTCGGTGCGTGGAGCGCAAGCTGGAGGGTTTTGCTAGACCAAGCTAGACTGCTCTTTGTCTCGCAGGATCAGCCCTGAATGCCTAAATACAGCTTTAGGAGCCTGTTTTAAGAGCTGAGTTTGTAAACATTGGGCCGCTCTTGTATCTGTTCCTCAGCTCTGCCTATGCTCCCTTGGTACTGTCTGAACTGCAGCTCTGAATCCAAATGTCTCTGGCTTTGAAGCGTTTGCAATCCAGACGGACTGGGGTGTCCTTCTGTCAGTAACATGCTGTCCTCATGGTGCACAGAGGAGTGTAGTAGCTTCAGGCATTTATTTTTAATAGATTACCTTAGAAATAGACAGGAAGAAATTGCACAGGCAGGGCACACATTTTCCTTATTTAGGTTTAAAAATAAGTGTAGCTGTAATCTAAACGTGTATTTATCGGCACTGATGCCCTTTGGCCTTGCTCCAGTGGACTTTCCTCACTGACCTCAATGGGGAAAAGATGGGTTCTGCATAGTAAATGTATGAATATTTTCTTCTTCTTTATCCATCCATCTATTTTGGGATGTGCTAAATGCTTGTTCTCTGTTGTAACATTAACATCAGTATGTGGAAACTTGGGTTGCTAAAATAAATCGGTGAAATGCAATATACATGACTTCACGAGGAACTGCATGTACATTGTTGAGTGCAGACGCCCCGAGTGCCCACGGTGCTGTGCCAGCTTTACGGCAAGGGACTTTGCTGTGTCCTGCGCAAGTGGGGTGCTCTAGTGAGGCAGGCGCAAGCTTTGTGCTGCCAGCGTATACGCAGAGAGAAAAGTGTACGGTATTTCACAAAAGCATCTTTTGCGTCAGGGCCTGATTGAGTTTTTGTTGGAGTCGGTGAAAATTTGTGAGGGCGTTGACACGTGAGGCCCTAATGGTGTGTAATTAGTCTTTATAAGTTAGTAATTTGACTCAAAGTAATGTGGGGCATTTTTCTGACCTTAGTAGAAATGCTCCTGATTCATGCTAGAATAATTTGGCACACTCTTGAGTTCATTCAATTTTTACTTTTAACTGCAAAATTAAAGGGGTAACTCAATCTGTATTGTCTGGACTGTGTTTTGCCCACAGTGAAATCTACGGGAGGCCCCTAAGAGAATCTCTTTACAGCGCCTGACTTCGATGAAGGCGCTGCAGGGCAGCCCCTGCCCCAGAAACCCCTCTGATGCGTGGGCGCTGGCCCGCGCCTCTGCACAGATTTGGTGTCAGCAGCAGTCCCAAACGCCTGCGACGAGGGAGGAATGCCCCCGGGTGCCGCCTTCCTGCCGCTCCGACCTCGGGGAAAGCAGCAAGCTCTGGGCATGCCGTTACCGCTGGGCTGCGGAGAAGCAACGGCGTTGCTCTGTCCAACACGAGGCCGCTCGCGCCTCTCCGGGGAGCGCTGACCCAAGCCTGAAGGAGTGGAAGACAATCCCGTAGAATTAGCTGTTCCCTCTTTTTTTCCTGCTTGAGAGGTAAGAGCTGCACAAGTGCCCTCTTTAATAATCACCTAGGAGGGAATATGATGACTGATCTGTCACCAAAGTATTTAGAGCTGATGATGATATCTTTTTTTTTTACTGTGATTTTTAAACAAAAGCCATAAATCACAGAGGTGTGAAAGCAAGGGGTTGTTTCATACCAGGCTGTAGCTGCTGGTTACTCTTGTCCAAATGTATAGATATGCCCTGATGGTTACTTATCAATGACAATCTCTTCAGGGCTTAACATTTTTCAGTTTCATGGCAAGCTTGCAAGGTTTCACATATATATACTGAATGAAACATAGCCTAGCAGTTATTTTTAGAAAGGCTCCAAACAAGAAGCAAATCCCTGGAGTAATGGTGCCAGAGATGGGGAAAGTTCAAATCCAAATTAAAGCTTCCTATCTTTGGCCCAAGTTCCAACCTGAACTTTAGGAAAACGGAGATCTATAACTTGGACTTTATGGCACAAAATCCCATTTAACTATTTTCAGTTACCTGAGGATACATGAACATGGTACATCCACTTGAAAATTAGAACTTGAATGGAAAAGCTGAACATACATGTAAGAGTGCAGTACCCAATCTTGTGAGATAGTGTTGTATAGCTTTGACTCATGGTAGCTGCAAGGAGTTTGGAGAGTCTAGTTTACTATAATTTCTTATTCTTATACAGTCTTAAGAGATCAAGTCTTACAATGTAATTGTAAACTTGGGGGGGGGGGGGTAAGAACAACCTGCTTATTTACCATGAAGATCTATGTAATAATGCCCTCAAATATTTAACGTTCAGTTTAGAAAGCATACCAAAATACAATATGAAGGAAGTAGACCCCTTTGCAGCAAGGTACTTATACAAAGTAGTTGAAAGTAGCACAACTGAAGCATGGGCTTGATTCTTTGCTGAATCAGAGCCTGTATCTTCTTCCTGCCAAGGCAGCTATCTTAGCACCACTACTAAATGCGCTAGTAATTCTAGAAGCTCTAATGAAAGTCAAGATAACTCCACAGATTTTATAAATAAGGGTCTTTATTTAGAATACTGTTGAAAACATTCTTAGCAACCACATTGTATAAATATATAAAGTTAAAGTTTTGCACAACAAACCAAGCAACATTAAATATTTTGTTTTTCTTTTTTACTTTTTTTTTTTTTTGCAAAGCAACTCTTATTTACAATTACACAAAAAGTTTTTATAAAAAGTGGTCCACAACCTTATTTTGGCCAGAACAGGGGTAATAGAAAGGATGTGTCATGCCATTACTCTAGAGACTTGCAAATTTCTTTACTCCCCTGCTTTCAACAGCCAGGTTCCTATTCCCCAAAAGCCTAGATTAAACATTGGCCATTTTATGGTATACAGTTTTATCTCTAGACACATTAAATAACTTTAGTTTAACAACCAATAAATAACTAGATGTATTTTGAAGGAATACAGGTTTGAAAAGTTATATATTTGAAGGAATTTTGAGAGATTTTTAGGATTGGAAAAAAGTCTTGAGTAGTCTTTTCAGTCTTAAGAGGCAGGTCTCGGAGCTTTGCTAAATGTAACAGTTTGTTTTCACTGCAGTCCAGCTGGACCTGCCTTTATAGCACTTGGTAGATAGGGTTGTTACTGCTGCTGCTGCCACCGCTGTTGTTGTTATCCTGGGGAAGTGGGGTGCAGTTGGTGGGGGAAGGAATTTGGACTCCACTCTCATTCAGGCTGGCTCCTTCTGGGGGAGAACAGGGACTCCCTTCAGCAACACTTTCCACTGGAGGCAGGACTGGACATGTGGAGTTATCTGTGGAAATCCTCTCCACAATGCTTGAGAGGCAATCAAGGCTAGAGACAACAGAACTCTTCCCATGCTTTGGATCTAAAGACAGACAGAAAAGGCAATCAATTTATCCAGTGGGTATTTAATGTCAGTAGGATGTAGTTTTTTAGAGAACCCCAACCAGTGGCTGACAGGGCATATCTGTGAGTATATTAAGATTGAGGAAAAGAATATTGGTGAAAGACATCAGTTATCTGAAAACTGAGACTGTAATTTGCAGAATGGAAAAAAGAACCAACTGAAGTTCGATACTTTTCAGGAGGGTGGATCCAGGGCTTCACTTCAGTCCATAGAAAGGGAATGGAAGATTTGAATTCAATCAGCAATTTCTCCAAATTTTCAATCAGTGATTGGAACAATCTTTATGCAAAATGTAGTTAAACTCTGAAAGTTATTGGAATATATTCCAAAATATTTTTATCCAGACCCTAGTTTGCAAAGTAGGAAATGCAGCTATAATATATCCCCATATTTGCAACTACATCTAGAGGGAAATGCTACACTTGTATTAGCATTGACAGCTTGCTGACTGAAAAGCCCAACTGGAGTCTGCTAAACAACTGGGGACAGAGAAGGCACAGGCAAGTCTGCTGCACGGACTGTCTCTACCCCTGTTTCACATTGCCATAATGGCAAATACTCACCATTTGGTGATTCTGTGTAGTAGCTGTTGTCGTAGCTGTTTCTTCTGCGAGAGTTGCAGGGAGGCCCACTGTATTCCATCTGGAAAGGAGAGAAATCTGTGTGAGATCACTGGTTGGGGGGCAGCATTTTTCTCAAATCCCCAGTAACCATTTAACTTCATATGTCAGTCCCTAGTCTGTGCCACAGCTCCCATCCTGGCTGAAATGCCATCAAGTTTTAGTTTCTTTGAATGAGGCAGAACTTAACTTTGCTAGGAAGAAATTCTCCCCAGAATGTATTATGTGGCATAGTTATTTTAAAGGAAAATTACCATTGTTGTAACTAATGTAATAATGCTGTAGCTTTTACAAATGAAATGAAGTCTTCCAGCATTCTAATCAGAGATTGCCCTACATGTACACCTGCAAATTGCAATAGGGAGACCAAGAGGGGAAAAAAGTCTTTTTTGATATAATTTCTGAAGACTCTTCCAAGCATGAATTCCTTTCAAAAACCCACTAGCCCACCTTTGTGTCTTTTTATTTCCTTTGGTTTCTCTTCCCACTACTATTTTGTATAGGAAAAAAAAACCCAAGCAAACATTCTGACCAGTATATTTGCTTCTGGTACTTTCACCCACAGCGAAATAGCTCTTACCGAGAAAGGAAAAAAGGCTATATTTTGAGGAGGGATCAGTTGTGTAAATCATCTTTGCAACCTGCCATCTCATAATCCCCGATATTCAACTCAGTAGTGATTATCCCCACCAGAGAATATAACAAACTCAAGTCTTAAAAGTGCTTTTGTGACTCCCACCTCTGCTACTCTCTACTCCAGTCACCACATCCCGCCATCCCCAGGTCAGGCCACAGAGTCCAATACTCTAGTCCCAGCAAAGAGATGAGGTGATGAGACACCCTCTGTGGCACTCATCCTTCTTCTCCCCTTTCCTTCCCCTTTCTTCCCCTCTCCCTGTAACGCACAAACAGGAGCAAAAGCCTGGGGTCTCCCTTCTGTTGCTGGTAAGTGTTTTGAGGCGGAGATGAACTGGGAGGAGAAATGGAGAGCCTTTTTCATAAAGATCAAGAAAAAGGACTCCTGTTGCTGAGACCGTGCTCCTGTTACCAGGACTAATGTCAGAAAACCAAACCCAGACTTACCGGTTCCCCTGTGAGTTTTCCCCTGCAATTATCATGGCAGAGGGGACCTCCCTCATGGCTGTCCTTAGAGGATGCAGGGCTAAGGACACAGGATGTGAAAATGAGATGCCCCAGGAGCACGGGCCGGACTCAGACCTCTCGGCGCTCCCAGGCACCCTTCCCAGAGCGGTCCACCCTGGACACGGGCAAACATGCCAACTTCTCATCCCCAGGAGAAGCGTGTGAGACTTTTCCCTTCTCTTCCAGGGACGCCGGCGCAGGGGGACCCCACCACCCTTTGCCGCTGGAGGTAGAGGCGCAGAGGGGACTTGATCCACTCGCGGGGGCACTCACCATGCCATCGGAGCAGTTGGAGCGGGGGCTGGAGGCATCTGACTCGCCACTGTAGTGCTCCAGCACCGGGTAGTAGGCATCCTCCTGCTCCCGCAGCAGCGCCTGCAGGCTCTCGATGTAGCGGATGGCATTGCGGAGGATCTCCACCTTGGGCAGGCGCTGGTTGGGGTTGGTGGAGGTGCAGCGCTTGAGGGTCTCGAAGGCCTCGTTGACCTTGCTGAGCCGCCGCCGCTCCCTCATGGTGGCTGCCTTGCGGCGGTCGGCGTTGGTGGTCTTCCTCTTGCAGGCCTTGCAGGCCCAGAGCAGGCAGCGGCCGGCCTGGTGGTGCCCGCTGGGCGCCCGCACGTGCTCCTCCTCGTGCGGGTGCGCATGGTGGTGCCCGTGGTGGTGCGGGTGCTCCTCGGGCTTCAGCAGGCCCCCGACGTGCACCAGCCGTGGGTCCAGGTCCTCAAAGAAGTGCATGTCCGACGTGTTGAAGCAGGGGTCGTCGTAGAAGTCGTCGGCGGCCGAGAAGGAGCAGAGGGAGCCTTCCGTCATCTCCATGTGGCCCAGTAAGTCCATGGGGGCGGCGGCGGGAGCACCGGCACCGCGCGGCGCCGCGGGCGGGAAAGCGGGCTCGGACCGTCGGCGGTCGTTGGCGGCCGTTAGCGGCGCGCGCGGAGCGGAGCCCTCGCGCCCCCTGTCCCGGGCGAGGCCACCAGCGCTGCTGCCGCCGCTGCCCCGGCCCCTCCGCAGCCGCGCCGGTCCGGGAGCGCCGCTCGGGGCCGTATTTATGCCGGAGCCCCCCGGCGCGGCGCGACGGGGCGGGGCCGGGCGGGGAGGGGAGGGGGCCGCGGCCAGTCGCCCCCGCCCGGCGGTGTCGGGCGCGTGCCGCGGCGCGGGGCGTTGGCGGCGCCGGACGGGACGGGACGGCGCTCTGCCGCCGTCCCGGTGTGAGTGTGCCTGTGCTTTTCTGTTCGCCCCGCTCGGTGCCCCGGGGCACGCGAGGCGCCCCGCGGCTGCCCGCCCCGCGGCTCCCCCCCGCCCGGCTCTCTCGGCAAGCAAAGCCGGCGGCGCGGGGCGCGCTGCGCCCTCCCCGCCCGTCCCCGCCGGGGGCACCTGCGCGGCCCGGCGCGGCCGCGCCGCTCTGCGGCGAGAGGGTAACTGCTGCGGCGGCGGGCGGCGGCGAGCAGCCGCGCGGGGCGCGGGGCGGCGGTCGGGCCGGGGCGACCGGCGCGCTCAAGATGGCGGCCGCTGGGGGGCGCTGCGCCCCGCGCGGCGGGGAGCGCGGGGCCGCGGCGGGGCAACGGCGGCGGGGCAACGGCTGCGGCCGCGGGCGGAGACGGAGCCGCTCGCTGGCGCTGCGGCCCCTCCGCTGCCGGCGGCCTCGCTGCCCCGCGCCGAGCCCGTCGGTTTCGTGGCGCGGCTGTGTTTTGCTCGCCCGCGCGCCGGTGCGGCTTGGCCGGGGGAGGCTGGTTTTCCTTACATCGGGGCACAGCCTGAGGCTGCCCGTCCAGGAGGGCCGTTACTATAGTCAAAGCGGAGGTGCGTGGGGGGCCTTCCCTCAGGCCTCCGCGTTGTGCCTGCTCCCCCGGGCCTGGCTGCGGCCCGCGGCCCACGTGGAGGCAGGAGAGTGTTGGGGAAGACTCGAGCAGAGTCACCGAAACCGCCTCACCTGGGAGCAGAAGGAAGCCGTGCGGCAGGGAGGCCGAGCTGTGGAGCGGCGGCGATGCCCAGCCAGGTTTCTACAGGGAGCGTTTGATTCCCCAAATAGGGCAGTGCGGTAATGGGGTAGTCACGAAGTGCCCCGGGAGAGCTGAGGCCTGAGCTGCTTACAGCTATCGCTTCAGTGAGTGCCTCTGTTTTCGTGACCTGTGCTGTATAAATTTGCATTGCAGGGTCCTCTTTAAACTCAAGCCTCTGATTACATTTATCCTGAAGCCTTGGAAGAGATTGAACTCACCTCATGAAGCAGTGTTTTGCTGAGCTTGTAATGCCATTGTAATTGGATTGCTTGTGCAATAAGGATTTGTTATTTCAGGTAACCAGCAGTGGCAGGGTTTGGACTTTTTTTTTTTTTTGGTAATGCTCTCAAGTTTGCTATTTACTCTGTTTTTGGAATATCATTTGAGCTGAGAAATTTAGCTCTTTTTGTGATATGGAAGCACTTCAGCAATTCCGCTGTGTGATTTCATTAACTTAATGATTAAAATACTTACAGGTATTTTTATCTACCATGGGCTAAAATTAATCTCCACTCTGCAGTTATAAATGCTGGTAAAAATTAGACTGATTTAAAATCAAAGGCAAAGCTCTGTCTTCAGTGGGGTCAAGAGCAGATTGAGAGAATCTGTAAAGGTAAAATATCAGTTGATGATCTAGTCTTCAGTTCCTGTGCCTGTGACTTTTCAGATGGGTTATTGTAATGGTGGATTCTTTGGTAGTTATATGAATGGGTTTTTGCAAGAGTTCCTAATTTGCAATCCCCATTTTCTACTTACTTACATGTCTTCAAATACAGACAAAGATAAGAACTATTAGTCACATTCTGTCATTACCCCCAAAAGATCAAATTTTTATTTAAAAAAGAAAGTAGGTATTTTGGACTGTGTACAACTTTGTTCTTTCACTGTATCCAGTGCTGAAAAGTGATATGTCCCAAGGAGAACAGCTATTGACCACCCTAACACATTTAGAAGTGCATCTCCCAGCTGTTGCTGAGAGGCAAAGTAGTAACCTTGTGGAAATACTCCACTGTTATTACAGAGGTTCTTTGATCCAGAAGAAATGAACAGACTTTTCTGTTTTGAAAAATCTCCACTGAACAGCTAAAACAACGTTAAAAACAATTTGTATTGAAAATAATACAATAATGCACATTAAGTATAAAGGAGAAATAGTTGTGTGCTATAACAGCTAAACGTGTAAATTAGGGGTATCAAGGCTTTGTTTTGGTGCTGGCCATGTTACTTGGCTCAAGACATTTAATCTCTCTGTAGCTTAGTTGTTTCATTTGTGGAAAAGGTAATTCTACATGATGTTTACACAGTATTGTAGCATATTCTGCCACTTTAAGTGTGTTTCTAGGTTGTATTTGACCCTAGAAAAAGGCATTCTGGGACTTGTGCAAATAGTGGTTACCTTGGGCAAAGCAATAACAAACGCTGGGACTTGGACAAGTGATACAAGAAGGCTTCAAGCAATTGCCAGTGCAATGCAGTCTACTGCTTGCATGCTCTAGGGAGTCTCTTCTTTCAACCTGTGGCAGCACATACGTGTCCAAGACATGAGTTAGTAAAAGCAGTATCTCAGTTTGTCACCTAGGTGAAAAAGTCAGGAGAGCGCCGTGACCAGATGGTAAAGTTTGCATGGAGTGTTCTCCCACTGAAGGTGCCTTGGATGACTCATCCCCCACTGTTGCCACCAAAACTAACATTCACTTTCCAATGTTCTTCTCAAAAATGGGTTTGTCCAGAAAAATGTTGCATTGTGTTGTGAGTCTGAGAGAGTCTTTGCAAAGAACAAAATCCTCAGATGTTCTTCTCAACTTTGGGTGGCCATAGTGGAGAGGATGCAGGACAGCACCATCTTCACCTGAATATTTTAATGAATGCCTCATTTTGAGACTAGGCAGCAGCAATGGCACCTTCTTTGCAACCTTAGGTAGTGCTTATGGCAGCATTTAGAAATATGCCGCTGTTAGTGTCTGTCTAGAAGCCACCCTGGCTATTACTCATCATTTCGTAGAAATTAGGTCTCTCCAGATCTTTCAAATTGGATGCTGTATTTCAGCACTGATGTTACTATGGCTCTTCTAAGCCTCCCAGATTCTGGGTCTGGATGGATTGGGCATTGCTTTGGAATTACACATGCAGGGGTGTGTGTATGAGCAGCAGTCAGCAGAGGAAGCAAATTCTTAGTTATGTTAAATGGTGCTATATACCTATTACACATTTCACCCTTCATCTCCTTTTTTCAGGGTGTGGTTGAAAGGAAGCTGAGAAGGGGGGAGCGGATTGTACTTCATATGCTGAGGAGCATAGAGGGACACTCATCCTATACATGACATACAGGTATTAACAAAGTCTCAGAGATCATATTCATGGGCATGTGCACACCCTCAGCAGTAGCAGCATATGGACGAGAAGAACTTCAGTTAGCTATAGTAACTGATTCAATTCTCCTTTTCAGAGGATACAGATTGGGAAAATAGCTGTGAGTTTCTTTACCTGAAATTAACAGAATTATTTCTCCAGGCAGAGGGCCCAGAATGTGTTTTGGAAACATGAGAAATAAAGAACTTAAAATTCTGAGAATGTGCTGGTGCATTTTGCCATGAAGATGAGAGGAGTGGGTCTCCGAGAAAGACACATGGCAATAGTTCAGGGAGAAAGAAATGACAAGTAAGTCTTGCACTGTAAAGTTTAAATGTTGGACTCTGTTGTGTTGGACTTCTGTTAAGGTAAAGAGAGAGACAGTCTAAGTGCTGGAAACTGTGAAAGAGGCTATACCTACATTTCAGAAGGTTAAGAACTGTCAAAGTAGAGGATTGTTGTAGAAACAGTAGTAGCAAATGAAGGATTTTTATATGGCATTAGTTTATTATTCAACAAGTATTTTTGCTCCATTCATACCTAATGAGCTATATTTTAATACTGAGAAGGATGGATTCCATTGCTCTTACTCACACTGAGTTAGAGTCAGTGGAACTAATTGTTGAATAAGGTATGGTCAGCATGAGGATGGGTGTTGGAATCTGGCCCAGATAGAAATATCTTTTAAACTATTGCAGTCATCCCAAACATAGGCAAATGCAGTATGTTGCTAGAAGTGCTTCAAACCATTCCTGTGGCACACTGCAGTATTTTTTTTTAGGAGAATATAGCGGAAGTTTTGATGCCATTTCCTCCCTCCACACCCACCATCATAAAGCTGAATCATTAACAGAAAGAGATTGGGAAAGCATCTGAATTGTAGTTGTCTGTCCTGCGTTACAAAACCACCAAAGTAGGTGGGCTAATGCAGTTTTACAGAAATGGGTACTTAAATGCAGCTGTGTATAGAATTCAGAATTAAATTCAAGTGTTTCATTGTGCAGTGTTTTTACCTTAATGCAGTTTTCTGCCATGTTTATTTTCATTTTGCGGTCTATATTTCTATCTTGTGCAACTTTCGTGGTAGCAGATAGGCACTGGTGCAGTTTTATACATATGCAAAATCTCTTGGAGAACAATATTAGCATGCATGTATGGAAAACTAAAAAATTTGCATCTACATTATATTTATGTTGAACTGAATTTATTTTCAAACTTAACAATAAGAATATTGATTACAGTATTACATAAAAGTTTATGTGTTAATCTTTCAATGGAGCAAACCCCAATTGCCTAAAAGCTGTGGTGTATCCTGACTGAAGAACCTAGTTCCAGGCAGCTGATTTAGCCAGTTGCTCTTCCTAGATGACCTTGTTAGTCAGTGCAGAGAGAGGCACTCCTGCAGGGGCTGACTGGAAGGAATTTAGACTCCTCTGAACTTTAACCCAGCTGGCTAAAGCAACAGCTGTAAGTTTGATAGTGTGAATGCCCCCCTAATTGAAATGCAAAATTAATGGGAGGCCACTTTTTGTAGTGCAATTTTAGCCATGTGTGCTGCACTTTCACTAGGATGTTATTCATCTACCTGGGGCCAAGATAAGGAATACAGAGAACTGGCAGTAGTACCACAGTAATACCATACCGTATCTAGCTGGAACAGGGATGTGCATGGTAATTAAGATAACTGTCCTAGGCTATGCCTGGACAAAGCCCTAGAGCTAGGGCCTTTAGGGACACTTAAAATAGAACCTGTGAAGAGCACATCTAATGAGAACCCCTAATTTATATCTCATCCTCTTTTTGATGATTAGAAAAGGCAACAAGGCAAGTAACTGCAGTGAAAAAACAGCACTTTGTCTTGTTCCCACATTGAGAAAAAGTTAGTATCCTTCATATTGAAGGAGTATACAAAAAAGCTTGTTTATAGCTAAATGAATTAACTCATTTAAGTTGCTACTATGATAGAAAGAAGACAAGAAATCCATCTTGTTTTAAAACAAGTCTTTTAAAAAATTCATAATGTTACCATACTAATGCAAAATATTAAATATAAAACTTAATCTGTGGATTTTCTCCCACATAGAAGTTACCTTGTACTAAAGCATTTTTTATAAAAGTTTTAGACACTGTTAAAAATAATTGGCATTAACTAATACTAACAATCATTTAAGCCAGGAGAGAGGCCTAAAAGCTTTTGGTTTCTACACTGAGGCATCTTTTATGGTAAGAATTGCATAGAAAAAATGTGATTGATGCGAACAATCTGGGTAACTAGCAATCCCACTATGATTTAAACAATTGCATGGGCTAGACTTTGAGCTGTGGCTCATCAGAGGATGAGGGACAGGGTGTAAAGAAGGGAGAGTGATACAGAAGTAACCCATCGTGTCTCCCAAGTGCTGGTCTCAAAGCCACTCTCCATAAAGATGTGCCTTAGGAGCTGCTCCATAGCTTTAACAGCTGTGGTGTTACAGCCCCTCCCTGCCTTGCTTCGCTTTTGCTCCTGTCCCGTCGTTGCACTGGGGCACTGCAGCAGTGCAATATATGGTTGCGTATATTGGCCCTATGCCATTCCTCTGCTGGGAGGATTCTCTCTGGGGACGCTTCAGAGCCTCTGCAGCACCTGTGCATTGCTGGAGAGGTGGGCAGGGGCTACCGCGCTGCCTAGGTTCTGGATCTACGCCTGTTCTTAACTCTTTCTGGAACCGGTCCATGAAGTAATCCCCAAGACTGTTTCTGCCATCTTGGAAACAGTCAAGCCTGCGAGCATTGGTCAGAAGATCTCCCATCAGCTTGATCTTCCGGATTTTGGGTTCAATGAATTGTTTCTTGATAGTGCTTGCACTGTGAGGGTCTGCATTTTCAAGGCTCAAGGCATAAAGCTCTTCAAAATACCGTGTTATAGTTTTCCACTGGAGCATTGCTACTTCCAGGGCTTTCATCAGACTGACTGCGTACTCACAGTTTGGTTTCTAGAAACAAAGAGAAAGATAATTTATTAAGAGCAGCAGCTCATCTTGCCATATTCATTGCTGTTCTCCTGTAACTTAACTTGTCTCCTAAACAAAACGTGCTAGTATTTTGCAACAGCTCCTTCTAGTTTGGAGCGTCTGTTACTTTTTGCCATGTTAGATGGCTGTAAACATACAGAAGTGCCAAAACCCACAAATCTTTGTTTCAAGAAACAAGATTTAGATAGCAGCAGCTATGCCTGATAAACATTCTTAAACCAGGAAAACCTATCCATATAGATGCAAACTGAATATTTAAAAAAGTTATCCAAGATGGATTTTTAATTTTTAACTTTTCCAGCTCAACAAATGCTACGATAGGCCAAGAAACGGCAAGCTGACATATTCAACTATTTACATAATACTAGTTTGCCAGAGGAGAATCAGTCCCGTAATCTTCTACAAGTAAGGTTTTTTGCTGATAACTGAGTTACTCCTTCATACCTGTGCAAGCCCAACTCAAATCTCTAATTCAAATTTGTCTTTGGCTATGTTCTAACAGATGAGCTACTGCTCCCAGCTGGATGTTTCTCCCACCTCCTTCCTTACCCCTTTCTCAGATGCCAATGACTTCTATTTTGTTTCAGTGGGAAGGCAGACAAGTTGGCTGGTTTAGCACTGAAACAATTTTAAGAAGACTCACATAATCCATTACAGCACACTGGAAACAGCAGTCTCCAGCTGAGTGGAAGAAAAAGGGACCATTGTTAATATCCTTTTTGGCAAGAACTGCAATCATATAGAGTTAGGACTGCATGTCTGATACAGAGTTTCTAGGCATCATAATCAAGAACAAAAGCATGTATACTAATATAATAGGGAAATTATATCTGGAAATCTAATAGTGGATGAAAGCAGAGATCCAGGGTACCAACAATATAATGCAGGAGTTTAGAGTAATTACTGCTGATTGCAAGAAACCAGAAGTTGTTTGCTACACACCTGGATGGTTTTAGAACAGTAGTGGCCTCCTCTTTCTTGCTGATACTTCATCAAAGCTTCTGCAGCTTTTCTCTCCTCTGTAGCTTGATTCAGAAAGAACTTTGAAACATTTGGTAGGGCCACGTGTGACTGATCAAAAAATTCACCCTAGGCAAACAAAATTCAACCAAAGTGTTAAAGCTTGCTGAAGATGGGATTCACTTGCAGCAGAACACAGCTTTATCAGAACTCAGGAGACATTTCCAATGGAACTTGTTCTACCAGCTTAATCATTTTGAAGATATTCCTTCAAACTTCTGCAATAAATGAAGTCATTATTGTCCCATCCCATCCTGTTCCCCCCCCCCCAAAAAAAAAAAAAGGCAAAAAACACTATACTCCTACTAGAACACTTTATGCCTTTTAAGACTGGACAGGTGACTGTATTACTGATGTTCTCTCTCATTAGCAGTCATATTCTAGCAAGGTACTGCTTATGAGATTTGCATTTAGGAAAGAAAAATTAACTATAGAGGCACATATCCAGATCCTCCACCACTATAATCAAAGGCATCAAAATCTGCAACATTATCCCCTTCTAGGCATTGGAACTGGTAAGGGCCCGATCCTGTTATTTATTTTTAATTAAATAAGCATAGTCCAGCTTCTTGCCAGTTGAGCCAGAAGCATGGAGAACATAGGATTTATCCCTTCAGGTCAGCATTCCAGTGAAAAGTTGGCTTTTAAAGGTTTGAGAAAGATGAAGCAAATACCAAAGGAGAACGAGAACAATTTTGCATCAGTTTATCAGCTTCTTTATGCATAATGCTATTCCAGTAGAAAGAACATTAAAGGTGTACACAGTATAGCTCAGTAGCAGTATGTAGCTCATGCCTAAAAAGACTTCAGAAGTATTAAAATCCTAAACCAACTGTAGGCCTTGTTCTGTTTTTCTATATGGGAAAGTAACAACTTTCATCAGTGCAAGATTAACTATGCTAACAGATCTGTCAGCTCTTCTGTTGGATGAATTTTATGCATGGTGTGGCAGGCTGATCCCTAGTTCCCTGCCTGCACTATGGAAAACAGAATAAAGAGAACATACTAGAGAGACAGATAGCAGTGGAAGGCCCCCAGGTTGCACAGAGGTTCAGCATTGGCTCTGCACAACTTTGATATCAAAGACAGTGAGAGGCAGCAGCTGGGAATATGCCAAGAGTAGAATTGACAGAGCTACAATATATCAATACACTGGTTCCCTAAACACACATAGGCAATACAGCCCAGCCCTTGCCTCTTAGGCACACTCTGGAGTACTGCATATTAAACGGTTGGCTTGTAGCCTGTCCAGTAGGGGTAAAGAACAAGTATGTGCATTTCATAAATTTTTCTACTTCTGGCTGTCCTCCCCTCTTTCACTTATTGTGAACAAATACAAAATACTTGTGTTTTATCTATGTTGCTCATCTGTTAAAAAATGAGAAAAAATTGTATACACAGCATGATGTGTTTATGTTTTTCTCTTATGTTTTGATGACCACCTGGGATACCCCAAACCTGTGACATACACACGTGACCATGTCATTCAAGAGAAAAATATATACCGCAATGTTCCTTTGAGAATATTAATATAATATTTGCATAATCTTTTTCCTGAAGTCATTAATTCATATTTCTGTTGACAGAATAATCAAGACTGAATGTTTTGTGATCAGTTCCTCAGTGTGAGTGTGCTGCAGGACTACTAGAACCCAAGTCACCACACCTGCATAACTGTTAAGGTAAATCTTATATAAAAGTCATTAACTACTTTTAAGACAGCCACAGTCCATTTCTAGTGGAATTTTTTCTATCCAGCCCAACTACCAGTCAGTAGTAGTATTTTAATCCACATGCTTAACAGGTTGAGGTTTCGCTGCATGCTTAGTTTTTATTGGACTAATACCATACACTAAGCTTGATCAGAGCATCTGGGTGATTCACGTGAATATAGTTTGCCTTGCCTCTCAACAGATGCTCAGCAGCAAAAGGGATGGCACCAATAATCCTGCTTCTCAGTTTTAATGTCTTTGCTAAAATATATGCTGCCTTAAGTTTTTGATAAGCAGCCAAATGCAACAGATTTCACATTATGTTACATACTGTCTTTTTAAATCCGCAGGACGTTCCTACCTGCTGATCAAAAACCCCCAAGCAAACAGCGATGTTCACGGGAAGCCGCTCCCGCAAACTCTTCCCACCAGTTAACCGCACAAGGCTATTTTATGTACAGAGCTTGCGGGGGTAAAAAAGAAGGAAACAGGCAGCCAGGCGTTGTGCCCCAGAGCCGTGGGAAGCCCCTGCCCCCGCCCCGGCCCCCCCACGCGTGGGTACGCGAGGTGCCCCAACGCCGGAGCGCCGCGCCGCGCCGCGCCGGGCGGCCGCTTACCAGCGCCTGGAGGCCGTAGGAGAGCTCGAGCAGGGCGCCGGTGACGCCGCAGAGGCCTTCCTCCACGGCGGGCGGGAAGCCCTGCCTCACGCGGCTGCCGGGCAGCGGGCGGTGCGCCGCGCAGGCGGGCAGCGTGCCGCGGGGCCGCTTGGAGCGCGGCTCGGCCATGGCGGCGGCCGCTGGAGCGGCGCGGGCGGCGCCTCATATAGCGGCGGGCACCTGGGACGCACCTTGCCGCGGGCCTAGGGCCGCGCCGCCCCCGTGCCCCCGTTCCCCCTCCCGCCGCGCGCGCGGGCGGACGGGCGGGCGCCGCCGCCATTTCGTGCCTGCCCCCGGGCCGTTAACGGCCGCGACCTGCGGGTGCGGGCGCCGGGGACTGAAAAACACCCATTCCCGGCTTTTTCAGCCGCTTTATCCTGTGCGGTGGTAGCTGCGGCTCCATCATCATTGCCTTTGACAAAGTCTAGCCAGTGAAGTGGAAGCGTGACTAAGCTCAGCACCTTTCAAATTTGATAATTTTCTGTTCAGTGACTTTCTGTTCAGTACGCTTACTGCTACATGTTGTTCTATGGAATATTTTGCTAGCAAATCACCCCACTCCCCCACAAACCCATTCCTAATCTTTATTCAGTTGCACGTTCTAATTGTTATTGGATTTGACTGCCTTAGAGCAAAGCACGCACAATCTGAGAATAGTCACATAAAATGTGAGAAAATTGCTCACGTTAAATATTTCTAGTTTAATGCCTTCATCTTTTATGGTATTCAGCTCTCTTTGTCTAATTTTCCATTTTCACTTGCCTCTGATTCTTCACGTTGTAGTTAAGTTAAATGAAGAGTTTCAGCAAATCTGAAGCAGTGTGTGAAGTTCCCACTTAAAAAAAAATTAACCATCGTAAATAAAACTGCACACAAGTAAAGTTAAGTATGTGTGTAAGTGTTTGCAGGGCTAAAGTAAGTACCTAAATTCATAAACTGTAATATATTTGCTAGACAGTTCAGCTGTGCATATGACTTTGTTCTGAAGTTCTTTTTAGTAACGGCACTAGACACTTCTGCTGGAAAGATGCATTTCTAACAGTTATCTTTTAGTTCCCTCCATTCCAACTATCTTGATTGTAGACAGTAAAATAGTTATTAGTGTTTAGCTACAACAGGATGATTCTTTGTGTGCCTCAGAAGAAGATGAGCAAGTATGGTGTATGCGTATGTGTCATTGTCATCCTGGTATAAATGGAATACTCAATGACCTCCATTCGGTATATAGTCCAGAGAATGGGAAGTGTGAAATCACAGCTGAAAGCAAGTTAGCCAGTGTCTCTGTAGAAAAGTTTACAGCTCAGTTTTATTTGTTAGATTCATCTTCATGTTCACTGCAGTAATTTCTGAGTATATTAGTGCGTACATGCACATGTATGTGTTAATGGACTTCCAATCACATGGAGTCCTTCAGGAATCAATATCTAAGTTATCCCTTTCCAGTGATGGAGAACTGAGACTTGGAGACATGTTTTAAGGCCACCTATGAAGTTTATGGCTGATCTGAAAACTTGACTCCAAATTTCCTTAATCTCAGTACATTCCTTAAAACTGTCTTTTTATGAGAACACCATTCAATTTGTTTTGCTTTGTGAATCATAGAACTAAAAGAAATTCAAGTAATTTGTACTGTAATCAAATTTCTTATGGAAAAATACCATTACAAAATAATCTAGAGATTCTTGCTGCATAGGGTAAGAGGTGTCATGTGCTGTTTGTATCTGGACTGAAAAAGTATAATTTGCAGCTCTCTTCCAAAAACTTATGATCTTAAGTCTTGGTTTTCAAGTAGTGCTGTATCCTGGGAGATGGGTGCTTTGTTCAGTTTCTTAGCTTGTTACGGCATTTCCACTTGGCATGGAATAAGTGCAGCTGCTCTCTGAGGGGTGGCGGGCTTTTAAGATAAGAGATGAATTGTTTCCCACCTGCCTCCGTCTGAAGGAGAAGTCTTAGGTGTCTCTCCCAAACAATATGCTTTGGAAAAGTTATGACCCACTTGAGGTAACAATATCTGTATATGGCTTTTATGCAGCCAGTGAATCTGGATTAGATCCTTATTCTCGCTAAATCTTGGAGTATGACAGTATTGTACAGATTTCCTACACGAAAAGCTATTGTTGTGCTGAAGGGGGCTGAAAGCAGCAGATTCTTGAATGAGGGAAGCAAGAGCCGAAGCTGAGCGCAAGCCCCTAAAGCCCCTGTGGTCAGTTCCATACGAACTCATTGCAAGCAAAGGGGCTGTAAATAGGATGGGGACAGGACTGGCCCTGCCCATTCCCATAATCCAGAAGTATTTAAATGCATAATGTTAGGCACATGCCTTGGTGAAAGGGGTCTTAATTCATTTTTATTATTTAGGATGATTTTGATATAAAACATTATAAAGAGTATCTCAAGTGGTGTAGCAGAGCAGGAAGCCAAACAACCACACATGGTGTACAGAGCTGCAATTATAATCCCAGTGAAAGAACCTTTCTTGCACAGCCAAACACACACACACACACGCACCCCACCCCACACCCACACACCTTGTTTTTACTCTTTGGCAGAGTTCAGCAGGGAGGACTGGGCTTTAGCAATCATCTGAAAACATACTTTCTGCTAAGGCCACTTTGCAAACATTTAATTTAATAAGACCATTTTCTATCTGGATTCTTTGTCATTTAAAGCTGGGCTCTTTAAGCTGCTCTTTGCAACCTGGAGTTGATCTTTTCTTTCCTTCAACCGCAGGTAGCAAGAGTTGTGGCTGTTGCTTCTGTCCAGCCACCATCTGTTAGCTTCTTTCTAGCTGTGGCAGATTTTTCGTGTGCTTTGCAAATAGTATATCTAAGGCTGCCAGACTTTTTCCTTAAGTGATCATTCAGCGCCCATCAATAGCTGTGATGAAAACTGAGGGCTGTGTGAGGAAAAAGCAATAAATAAATAAATATATGATGCATATTCCTGTAAATCAGCCTCCTTTTCCATTCATGATTTTATTTTGTAATTGAGGGAAACCTAAGCTCTCTGGCAGGAAATGGAAAGTGATTGATACGAGCACCCATGAATTCACAGTCACTAGTACTGGACTTGAAGTCACTTAAACCATTTATCCGTATGCTTTGCCATTCTCAACAGGTGCATCATTTCACTATTTTACTCTGATCCCACTCTTTCTGCTATCCTTTTTCCCTGGAGGAAAAGCCGGCAGGACTTCTGAGCTGTTTGTCTTTTTGCACTGTATGACTCATAAAGTAAAAAAAAGCAGCCTGAAATTTGGGAGGTTACGGCTTAAGTAAACATAGAAAAATAACTTTTTTCAACTGTGTTGCAGTAAAAGTAACCATCCACAAAACATGAGATGGCCCTGGGATGACAAAAGCACTGTGACTAAGCTGTGAGGTGGACTTACTAGGAAATACTTTTTGTCTCTATGTCATTGAGCATATGTGAAAAAGTTTGGGGAATTTCCACTTTGTTGTAGTGCTGTGAAATCAGCATGTTTTAGCAACGTAAGGGAAGAATTCTCAATAGTAAAATTTAGAGTTTAATCCCTCTGAAGTCAGTGACTGTGTGACTGCACACTGCCCTATCTGCACACACATATACATTCCATTTACTCAAGTGAAGTATCACAATAAAATCCTATATGCAAAATACTTGGATTTATTTCGGTTCTGGAAGTCACTTACAAAGTGTCTTTTCCTGGCACTTGCCTCAAATACTCCAAAGCTTAGTTTTGTATTGTCCACTTTTCCTTTTCTAGACAGTTCTAGATTTTCTTCTGTCATTGCTATTTTTGAATATGGAAAACATGCATTACTGTAGTGTTTAATACTAGTTGAGATGTATCAGGATATTCTTCAGTTGTCCTGGAAACAGTAATGCCTTTTTTCCATCATTCAGATTTTCCATTTTGCATCAGTAGCCTGATAACGGTACGACATTGCACCACTGATGTAACTTGTATCTCCAGTAGTTTAGTTCCATAGACTTCTTGGACACAAGTCTGCATAGTACAGACACGGAGGAGTTGGCCGATTTCTCTTTCTTTTTTTGCAATGAAGTTCTTATGTAAGGAACTTTCCAAATGCTGGATAATACTAACCATTGTGTTATATATAGAAATCTTTGAAACTTAACCTATTGAAATCTGTCCTTTACTTCAAACAGAATATGCCCATAGCACATTGGCATGTCTGTGCTGTCTAAAACACAAATGTAGAAGACAAGCTCATAAGAGTTTCTGAAATGCAAACAAAGGTTGTCTTTAATCTTGTGTCATAGACCCAGCAGGATTTCCTAATTCATGCTGTTTTCCTCTCTGTAGTGTTCAAATTAGATTACCTGTAATTAATGCTGACTTTTACCATGGGACTCTTCTAGTAGCAGAGAGTTTGCTTTGGGTTATACAGTGGGGAGGAGAGGCAGTCTCTGCTCGTTCTCAGCAGGAGCCTGCTGGGGCCCAGGGAGGCCCAGTACCGTGCGGCGCAGAGGGATAGCCTCCGCGGCTGGGGTGGCTGGCGCACAGAGCTGTGGTGTGACGTGTGGTGGCCGGCCGCGTCCTGCCTAGCACCTGCCCCCTCCCTCCTGCCTGCCCTCAGGCACCCCTTCCTCCTCCCCTCTCTCTCCAGCTGCTGCCGCAACTGCAGACCCCCAGCGCGCCAGTGTGCTCGTCCTCTCGGAAGTCCCTCCTGCCCTTCCTTATGCGGTCCTGCTGAGACAGCTACATCCCGTCAGCAGGTTTGGGGAGGGAGGTGTTCCTCAGTCAAACCTAAAAAAGGTAACTACAACTCAACTAAGTGAACAGGCAGACTCCTTGCTGTGACTATTGTCCTTCCTCAGCCTGTTTTTTGTCTTGTGTTTGAGACCATCAGCCATCTGTTGCATCTCAAACCAAGCTGCATAGGGCTGTGTTTGAGCGTGTGTGACTGTGTGCATGTGTGTAGGTTCTTAATGCTGGGGCTTCAGGTAAAACTGCACTGTAGCCACTACTAACAAACTTGTGTCTAGGAGGCGTATCTCTCTTTATTTTCTCTTAAGCACATACCACTCTTTGCAATAGCGGTACCAAATGTTGTCAATTCACCTGCGCTGAGTTGTTCTCCCATAGTCTTTTCTCCTTGCATTTACAAAGTTGTTAGGTGTGCTGCCTAGTCCTTTCTCATCATCTGTGTCTTTAAGAGCCCTGCCACTGCCAGCCCTCAGGAAGCCAGCGGTTAGGCTTGAGGAGAGAGGCTGCTCGGGGAGCTGGAGCGCTGCGAGCTGTCTGTGCACCCTGCCTGTGTGCCTGCCTGGTGGCTGCAGAGGGCTCGCAGTCAGTCTGAGCAACGATGGAACAGCACACTTCAAAATAGTCAGCAGTGTGGTACTTGGCCTTTCAGTCTCCGTTTCTTCTCTTACAAACACACTTATGCTGCAAGTGGACTATTAATTTCAAGTGGCTACTGGCTGACACTACCCATTTGATTTTTAAAGAGGCTGCTTTTAGGAGCAAGTGAGAAAAAAATTGACAGCGTTTTTCTGCCTCTAAGATTTGCAATTGTTATTTCAAGCTAAATTTAAATGAGTTTAGGCCAGCAAATTTAAGGCTCATCCTTGCAATCCTTGCATGGCATATTGTAAGGCCAGTCCCTTATTGCATGTTGAAGCCACTGAGTCTCAGCACTGGAGCAGGTTTTTAAGGGGATCCTGTGGAGTGTCTGAAGGCAATGTGTTGCGTGAGGGGGTTGTGCAATCCCAAACTGCCTGAAATCTCTCATAGTTTGTATCCCTTGCCCTCATGTTTTGCTTTCCTTTCCAAAGCTGAGGATAAGAATCTCTATCCGTTTTCTGGCAAATAGGAAAATAAGACTTGACATGTTGAGAAAGGCAGTGCCTTTTTTATGTAGTCTGAAATTGGTGACTGCAAGTAATGACTTCCAGGCTGTGTAAGCCTTGGTAGATGCACTCTGTGCTCCTTATGGCCCTTGAAAGAGCTCTTCAGGGTCAGCATGAGCAGATACACTCTGCACATATTCAGAGTTTTTTGGGGCCTAATGGAACTACACTATAGTCAAGGGATAAAAGCCTATAAACCATTTGTTGTCTTGCTTCTGTATGTTAATGATAATCAATGTTCTTAGAGTCCCTGCAGGTACCCAGAGCACTTCTGACATATAGACTCTCCTGGGAGTTAAATAGTTGTATTGACACCATTTGCTACTTGGCTTAATAAAGAAGAAATTGAAACCACAGATGCCCCAGTGGTGAGCAGTGTGCAAAATATTTGCAGGTGAAAATGAAATTATTCAAAATGTTTTAGCTTTTCCATTCACCAAAAAATTACGAATGAGCCCTTTTCCCAGTTTTCATTTGAAAAAGAACCCTCTCAAAGATAAAATGAAGCTGAGTTTTGAGCAAAAACTCATTAAAGGTCTTTGCTTTGGAATTTTAATATGAATATTCTCATGCTAAATGTTTGTTTTAAATTGTGTGTTAATTTGGAATCAGTAGAGGTGAATCAGAAAAAGCAGAAGTGGATAATTCCACTCAAACGTCATATACTTTAAAGACTATGGTAACTTCCAATGAGAAATCCATCTTCTACCTCTGGACACCAAATGGCCCTTTATGGCTGCTCTCTGCTCAAAACATTGCTTGTATACCATCTACATATTGGCCTTTATACTGTAGGTATTGTGATTCCCGAGGGTATTCCTTTCCCTATCGTTTTCTGGCTATTTCCATTTTAATGGCTTTAAATACGTTATAAAAATCTTATAATAATAGATGTTAGAGTGCAATCTGTTTATGGCAGTAGGTCTCAGGCAAAGTCTTCTAAGCGAGTCTGCAGGTATTGAACAAAACATTTTTGATCTCAATGTCTTAATGCAGAGGAACTGTTTTTTTGGACATTCACCTGATTTCACTGGAATTATGAGGTGTAACTTAGGGTGGATTTGGCCCATGTCACTTAAGGCAGCCAGTAACATTAGTTGATAGTGCTGAGAGGTTACCTATTCTGGTCTTTAGGACACTGGTGTTACCCTAGGTCCTGCTGTGAAATGTTTTACTTTTTGAGTTTTAAACCACTAGCTGCAGTTGCTGTCTTTTATATAATTCAGACTGTGCTGAATATTTACAAATTTCACAGAATGGTTTGTTCTCTGGTTTAAATCCTGCCTACCAACCGCCTGCCCAGGGCAAAGAGAAAAAAAAGTTAGCTTTGATACTCCGAAACTGCTCAAATAAATCCTGTGCAGCTGGTCTGCATGAAATGTGCAGTGACTGCAAGCTGTAGAGAGGATTCTGAGGGTTTGGATGAACTATGTGCCTGTCAGATGCTACGGGTTTTTTCTACTCATTTGTATTTTTTTCAGATCTGAACAATGCATTTCATAGACTGCACCAGAGAGTATACTGTTGTGAAAAGAGCACTTTTCTAGGCAAAGATAATATAATTTAAAAAAATTCTTGTATAGTAGCTCCCATAGTAGGGTCCAATCTGCATATGCTATTGCAGTAGAAATGTTAAATAGTAATTGACTTCAGTGCCTCAGGAGTGGCCTCTTCAGGCACTGTGAGCCAGGGCTCCCTGGCAGCTCAAGACTTTCCCCACGGCTCCCTTTTGCTCTGAAGGACTGTAACACATAGGTAGGTATCTATATTGCTCTGTATGATAATTAAGTATGCAAAGTGGTGATTGTTACTTAATTGCCTTAGGCATATATGCATATATGTGGACAAAACAGGTGTTTAACTGGACAGTACTGCTTTCTTTATATGTTTGCACATGCTTTAATACTTTCCAACTTTGGAATTCTGGTTAAAGCCTCAAAGGGAATCCGTGAGACTGCAGCAGCTGAGAATATCTTTCTAGCCTTGGACGCTCCTGTGTGGTTCTGCAAATGTCTCTTCGCTGATAAGGAAGCGGCTTCATCTAGCCTATACCTCAGTGTTTGTCAAGGTAAATTATCTCGGGTTTACTTGGATGGGCAAGCCAGCACAGTACAATTTACACTTGCATGTACTTGCGGATGAGCAGTCAATAGTTATTATGGATTGGATATTATTTTTTCTGCCTGTGCTGTTTTAGTCACCAGCGTTCCTAGTTCAACCATCTCTTCTTTGCCTCAGGCAAGTGTTAACCCTTGGTGCCAGAGGCTTCTGCCCAGTGGATCCCCAGGAAGGCAGGGGCAGAGCTGGGAACAGTACCCAGCAGTCCTGCCTACCAAATTCCCCTGAGCCTTAAGGGACACTCAGTCAGGGCTCTCGTTGCAGCCGTCAGTCCTCTCCAGCCATCCCACCACCCCTGCCTCAGGGTTTCCATAGCTCTTTCTGTAGTTAATATTCTCTATGACAACCCTCATGAAACAGATCCTGCAGACCTTACCCTTCAGGCTGAGATTTTGCAGTGCTGGCAAGATGCAAAGCCCCTGGCCTTTCATAATGGGTCAGCCCTCGCACTAGGTTGACTCTTCCAGTGTGAGGGTGAAGCTCCTTCTCTCCACTCTCCTCTTCCTTTTCCTCCTCTGCACTTCACCAAACAGCCTTCCAGCGCTATCCCACTGCCTTCCTTTGCCGTATCCTTCTTGCTGCGAAACAGCTCAAGAGAAGAGTGGTGGCAGGAGCACCAGCTAGCAACTGGGACTGGCCAGGCATTGCAGGCAAGCGTGGGGAGAGGGAGCCGTCACTGTGATAGGGGATGTGCCACTGTGACCCCAGACCGTGTCACAGAAAGGGGCTGCAGTCCCCTGCCCCATCCATGGGGACCCTGCCTGTGTTTGCCCTAAAATGGAGAGGGGATTTTCTGAATCTACTTATAACCTAGTGGAAATATGCTAGAGGAATGGAAGAGAGAAGTGACTTCAACTAATCTAAATCTCATAAAACCATGAAGGAAAAGATGTACAGCTCAGGAGAATAGCTTTTGGAATTCAAAGTTATGAAGGCTGGGACCAATTCATTGAGCAGCCTGTAGTAAGAAAAAAACCCTAGAGGCTTTTATTAATACAAACATTTATCAGTAGTATACTAGGAAAGACTTAAAGAAGAGATTTGTATGCTTTGGATCATAAACCAACTTCTAGCTAAAAGAGAGAAAATTTTCCTTGAAGCCAGCTGAGCTTAGGCCTGCGGCGTAAGCCTGTTGGCCTGTGACAGTTTCTTGAACTCTTCCCAGATCATTTGGTAGTGGCCACAGATTGAAATAATGCACTGGGCTATGTGGACCCCTGGCCTGAACCATTCTTATGATGCCTAGGATGAACAACTTCTCTTAAGGGACCTTGACTGTGCTTGCTTCTGACGTGTTACAGAGTGAGAACTCCCTTGTTCCCATTAATGCACGCTCGTGATCTGGACTCTGGGAGGCAAGCAGGACTGAGGGACACATCATTAAGCAACAGTAAAAGCATGTTTTCTGTGTAGAGGAGGATATGGCAGTCTGGTATATACAGCTTGTCACTTTTAGCTGTTTGCTCTAAAGCAAGAGACAGGCATGCTTGCTTTCTTTTTTAAAGGAAGATCAGTGCAGAGCAAAGAGGATGGGAAAAATCCTTAGGAAAATCCAAAAGAAAAGAGAAGCAGCACTAAGAGTGGGACAAATCTTTTATTAATGTGTATGAGCATTATTCATATAACTTCACAAGAATATATGCTTTAACTGAGCATGTACTGTGTACCAGCTGAGGACCTGGCCTATAATGTCCTTTATAAAGCTCTGATTCCTCCCCAAATAGTTTTCCCCTCCCTCTTCAAAGAGCACCTGTTGTTGGTGGAGGTGGTGATGATACTGGATTAGTGCACATGCGGTCAGCCTGCTTGGCCCCAGCCCTTTGGACCCAAAATGAACTCCAGCTGCTGTTGCCCAGAGCAGGTGTTTCATCCAGCCCTAGCAGCTGTTTGAGTGTACACTGTCATGGCCAATAGGAGGGGTAGGTCCCCTGGCAGGACCCATAGGAATAGCTGGTCAGCAGAAGGGAAGAAGGAGTGTGCAACACAGCTCAGATTTGTATACCCAGCATTTAGCAGAGAAGAATCGCTCCAGGATCTCCTGGTGGAAATGCGAAATAGTGGCTGTCATTCTGCATGCACTGAGCCTGCACAGCATGGTGAAGGGTGGTGGTTCCCAAAATGAGGCTGAGACCAGCAGGGCCATGATAAATGATGGATCTCCAGGCTGCCAAGCCCAACTTGTCAGCTGAAGATATGTCATGTGTACATGGTAGTGTATGAGAAATTTTGAGAACTGGCAGTGTTCAATGTTAGGAACCGTTGCTTAAAAGCTCAACTGAGCTGCTTGGCAGAGGTGAGATTAGGTGCAGAACAGTGTACAGGCTAATAGTCTCTGCTAGATGTGATAGCATGGGCTTCACACTAGCGCTGCCAAAGCCAGCAAGGGAAGACGACAGAGCAGAGAGAGTCTGGGGTTATGAAGCTGGGGTTATGAAAGCAGGGGATGGTGGCAGGGAACTGGAGGGTGAGGAGGCAAATTTGGGGGCATTTAGAGGAAGGCTGAGGTACAATACCTGGAGTTTGAGGAGTGGGGCACAGGAAGACCGTGTCAAAGGAGAGGTGGCAGCTGCCTAGGGTTAGAGCAGAGGGGCAAAGATGCAAATTGCTTGGAGTAAAGGAATCAAGGTGTTCAAAGGGAAGAAGGTGGCTTAGAGTAAGGACAACCCAGAGCTACAGCAAGAGGTGCTCTGGGAATGTCTCATAGAGCAGGGAGCCTTACACTATACCCCATTCAGAGATGTTTCTCCCATTGCTGGTCTCACAACCAGCCCCATCATCGTCTCTTGCAGCTCGTCTTCTGCTTTGTCCCCCCAGAGCTGTTCCCGCTGTCCCGGGGGAGACCTGTGTGCTGTCCTGCGCTCTCTAACCACTTCTTGTGTGTCAGCTACAGCCCTCCTCTGGCCTCCCTTTCTGTGAGTGTGCGTTCGAGTGCTCTGCCTATCATCCATGCTGTGTTCCTCCTGCTCTCTTGAGGAGTGTCTATGCCAATAGCTTTACCATTTTTCCATGTGGTTTTCTCTCTCACAGATTCCCTTACTACCTTTTCTCTACCTTTTTTCATGACTGCTCCCTCTTTTTGCTATGCCTCCCTATGTCGCCATTAACACATGCCAAATTTAATGCGACTCTTTAGGTTCCTGTCCCCTGATCTGTCTTCACTAATGTTACCAGAGTCCTTCCTGCTGCTCTAGTTGATAACCTGCGCATTCATTTTGTGTCCCTGCCCTGTGCACGGCTTCTGCCATATTCCATCAGCCAGGCTTTTCACTTGGTACATCTCTGTCTACTGCTCCACCAAGTTCCCACTAACCCCTCATTAGGAGGGGTAAATGCTGAGCAAGAACATTTCCCTGTGTAGCTATAAAAGGATTATTTAGGCCATATTTCATTACACCATAGCCTTAGCCCAGGAGAAGAACACGAATATTGGAGGGCTCTCTTTGTCAGGAAATGGGATTTCCGCAGGTGCTCAGTTGCAAATGCTCTGCATGCTTCTAAGGCTTGGCACGGCATTGCTAAATCCTGAATCAGGATGCAAGAATGTCTCATGACCTCTGCCATGTAAATCAGTGTCTGGCCATGTTTGGAAATCAGCCGTCAGTGATGACAGTAGACAAGCATGGATGAAATTAGCAGCTTGGCTTCAGCACTAAGCAAGACTTGTTAAACATCTTAAGTACAGATGGTCTGATTCATATTTTGAATAATGAATATTTTGGCATTTTCTGTAGCAAGTGCTAAGAAGCTGGATGGTCTTTCTTCGTCCTCTCACTGCCCTCCCAGGATTTAAAAATGTTGTAATGAAGTATTTCTTCCCTTTACGGGATTAGGTAAGATTGGTAGCTATAATTCTCATATAGAATGACATAGAAAAACTCTGGACTGAAAAATATATAGATCCAAGATAACATATGTGGGGGCAGTGAAATTATTTCAATTTTGGTTCATCTACCTGCTGGATTAGTCAGGTTAACCAGCTGACTTCAGTTTTCAGTTCTTTGGGACTAAAACTGCTCCTCTGTTACAGGGTGTTACAACTTCTGTCCCAGTGTATCTCCTCCACTAGGTATTCTTCCTGTTTGTATTACTTCTACATTACAGTTAAAGAATAGAGAAGCAGCATCAGAGACTCTGTATGAATAAAATACTCAAGGCTGTTAAGGAAATAGATGCATTAGATATCAGCAGTTCTTGGCTCCCATTTCTTTGCTCACAGGTCTTGGTCACGTCACTATTACACAGGGAAAGAAACATCACTTAGGACTAGTAAAAGTGTGTGATACACATCTGTGTGAAAGGAAGGTGTCCTTTGGTCTGTTCTTATTTACTATCCCTTTTTCTTCTCCACTTTCAGTAATTTACAGTTCATTTGTTCTGCTGTGGGTTTATCAGCAGTAGTTCCCCACTGTCTCCTTATCTCGCCAGTAGTGTGACTGGGGGCTGCGCATGCACTCTAGCTGCTTCACCAGGGATGAAATGGCAAGTGTGTTGCTCTGCGCTCCTCTGCCTTTGTCCTCTGCACTCCTCTTCCTCAGCTTCCTTGCACTGTGGTATGAATCAAGAAAACTGAAAATGCAACTTTCTACTTCCGTTGGTGTAGTAAAAGTAAAAAGTCAAATGCAGTCTTCAGAGGTGCCTGAGACCTGTATCAGCAATTGTGTCAGTAATTCAATCTAGGTTTCCAGAGGTTTTTAACCACCTATATGTGGGTAAGATTTTTTGAAGAGCCTGTCTGTCACTTGGTTGAATGGAATTAGGTACCAAGGACCTTTTCAGATTTTATACATGACCAAAAGGTGTGTGGCAATGTCTACTGTGCTATGTGGTGAGGAACAATAGAGTGAAGCACTTTGGCTGTAGTAAGTCATAACTTACTAATGACTGCACTGAGGTTAAAGAAATAAAGAGCTTTGTAGCAGCCATTCATGTTTTGGGGATCTAGAGAACAGAGGGATTTACTTTGTTTGAGGCTCTTGTTATGCTGTGTGGGATTTCCAATTCAAGATCAAAAATACTGAAAGTGCTGCTTTACTGTACAGCCGAATATTAGCTTGCTGCCAGTAGGAAAAACAATCATTAAGTGGTGAGTGAAAGTGGCGTCAGAAATGGACCTTGACAGGGTGGTAACATACAGTTACACCGAGTGACATTCTTCACACCTGCTGTGGTGCATAACAGTAGCTGGCTGACTTAACCCGTGGCACTACAAGCAGAGCATTGTGCTGGGACACAGCCTGGACCGCGATTGAATTACACACTGATTAGGTCTTCAGCTTCTCTCTGTCAGTGTGGACAATGAAGAATCAGAGAAGTGGACATGAGAGCTTTAGCAGGCCTTGTGCTCTTGGATGGAGGAGGATTAGTTTCTAAATGGTAAATTGTGTTGGGGCCAAGAGTGATAAAGCTGAGCTCTGCCCTTCTGCTGCCTCAAAGGAACAGGCTTTGCAGAAAATCCATTCTCCCCCCTGCTTCAGCTGACTTCTATGATCTGGGGAGGGGGTGGACATGTAGGGTCTACTCCTTTTCTCTGCCAAAGAAGGAATAAAGCTCTGGTATGTTGGTAGGAATTTTGCACCTGTACCATAGGGGCACTTATTACCTTTTATTAGAAAGGACATGGGACCAAAAACATCAGTCTTCTGCCATTTCTACAGGGATGCAGAAGCTGTGGCGTTTGCCTCCCACATTCAGGTGCTGCTGGCAGGTTCACCCTCTGCTAGAGTGTATCCCTAAGAGCTGATTTAACCCAAAGTGTACCCTTTCCTGGGAGGTCCACAGCAGGGCTGAGGAATTGCAAATGTTGCATTTTTTCCCTTCCGTCATCTTCTCCCCCAGCCTTGCCCTGCCTGTGCTAGGTCTCAGCTCACCTGGCAACACTCCTTATGGTGGAGGTTTGTGCAGAGCTCGTACAAACCCAACTTTGCATTTTGTGGCTGTATCCCTTGTCGCCTTGCTGTTCACCGAGATGGAAAAGATGGGTTTACTGTCATCTTGTATGCCACTAGGACCAGCTGGGAGGGTGGCACATCCTCTACATTCGCTTTCAGTTTTCAGTTGAAGGACTATAACACATCAACTTCTTCGTTTTTTAGAGGGGTAAAGCTATTTTTTTGAAAAGCAGGGTAAGCCCAAGTAGGAAACACAACTGCACAGTGTGACTGATACACTGATGGGGATGCAGAGCATTCCCATTCTATCTGGTCTTTGCACTTCTGCTTCCTGTGCATATTAAATGCGATAGCTATTAGACATGAACGCATGGACTAGTTTGCCGTACAAGCATTTGTCTGACGGCCCCATTCTGTTTTGTAGAGTTGAAGATTTCACTCTGTTAAAGTTGACAGCTTAAAGCATTCTAGGAGATGGGGAGATGTGACGGTACTGAACCTGAATTACAATTGGGCACGTCTTAGATTCTTTAGACATCTTGGTCTTTGCTCATAAATAACAAAGTACATGATGAATGGAAATATGACCTTCTCAATCTGTAAGTAAAAAAAGGACAGACATGAAAATGTAGCCACCTTTCAATCATCTTAAGGCATACTGACTCTGAAACATCACAATGAAGTTCAACAGGGGTGTTCCTGTTTGTGATGATCAAAGAATATAGAGTGGTTGTATACATGGAAAACTATTTCTTTTAAGTTATCTTTGTTACTCTAATAAATGATATTAATTACCTCTCCCTGCAGACCTTCTCTCATTTGTTTATATTCTTTGCATTATCTATTTTCATTGGGCTGGGAAGCAATACATAGATAATAGACACTGTAAGATTGTAAAAGGGGCTTTGCAGGTACACCATTTTTAAAAATAGCTTGTGTTCTGGTTACTAATTTGAACTGAAAAAAGATACCTGTATTTCATACTCCTAAAAGTAGAAGCAAATTTGCTATATACCAGTTCAGAGTAATTTGCACATGAACTATCAGTCCCCCCAAATCCCCCAAATCTCTTGCACCTATTTCCTCTAAAAGGTGGCATATCCTCAGTACCTCTCAAAAGCTGCTCACAAGTCTGTAGAGTCTGAAAGTATTTCTTTGTTTTGTTTTTTTTAAAGCTCAGTGAAAAGTTGTAAATGAGATAAATCCAGCTATTGCTTGACATAAAGTCAATACTGATTACTGGCAATTCATTTTCAAAACTGGACAAACAAGAACTATCCTAAGTAGCCACTGTTGTGTTTAACATTATGGAGTATTTCAGAGGTATATTTTAAAGAAAAAAACTAAAAATAGTCATTCTCCAGTGCTGATACAGGACTGACAGAGGTTAATACCACTGACATCATGTTGGAACTCTATAGCGTTTCGTTGATGGTTATTAATGTCCTGTTGCTGGGAGATAGACAGTGCCAGCTGTCAGTGTGGTACCTCTCTACTGGTGGGCCTAGGCCTCTGCTTAGAAAGGCAGAAGAGACTCTGGGTGCATTAGGCGCATCGTAGTCTGCTCGCTACCTGACTGCTGTTCCACTAAAACAAGAGGAGATACTGCAAGAAGGTAGTCACAGCACTTTGAGCCTGTATAAGCTGACTTCAGAACGGGCCTCCGTGAGTGGAGCAGGAGGGTGGCCAGCAACAAATGTCTGCAGAGCCATGTCCTGATGGCACCGAGGAGTTTTGTTCAATTCAGATCTTCAGGACTAAAGTCACAGTATGTAACCTTTGGAAGGAAACGGGGCAGGAAATTCAGACAAACTTGCCTGGAAATGATGTTAGTAGGCTTGGGGAGCAAGCCTGTGTTCACACAGAGAGCTTCAGAGCTTTGGACACCAGTGGAAGGAAATCAGAAATGGCACAGAGAGAAGGAGAAAGCCCTTGAGAGAAAGGGGAATCAACTCTGTAATGGCAGAACGATGATGAACATGGAGCAATTAATTAGCTTTGACTACATGATACTCATTATACATCCAGATTTGTAGGTTTAGGTGCCCCACTTGGGGCTAACTATTACTTTGCATAATATGTTTGAATTACATCCTCCATAAGGGAATGAAACAGATACATAAAGGTGCCATACATCAGTGTAGCATATCAAATTGAGAAAGGCATTTTTAGCAGTCTGTATTGAACGCAGATTTAAGCCAGCATTGGATTATACGTTAAGTGTATTGTTGTTATGACAAATTTGAAAGGAGTTAAAAGCATTTCAATTGGTGAAAAAATGGGATTCTGTTTCCTTTCCCACAGCCTGCAACAAAAATGAGATCGCCCAGCCAGGTTTACGTAGTCCAGCATTGTACCTTGCGAGCACCCTGTGGTGAGTTCAAATGGGACATGTTGAGAACTGTTGTGGCACTGGGGAGGAATGGGCTTATAAGACCTCTCCAAATAATTTAGGTTCTAGATCTTTTTAAATGGTGATGTATGTTAGGAGTGGGAAAAGTTCTGGCTGACACCATCTAATAGATGCCGGTGGCTTTTTTGCTGCTGCTACATATTTTTCTGTAGAATGGATTTGTCACCACAAACATTAAAAGCAATGTATTTTTCCTCTGCACCTTGCAGTGCTAGCTTAAAGCATGAGCTCTTTGGAGGAGTGGTTTACATGATGGTGTCATTTTTTAAAAAAAGAATCAGTTGCTTTACATGGTGAACTGATATATGTCAACTGCATTACTCCTGATTTATACCTCAAAAGAAATAGGTATTTCATTTGGCTATAGATGAGCTATAAAAGAATTGATGGTGCTAGAATTGAAACAGCTACACTGAAAAGATTGTGGCTCTTTGAAAAGTGGTCCTCCGGTGGGAACCCCTGGTTTTAACTTTGACTCTAGCCATGCTTTGAGAAAGAGGCTGGACTAAGTGACATCTCAACCTAAGTTATTCTATATTCAACCTGAAAACAGTCCCTTGGTTATGTGGATTCTGGTCTAGATAATTTTATTAAACCTCTCTAAAATCCAGCCAAACTAGATTCTGCGTTATGGTTTTTGTTAGATATTTGTGTGTGTGTGTGTGTATTATCAGCTGTGTTTTAGCAGCATGAGAAAGATTGCAATTAAATTCCTTACAGAAAAAATGTCTAAAATTAAAATGTGAATAATATACTGAGATTATTGAGCAATGAAATGCCTGATGGTCCAAGGACTGTGGCATTGTTTTGATGATAACTAGTCTGACATGCCACATAGACTATTTTATTCTTTTTGGTAATAAGAAAAATTAGTATATGATTACTACTGGATGCTTTCTATTAGGGAAGGTGGGTGTTTGACTGCACAACCCTTTAGTTTAGGGACAATTTTATTTTAAAACCCTTTAATTTTGCACATACAATATGGAAATAAATTGAAAAGTCCATATAATATTCCACTTGTACTTTCCAGTTATGTAGCTTAATAGCCAAACACAGTAATTTGTATGGACATTTTCTCTGGCTGTTTTATAGATAGAATTCCCCATACAAGTAGTTTTCAGTCAGTTGCCTAATCTTTAGTACAACAGCCAAATTGGCAAGATATAAACAGGATAGATGGACTAAAAGGTGGGTGGAAAATTGGCAGGACTGCCATTCTCTCAGCAGTACAAAGTCAAAGTGGCAGCTGGTTACTAGTGGCACCCACAAGGGTCAGTCCTAGGGCATATCCAGTTTAATGTCTTTTCTGACAACCTGGACCATGGGATGAAGGGCAACCGCCTCAAGTTCACAGGGGATACCAAACTAGGGAGTGTTTGATGCACTGGAGAGGAGGGCTTCTATTTAGAGAAACCTTGACAGGCTTGAGAAATACATGGCGGGGGGGAGGGGGGGGGAAAGGAGGTCCAGCAAAGGCAAACGCAGACTCCTGCACCTGTGATGGAGAACCCTGTGCAACAGTGTGGGCTGGGGGCAAGCAGCTTCAAGACAAGTTGAACACGAGTTAGCCGTGCACCCTTGTGGCAAAGAAAGCCAAGCGCATACTGGGCTGAATTAGCAGGAGTGTAGCCAGCAGGCCAAGGCGAGTGATTATTCCCCTATGTGCAGCACCTGAGAGACTGCATTTGAAGTGTCGTGTCCAGGTTTGGTCTCCCCAGTACAAGAAAGACATTGTCATACTGAAAAGGGCCACCATGGCAGCGAGGGGCTGGAGAACATGATACGTGAAAGCTGGGCTTGTTCCACCTGGAGAAGAGAAGGAGTGGGGAGGTCTTGTCACTGACTGCAACTGCCTCCTGGGAGGGTGTGTAGAAGATGGAGTCAGACTCGGACAGGACAGGAGAAGAGGCAGTGGACCAAAGTTGGACCAAGGGAAACATTGACTAGATGCCAGGAAGAATTTTTCCCAAGGGTGTGCCAAGGCCCAGAGCGGAGGTGTGCTTTGGAGCGGGGAGGAGGTGGCATCTCCATCCTCGGCAATGTTCAGAACTTGACAAGTCCTGAGCAACCTTGTCTCTGCTGACCGTACTCTGACCAGAGGGCTGGACCAGAGACCACTGGAGTGCCTTCCAACCAGCATTTGTCTATAATTCTGTGATAATACTTTGAAAATAAAATGAGAAATGGAACAATTTGCAGAGTTTTTTTTTTCCTATGTAATTCATAATGCCTTGAATTCCATGTAAGTAGGGACTGTTCTAATGCAGCTTGCTTTGTAAATAAACAATTTATCTGGCATAGAGTAGATTTTGGTTTATGTTGGCAAGAAACAACAATAATAAAGCCAATAATGCAACTACAGGTAGTTTTTTTGTTTTTATTTTTAAAGCCTATCTCAGCTACTATTTGTAAGTGTCTTCCTTAGTAACTTTTCAGTGCCATAACTGCAATTAAAATGTTTGTCAAGTTTTAAGGGTTTTTCTAGGAATCATTTTGAAGCTAGCTAATTAAAATAACTCGTTGCTCTCTCCAATATCCAAAGGTTCTGTTATAAATATTATAAAAATTTGTAAAGAAAAAGCTGTGTAACTCCAACATGACCCTGTCAAAGATCTTCAGAGTGAAAATAACATTGGAATTCTGTATTTCTTCAAGAAAATAGACTTTCACTCATTGAATTCTGATCTTTGACAACTCTCTTACTCTGTTCATAAGTAATATTTGGAAGATTTCAATTGCAAAGATGCAAACCCAACTTTACATTTGCATTTCAATCTCTGGGAACAAACAGAAAAATCAGAATGGGCCTAGGGAAGCCTTACACTCTTCCTAGGATAACCAGCATAGCACATTTCAGTGTGGGGAAGCCCCTGCAACCTGATATATTTCTAGCTTTTGCCTCTCCTGGCCTTTTTCATTGTGTGTGGGGAGGAGGGTTTGGGCTTTAAACAGTCAATCTCTTGTTTCCAGTCAAACATTTTGGGGTAATCATCAAACTTGCATTTTACTGCATTTACCTTTTTCTAACTTATTATAATAACTGCTGCTGTAATGGCTGGTACTAGTGTGAAAATGCAGACAGAGTTCAAAGGGCACTAATAGCAAAGCTGGAGGATCATTAGCCCTGAGCTCATTGCTTCAAAAGAGAGCAACTTCATGCAGATTCATATTTGTCTAGTCAGGCTTTTTCTTTGTGGATGGTCATTGTGCATCGAGCAAAGAAAACACAAATGGTCTCTCTCTGAAAGCTCATGGTAGGGGATGTCTTTTGCAATTAGCTCAGGTGCAAGTGACTCCCTTTATTCTCCTCTCCTAAATGTCCCACAAATAAGATTCACCTGAACTTTCCCTGCTTGGGAAACTAGAGTCTGAGGCAATCCTCAAACTTAGTGTTTCATGTATCAATTAATTTTCCATCTGGGATTATAACAGTAGAGGAGGACAGACAGATCAGGGAACAGAAATTAGCTTCAGTGCTCTTTGCAGAGAGCTCAGAGCTGCTTAAAGAGTTGGCAGTGCTGTGCCCCAATGCCACACTTGAGCGCAGCCCAAGCATCCCCCTGGCAGAGCTGGCTGCAGGTGGCAGCTGCCAGCTGGGATGGCTGCAGCCAAGGTAAAAGGCGGGTGCTGAAGCAGGGCTGGTGCAGTAGCCTTCTGGGAAGAGCAGTAGTGGATGCTGAGGGCCTTTTAGAGGGAGAATGGCTGAAGGTGCTACAGAATTTTGTGTGGATGGGACGTTTGCTTCTAAAAGGTACTTTTATCTTAAAATGATAACTGAGGAGTATTAGGTGGTTCTTCAAGGATAAAATGGTAGTATGGCCTTTAACTTTGAGTGTAAGGAAATGTGGTAATAGATCTTGATGGTTTTTTTTTTTTTTTTTTTTTTCATATGCTGGCAATGCCTGTAACTAACTCTTTAGTCTTGACTTATTCTTCTGGAATTGTAGCTGGTGAAAGAGAAACTAAAAATAACTTCCAAAATCTAATTTATAATACTTAAAGATACTACAGAAAAGCAGTTAGATGTGTTTCAGTGCATTAAAACTTTGAGCCTTCTCCTGAGTCTAGTCTTATGGATCAGTTAAAGTGTTTGGCCTCTCTCTCTCATTTTGCTCATGCTGGTTTGTCCTTCTAATGCCAGGATGCTATCTGTGCAGGAGCTAATTATCCTGTATTGTGTAAATATGAATCACTTGTCTGGAAACCTTGGTGGAATGACTGCAGTCATGTGCTTCAGTCTACTGAGCTGTAACTACTATGCACAGGACTGATATAGCAAGCTATCTCTGGTTGGCTTTCTTGTTTTTAAGCTAAATCATGAGTTGCTCTATTGACATTAGCGCGGGAGGCTTCTGCCTTAATAGAAAAAGACTGGGACTTCCAATGAAGATGTTAGAGGCTTTTGCTGTCTTGACAGAATTGTGTGGTATGTTGCTGATGCGCTCACTGTAGAGATGAGTAACTCTTAATCTGAAATCATGTTTCCCAAAGCATCTTCTTCACTAGCTCTGTGACAACAGTAGCATAAACCTGGCTTAATAATCAAGCAGACTTGAGGTATAGTGACTGTACTTATTCCCAACTTCCTAAAAGTAGGGAGTATCTGAAATTATTTTGCTCAAGTTAAACAAAAAGGACTCTGGGTGCTTTAGCATGAGAAATGCTGGGGAGAACTCATTTTCCTGTGGCTTCCTCCCACCCCCTTTCCCTCCTTCCGTCACCAAACTAGGAAGGACTTATTCCCTGTTAATTCATAGAAGATTTGTTAATTCAGTACAGGCTTTTGGATGAGAATAAGATTAGTGTTGTAGTGGCAAACTAATAATATTGGAGAAAGGTATAACAGCATAGGAAGAAAATGAAGCCAAACACTTTCATTAAAAAGGTGCAAACTTAGATATGAACAAGCTGCCAATCCCTTCATGCTATAAGGGGAGCTTGATTACTTAGTGCCTTCAGCTCTCGGTGAAATGCTGTCCTTGAAGAAAGGATCCAACCAAGAATGGGCTGTGGGGGAAGCAGATGACACTCAAAGTTCCTCCCCATAAGAGGGGCACAGCAGATAAATGAATAAGCTTTGTCAACAGCAAAACTTCAGTTAAATGACTGTTAAGAAACATCGCTTCCTCTTGTACTCATAAAGTGACTGTTGTTTGCCTCTAATACAAATCATGCCTAGTTCAACTTTCTCGAACACCTCCTTGCAACAGTTTATTCCTGTGCTCATTATAGAAGAACCAGTGACTCTTCAAAGACACTACTGGATTCCTGAAAAATGAGACTTGTTACACTTGCTCTTGGATAGACTTATATTTCTGAGCCAAGAATGCACATGTACTTATTTAACTTGGTACATGATATGGCAGTATGCAGTATGCCAGTATGAGGGCTGAATTAGATAAGATTTTTGTCTTTATGGGTCTGCCATTATAAATATAATGGAATGAAAGGGGAGCGGGGAGGTAAGTACTTCAACGCAATTCAAGGAAATATCTGGGAGCAGTGAAGTTAATTGATCTTTTCTTGTATCAAAGAATGACGTAATAGTCAAACTTGTAGGCTAGCATAAGCATCTCTGTCTTCTTGCATCAGCACACCTGCCATCATGAAATTGCAGAGTGGGGTTCATAAGAACAGTACAGGTTCTTGGTTTGTAAGGCTTATGGAAGAGGGCAGCTCCTTGTCTTCAGAGACTGCTTTTCATTTTAAAAATAGTGCTAAGTTTCCACTGCAGTAATGCTGTGGCAGTTGGCAGTGCTTCAGCCTGATCTATGAACTTAAGACACCTTTGGTATGTATGACGGCCCTTACTGCCAGGTCTTGCCACTCCACCTGAATAACTATAACATGGCCATAAATCAGGGGAAAGCATTCCTCTGTGACACCGTCCTGCGTGTCCTACTGAGCCGAAGCCTGTGTTAGCCATCAATGCCTCTTATGTAAACATGTCATACTTCCAAGTAGGGTCTTACAAAAAGCACAAGCACTATACTGGCATAGAGAGGCCACACAAATTCAGGGCTGTTAAGGGTGTATGTGGTGGTGGTGGGGATTCTCTTGATGATAAATATATCTCTAGCAGATAAAAGTGGAAAGAAAACAGCTAATCCTAGGTTACATTTCTTTCAACCTGAAATAGTTAAATACAGAGAGAAGTAGCTGTCTTATTCCTTGCAAAACCTTGAAATTGGAAGTCACCAGCCAAAGAACAGTGCAGAAATGGACTTCTGTTATATTCACTTTGGTCTGGTTAACAACTTTAATCCCTCTAATGATGCATTGCTATTTCTAGCCTAACAGACTTGCATGTTGAATCTTTGTGCAAAAATAATTTTCTTTAATTTTAAAATAGTCCAGTTGAGAAACAGGAAGGTTTTCTTTACAGGACAATTTGAAGCCCTCTGTCAGGTGCCATGAGTTTGTGTATTTAGATTGTGAAGTAGTCTGTACATCTGATTAGTAATAAAAGCTGTTTTGCATTCAGTTTGCTGCGGAAAACTGAATAAGAACTATGGTCTGGTCCTATATGCATATTCAGAACTACTTATCAAGTCTTACTTTGGCAGTCACCTCATCCTCTGCTGGCACTGAGACTACAATTCCAATCTAGTCTTAATCATTGTATAAGATGTCAAACAACTTAGGCTTGGTAAAGGGCGTCTCGGGTACACCCTCATTGTACTGCACGGCTGATTGACTTGTGAAACTCGTGCGTTTGTGTTGGTGCAGTCCTTGATCCGAGTCGGTAAGGAGAGCGCTCGCAACAGCAGCAGCTGGAACACACACAGCCCGGAGCGACACCAGGCTGCGGACAGCAGCTCCCGCCGGCCCTTTCATGTGTCACAAATCACCAGGGCTGACAGGCGCCTGCGCTGGTGTCCAGCGCGTGGGGCGTGCCGTGTTGGCATGGAGGTGGCTAGCCTACAGAGCAGCAGGTAGGAAACCTGCGTGGTGGGTGGCCAGGCTGCTGCTTCATTACAAATACCTCCAATTTTCCCGCTTGAGAGCAACCTATGGCCTGGTGCGGTACTGAAGTAAGACTTGCCTCCCTGTAAAGTGGGTTGACTGCCGTTTGCACTCTGACTTGGGAATGGATTGGCAGCGCCATGGAGCCGCATCGCGAAGTGGGGGTTTATTCTGGCTGCCAAAGCATTTGGTTCCTCGCAGGGCTGCTCAGTGTGCTGCAGACTCATCTTGGAGGCCCACTAGCCTTTCCATATAAACTATAAGCTGCTATCTTGCCGTTTCTGCCAGCACTTTTCTCTTAAATATATACATCTTTAAGCTTCTGCCATTATCAAACTGATAGAAGTAGCTTGTTACTACTAGTAGCTTGTTAGAGTAACAGTTTACTGCTACTAGTAAAACTATTTCTATACCATTGTAACAGTGGTGATACAGGTTAGGCATAGCCTTAAGGTGTTAATGAGCAGTGTAAAATGGGTGTGTTTTGTGGAGTGCTTGAGGCTTTGTTTCCCCCCTAGCTTGTGCTGGGATCCTTGCTCCAGCACCCAGATGTCCTTCCTAAGGAAGGAAATGCAGCATGTGACAGGAAGCCCTGACCAGGCTTCATCTCAAAAGGCACCAGAGTGTTTCAGCATGTACTCTGAGCTAACAGCAGGGAAGTGTGCTTGTCTTAGGGGCATCTAAATTGGGTTTGGGAGCAATTTCCACTTTTTTCCAAATGTGTCTATACCTGGAGGAATGAGGATAGTAAGTTTTGCTCTGCTGTGGAAGCATGAACCATAGTTGATACTAGTGACTATGATGAGCTTCTAAAACTGAGTGTGGGATGCATAGCTCAATCTTTTTGTGCTACCTGTTCATAACTAGCCTTTAGCCTATTCAGGCAGAGGATTAGGCAGTAATGTTGCTGCTCTTACCCCACTCCCCTTCTGTATATAATCTAGGCAAGGCCTTCAGGGTTTGATCCAAAGCAACCAGTCTGGAATAGGCTGCTATTTTAATGGTGTAAAACCTTGGTGAACACCTTGATGTTAACTGGGAGCAACACCTTAAGAAAAATGCAATGTAGTGCCTTGTGATGGATTTGTGGGGGGTTTTTTTTGCATCCCAGTTTTTAGTGAAGCAGGCAAACCTTTGGTTGGATTAAATAGTTTCTGAATGTTTTTTTAGATTAGCAGAATGAAGCTGAAATGGCAGCCCTAAACATGTGCTGCCCTCAAGAGACTCCTGGCTGTTGTGCAGCTGTTGTGGGAGCTAGGGAGGACTTCCCCCTCCATAGGGGAGTGACACGTGTGCTCAGGCGGCTTTTGGAAACCAACAATCCTGCCTAAAGTCAACTTCTGTTTAGGTGGTATTTTTTCCAAACAGTCACTTGATAGGATGTGATCCTGTAAGATGCTGAGCAAAGAAGCTGATACAGTAAAGTATTTTTGCAGATGCTTAATTTTCAGTGCATAAGTGGACCTTTTATGTGGGTGGGAGCACTCATGTGCTTAAAGTTAAGCGTGTGCTTAAGTGCTTTCTTGGATCAGGGCCAAAATGCTAATATGCTGGAGGTTCCCTTTCTTTCTCAAGTAACAGGCAGTGTTCAGGGCTGTTTTGTATGGACCTCTGGGCCTGCAGGATTATCAAAATACATCCATGACTGACAAGTATTGCACATCTTAAAACATACTTAAACTGCTCATTTTAATAAACTTCATGAGCTTTTTCTATATTATGACTCTTACACTTTGCATACTGGAGTAATTCTTGGCTAGGCCCTTGGCAAGCTTAAAGGAAGAAATTCTATTGTATTTGGTGACTTCAAACTAGTTTTGTTTCATAGGATATTTTATTTTCCATTTAAGAACAAAAATCTTCCTACAGTATCTTCTACTCTGATCCTAGTGCACTATTTAAAACCTTCCGTTATCCTTCTGGAAGAAAATAAGCCTTTGACAGAAACAGTTAGGATGTTAAATCAAACTGGTGGCAGTCTCCTGTAGGTTAATGTTGCACTTACTGATAAATAACTTGATAATACTGTTTTGAGCAGCCCAAAGGACACCTGTTGGGGATGTGACAGTAGTGTGCACCTGTTTCAGGCAGGGGGGCAATAGATTTTCCCCCCACCACCACCTCCACAACCTCCTTGATGGCTGTGCTAATCACCAAGAGGAATGACACTCCATGCTCGCCTGACAGACAGAGGAGCTTGCTGTGGTGTCAGGAGTCTAAATACACAGCTGGTTCTCAAATTATAATGCTAAGGTTCAGAGGTCAGTGCAGTAAAAGCAGATAAAATTATGCTTTCTACCACCTTGCCACATCAAAAATGGTAAGCTGTTTGTTTTATAGAGGGCCTGTCAGGCTGTTTGTGCCTACTATAGTAGACATGAGATTCTTTCAGATCAGTTGTAGTTTTTTAAACATCAAAGGTTCATTTAAAAAAAAAAACCTCTAAAGATATTTCTCTCTATCCACCTTGTTCTTTTACTGCTGCTGAAAAAATGGAACTTTTTTTGACTTCATGGTGTTTGTCCTGCAGCCAGACTAGAGTGAGGCAGACGAGTACTGAGGTTTGGCAGCCTGGGGAGGGCGTGGGGTTGGCAATGCTGCAGGGCCTGTCCACTTCAGCTGCTCTCTGCATGGGCACGGCAGCCCCCAGCCTGTCCCGCAGAGCTGGGGCTTGAGACTAAACCCCGGACAGATGGTTCTACTCATGCTAAGTCATCTTGGGCAATAACCTGGACAATGATGTTGTCAGTCACTAACTGTGCATAGCTACTGCTTTTTTTTATCCTCCCTTCCCCCTTTCTACCTTCATTTTACAAATAGGACAGGCTTTTGTCCTCTGTGTAGTGTCCTTTCCCTTTCCCCCCCCCCCCCAGTGGAATTCCTTTGTTTCTGTTCCCAGTCTACCCTTTGCTAATCCTTTGCCCCAGTGCTGTAACCAATGCTCTTCAAGGTAGCTGTGTAAGTGTAACCATCTCTTCCAAACGACATGAACTGCAAAGCTCAGATGCTTTCCTCCAAAGTAGATAGCCCTGGAGAAACTGGGTGATGCTACTTTTTGATTGAAGGTAGTGTTCTGTGTCAGGGTGCAGAACAGTTAAACAAGGTGGCCTATATTAATACTTTATTCGATATCCCACATATGTTACTGTCTTTGATTACACTTCCTTTAAATGGCCATTAAGCAGTCTCTACTCCTGTGAGTAATAGTTTGTGTTTTTTAGTAGCCTCTCTGCCCTGTTTCTTGAGGACTAGTTTCTGTAGTGTGTGTGGGGAACTTTGTGGGTGAGTAAGAGGTGCCATGAAATGCAGAAATAAAGAAGGTGATGGTGGATGATTGACAGGGGTGAAGCTCTGTAGTGTGTCTGATAGCACCCGCTGTTCCTGACAACAGCAGGACTCTGAGGGAGAGCAAAAGCTTTCCTGACTTAGAGCTGAAGAAATGATGGTGCTGGGTAAGTGTGGCCTCTCGACCTTGAAGGGCTTGTCCAAAGGGTACCTGTTGGAGCAGTCTCGGGAGCATGTGAATTTTGGGACCATTTTCCCAAGCTGCTATCTGGATCCTATGCTGTTCTTTGTAAGCAGCCTTTGCTCAAAATGAGCCCTAACTGCCTGCAAGTCTGACTTGACCCTGTGAGGAACATGTGGGGGATAGTTCTGAAGTTCCCCTCCCACCACTGTAGGGTGGATGGGATGGCTGGAGGCTATGTCAGGAGCTGGGGGGTGCTGTGAATGTGGGGAGCACTGCAACTCCCCCCAGGGAGCAGTGCCCACCTTCAAGTGGGTCACAAGCTCGTTTCAGTGAGCAAACAAGATGGCTAGACTTCCTCAGAGCTAGTTGGTGTGGCGGTGTAGCTATAGCTGGAAAAACTGCTAAAATAAGCTTGATAAATGCAACCAGAAGTGCTTGTTCGGTTGCTTAAATATTTGTATGTATTTAAATGGAGGGGAGTAACTGGAAGGGAAGAGTATCTCTGGTGTAAATTCCCCAGTGGAAGATATGTTGAACAAGGGCTGGGGGGTTATAAGAAACTTACTGAACTAAGAATGAAAACATGCTGGAAAAACATAAGAAATCAAATATATGAGGGTATGTGATGCATTCTCCAAACTCTCTGGTTTTGTGACTTGAGTTCCTTTTTTATTGTGAATTGCTTGTTAATTTTTTGTTAAATTCTTTGTCTGACCATAACTGTGACCAAAGAGAGGAATGCACTTGACAAGTGCAATAAAGCAACTGTTCAGTGTTTATGGCAAGTGCTATACTTTTATGCTATTAATTCAAATTGCCTGGATTCTTATGAAACTGGGACAGTATAGGATTACCTACCTTGCTGGAACACAGTTGAAATGGATCGTACTACAAAGTAACATACGTCTCCCTATCAAATTTTAGAGGAAACAATCTTGGAATCGTAAGGTAGGAGTATGTCTCTTTTAAGCACAAATGTTGCTTTACGTGTATTCTACGTTCAGCAACAGTTGGAAGCCTCTACAGGCAAAGATAATATAAAAATAACATTAAATGGAGAGTAGTTCAGTGCAAAAAGACAGTTGCACAGCACTTGAGGTAGTAACGCTTGCTATGATACTGCAATAGAATGTTTTTTGAAAATCTTCTCTGCTTATTTGTAATACAGATAAGTCACCTTTAGGTGACTTAGGTAGTCAGTCGTCTTAAAGAGAAAAGTATAAATGAAAGAGTGTGTTGGGGGATGTTCTTGCAGTACTGAGGAAAACATTATCACTGAGAACTATGTGGTGGAACTTCCTTTGAACAGGCTTCTGCTGAAAACTAGAGCTGTGTGAATAACTTTTTTTTCCCAGTTTGGTGCCTGAACAGGCAGGAAAAATTAATTTTGGGTCAGGCAAGCTTTTGAAGGAAGCATCAATACATTCCAAAAAAAGCTTTGCTTCATTTTTGGGGATTTTTTTCAAATTTTTATCTCTTTCTAAACAAAAACAAGGAATCTGATTCTGCAGGGTAAAGTTCAGCAGCCCCGTGCAGCTCACAGAAGCCTGAAGAAGGGAGTGTGGTGGTGTTTACCTCTGCATATGTGGTTGGTGGGGTGATTTGTTTTAGGAGGGTACTGATGCCAGCCCTGTGAGCCTGATGGAACAGAGAACAGATCTGAATTCATGTTTCAATATCCAAAAATAGAGTTCTAACTGCTAAATGAAGGCTATAAAGTAGAAAGTGGGAGTGAAAAGCTAGTAAGAATGACTTTAATGAGCAGTACCTGAACTCCCATACAGATGTAGTTTCAAAATACAGAAGTTTTTCTGCAGTGCTGAAACAAAACAACCACCAGACAAGATAGTAAGGGTCTTCTATTTAAACTTTGCCTGAAGCTATCTGAGTTTAGGTGAGGTCAGATAACTGTTTTAGTTCCTTGAAACAAAAGCACTAAGGTTTAGTGAAAATAGGCAAAACTCTGAATCAAATGTTCAAAGGGTGGTTGTTGTTGTTGTTGTTTTTTGACTGGAGTTCTTATTTAATTATGCAATAAGACTTAAATATTGACCTATGTAATTGAAGTATGTCTGAGCATGCTTGCACATTCCCTTTCTTTGAGGCCTAGACCAAGTTTCTCTCACTACTGAAACAGTAGTGTAAGGTGCTTTTCAGTAGGCATCAGCATGCCAGGAAAGGAAGGGGTCCCTGCTATACAAGTCATGGTTTTGGTGTCTGTGGCTCCTAGCAGTTTCAGGTTGATGACTGTGGTCATATAACTGGGGCTAGATCTTCAGCATCTTGTTCAAGTTGCCTTGCATGACTTGTGGTGAAATGGCTGATACCTTTCTCTGTCGTCTTAGCACGCTCCAGGAAAAGCCAGTCTAGGTACCTGCAGCGTCTAGTCCATTAGTTCATGTTTTAAGCAACAAATGAGGAGCTGCGATGCAAGCTTATGAAAGATCAGGACTTAACCTCTCTCGTTTATAATCCAGAGCATAATTTCTTTAATTCTACTTTTTGAGACTTAGTTATCACTTGTCCTTGAGGTTTGTAGGCCTGACTGTCCATCTCAGACTCTGTAGTCATCAAACTTCTGTTCTGGAAACACAGCTCTAGTTCATGCTGCCATCTTCACCAGTAACAAATATACAAGGCAGCCAAAAGGAACCTCTGACTCTAATCTTGCAAAATTGTTAACTTGATTAATCAAGTTAACAATGTTAATTCACACAACAGGGTAAATTATGTGGTTTGAGGCACTTTCTGCTCTTAAATACTACCTTTTTTTTTTCCACTTATGATACTGTTCTTGGACTTTCACGCATTTATTTACTTATTTTTGGTACCAGAGTCCTCTTTAGCTTCAGTGCCATGATACTGACTCAGGTCTTGTTAAGGTTGTTTCTCACTTTAGTGACAGGAGGATCAAGCCTGCAGATATTTTGCAGGCACAAACTTGAGGTTGCCAGGAAGGTCTGTGGTACGTATGTCAGCATCAACCTGAGTGCATCATTTCCAGCCTATCTTGTTGTATTCTGCTTGTGAGTGAGAGGCAGACTTGTAGTTGACTTTTAAACATATAATTGTGCCTCTCTTCTGAAAACAATGATTCTAGTGATATTTTAGCAATTTAATTCCTCCAAGCAGTTCCAAAAAAGCTTTTCTTCAAGGATCTCTTTTGAGAGGGTAGAACTGTCTACTGCTTCCATATGCACTTTTTCTTTTCCAAGTGCATTTTTAGGTGCATTGTGGAGCCTGGGATGAGCAGGTTATTGCATGCTATACGTTATTCTGTAGCTAATGGTAGCTGTTACTTCATGTGCTCCACACTAATCTCTCCCCATGCATTATTTCCTGGTTTAGCATTAGTAAACCACACGCTGATCCACTGTTACTTCATGGATTTAGAAAATAATCTGCAGGCACACAATGATGTAAAACATTAAATATTGTTTTAAGTATTGGAGGCGCCATCCTGCCTACACGGTACTTAAGGTGGGCAGCATGCCAGCATGCTTGCTGGCATGTGGCTGGGAAATGGAGCATGCCCGCTCACAACGAACAAAACAAAGCCCGGGACAATAAGGCAAGAATGATGACAGACAAAAAAGGGCTGGTATATTGATTGTGCTATTTGACCACAATATCAGCTTTGGAGACTATACTGTCTGGAGGGTTAAGAGTTTCTTTCTACACTCCTGCCTTACTGCCTGCACCTGCCCATGTAAGAGGAGGCAGGAATGAAAGAACACTCTGTAGATCTTCCAGGAGCCTTTCAAAGTTATTACATACAAGTCTTGCTCTAGCTTCTTGATGCTTGTTTGCAGCCTTGTCAAATAACACCAGCCTGAATGTGTCCATTCTTGGTTTGCTTCCTCTTTCATTTTGCAACGGCAGGAGGATTGTAGATGCCAGCATGCAGCGAGCAAGCTGGGGAAGCCCGTGTGCCTGGCTGCGTGGTTGCTGGAAGTATGAGGAGTGCTCTGAGCACAGGCATAGGAGCTGGGGAGTGCACGGCGTCACCCTTGTCTTGGGGAAAGCTGCTTCAAGGCTTCAGTGTGTGTGCATAGGCAGGGGTAGCATCAGCTTCACTGTTTTGGGAGCAGTCTTTGGGAAAACTGTCCCAGGCATGTCTGAGTTATACCTTTGCTTCCTGCTCCAGAAGAGTTAATTGCTCATCAGACCTTGTGGAGCTGCTTATCTTTGGGGGTATGTAGAGAGTCCTGACAGACTGCTTTAGCCACTGGCTTTCAGCAGTGGATCTAGCCTGCTCCATGCCTAGGTTCACCCTTTAAATAGGACCAACTAGGAGAGGGGATGTTTCGTCTTTACCTTGTGATGGCTCGGACCATGGAGATATGAGTGAATAACCATAGGAAGTCATCCTGTACTGAAAAGCTGCAGTCCGTGATATCAGCCTAGAAGTTGCAGAACCTCTGTCTGGCAAATGCATCCTTGACCAGTGGTGAAATCTGTCCCATGCAACTGCTCACCTCTGAGTGCCCAGCCTGCACATCTATATGTGTCAGTCATAAACTGTCCTAGAGTTTTATGCCTTGTCTGATGCCAAAGGACTGTGGCAATCTGTCTTTAACTGGTGTGTTTTGGATAATGAGAAGCCATTCATCAGCTGTAACTTTCTCATCAGCATGTCAGTTCCCATCTTAACTCTAAAATTATTTAGGAGGTTGAGTGCTAGTCCTTAGCAAGGCAGTCCTGTGCTTCTGAAATCAGTGCACTGAGCTATCTTAGCACCTTGGCATCTTGTTTGCCTTTTTCTGTTCCCTGCATGTGGTTCTGCGTAGGTCTAAAGGACTCTTTTTTTTTTTTTTTTTTTTTTTTTTTTTTAATTGAGATTCCTGTCTGTCTCCTCCTCAAAACTGCCTGATTAGTTGAGGCTGTGGATGGAGTTCTTCTACAACTGAGCAGAGCATGGGAACCGGCCAGCAACACTGGCCAACGTACATGCTGCATTGGGCAATGGGCTCAAATGTCAGGGCAGTAGTGTGCTGACTCAAAGCCAGGCTGACACTGAAGGATTCTCCAGTATACCGTCCAGTTATCTGAGGCGACAGTTTGTAAGGAGCTGTATATCCAGTAAGACAACAAACAGCTCCCCTAGCCGAGTGATAGAAACTGGGAGTAGGATGCTGGCTTACTGAGTGTAGTGAGCTTTTTTTTGAAGGGGAAAAACTTCAGCTATTCTGTTGGAAGCTTCTACTCATAAGCTATTTAGTATAATGAATGCTATTAAAATCGCAATGTTTGTTTGGAAAAGACTGGAGGAAAGGATTGCCTGTGAATACTATCAGTACTAATAAGCATAGTATTAATGCAGCTGAAGATGTGGTCTATTTATATACCTACACTTAAATGCATGTGAATGTGCTAATTCTGTACGAATTTGCAGAGCCATGTGCTGTATGAACTTGGATACCACGTACTTCTCACTGTATTTCTCCTTTTGTCCGTGGATCCTTCTAACACCATGTGACTGAAGAGCTTCAAAGACATACTGTAACTTAAACTTGTCTTCAGTGTTCCCACTTTTATCTTGTATCTTGCTGTGGCAAAGCAAGACTGAATCCAGAGCCAGTGACAGGCTTTTAAATTAGGCAAACTATTGCAATTCATAATACCCAGTCCTGCTAGGCTAGAAACAGGTATTTCATTTCATTAGAAAAGTGAGCATCTTCTTTCCACTACACTCTAGAGCCCTTTATTGATCTTGTAAGGTATTTCACTCTCCCTTCCCCTGAAGTTATGGTTTACATGGCCAAATCCATTAGTTCTAGACAGATACCCTCCTTATTGCAAGAAACTGATTTGTTAGTTATAATTAAGATGATTATAATGTAGGTAAGGTACCTCATCTAATTTTCATGTAGCTAGCACAGGTAACTTGCTGAAGTTACTGTCTTTTCTAAGAGATGAATGAAAGCCTTGCTGAGTAATGGTGTACAATCTTGTAGCATCTGTAGGCCAGAGATGAGACTCCTGCATCTTTCTCTTCAGTTGCTTAAGTCCATATTTGCTAAGGCTTCTGGTGAGTTGCTATAACTGAGTTGGAAGACAGTCAAACAAATAACCAACTTTGCTAACAAACCTCTGTAAACTCAGTGTTCTATTCTTTAACCAAACTGTTTAGTTAAGATTGCGGGTGTGTAAACAGTACTTCCCATTTCTGGCTGTTTTCCAGGCTCTGTTTTTAGCATGGTCTTTTCCAAAGAGTTGACAAGTGCTTTCTGTACATAACAGCACACTGACTAGGAGTACTGGATGTCTTCCCTCCCTGGCCAATGGGCAGCACTGGTTTTCTGTCATGTTCAGGTGTGCAGCAATCCCTAACTTCAGCTACTGATTTCTGTGAGACTTGCTCCAAGGGGATGCAGCGGGCGTGACAGAAGAGAGCCCCTCTCTTTCCTAAGTAAAAGAAAGGAAGGTAGTACTGTAAGGCTAGATATGTTGCCTGTAAATGTAGGGCCACTCATTTTCTCTTTACTGAACCATGAGTGATTGCAAAAGATCCATGCTAGGTTGTTTCCCATGAAAATATTCCCCCTTTCCCCAGTACGTTGTTATTTCAGCCTGAGAATACATACTTTGCTTCTGGTGTATTGGAAAATGTGATAATGTGTATAATTGACAATTATGTGGGAAAGACATGAAGATGCACAAAAGGATGAATTTCCATGGGTAGAAGGATCATATTAAATGGACTGAGAAAGTTCTCATCAATATCATTTTAATGTGCTTTAGTTCTTTGTTTTTAATGTATTATTAACATAAGATGTTTTGTTCCACCAACAAAATGGAGCGTTAAGTTAGAGTACTGGATTACTCACAGCAGAAACATGGCTGTTATGTGCAAATTTTTCCGTGTTCTGCCAAGGTCAGTTTGTGGGGGTTGAGATGAAACTGTTTCCTAAACTGTGAAAACTATCTAGGGTACCCAGTCTCAAGGAATGTCTAGAGGTTTTATGGATTCCTTCTCCCTTAAGGCCACTAGTAGCATATTATCAGCTAATGCAGGCTTATTTCTTCCTGCCTACATCATTCTTGCAAGGCTGACCTTTAAGAAAGGAAGGTAGTACTTCTGGTTTCACCTCTTAATTCTTTTGACTTTAGTTTTCTGACTTTGTTTGAATGCTCCTTTTGGAGACAGATGAAGTTTCTTCTGTAGACAGCTAAGGCAAAAGGGACTTCAGGTATTGGAAAAGATGAATGTAACTGAGTGAAGTCTCAGTAAGACACCAAACCCATGACAGGAGTTGGAGGGTGTTGGGTTATACTCAGAATCCCCTGTTGCAGCACCTCTAAATGCTGCCTGCCATCCCCAGTTGAGTGGTGGTGGTGCTGCTGACCTAGATGAGTGTTGCATGTGCTGCCGCATATGATCAGCCTGCGGTGCCTCGTAGCCCTGGGGATGTGTGGCGGCCTGGGGACCCTCGCTGCCTCTGACCAGGGCAGAGGGAACTCTGGCAAAAGGGTTCTGGGAGTGACCAGACTCACTTGAGTCACTGTCTGAAGACACGACAGGAGATGGTGTTGAGCCCAGATAGCTTTATGCATCTCTAATGTGGTTCAGCTCTGTGGCTGGGAACCCTAACTAGGGAGAGACTGGTGAAAGGTCTTGCTCAGTACAGGTGGTGGAAACAAAAGGTAGCAAAATGGCTTTTGGACTAGGGCTGAGTTTGCTGTGGGTTCCCCTCCCTGACTTTGAGGGGCAAAAGGCTTGCTGAGCCTGTGACTGCGCAGGCCTGAGCTATGCTTGAGGATTACAGGGAAGATCACTGTTTGCCTCCAAAAGCTCCAAACTGAGAAGCATACTTTTTTCCACTACCATCCCTGCATCAGGCAGGCTTTTGCTTACCCTTGCTTTTATAAGCTACTACAAAAGCTGCTGTTTTGCTTGTTTGTGCTTGCTGAACCCTGCTGCTAGCTATGGCTGGGGAGGCTGAGGTCACTTTTCTCTTTGAGGGCTCTGGAGCATGCTCTGGGGAAGCTTGCTGCTACATACATGCACACGGAAACAAAGGTGTTGAAGCGCCCTCCTTAACTGCTGCAAATGATGCAGTTACAAATGATATTTGTTTTATGACCATGCTTTATGGAAGAGTGTAGAAGACAATATAGTGATTATAGTGGTGAGCTGCCTGCTCTCACCTTCCTAGGTTTCAGGCACTGCTTATGTACTCTTGTGTGAACTCAAGACATTTGATGTTGTATCTCTCCTTGATGTGGACTGGGATCTGCTTTAAATTCAAGGCTTGCATTACAGCTGTGAGCTTGACTTGCTCTGTTTTCTGGGTTGTCCTAAAAGACAATTTGTGTCTGCAGAAGTTGAGAGCCATGGGGAAGGACACGGAGCAGCAGATTGTGCAGATGGCCACACTGCAATGATGGCCACAGGGACAGTTTACATGAGCTCAGATGTCTCTGAGCTAGCTAGCTGACTAGAGTAAGCCTAAACAGAAGAAACTGGTCCTTCAAGGGCAGGCTTCACCAGGCTGGTTTTAGATGGTAGTCTTGGGTTGAGATGAGCCCATTCTCTGGCTACAAGGCAGATGAGCTTGGAAGTACATGTCTGGGGTGAGGTGGGATAAATCCCACCTAATGAGTCAGACCAGGATTGTATTCCTGGTTCTCTCTCATCTGCTTTGTAACTTTGGAGTCATTCCAAGATGCTCATTCAGGGCCTAAAATTTAAGGGACACCTGACTGCTGGGAGTTCCAGGTTTTTGCTACGCAGCTGGGGGATTAAATCCTGGGACACTCTGTCCTAGGTCAGGACCCAGAGATGAAGGTTCTGTGTAAGCACAAAATTGTGTCAAGCTTCAATCAAACCTAGAAAGATGCAGCAATAAACAGAAAGGTGTCTTTCTTGACCTGAAGTATTCACTCTGGTTAGACCTGTGTAGAGAGGAGCTTGCCCTAACTCGCCTTAAAATACAACCATAGCTCAAGTAGACCTAAACACTAGTGCATTCACTGTCTAGTGAGCAGATGCAGTGTGCTACAGCCTTGCCTTCGTAGCAATTTTATCTGAACCGGCTGCCACTACTCTGGATTAGAGGCAAGAGCCGAAAGGAATATTTGAATAAATAGCCCAGAAACACTGTCTTCCATTAGCTTGGGAGCTACTGTCTCAGTGTCAGAATCCAGGACACAGCAAGGGCAGTGAGTTAATGAGAACACCAGAATTGTGCGGATGGGGGAGGAGGTACCGGGTGGCAAAGGGTTAGGGGTTTTTTTTGTTCTGTTTTTTTTTTGTTTTGTTTTCCTCTCCTTTTTCCGCATGTTGAAGCTAAGGGGATTCAGCCAAAGGTTAATCACTTTCTACCCTAAACTGCTGTGAAGTGTTGCTGTGTGGTGCCATGCAGCTGCTTTGTTCCAGCCTAGAGGTGTCCGTTTCAGTGGTGGGTGGCATGAGCCAATATCCTTTTCTTAGCCACATGGGGGTGTTGTGAGGCCTGTTGACTTAAGACTCCTAAAAATCTGGTGGAGCTTTGTTGGTATTGTTTGAGATGTAATGCATCATGGAAGCAGTGAGCAAAAATACCGAGCAACCAGTCACTCTGTCTCCTCACTTCTCCCTTGCTGGCAGAAACGTGGAAAGAAAATAAGTGATAAATTCTTGCTGCGTGAGTCCTGCTTAGCTGGGAGGATCTGTGGACTCGAGGAAAGGGAGTGACTGTCTGACCACCTGTTTCATTGTGCAGCGAGCCTGTTGCTGCCAGCAGCCAGGCAACTGCCCAAGGGTGGGCACTCGGTCAGAAGCAGAGGATTGATTCCTCTGAGTACTGAGCTCATGCACAAATTGTGCTTTTCCCCCTACCAACACCCATCTCTTGTTGGATTGAGGTCCTACAAAAAACTGCTAGTCATGCCAGCCCCAAGGAAGGGTGTAAAAACATCAGTGTTTTGAGCAAAATTATTGGGGAGTGGAAATAGGGGGCTGTGCCTGAAACCTGACCTTAACTCTGGCAATCCAGGCACAATCCCAAGGCCTGCAGCTACCTCACTGACAGGCTTTAGAAATGAAGCTTATGGAGCCCCATCACATCTGTCTTGCAACTGCTTCTCGTTGCTAATTGTCACTGAATGATAGGGAAGGGAGGTCTGGTACGCTTCCACAGACTGACTGTATGCACACATTTTGAAGCCTATTCAGAAGGCCAAGAGACCTTTGGCTTTTCTGTGGTGCTTGAGATTTAGTTGTAGTAGACTGCTGCCTACTCTTCTATAGGTGGCTGTTGTTGTTGAATCTTCCAAAATTCATGGGCTCTGAAGTCATGCACAGAACCCATCCATGTCATGCCCATCCAGGTGTGCTCAAGGGGAAGGGGTAACATATGGGATAGTAAAACCAAGGGTTAGAGTTGGACACTGAACTGCCAATGGCCACAGTGAGGGACTTCTAGGATCCGAATATAGTCAGCTGGCTCTGCAGCAACTTGGGAACGTTTACTGCCTTCATGTACTCCCTTCATCTTTGCTGGAACTCTCTTCATGGTGCATACTCTGGGAATTGTGTAGCCTGCAAGTCTTAAGTGCAAAACTAAAAGTACTTTACACTGTTAGGGTAGATCTGTGGTTATGGAGAGAACACAAAGCCTGTAAGGGTTCTTTCCAGACCCTAATGACTGCTCTTTGCCTCTTTGTCGAGTATGGTCAAGAGACTCAGATCTAGGAGGATCTAATGGTAAACTTCATCTTAATCTCGCCTTTGTCTCTCAGCTGATGTTTCTTGTGTGAATGTAAATCTAATGCTCAAATCTGCTACTCCTAAAACTCTTTCCATGCACAATGCCATCTGTCATGCAGCTTTCACTCTGCTGGCTTAGGATTTCCACTGGGTTAGGGCTGTTGTGACAGCTTGGAAGTCCCCTGCTGACTGGTGGGAAACCAAAACCGCCCCCCAAACCAGGCAGGTGGATTCAGTAGAGAAAATGGAAGGGCCTGTTTGACACTGCTGTACAGTTGGCAAGTCTTGTGGTGCTGACTGCATTTCCCTGCCATGGGACCATGCCTGTGGAAGAGAATTGATACTTGTGTGCTTAGAATGAAATAGATGTAAATGCTTCTGGTGTCTGACCTGTCCATAGAGTGGGCACATCCTGCATCCGATGAACTAGGGTCAAAATTCCCATTGATGTCAGAGTTTGTAGGTTAAGTCCCAATACTAGAGATGACTCTGCACCTATCACTTCTGTGACCTGCTTGTCACTGTTCTTCCTGCCTGGTCATTCTGCCCATTTCCACATGAACATTGTTTTTGCTGGCTTTTACTTGTGCTTTCAACGCCTGTTTCAGTTAAGTTTGGGCTGACATGAATCATTAACTGAATGTCAGTTAAGACATTCTCTGATCAGACTCTGGTAGTCATGCAGTGGCTGGTCCAGACATAGGACAGGGGAAAACTTACACATTTGATCCATGTTGAAACATGCCTGTGGATGAAGGCCATTGTATTAGAGTAATACTGATTTGATTAGTAAAGCAAACGTTCACAGCTCAAAACTACAAGATTGAACTCCAGTTGAGTCAAAGCTGCGTGAATGAGGAGGATGCACTGTAGCAGCCTGTGGGAAAGGATTTTCATTTCCAGTGTCCTTGCTGCATCAAAGTGAGCATAAGGCTTCCCACCATGGTGTTGACTGTGGCAGTTATGAGGAGCAACACCAGAAACTTTGTTCCTTTTGACAGTTAGGATGGATGAGCTTGCTGGTATGCTGCAGCAGCACCTGGTGGTGACGGTGTGGGGGGTGTGTGGGGGGTGTGTGGGGGGTGTGTGGGGGGTGTGTGGGGGGTGTGTGGGGGGTGTGTGGGGGGTGTGTGTGGGTGTAGGGGTTTCTTTTCTCTCTCTTCCCCAAGCGGGGGAAAATACTTTCTCTAAAGGTCTATGAAATCTTAATGTTCAGGAGAACATTATCTACGATGCCCTGGCTTCTGCTCATCCAGGATAGCATTAGTGACAACCATTTTGCATGAAGTTCAATGCAGGTATCCTAGTGCAAGTCTTCTTGGAAGCATTCATGTTTCTGATGATATATTCAGACTACTACATCAGATAAAGGAGCTATGAGCATCTTGAGGTATTAAAACCTTTGACTTTGTATTAAAGTGTTCTGTAGTAATGGCTCAGACGATATTAACTACTATTGTAACTAACTGGCCACAAATGTTGCTTTGAAGGTTTTCTGCCACAAAAACCTCTGTCTTTGGGGCCTCTTATTGTGGTTGAAAGTCTGCCTTGAATAAGGAGAATTTTGCCATTATATTCATCTTTAAATGAAACTAGATGAGTCGCTTAGCCTAGTTGTATATAAAACATGCAACTGTCTCCTCAGTTTTTTTATTTTTATTGGTCTTGCTAGCATTTCTGGTGAAACCTGGTGCTGCTGCTAAAAAAAACAAAACCAAAACAAAACAAAAAAACCCACCTGGCCTATTTCTGTACTTTAACTTTTGCTTAAATTAAAATGTTGAGGAGCTTGACTGATTCTGTTCTCAATGCACAGCTCGGGTAAGGTGGAGCTATTTTTCTCTGATTCTTATACTAAATGACAGGATGGTCTGAGAAACCCTGGGGGGTTTATCAGTGTCTCCTTGCATCTCTGTCAGGCATTCATGGCTTGCACAGGAATGCTGTACACCCAGCCCAGTTCCACCCAACTGCAGCAAGGCCACGTGTGGGCTCACTGCACTGTTCCAGATACTTAAATTTATCCAAACTGATCTGCTTCCCCCCCCCCCCAAAAAAAAAAAAAAAGGCAGGGGGAAGATGCAGGCAACAACAGAAGAACTACTGGTAGGTGTGCTGTGGACTCCTGTTTCAGTGCCTCAGGAAAAGGCAGCTCTACATGGAGAGCAAAACCTCAAAATGCCTCAGGGCATCTGCGCAGAAGCAGTCCTGCAGGTTACTGCAAGGGCAAGGCTTTTCCAAGCTCCCTCTCCTCAGGTTATCCCATAAACCAGTCTGCCTGTACTTGAAGCGGAGGTAAAGCAAACAGGCCCTTGAAGGTTTGTTGCATGTCAAATGGTTACCGCTCCTTTTGAACAAGATGCATATTCTGCTCCTGTTGGCATCAGGTACTGCAAACAGGATGAGGCTCTCCACGTTCTGCATGTTGGTGCAATAGATGATTGTTTCTTGGCAGTTTTGTGCTGTCAGGTTTTTCTAGAAGGAAAAGCTTGTGGCTTAGTCTACAGGATTGCCTAAACTCTCAACTCGGGGGGTGTTTTTGTTGAACTGAACCTAAATCAGCCAAAAATCTCTACCAGTGATAGAGCTGCGTGGTATCAATCTCCCACTTCTGCCATCTGGCCTAAAGGAGCTGAAGCTGACCTGTTCTAGTTTGCAACACTAACCCCTACTGAACCTGTCGTAGGCTGCGGGAGGTGTGTAACGCTACCTGCTTGGCTCTATTTGTGACAGTTTGTAGCAGTGAGGTGGTAGTAAAGCACTGGCTACTGGGTGGCTCATGACATCTTCCTGCACCTGCAGTTGCTGTGCAGCTCCAAAGTGTACTTTGAGGACAGTCCTAGTGGTTCTGGGAATAAAATACAAACTTAATGTTCTACAAACTTAACATCAAGCACTATCCCTGAGGGCCTGGATCTTATCAGTGTAGCACGTGGGAAGCCTGAAAGGTCTTGCAGGGTCTGAGAACTCCCCAAAGTAGCTTCTGAATCATATTGATTGCTTCATGGGAAACGGATCTTCCCTCTCTCACTTGGCCATACTGCTGAATTCATTTTCTGCAAACCTGCTTTGAACTGTTTAGTTAACTTATGCTGGAAGTAATTGGACACACCTAATGAAAAGTGTAGTGGAATTTTACTATAGGCTGCAATGTTCCCTTCAAGTTAATTCTCTTCCATTAGATAATTTTCATAATAACAGTTAAGTAACCAAACTCTTTTCCCCCCCTCCCTTCCCCCCCCCACCAACTCTTCCAGTGACTAAAGCTTAAGAAAATAAATAAGTCTTGAAGACCGTGACTGATCTCTAAAGTTTTCTTAGCAGAATAGCATTTACTACTCTCCCAATATCTTGCTATCTAGCATAAGCTGCTGCTTAGTGAGTAGAGAGAGAGAGCGCGCGCGCGCTCTTGCTGGAATTTTTAATTCTAGCAATGGCTTTAGGCATTTTAGAGCCACTACTTACTTACCTTGCAGAGGAGTCCAAGGAGATAATATTGCTCCTGTTTGCATCTATTGTCTTCAATTGCAGTCTTCCAGGATAGAGGCCATATTCATCTATTCATACATCCATAATGTATGAATACTATGTATTTACCTATTCCATAATAGGATCCTAGTCCATGACCAGAATGTTAGTGCTTCTAGGGCAATAACAGCACTTTTACTTACTTACTCTACTACTGCAGTTGCAGCTTTTCCTTAACTGCCCCAGTGTGACAGGTACCACACATGTATCGTCTGTTGAAGTCTCTCCCCCTTTTTTTATAGGGTTTATAGTAAAACCAGACTTGTGCTTTTTTTTTTTTTGGGGGGGGGGGTCTCAACTCTAGCTGTCGTGCTTAATGGGTTTACAGGGGCTTTCTGTGTCTGCTTTTAATGTGTTTGTGTTGGTGGGTCTTTTGATTGGAATTAGTGCCCAGAGCTTTCAGATTACAGGTGTAAGTACACAGGCTAATGCTACAATCTCTTACTTTGCAGTAGCAGCTGCTGTAATGTTGTAGGACTCTTTACAGCTTTGACTGCATCTTATTAGTTCAGTACATTATGAATATCCCAGCAGCTCTTTTTGCATTAGTTTCCTATGAAATACTAAAAAAGTTTTGTCTCCCCTGCTCCCTGTCCCATCCCTGCTCAGTAATTAAACTAGAAGATGCATCTTGGGGCAGTTTCATTTAAGATGCTTCAGCTGCCTGTACCAAAGAGGGAAACCAGACTGGATGTAAAACAATTGTGCTAATAGTCACCAGGTGTATATATAGCAGTGGTGTCATGTGACACACACTTACTTGTTGGTCAGAACTAGCATCTTTTTTGCTTTCATACGGAGCACTTGTAGTGCTGGCAAAATGGTCCCAAAGAACCAGCTGCTGTTCCCCTCTAGGAACTATTTGGAGAAGGATAGACAGCCTTAAATACTTACTTATTCTGTTTGCTAAAACAGTATCAGGCACTTGGCACTATCAGGATTGGCTTGGAGCTTTACTGAGAAGTATTGGCTGCATTGTACTACAACCTGGCAAATCCTCATCTGCCCCAGCGAAAGGACCGCACAGGTACCAACAAGAAAGCCAGTGGGTGTAGATTCTCCCTGGGCAAGTTGCTGCACAAGGCTCTAAGGTGCAAATTATCTTCCTCTAGAAGGCTTTAAAATCAAATGTCATTATCAAGCTTAAGTGGCTCTAGTGAAAAGGAAACAAGACTGAGGTGCATCTCGGCCAATATTTGTTCTTAATGTTTAAAAAAAAAAAAAAAATCTGTCCCAAGTTGCATCAGTGCCTTCTCTTGATAGGTTGCCATAGCTCAGTAAAACTGAGTGTATGGGTAGCGATTAGGAGCCAATTTGCCTTTGCCAGTGTAATAACTAGAAATAGAGCAGGAAGGAAGTTTCAGTCAAGTATTTGACGTGACTGCCCCCTGCTCTGAGTAAACTGTTTAGTTGATTGATAGATAACTCGGAATGAGGCCCAGCTCCTACACTGTAGAAGCTCTCTGAGGGTGAAAAATATATATATATATATATATATATATATATATATATATATATATATGCATGCTTGCTCCTTCAGTTGAGGGTATGTGCTCACCATGTGTCCCTGGAAGTCACAAGGTCTGGAAATGTGTGGCAGCCAGACCACTGGTGGCATGTGGCAGGGTGGGTTTTACCCCAAAGCCCAGGTGTTTGCTCACCCCTGTGAGCTCTTGCTGTGACACCCTGCAGACCTGGCAGGGTCAGCAAGTGAATTCATGCAATAGCCTCTTGAAGTGGAGGCTGATAGAGATATAGGGCAGGCTGAGGGTCTAGGATGCTGAAATATCCTCCTGCCCAAGACAGTTGGAATTGGTTGACTTGTATGGCATGCTGTCAGCCTTCAAGGAGAACAGGGGAAGCCTGCCTGCTGTGCCAGGTGCTGGTGTGCTAGGAAGTTATATTAATATCTGTTCTCTTGTGGAAAGAATGAGTTTGGCTTAGGTGTGTGATGTGATGGTGCTAGCTGGTACAAACAAACAAATGCTGGATGACTTTGGTTATTAACATTTGAATGAGCAAGTTATGCCCTGTGGAGGGCTTCAAAGCTTATTTCAAGCCTTGGGACCCGAAGTCTCTTGGTGCTGGGACTTGACTCTGAGCATGCGGTCCTACTGGGCAGGTGTACATGGCCAGAGGCCTGAAGAGTGGAGGCTGCCAGGCTCAAGGGGTGGTGCGTGTTTCTATTCCTCAGCAAGCTTAGCTTCTCTCAAGGTCTCTTATGCTCCAATTCTCACCTATAAGAGACAGCTCTCGGGCTCTGAAGCCACTTGGTCTTGCTTCTATATCTGTCCTGAAACTGGTGCCTTCTTGCACTCTAAAATTCCTTAATGAAGAACTGGATTATCTAAATAGAAAGCTAAAACCAAACATAATCCTTGTGGGACCTAGGGTGGAGGAGACATGAAGTCACTTAAAAAAACAAAATACTCCCTCTAGTGGAATGGCAATAAGGAACCATACAAAGCACTTGGTGGGATCAAAGGCTGCAGTAAAGCACCCTTGACTTGAATAGATTAGCCTGCCAAATACCTTAGTCATAAGCAATGTCAACAGGCCCTCTCCTTTAAACAGCTTTTGGGCAAGTTCTGATTAGAGCAGCTTTAATGATGCTGCAGATGCTTTTGGGTTCAGTCAGGTATCTTTGATTAGAGGGTTGCCACCATTCTTCTAAGCTCAAGGCTGTGAAAGTAAAATGGTACTGTTTTTCCTCTCTGAGGAATTATATTTCCATTCATATTTTCTAATTCTCTTCACGAACAGTTATCACTTGCACAGAAATAATGCAAGGCTTGGGCATCATACGCAGAGGTCTCTAACCAAAGCCCTGTTGCAGTGAGACTTGCGTCCTACATCTCTAGTCTAACAACTGGTGCTTCTTAAAGGAGCTGCTACCTCACAGAACTCGGTGGATCAAGTTTTGTCTTCTCCATCTTAAAAGTTCATGCTAAGTGTCCTACAGAAGAGGAGGGGGACTAAACAGAAGCTTATAGAATATGCATAAAAACTGTTCTTCTAAAAAGTAGTTCTTTGCTTCTCTTAAGTCATAAGAATGCCATACAAACTCTACTTCTTCTGTGCTTGTTTTTTTGGTTCATGTTTCTGTCTGTTTGATTTCTGCCCTGAAAAAACAGGTGTAGAGATGCTATAAGTAGCAAGAAGTCCAACGCATGCAGGGAGTTCCTCACAGACTCTAAATTACAGTTTTGCTTCCTGTGCCATGACCTCAGGTCCCTGACCTGCAACTGCAGCATATTTTCTGTGACTAACAGCTGTAATTCCCTAATTATCATGCTCTGTTCTCCTGCTGTGCTGTAGATTCTGTTACCAAGGAAGCAAACCAAGTTTCCTCATTCCTACCCATACTCTGTACACTTCCAACTGTTTTAAATCCTCCATTTGATGCAGCCCATAAAGTCAAATGACTATCTCTTGTTCCAAGTATTCAAAGTCTCCAGAATATACACACGCGCACACAGACACACACCACTAGGGAGGAGGAGGAGGACAAAATAGGTCCCTCTGGTATTTTTTTAAAAGCAGCTGGTCCAAAGCTATTTCGAGGTTAAAAAGCTTACTTTTATTAGATACAACTATCCAGTGCAGAGTACTGGACTTAATTACAAAATAGTCTCCCAGACAGTGGACCCAAGTAAATGCTACTTCCATGAGTTGACAAAGAATCGGTAAAATCCTAGAAAACTAAAAGGTGCACGTTAAACTCTGAAGTCAGGCTGCACGTGTGCAGTGTAAGCCAGGATATACAAGTGTCATTGCTTGAGGGTGACTGACCTGGCAATGGGGCCTGTGAATCACTTAATTTCTTTTGGTCCTCTCAGTTTTTGAGGTTGAGGACAAATGATCACTTTGCTAGATGAAGGTGAGAATGACTCTATGCTAATCTAGAGAGTTAGAGCAAGACAACCAGCCTAGATTGTAGATAAAAGTGAACAACCAAAATATCACATGCACTTCAAGCGCTAGAAAAATCTTCTGGCTTCTAAGAAAACCATAACTAATTACTAACTTGTAAGTAAATACAAGTAAATACAAGTACAAGTAAATATTCTTGTCGTCTGCGTGCACCTTAAGAGGCTTTACCTGATGTCTGGCTTCATCATTAAAGATGCTCACAGGTAAGTCCTGTACCCCAGCACACTCACAGTTGGGGCATGATCAGTATAACAGGGCTGTTGTACCCAGGACCTTTGTATAGGTAAAAAGTTCTCGTTGTGCACAGCAGGAGCTCTTGATAAACAGGAAGCCTTTCTACAGACACTGCCTCCAGCAGTTGCATATTGGCATACAACATGTCTTGCTAAAGAAAAAAAACCATCCATGTTGTGCTTTGGATGATGTCTTCCAGGTCACAGGATAAACACTGGCTCCAAGTCGACTTGCTGCTTGACTGTCCTGGCCATTAAGCTAAGATGAAGGAGGCGGTTCCTTCCTCTGGAACGTGGCAGTTAGTTAATGCCACAATGACTGCATCTAGAAAACATGATACATGAGGGAAAACACAAAAGAAACTACCTGTCTGATCTCAACTAGAGGTGGTTGAAACACAAAATGTAGCTGCCTAGAGAAAAGGAGGGGGGGAAAAAAAAAAACAAAACTTCACCATAACAAATACCTCTAGGAGTCAGATGCTCCAGCATTGTTAACTACAGAACACATCAGAGATTTCACGAACACATTACATACCTGGCCAGCATGGTTCAAGTATGCTTATTCTAGATGTAGCATAGGGATAGAAGTGATTCTGACATCTGATGCTTTTTCCCTCAGTTTCCATAGCTTAGTGGCTCTGTGCATGTGAAATGTTAAGTGATACTTAGCACAGAGAGGAGGCTGGGCAGATAGGACTGAAGTGATTGGGACAGGTATGCTACTACTTAGCATGCATATAATCATGTAGTTTTAATTTGAACACAGAAATTTTTCTAGTGCACTGAATAGCTCAACTTTAGATGCAGTTTAGATTGAAACTGTTTGTACCTTATGGAAACTAAAGTATGGTGGTGTTACCTCAGCAGGCACTTTGACTTGGTGGTAACAGAGTGTGACTCTAAGATAAAATTGCTGTACTGTAACTGTGACAAAGGCTGATCTGAGCTAGTATGCAATGTCTGACCATAGTTTAAGGCTCTAAGGTGAACTTCAGAGAACTTGTACTGTGTCTGCAAAGAATTTGTTGGAGTCTGTTTTGCCTTGTTTATTGTAAATATTTCAATTAAAATTGAGTGCAACTTGCCAAGTCCTGTGTATTGTAATGGCTGGAGGGGAGGGGACACTTCATTTCATCTGTGCCCTAATCCACCCCTGTAGTGTCTATTCTACCTTGGAAAAAGAAATGTTGAATAAGGGTGCAAAGGTTTCATCACTTTAACTGCAATAGTTGTACTAATTTCTTTCCTGCACTTGTAGAAATATCTATGTAAGGCAACATCTATCATTTGGGTTGTAATTCTAACTGGTTTTGATTTTTTGAGAGGGGGTGTGTGTGTGTGTGTGTGGTGGGGTTTTTTTGTTTGTTTTTTTTTTCCCTGCCCTTGCCTCATTGGTAGGGAAAGGTACATATGCAGCACTTACTTACTTACTTCTGTGACTCCATAGTGGTGGGCTAGAGGTTGCAGTGGGTCTGCCTGAGTCCTAGGAAGTGAGAAGTCACCACGGAATGTTCTGCTGTCTGTGGATTTTGATAATATGACATTTCAACATGAAAGCATAAAGGAATGCTGTTTGACGCACGTTCCCCTGCCAGTAACATGGTTTTTATTGCGCAGTAGATGATAATAACAAAAATCCCTTCTTAAACAGTAGCTGGAACCTTGGTAACATAATACTGATAAATATATATATCTCTATATATAATTTTTTCCCCAGGTGTAACACAAATTAGCAAAGGTATCTTCCCCCCTGCCCTTCTACCCAGCATGGGAGTGGGAGCCTACCTTGTACCACTTCGCTGCTAGCATTCCCTGAATTTGTAACAGGGCTGAAGTGGCAGAATTGGAGGTCAAGTCTCAGGCATGAGAGACCTGTAGTCTATACTCATAACCAGTTATCAGCAGGTGCATGTGGGCAGCTTCATTAACCTGCAAGTCAAGAACTAAACTCTTCACCTATCTCTTAGTGTAGCTCCACTGATGCATAGTGGTGGTGGCCTCAAGCTCACAGTAAACAGCTGCTGGTGGAAAACAAAAAGTGAACAGAGCAGCTCAGAGCTGCCAGAGGCCTCCAGATGTGAAGAAGCCTGCAGTCAACTTCATAGTGCCTCAAGGGAGGAAAAAACCCCCCAAGACTGGACATGCACTTGTAAAGAAAGGTGAGTACCCCAATAAATGAGATGAAGGATCCTACTAAATGTGTAGCTAACCAAATAAGTAGCTCATCTGAAAACTGCTTAGCTGTAATAATGTAAGTTTTTATGGACTAGAATGATTGTGTTGCACTTAACTGGTATCATTTGGTATTGGTCTCGTAGATTATGTAATCATTGAAGCCTCAAGTGATAGGGTTGGCAAATGGAAACTTGCTTTTCAAGCCTTAAGAAAAGTATTTAAAAAAAAAAAAAGCATGTGCACCAAGAACTCAAGTATTGTGTCTATCCTGGCTCACTGAAAATAAGGCGTGTCCCCCAAAACTTCGGTTGTTGATACCACTGTTGCAGCTTAAGAAGCAAGGAAGCTGGGCATCCAGGACCTCCCCCTGCTATGCACATGTGCCACAGGGAGCAGTTAGGTCTTATGTGAGCAGACTCTCAATCAAAGCTATTCTTAGCAAGAATCTTGAATACTGGAGCTCCTGGCTGTTACGATGGATTCACAGCTGAAAAAGTCAGGCTACATCAAGGAGGAGTAAAGTTTGATATCAAAGTTTTGTGTATTTCTGATGGCTGAGCATCTGCTGTTAAACAGGAAAAGCAGAGGATGAGTTGCTTCAAAGCAGTGCGCTGAGTCCTATGAATATCATACTCACTCAAAATGTACTAAATTTCATATGCAATGATCTCTGAACATGAAGGTGTTTAAGTGTTCCTTAACAACGATGAAATGCTTTTATTCAGACTAAAAGTATGTGGGTTAAACAAATAAAACGATGTGCTGACTAAAAAAATGTGACTGCAGTTTGGTCTGAATGTTTAGGCTGAAGCAAATGTGACTTGCTGTACAAAAACATTAGAGTGCAAAAGGTTGTTATCTGTAGAAGTGAACTACAGCTGTTAAGAAAAAGTTCTGAAAATCATGATAATGACTAAAGATGGTGGGGGAAAAAAGAGTAGATAATCTTGAATGTCTTCTCTACATTTCTTACACATGTATGGAATACACAGGTATGTATACTATTGGGTATGTGAGCAAGTAAACTCTATAATCTACAGCTGGATCTACATGGACACAACAGGGAACGGTAGGCACTGAATCCCATCTTTGAAAATGAATAGGGGCGCAAGGCACAAAAGGCGCAAGGCACAAAAGGCGCAAGGCACAAAAGGCGCAAGGCACAAGGCTTCTCGATGCATCACATTGTGATGCAGTGTCTTTTTGTCACAATGTCACATTTGTCATTGCAGAACAGCAACATTCCTTAGCTCTGACTGTTGTGAACCTGATTTTTTAGCACTTAGCTGCATGCATCCGCAGAAGGACTGCTCCGGAAGGTTATTTCTTCCCTGACCCCTGCACTCCAGGAATGGTGTTTACTGTCCCCAAGCAGCTGGCCTCCTGGCGCTGGCATTTGGCTGTGCCGGGCGTGCTGTGACAGATTTCATCCAGCTCTTTCCAGCCTGGTGAGCGGTGTCGTCACGGCCTTGCTGCAGCTGTCCAGGGGATGAAGAAGCCCCTTTTGGGGTGCCAGCCAGTCTGACTGCTGTGCAACCAGAGACTGCCAACATCCCCAGTGGCTCTTTAGGAGCCTGGAAGCGCGGGGGGAGGTTGGGGCTTGTTTTCCCTTCATCATACTGTACTGTAACACGCTCTCTGAAAAGCTCTCTGTGTGCCGCCAGAACCTCACCCTGCCGTATCACCGCCTTGCTCACTACAGGATGACCTGTGCTGCCCACCGTGATCCCAAAACGGAGGTGACGGTGAGGCAGACGGCTCCCATGCAGCCCGTCGGTCTCACCGTGTTTGGCTGAAACTGGAGTGAGCTGCAGGAGCTCGGCCGGGCCCGTAGGGAAACGTCGAAGCCCGGGACGGTATCCGTAGCCAAGCTAAGGTAGCTCTCGGGCCCGATTTGTCCCTTCCAGAGTGCCCGTAGGGCAACACGTCTGCCAAAGCCTAAATCTCAAACAAGGTCAGGGGCTAGTGACTTTCAGCACTGAAACAACTACCATCATTTGCAGTTTACACAACTGAGATCAACAGCTGAAGCAGAGGCCAACATTGCAGTAATAATCTGGCTTGTGCCATTTGGACGGAGCCATCCCGCTGGAGCGCAGCTGGACTACGTCTCTCCAGTCAGAGCAGTTAGGAAAGATTTTGGGACCCGGCTGTGTCAAATAACTGTCATTCTTACTCCATTTGTATTTAAACTAGAAATAACAATATTACATTTTAAGAATAAGGGACAGAATTTAATCTGGATTTGTAAATATTTTTTAAAAGGGGCATAGAAAGTTAGCCGTTTGAGGGAGAAGTCCTGAAAACATCTAAACTATTCAGGAGCCAAAAACTCTACAAGGCTTCAGCTCCAGTGTTGACATTGTGTTCTTAAACTGATAATAACGGTCCACCAAAAAGCTCTCTTTCCCACCTTTGGGAAGTATTAAGTGGTCTCAGTCCACTCACCTCAGTACAACAACTCTGATTCATACCGCTTTACCAACTGGGATGCAAATTTTCTTTATATTTTCCATTTTAACTTAGATGAAAGAAAACTACTAGCAAAATACCTACTTTGGGATTTATGAAGCAGCCCTTCCAACTTGCGGCTAGTAACATACAACTTCTAAATGCACACGGTAAATCTAAAACCAAAGACAACTATGTTGCTGTTATTCACCCGTCACTTTAATAACAAGATGAACGGCAGTAGCGGATTCCTTACCTCCCTTTCGGTCCCTCCGAGGGCTGTCAGTGCTTCCTGCTTCACCAAGGAAGCTGCTGCTGCAAGGCTGATGTGGGCTGCTGCGCCGCTGCAGAGGGGAGGCCTTGGGGAAAACCCTGGCGCAGAGGCTGGTGGCTCGGCTGCTTAGCTGCCAGCTGAAACGCAGAGTCCAGGTGTGTGTGTATATATATATATATATATATACACACACACATATACACACACACACATATACACACACCCCCTGATAAAGCTAGATATATGCTGGGCTGTAAAAAGACACTTGGAGAAGCCGATTAACAAGAGACACAGCTCCAGTTTCCAGTTCAGTACTGGGCTTCCTGGGATGGCTGCAACCCTCTGTGCCTCCGCACCCAGCCAGTAAATAAAAATGCAATCTTTTCTGTTTTGAACCATATGACAAATAGCACCAGTGTTCACGCTACGGGGCAGCAGCAGGTGACTCAGGGACCGAGTCATCTGGAGACCTGTTTCCACCTCAAGAGCTGAAGCTAGGGTGACTAGTTGGCAGCAGGGGCTGTGTGTGAAGGCACCTGACTTAGGAGACCTGGCTTCAGCTCGCTGGTCAGTCACAGGCATCCTCAAAAAGACAGCATCCTCCTATGCCCCAGAGTGCCACCTGCTAAATACAACCTTCCCTTGTTTTTTTTTTCTCTGACCTGTCTCTTTTGACCACCAGCTCTCTGGGGCAGCTCTGACTTCCCCAGTGCATTTGCTCAGCCCTGAGCTCTTGTCTCAGCTAGGGTCTGTGGTGCAGAAGCAACGCAAATAATCGCAGACTTGGTACACAACAGAAACAAGCAACTGCTTTTTGGTACCAGCCGCAGCGCGTGCACGGCCCTGCAGGGTTGCTTACTGGCAGGGTGTTTCAGTACCGCAGTCACAAGCAGACACAAACTGTTTGCAGCCGGGCTCTCCTCTGCAGAGCCCACAGGGCAGCAAGGGGGGAAGGACTGAAAACCCACCTGGAGCATCACTGCTACCAGCCCAGGGCTGAAGCAAGACTGCAAATCTGCGACAAACATGGGGCTTGTGCCACCAAGCGGAAGCCTGGACCAAGGCCTATCATTTCTTCCCACGCCTTGTCCCATCCCGGCATTACATCTTTCCTTTCCCCATACAGTCTCAGCTGTTTAGCTTCCATATGAAACAGTCAGACCTCAGGTAAGCTGCTAGGCTTGAACCAAATTGAAACATCTTCAGCATCTGTTGAAAGTGCTACAGCTCTTTCTCAACCAGGGAAACCTGTTAAACACCTTATGGATATTCTGACCTGTAGAAAAACATCTGGCATAACCAAATGACCGCCCAAACATAGCCCAAACAACTCCGTCTGCCCGCAAATTAGTAGAGCAACATGTCACCGAAACCCAGGCAACTGGAAAGCTAGAGGAGGAAAAGGCACAAAAAGAGCTCTTCTAACATCCAGGCAAACCGTGCGAGGCATGCACTTACAGACGCTGCGAGTGTGTGCACACCATGGCTATGGTTGTTAGGCTCTTTCTTGGAAGTGAAAGTATAGGATAAGTTAATCTGCAACATATGTTTTTTCATAAGAGGAAGGCATTCAAAATTTACAAGAAAATTCTGTAACTGTAACAGGATCTTGTCCTGTACGTGATATTTACAGTGCCTTTTTACTACAATCCTACTATAGAGACCTCACTGTTATCTGCAGAAGACTTTGTCTAACTGGGTATTTTATGCATCAGGCTTTGCATTCCTCCTATTTTTACTAACGGCCCTTTCCAAACAAAGACACTCTTTTTTCAGGAGAATTAAGGCACAAATCTTCATATCTGTTCCAAGGGCAGAGTGCGTCTGTCCTATTTACTTTGCTAGACCCACTGGCATGCATGGGGCTCTAACAGCTGGATCTGAGCATTTCCTTTAATTGAACAGGTTTACAGTCTTTCTGCGCTGAAGCAATTCTCCACATCACACAAGCCTGCATACCAGAATAAAATGAAAATTTAAGAGCGCTGGCTAACAAGACCTATAAGCTCATTGTTTAAACAAGAGGCCAATTGTCTGGGTACTTGAGGGCTCCGCTCGGAGAACATAAACCCGCAAGAGGGACAAGGGCCTAATCCACAGCTTGCCGCCAGGTGGTATCGAAATTAATCTTCCACTTACCCGGGCTATTAGTTGCGGTATTTATAAAGGTTTGCAAGCAAATGAGGCAAACGACTGAAATTTTCTCCTCGTCACGGAGGTTTGTGGCAAAGCGGTGATATGAAATATCAGACGTTAGGGGTGTTCCTCGTGGTGAGGAAAGTGTGAATGAAATGCACTGCTGGGAGGTTGGAAGGAAGCGGCCCTGAGTCAGTTCTGGTTCGATAAATGCAGTCAGGCCGGTATAAACACAGACCAAATCCGTTGAAGGACAGGAGAAGGGAATGGCTAGCAAAGGACCAACAGAAGGAAATTAAATAGTCCACCCTAATGCGCCTGGCTGAATTTAACCCCTGGTGAGCAAGTTTGGGCTTTTTTAAAAAAAGGAAAGCAATTACTGATTTCTCTCACCTTTTAGCAGCACCAAAACTTCCATTTCTACTCAGACAGTCTCAGGGAGTATCAGACAAGCAGGACACAGTTTCGCTCCTCCACTGGCCTGTTTGCCAGGACTTTTAACTCGCATCTTTCTGGGTATTAGCACAAGTGATGAGGAGAAGGAAGCCGGTACTTTATGAGAGGCTTCCTCCAGGCTGGAGAAGGAAGGGGAAAACACTCCCCAGGAAGCAGACAACCAGAATAGCAACAGGTGCATCGCGAGCCTTGCGTGAACACCAAAAACGGCCCAGATGAATATTTGAAACACTAAAAACGCACAAATGTCTAGCACAGTCGCTTTCGGTCCTCATTCACTCCCTTTTCATCGCTAACTTAGTCCTTTGTAAAATACTGCCAAAGCTTTTCACAACGTCAGGCCACACGCAGTTTGACAATGATAATGATATTTACAGATATTAAAACCGTTTTTCCCTGTCCTTTCCTACTGTCCTCCAAGCAGCTTACAAACCCCTCCAGCTACAACCTGTCTGACCACCCCCGTGCCACTTCAGAGAAGACCCGAGGAGCGCTCTCGCTCCCTGCTGCTCACACGCTCACGCCACAGGACGATGGCAACCCATTAACTAGTCCGCGTGGTGACCGACCCGTTCGCTGTGCAAACGGAGAAGCGAACGGTCGAGGCCAAGCATGAGTTTGCACATGACTCTGACTCGGTGCCCAGGTATGTCTCCAGGGTGTCCCGGCTCATTCCCCGTCCGGGAGAAACGCACTGCAAAAAGCAACAGCTTCCACCAAATGGTAACAGCGCAATTGCCTTTGGCTCCATATATTCTTCCTGCCAGTGTCCCCAAGTGACAGCACTTAAAGTGTTTCTCTTCTTCCACGCCTGCTAACTACACCTGCAGTGGCATGTGCCCTTCTGTTGTATGAGGCATTTTACTTCTTCAGGGTTTTCACTTTCTGGGATTGAAAGGTCCTAGCTTCCCCAAACCTCCCACTTCTCCACTATTTAGACCCAGGAACCTACGTACCCTCCTCTTACGTCTAGAGAGGAAACCAGCAAAACATACAATGAACCTTTCTCACAGAAGTAGAGTTTAGCTTTATAATTTGTTTCCCCAAAATTTCTGGCTACACCAAATTCTTATTCTTCCCACAGTTTAATTAGACCAAATGCCCAACTCCTCCTGCAAGATAATGCAAGAACTGAACAAATCTGAAAGGCTTTAATGAGGATTTTTAGGGATCCCATGAACAGTAGTAGAGCTAATGCAGAGCCTGGGTTTAGAGGAACTTGAATCTGAATTATTTTTGTTCCCCATTTGGCTTGCTTTATTAAACATACGGCCAGTAATTCCACAGGCTCTGTCAGAATCCTTACTATAAATAACAATTTACCATTGAAAAGAAATGCAAAGGGTCAGAGCTGCTCTCAGAGATTCATGTATCACCCACAAAAGGAATTTCTGAGCAAGCTGGACACAGACTGAAAAGTAAATTTCCCCAAATGGGAAATAATGGGAACAATTGAGCAAATAGAGTGTTTAATTCCTTCTGGCCCCATAACTTTACTTAGTCCCACTGTTAATGCCACCTTTAACTCCTGTCCTTGAACGAACGACTGGACGATTGCACATCCAGAGCCAGCCTTCAGCCCCAACTGGAAAGACGCGGCAAAGAACAGAGGTGAGTCTGCAGTCCCACTACTAATCTCCATCCTTAGCTGTAGCTTTAGTTATTGCTCAGTAATTCATTCTTGAATCAAAACTAGCAAACCAGTTATAGTTGCTGAGATCCCAGTATTGGGAACTAGAAGGCCAGCAATAAATCTAACTTGAATCATAACCATCACTGCTTTTAGCTTTGTCACGAAGACTTGGCTCTGTTCATAAAAATTTTGACTATACTAGACTAGAATTTAATGATTTAATACAAAATTAGACTGTCCATCAGCTAATTTCATCAACTTTTGCTCTTGCCATAAACAGAAACCAGGGTTCGCTAGCAATGCTGAAGCAAACAGTCGGAAACCCACTTCCTCTACCTTCACAAATTCCTATCCTACCTCTTCAAAACTTGAAAGATCAAGAAATAAACTTGCTGTTCAGGTTCTACTTTCTGGCATCCAAAACCTAGTCTCTCGATTCCCCCTAACACTAATCTGTCAGCTAGACCCTACCCACCCAAAATGTAACCAGGAAGCCCAATCCTTTGCTAGCTCAAACCATCAGCTTCTCTCTCCAAGTCCAGCATGATCCAGCAATTGGCTTGCCTCTTAAAGCTTTCGTTTTCTGAAAAGGCGCAAGGTACTGATATAATATCCCGCTTTGTGTCCGTCTCTGGTTTTCTGAACTCCAGTGTTAACCCTGTGCTATCCCAAACCTAACGTTAAGTGAAGGTTAACCATAATTTAAGAGCCTAACCCAACCCAAGCCTAACCAATACTCTTACCAAGCTCTACCTCACTTTAAAGTAACTAGGAGGCATCAACCTTTCTAGATCTGTCCCTCAGGCAATCTCCTGAGGACTCATACAATCCAGCAATAAACTTGGCTGCGTAATATACTGTGCTCCCTGTGACACAGGTTCAAGGGAGCACCCGTAGCTTTTACTGCATGCCAGAGAGGTTTCTTGACTACTAACAGTCACTATGTGATATTCCCTCCTGTGACCTCTGTGAGGAAGCTCTCTGACTGGCCTGTGCAGATGAAATGGAGACCTACTCTATTACCCTTTAAAAACGGCGGAGGATGTAGTGAGGCGGTAGGGGCCTTGTTAAGAGGCTTTGGTTTATACTTCCCATGGTGGCCTTGGAGTGCTTTGTGGATCTAGTTACCCTAAAATCACCTCTAACTCAAGGCAAGTTAAGGAAGAATCCAAATAAAGATCAGTTTTTCAAAGCATCCAAACCAGCAAACACTGTTACAAATGCTTACAAAAGAGGTATATGATGAAAGCAAAGAAAATGATATTTAATCGACTGATAGTAGGGTTGCATTTGAAAGGTCTCTCCCTTACCTAACTGGTAAGACAGTCTTTGTGATTACTTTATACCTCAGGCTGCATCTATTTGGTAGAGCCTGTCTGAGAGCCTAAGTCAGATAACTTGGGTATATGAAAGAGTTTCCTTTTGATGTCTTTCCTGGGAGAACCTCTCAGGAGCACCCCTGGAGAAACTCCTTGGTTCCGCAGACCTCTCCACCTCAGGCCTTGTGGCCAGTCTCCCTTTGAAGTCTTCCAAATGTGCCTTCACCCTAAGTCTCCAAAATACAGCCCTTGCTAAACCAAACGTGCTACCTACCCCCACCTACCCAGTGCTAGTCTCTGGGTCTCTTCTGGGCTCCATGTAGTACCTTTATAAACATTATGATTATTTTGCTTGCTTTTTTGTTAAAAATGACTGAGATAATGTGAAATTTGTGTCATGGCAAACCAGAAAGGTATTTCTGAAGCATGAAATTCAGGATATGTGGTTTTTACCCTGCATTTGCTATGGGGACATGTGGTGCATCTGAGTATGCAAAATCCACTGGGATTGTGCTGGCTCCTGTCTGGGGCAAAGGCAGCTAAAACCAGGATAGTCTTATTGATACTGTCTTTTGGGAACAGTCATTGGGAGAAACTATGTCCAGACTTATCACAGAGAGACAGCTGGTCCAAAACAGATTCAGGGAGTGAGTTAACAATTCAACAGTATAGCAAACGTGGGGTTCAATGCTTTAATCCATTCCCTGGCTCTCTTACTTTTTAGGGTAGATGTATCCCTGACCAACACTGTAAGTAATAAAGTATCCTCCTTTTCCTCATCCTAGTTTGACAAATGTTAAGGATCCAACAGCCTTGGCTTTCCTGAAGGAGCCTCCATCTCATTGCTAACATCAGCCTTATGCAAACTGACCCCAAAGCAGAGCAGGGTCCTGCAAGTGCCAGCGATCATCCTATCTACACAGGATGGTGTTCCCACAGTAAATGTGGCTCTAAATCCTTCATGCTGCCCAGGCATAGCCCTGCCTCTACTTCCGCTCATAAACTCAACCACAGTCAGGAGGACCTTCATGAACAGGCTTAAAACGATCCTCTGCATTCCTCAGTCCTAGCCCCAGTCTTAATGTTAGACCTCATCACAGTTGCCTTGGGCGTTTCTGATGAATGCTAAACAAAAATACATCCCAAAGCTGAGCTTCATCCTGTAGCTGCAAACATTAAGACAGTCACTACTTACGTAGACTCAGCTACCTCTATTTTTCTGGAACAGCCCTATTTCACAACTTTGCTACTAGTCTTAAAATCAACTACAACCTACCAGGCAGTTCATGCGACAGCTAACATCTGCCCTTAAACTAAACTGGCATAAGGCAGCAGACTTTCGACCAGCTTTCATCCTACCTGTCTAGGAAAACATAACCCTAACTACACTCAAACCCTATCAGCAGAGACAGCCAATTGTCCCGAACTAGCGTATGAAATACTAAGAAGGAATTTAACTATTCCAACACCAGCTCTCGTTGTGGAAGAATTAGCTTTCTGAAGTGTCCCTGTTATTTAGGTCAAACGAGCTCTCCAATTCCAAGCCTAACCTAATCCCCAAAAAACAACAGCCAAAGCACTGCTCTTTCAATTCCTCCTTGCTGAAAATGCAGGAAATGCTCCTCAGCTTTGGTGCCCCCAGTTACCATCTGGTATATCATTCTATGATTAACATGAACGGTTAATAGTCAGGGCTTCTCTACCTCTCTGTTTCACACATCAGACCTAAGCAAAGCGTAAACCCCAGACTTAACCTTACCAAAATCAACACCAAGGATCAATGATTATTGTTTCATAAGGTGAAGAGGGTATTAAATTACAACAATACCAGCACTCATTGTGGAAGACTTAGTATCACCAAATACACCTACTTTTTGGCCCCAAAAGGTCTTTGATCTGAATCTCTAATCTAAAGCCAAACTCAAACACTTATCTTAGAACTAGCTTTCTTACCCTTACGGGGCAAAAATACAGAAAAAAGCCACCACTCCCTTGATTCCTAGACACCTCAATCCATCTCTTTAAGTCCAAACTGAATTATTAACATTTAGAATCCTCCAGGTCTCTATCTCAACCCTAACTGGAACTGTAATCATAAGTATGACACACTGTACCCCAGACTGTTGCTCAAAATCTTAGTTTTCAGTAAGGCTAGCACAGATATTCGCTCTGCAAGAGCAACCCTCTTAGGGGATAGTCATTGCTCCAGATGAACCACTTTCTGATCACTAACACTGACCCAAATGCCAACCTACCACAATCCCCATCACAGTTCTGACTTGACCAGCTAAAATGTCATTACCAACACCTCTTGCCATAGCTCTCATGCTATCTGCATGGTAGTAACGCAAATCAGAAATATTTTGGTCTTCACTTCTTCATCTACAAACTTTAAAATTCTATATGGGGTTTACAACATAAGGACTAAGAGATATTATACCATAGTAGCCACAGACAAAATTGTAAAAGAGAAAGACTTATTAGCTGCATTCATAATGTTGGCCCCGGTCCCACTGTTGAGGACAATCTGAGAATTCAAACACTGAAACAACATCAGACCTGTGTTCCTATTTGCTCTTACTATTCAATAGGTCTGTGGAGAAAAACAAAACACACCCAGCCACCAAACGCACCCTCTGAGGAGAACGCAGACTCCAAATCCACACCCAGGGTTCATACCCAGCCCTAGGCTCCTCTAGCAGCTATTACGTGGACCTCTCTGTGCTGAGTGCTCGCGAATAGGACAGAGTGCACAGCTGCCTCCCTCCTTTTTCCCAGCCCTCAGACTAACACCTGTCACTACTGATATGGTCCCCATCACTTCTCTGTTTCCTAATCCTAAACCTCTGACAAGCCACGGTCCACCCAAAGCATCCCACCAAGGAAAAGGGTATCTCAGGACATATCCAGCCAAACTGACACCAGCATTGCCGCTAACCCACCAAAAACTAAAGCAAATCTAAAACTACGACAGCTGTCGGTCCCCCATGGACCATTCCCAGATGAGTACGCACAAGTGGGCTCACAGGAATGGCTTCCTCCAGCCTTCATCCTACCTCTTGGGTACTAACACAGATCTCTTCTAGTCTGGCCATTACCACCAGCACTGGTTCTCAGTTTCTAACAGCAAATGCTATCAAAATCTGCATTTGCTTGGCCCCCCAGGGCCCAACGCCTTGGTGCTCTGATTCAGGCACAGATTAGTACGCGTATGGGTTGCACAACATCTCCATCTGTCAGTCTGGACCCTAACCATGGCTGTGTTCAGCCTTGAGCGACCCCAGTAGGAGATTACAATTCTCCTGATGTAGTCACTGGCACTAGCACCAGCTCTGATTATGTAAAATCCTGTAGTACCAAAGGCATGAATTACTTGGTCCACCATGGTCTCCAAATCCAAACCTAACGTGGTATTAAACCTTTTGTATCCTCTGCATCTTGCTGTTCACCACCCCCTGGAGAATACTGAAAAATAGCTACCAATTGCTCTTAAACAGCAGTTATACACATATTCTGTTTACCAAAGAAAAACAGCATCGGTAGAAGCTCTGATTCAGCTGTATGAAGTCTACTGAATAAGAAAAGTACTGCCTACCTAAATGTGAGCAAGGGCATATGTGCTAGTACTCATACAGAAGCAAACCTTGCACTTCCAGAAAGTGGAGCAGGTTTTTAGAGATTAATCTCTATTTAGTATTTGCGAGAACTCCAGGGAACCTTTGTAATAAACACAGATCAAGGGAGGATTTATTTAGGGCTAGCCTTGCACAGCAAGGCTGAGTAAGCCTCAGTTACTACTGATGTGCATTGTGCCACGAAAGACAGGGCGAGGGCTGAAGATAGCTGGGACAGATGCTTTTTTCATACTTTTTAGCAGCTAGGAGTTGGATGACTAGTGTGGGTGCCAGTGTTGAGTTAGGCATGAAGATAAGTTTCCAAATCAGTGATCAGCTGTTGAAACAACTGGTGGCATTTTACTCTTCAGGAAAGCTGAATGAGGTTGGTATGGCCGAATCCATTCGTTGGCTGAATTTCAATGGGCAATGTGTGGTGATGGATGCGGTGAAAGTTATGGTTCAAGGTTAGGATTAGTTTCAGGAAAGAGAGGGGTGTTTAAGACTCCACTATTACTGATTCTTGTTCAAGAGAAAGAGGGTGAGGGCTGAAGACAAAAGCCACATATAGCTTGTTCCTTTCTTCAGCAAATTAGAGTCAGACAACTAGCGTTAAGAGTCACTGCCAGTTTTGGCAGGAGATGGAGTTTCAGTTTTGAGATCTTGTTTTGCCAGTATGACAGCTGCCATTGCTAAGCCTTGCTCTTTCATAAAACAGACCAAGCTCGGTGCAGCTGAACCCCAGCTTAGTTTTTGTGCACATGCTGAAGGACACCAGGTGGCAAAGGCAGGTAGGGTTGGGTTCGGGCCAGGGTAGGCTCATATAATAGAGAGGTAGGTGAACCTGAATTGTTACTGATTCATGTTCTTCTCAGACAGGTAAGGTGAAGGCTGGGGTCAGAAGGTGCCTGTGACTTCATCATTTTGGGGAGTTAGCAGAGAATGAAAATTAAGACAAGGGTTTGGGATCAGGGACCATCTGTTGCTGAGGGAACAGCAGTGCGCAGTAAGCATTTCTCCCCTGGAAAGCAAATCAGGGACACTGCTGGACCGCATCTCAGGGCTGGGGTGGCTTCTGGAGGAACGTTTGGTGATGGCCAAGGGCCAGAGCAGGGTTCAGGGTTGGGTGGGAGAGGGGATGAGGCATGACCCTCCCTGCTCATTGATCTGTGGTGCACCCAGGAGAGCAGGTGAGGCCTGAAGGCAACAGAGGCGAATCTCTCATCACTGTTTTCAGCAGACTAGGGTCAGAGAGTGACTGCTGGGGCCTGCAGTGGTTTTGGTGAGGGGCTAGAGCTTCAGATTCAAATCCTTTTTGATGGCAGATGGGGTGCATTTGGTAAATTCTGCACTTCCAGAAAGTGGACGATGTTTTGTAAAGTCAACTCCCTTCTTGGTATTTGGATGAACTCTGAGATGAATGTGGCATGGGTTAGAGTTCAGTTTACAGCTGTGAAACAGAGAAGGGATAAGCCTCAGCTACTGCCAATTCACCTGTTCCAGGTGAGACGGGAGGAAGGGCACAGGCAGCGGCAGGGTCTGCCAACTTCATTTTCATCCCCGAGATCGGAGTTAGTGACAGTGCTGGTTTTGGCACGAGGTTAGAGACCAGAAATTTTGTTTTGCTAAAATAACAAGTTTCTTTTCCAGATCTTTCAGGAAGCCAACCAGGATTGGCAAAGCTGAATCCCTTCTTTGGATGAGCTCCAGGGACAAGCTGTGGTGAGTACGACCAGGTCTAGGACTAGAGTACATGTGAGGGTTGCTAAACAGAGGGATGAGTGAGCCTAAAGTATTTCTAAGCTGTGTTTTCCAGAAGAGAGAGGGTGAGGTTTGAGGGCAGCAAAGTCCTGTTCACTTGTCAGAGCTTTTACCAGACTGGGATCGGACCACTCGCATTTGAGTCAATGATGGTTTTGGCATGAGGCCAAGTCTGGGGATCAAGGATCACATTTTATCAAAGTAATAACTCCTTTTCGTAAGGTCTCTTCCAAAAAGTGACTAGGACTATCAAATAACCCCTGTATATTTTCTCCATTATTTGGAGAAGCTATGGTGAGAGGTATGGGTAGGAATAGCACTAGGGATAAGTTAATAAAAGAGGAAAGTGGAGGAGGCCATACAATCAATGATTTGTGTTGCTCCGGCAGAGAGCTGGGAACGGCAGGGCCATTTGCCTTCACAGTTTTCAGCAGGTTGCCATCGGGAGAGTAGCGCGAAGCTGCAAGTTTGTTTTGCCAGAACAAGGTCTCTGAATCAAACCCCTCGTCTTAGGCCAGACTTAAGGTTGCATTTGGGAAGCTTTGTCCTTTCCAGAAGTAGAAGGAAGCTGGCCTGACCCCCCCGCTTCCTTGGTGTACAGAAAGGTGGGAGAACACAGACTGATACTTTTGGGCTTTTCTCAGTCCTGGAGAAATCAGAAATGACCTGAGAGCAGTAGGAGTGTTTGCTGCCTTTTGTATTTTGGGTGGTAGTATTCAGAGGATAGACTCAGAACTGAACTTCCCAGAAATATTTCTCCAGCCCTAATCTCACTTCAACACTACCCCAAAACCCAAGCTTTCACTGAGAGTATTAGTGAGTTAATATGCTGAATATACAGGTGTTTGTATACATATTCTTCAGGACAACATATGAGACAAATATACACATGACAATAATGAAAGACGTTTATTAACAACTATTAAATGAAGGGAAGTATTTTTGCCAAAACGCTCACAACTTCACAACGCTCAGAATCACAAACTATTGTACTAAACATCCTTCCTGTCACAGCAGGATCTCGCAATAAGGTTATCATACTCATCCCAGCTCTGTTGTAGGGTACTAGCAGAAATAAGGCTCAAAGCCACCACGTCCCCATAACTCCTTCATCTTGTGGTCTTTCATGATTCACCCACACCCGTATCTAGCAGCATACAAATAATTTACTTGTGTATTTCCATTCTTACTGACCGTTTTTTCAGGATTCAGAAAATGCTAAAATATCAAGCCGACAAACTTCCCTTTACAAGTCTTATTGCTCAAAGCACGAGGTGCCAAGCGCAGGGACTGCAGAGGGAGATTCAGCAGGTACAAGCCGATTAGACTACAGCTACAGATTTCATTTTTAGCAACAGCAACAAAACTCTTACACCCACCTCTACACACATGCTCGCGTAGTGTCAACCAGCAAGGGGGTTGGGTTTGTTTTTTCAAGACTGAGCTCTGATTTTTTTCAGCGGTATTTTAATACACTCATTACCTGAGGTAGGATGACAGCTTCTTTATCGTAACAGTCCCTGGTACTGTTCCTGTCCAGTACATTACCAACATTTCCACTGGAAATGTTTGTTAGTCAGTATTAGAAAGCCATTTTATTTGATACTATATTTTGCTTGAAAACTTTGGCACTTTATAAGCATAGAGAATTAAATAAGTAAGTTGTCTCTGTATGTTTCGGAAATACATGATTTCTAACTGAAGTTTTACAGCCAACTAATCCATTGTCTAGCAAAAGAAAATCACCTATGCTACATTATATCTCTTGAAACACATAACGGAGTTTTTCCACCAGTGATTTTCTAATCTTTAAACATAAAAACTACTTTTTAGAAGCACTTTAAAATGTTTATAAAACTCCATGACAGCCCTAGATTAGCCAGGTGTTACTCTGTGCAGATGCAAATTAGGGTAGAAGCCCGTGCAGTGGTTTACATGAATGATAATCTTTCTAAAAAACAAAAATAGCCACTCGCTGGCTTTGTGCAAACATTTGCTACCAAATACAGCTGGGCAGAGGACCGCTTACTTTAAGCACAGAGCATTTTTCACACTGCAGGTAAAACACAGCCCCATGACGGCTGCAGGTGCCACAACATAGAAGAAATACTTAAAGCCCAGTTCTGCCCTTTAGAAATCCCCTTGCATAAGTATGCAATTTTTGTGGCCGCCTGTTCAGCACAAAAACAGCATAACCTGCTAGATACATCGCCCCGGCTCCTTGGAAGGCCCAGCCTGGCAAACCTTTCTCTTTGTGCAACCTGCTACGAGCTGTTATGGGCTATTACAATCTTTTTAACCTCCAGTTTCCTTTGCATGGCTCACACATCCACACCGGGACCTCCTGGCCTTATCTGCCAAAACATGGTTCCAGTCTCGCAAATACGAACTCCTGTTCGCACATGTCTCATTCATGCGCGATGAGTTTGGTACGGGCTCTTCCCAGAAGACTGCTCTGCCACCACCTCAGCCAAAGCCTGCCTTCACTTGAAATGAATTTTGAAAGATGCAACAGTATCGCATAGGGAGCTCTTCTCTAGCTGGGTCTAAAAAACCCAGGAGACTGAACAACCCGACACGATGTGCTTTTTGTTTGGGGGGAGTGAACAAAACTGGATGGCATGCCATGCAGCATCTCTGCACAGGCACAAGGTCGTCTACCTTTAGTCCGTTTCTGGACTCTTCTGCACATCGTACAGGGATGCAGGGCTTTTACGCAAGGGCTAATGATCTCACCACATATTAGGGCCCAAAGAGACATAGGCTTGCAGTGCAGAGGAGCGTGTCACCAGCTTCCCGCGCCTCACATCCCTGTCCATGACATGGGGCCAAGCACACTTCCCTTGGGGACGCTTATTTATGTGTTACGTGCACAGGTGGCGAGACGCTCGGCATCACTTTTTCAATCTAAATATCTAATAACAGTTATCAAAAGCTGACTATTCCTGGACAGCAAAGTGTTTGTGGAGGGAGACGCACCTAAAAGATTTGATTTTGTTCAGACTCCCCGTGAGAAAGGGGAAGATTTTATGGTTGAATTCTGGCACTTCATTTCTAGATTTGTCATGTTCAGTGGGGATTTCTGGGCAAAGGGGGAGTCTTAGATTTCTTATCAAACATATATATATTTGGGCATACTAGAAAAGAAATCAAATTTGGCAGAGCCTGTTCAGTTCCTTGGGAAGCAGCAAGGCAAGAAGCACATCGTAACTGATCTCTCTTTGACATTTTGCCCAATAACATACACAATGCATTTTCATGGGAATGCTGCAAAGTCAACTACTAACTAGAAATGCTTTTTTAGAGTACAGCAGTTATGAAAGTCTCTCTGGAGAATCTATTTGCCCACAGCTATTTTAGACTGTTTTAAATTGCATGTTTCTAGAAAAGAATGATGTATTAATTTTCAGGGCACCACAAGTGATAGTGAGAGAAACAAACAAATGAAACGCAATTTCTTGAGACTCAAGATTTCTCTTTCAGTCATTCCCCATTGCAGAATATTCTTTATGTCCTTCATCAGTCTTGTACTTGGTTACAGATGGAAAATATTAGCTCTGGTTTACAAAACATGGCCCCGTTTCCTGTAACACAGCACAGGTTGGACAAATCTGTCATTTGAGCAGTGTGTCTATTCTGTGGCCAATTCTGTAATCTACAAGCAATGCGATCCCAAACAAGGAATCTCGTGTTAGCAGCCAAGCTTGGAAAATCCCTGTTTAGCATGATTGCTGCCAAAACCCTCTCACTTGCTAAGGACAAACTAATTTTCAATCTGCAGTGTGGGAATTGTTGCTTTTCCTTTTTAACATTTTTATAAAACATGCCTCACTTTCTAAGACGACACAAATATATGCTTGATTTTAAGACACGCAAAACGATTTTAGGAGAAGAAGCCTCTGTAAGGTACATGAAAGAAACCACACTGTCCATAAGAAAAGAATTGTTCCATTTTGAATACAGTTTGAGCCAATGCAGTTTTTCAAATGTGAAAGTTGTATCTCAGAACAGTAACAGGACTTTGTTGCATACAAATAAGCAGAGAACAAGGAGTGAACAGAAAGCTCCCTATACAATACAGATCGGACACAGACTGAGGACCATCTACATACGGCTTTAAATGCAATATGGCAGAAGATGATGTAAATAATGGCAGTTAGGATACAGAAGGATCGCAACCATGATGGAAGCAAAACCTCAGGGAATTCAGTACATCCAGGTTGGAGGAAACAGAAATGAAAGAAGGGCAGAAGAAGCTACGGCAAGTATTTATAATGAACCTTTCAGGTCCCAGATGGTCCCAGATGATCAGAGGGCAGGAATGCAGTGCCAATATTTAAAAATAGAGTTCAGAGAAATTACTCCAAACAATTACAAACTTAAGCATTTAATGCTTTAGGAAAAGTCTTGAAGGAGAGAGTCAGAAACTTGAAGACAAAGGGGAAAGTGAGGTTACAATGTAGACAAACTTATCAAATATTGTCCATGCCCAATTAAGTGACTACTTCTTCTAGGAAAATTGTATTAAAGAAAACTAATTTAACAGATCTCATATATCTGGGCATTAATAAACCACTTGACATGGTAATACGAAAGAAACTATTACTCAGAAGATTAAAAATAGCAGAGAAATTGTAAGTTAGATGAGAAGCTGAGCCAAGACAAGATGGAAATGAGTGTTTTTGAAAGGCAAAGTATCCAGCTAGAGAAAGACTACTAGCAGAAATTGTCAACAGCTATGGGACAGATCTTCTAAATATTTTCATTCATCATCTTGAGACAAAAATACAAAATTTATCGAAGTTGAAAAGCATTGCCAACATAGGGGAATTTGCAGCTACTGTATAGAAGGAACTGGATAAGCTTGAGAAATAAAATAATACGAAGAGGATGACTTTTCCATAGTGTAAAATGTAATAGTGTGTGTATGAGACTAATTGCAAGGGTCTATCTTACAATTTGGTGGCTCATCAAGCTGCAAACCCTCGCAAAGGAGTTGTTTGTCCAAGCTGATCCTGCACCATCAGCATCAATGTGATGCACTTACAAAAACAGTGAAGACGATCTTGGAACGGATCACGAAAAGCGGCCCCGGCAGACACAGGGAAGTACTTGTGCCACTGCGCAAGGGTTAACGATACCTCAGTTGGCATACTGGGTATGGTTCACCTCTGCTGGTATTTCACAAAGAGGAATTTAGTCTGGAAAATGTGCAGAGAAGGGTTGCAAAAACCCTACCGAGCCAGACCCGGCCTCATCTGATACCACATGTACATCTTCCAATGATCAAAACTCCTCTCTCCCTAAACTTGCCTTTTCACTCCTTCCAGGAATTTGAATCTGAGCGGATCATTTCAGCCTCTCACGCTCACCGTCAGCGCGCCGAGTTCCCGCGGTCGACGGCTCCCGTTAGGAAGCGGGCAGCCAAATAAGAGGAGGATGGAGGAGGAGCGTGACGAGAGGGTTATGCCATCAGAGCAGCCAAACCTCTCATTGTGGGAAATGGGAGCAAAGATTCAGCTGCTGCTAGGAAAGAGCGCGGGAAGTTTAGGAGAGGGGCTGCACCACGCGCGCTGTGACGGAGGGAATCCAGTTTTCCTGTACGTTACTAACTTCGCATCTCGTGAGAACAGGAGCACGGATACAAACCCCAAACTTTGTCCGGCATGTCCGTACTTTAACGGTACGGCCTTACACAGTGCCGCCTTTTGGAGATTTTCTTGGCCTCCTAAAGAGCTTCTCTCATTCCCCAAACCTTCCCTAGCAGAGCACAGGAGCTAATTATATCCCTTCGATTCTGATACATAGCCTTCCCTTCGCTTTAACTTTTACCGGTTGCATTACCAGCTGCTCCTTTGCCTCCGCCACATAACCAAGTGGCAAAAAAGTTGTAAATCAATTTGCACTGTGTTGAATGATGAAATTGGTGTTTTCTCCCCTTTTGAAAGACTAGATTTTTAAAATACAACTTTTAAAAATGCTTTAAAATTTTATTAAGTCAATGTTAAATATTTTTAAAAGAGAACAAAATCCAACTCTTACTGGAGAACGCACTGAAATTTCCTTAAAAGAGCTGCAGATAGCCTCAATTCCCAGTGTAGCCCCGACCAGAGACGCACTGGGGACCGGAGCCCCAACCACTACAGAAAAAACGCTGATTTGGGGCTGGCCCGACAGGGCCCCGCGTGGTCCGACGTGGGGCTGGGGTGCAGCCTGCGAAGGCGAGCTCCACGGCCCGGGGCCGCGCTCCTCCGGGGAGCCGGAGCTGATGAGCAGGACGGGGCACAGACCTGCCAGGACCAAAAACCTAAGGCAAATTCCCCATCTCATATCTCAGGACAGAGGAGAGAAAATTTCTCTCCCCCCAGCACAAAGTTCTCCAGAGCTCTCTCCTGGTCGGGAGTCATTCGAAGACGACAGGCACAGACAGCTTCCCGCCCACCCATACAGACGATGCTCCCGCCCCACATCATGCTCACCCCTTCCAGGGCAAGCCCCCCCCCCCCCCCCCGCTTTTTTTAAATTTTTATTTTAAATGACATTTTTCCCTCGTCCCTGTCTGATCTCCTCCAAGGCAGGTCCCAAACTTGAAGGTAGAAGCCCAAGGGGGGAACCACCTGCCCAGCCGCACGCCCAGCACAGACCAGGGACACGGGAGCCGAGAGGTCTCCGTATAGACAACTGTCCGGGAAATGGGTAGGAAAACAAGAGGACCACGTTCACCAAATTTCCAAATGACTCTTGTGACCTGCTTACATGTTTTGCTTTGAATGGCTATTTCTAATAAAATGCATAAGGTATCAAATCAATATAGATATTTATTGCACTCAACACTAGGCTTTGTGCAAGTGCACCAACAGTACATCAAAACAGAACAAAAAGATATGATTTATTCTTTTTATCAAATTGATACATAACTATGCTCTCAAAAAGTTATATTAAAAGGCCTTGTCTGGATATTCTCCTAAAATATTTTCTTAGCAACAATGCTTAGGTTTCAAATGTCAGATAGAAACAATGAATGACTGACCAAGGAAAAAAAAAAACTAAACTTTTTTTTGTTCAGCACCTAATTTTGAACAACTGAAATTTAAGCTGCTTGCATTCATCTAGCAAATACAAATAGGAGTTACTATTTGCTATATACGAGCAATCCGTCTTCAGTTTCTTGTGAATGATAATCCAGGCTGCTTTTGCCTTAGGAACCGCAGTTGATATTTTCCACTGACCTTCTACAGCTTCTTCCAAAAATAGGACCTGGGGGAGGGAGGGCACCGGGGCCTTTGGATGCTGCAGAGCGTGGGCTCGCAGCCCCTGCTCTGCACACGAAATGCAAAGAAGAATTTCAGTTTCCATTTTTTGGAATGCTTTTTTACCCTTTGCAAAGGCAACCACGAGAACACAAGCTAGTGAGAGTCAAATGTTTTTTCAGTCAAACGCCTCTCTCTCTCTTCTACAGGAATCATTCTCATGTCCTTCCACAAGGCCTCTCTATTTTTTCATTTTCTCAAGGTAAATGTAAACTTATTTTTTTAATCTAACAACTAGAAATTAATGACATCTGTGGAAGTACAAAAATGAAGTGGCAGATTCACAACAGTCCTTTCCCCCTTCAGAGAAATAAGGGCGCAAACACCTAAACACCACGCGCAGGACAAAGTGACCTGCACATTTAATATAAAAACTTGGGTGGAATTTCTCCTTCTGGATAATGAAGATAATTAGAAGTATAGACAAGTTATTCATTTTTAAGGTGACTTTTAACCCCATACTGCTTGTATAGGGCTTTTAACCAAGAGGCCAACTTTTATTTTAACAAGCAGAAACACAACACCTCATTACCATTCTTTAGAAGCAAGAGCTTTTCACAATGAATATTAAAGTAAATTCAGCCTTGTGAATGACAGTTGTCCACAAAATTATTCCACATCTAATTTCTGGAAAGAGAAGGTGTGTCAGAAATTCTTCTCCTTGGACAGTATATTCTCTCTTTATTTCACATTCTGCTTTACCACCTTTGTTCTCTCTCCTGCAATACGCTTTTTACTAACTACAATAGACGTCTTCTTTTCAGAAGGCCATATTAATTGTTTTAATTGTTTGGAATTTCATCCCCCTTGCAGGTGTGAAAGGCTCCAGTGACTATTTCTTCCAGTGGTGTACATTTCAGTGTTAAAACACCACTAATTACCTAGGCATAAATTACATTTTGCCTTATTCTTTTAAAAAACAGTCCTGCAGTGGTCTCACGTAGCACTATCACTTCTGATGTTTTATAAGGCAAGTACTATATTTTTAATTTCCACAAAGAAAACTCCACAAGCAATTTTATTCAGATACCTCAGACCATCCCCCTGCCCCCCCCCCCCCACAAATAATGGATTTAAATAACATATAACCATAAAAATCATGAATGTAAGATGCATGGCACTAAGAACCACTTGGAAGCTGTAGTTTAGCTACAGCACAGGTTTCTGTCAAAAACAAAGCGACCCCATAATTACTCTTAACTTTTTAAATGCTCTTTTCCTCAGAGCTTATTTGACTGTGCCTTGCACAGCCCTGCGGCGTCACGCAATAAAACCATAAACGCCCCGACACCATCGCTGCAGCTTGGTTTGGCACGACAGCCGAGAGCCACCAAACAGAAGCCTAGCTGTCTCCACCGGCGGCGTGCAGCCAAGCCCATGGACAAGCCAAGCTCGTGGACAAGACAACTTTTTGCCTTACGCAGAGGAGCGAATGTCCTGCAATACCCGAGCTCTGCGTACCACCAAAGGATACAGAATTTTGAGAGAGTAACATCTAGGAGCTTAACTGTAAGCACACAAGGGCTGGGGGCTGGCTGCCAACCCAGCGAGAACCGCAGGCTCTTTGCACTGGGGGCCCAGAGATGATACGTGACCAAAAAATAAGAATTAAAAAAAAAAACAAATCATACCTGGGGCTCACTTAAGCTGTGCATCAGCTCCCCATCTGTAAATGCAGATAACAGCATTTCCTTTGATAACGCCCAAGAGGGTACTGGATGGCGCCCCATATTTAGTTTATTATTGCCATGCCAGCCTCTCAGGTGCTCATGAACAAGGAGCAGAATCAAATAAGAACTACATATAAAATACTTCTTTTGCTCGTGAATACAGAACATTGGAAAGATCTGTGAGACTAAGCTGATTTTGTGCAATATTGCCAGCCTCCATCCTTCTTACCTCCCTCCAAAAATGCTGTAGCTTATTTTTCTAATGGAGAAATTGAAATACAACAATTTTCAGATTTTCTTCATTGAATACATTCTAAGCAATGAAAACGACAATGTTGTTGAAAATTTTTATAGTGTTTTCTCTAAGAATTCCCCTAAAATGATTGCTACTTTCAAGGGTGTGGGGAATAAGAGTTTTCCCATCTTTTGATGGAAAATTTTCAACTACTTCTACCAAACTTATGTATGTTACCAATGTATTTACCCATAAAAATGGGCACGGTAAAAATCAATTGCCTCCAACCAAAGTCTGATTAAACACGAGGCAAACTGCCAGCCTGGGTATGAGATAGAGATTGCCATTAGGAAAAAACGATGGCATTGCAAAGAGGACAGGGAAGGTTTGAATCTTTGCAATAAACATGAGAGAAGAAAGTATATTCGGATTATCTTGAAATGGATATAGTGATTTAAAAGCAAATTTATCTTTAATATGAAGTAGTACATGCATTTGTAAGTAAATTAGCAATTTTATAGAAAACTTTGACATTCTTGAGAGAACCAAAGTCTATCTGCAAAGCAGCTTTCTGCATTTGTCCGAGACTTGGTAGACACTGGAGTTGTACCAATTCCTAACTGTAGCCTAGATTTAGAAAAAAATGGGGACCAAAAAGTTGCACATAAACACTAGTATGCGTGAAGGTATTTTAAGGTGATGAAAAAAAGCATCACTTTAAAATTAAAACTGACAGCAAATTTAATTATATTCACTGTTTGTCTAAAATGAATCTGAACATAAAATATCTGGGCATTCAAGAACGCAGGCTAGGAGGAACCTTAATCGAAACAGAGGATGAAATACCCATGGGATTTCTGCGAGGAAGTTCACTGACAGCGTGCAAAGTATAACTTCACGTGCACACTGTTTCCAAGAGTCGGGAAATACTTGGCCATGATATTGTGAAGACAGCTCAACTTTATTCAGAAATGATCTAACTTGCAGCAGCTCCCAAAGAACATGGTCTACAGGTGTTGAAAACATCGTGAAAGTATGGATTTCTTTTTATTTATATATATAAACAGTCACCATTTTTAGGAAGTTACAGCTAATACAAACGTGAGCTGGCAAAAGAGAATTTTCAAAAGTTTTCACTCAAAAAAGCACAAAAAACAATACCTTGCTATCCTAAATGATGGGGTGATAAGTCTTATTTAATCCAGTTTATCTGCTTGAACTATACCTTTACCCTAGTTTTATTTAACTTGCAACAGTGAAGTCAGCTTCTTTGTTCAGCAGATCAGAAGGCCAATGAAAAAAAAAGTATTTGAACAGCTATGCTCCAAGATCCACATATAAACTTAATTTTTCTTTTCCTAATAGGAATTCAAGGCCTGTTTGGGAATACTGTTTCCTAACCCGCCCGGTGAGACCTTCCTCCGCACTTTGCACAGATACGTGACAATGTTTGGTGAGAGGAGGCTCTTAAAGTTAAAAAGGAAAAAAGATATGCAAGTTGCTGCTAATTTATTAGTCTTGCTGGTACTAGCTCAGAGAGCTCAGTGAAGGTCTTCTCCAAAAAAAAAAAAAAAAAGGACGTTGCATGGTTTTAGTTACGAGCGCAGAGCTGGCGGAAGTATGACCTCTAGCTGTCCTGTCGGTACAGCTCCGCTGACACCAGTCATCTTTCCAGCTCCCCCAAGATCAGGGTAGAAGGCTAAATTTACGCCACGCGCACGCGCACGCGCAGAGCAGCGGTGTGCAGCCAGGCCCGGCCCACGGCTCCCGCGAGCCGCCTTGCCGCGCGCGCGGGCAGCTGCAAGCCGCGAGCCGTCACGAGCTGTCAGCGGCCCCGGCAAACCTCGCAGACATCTGGGGCTTATCAAGCCAGCAGCATTTTTCCTACGTTAATCTCCGCTAGGCCTGCCTCAGCTTCCATTTCAAAAGGCTCGCCATTACATCTTCAGAAAAATTGCTCGATTTCTGCAGATGCAGCTGGTCCGGAGGGCCGGCTTTGAAATCGGAGCGCGGCCCCGGGACGCCGCGAGCGGCTCGCAAAGCGAGGGACGGCGCTAACTGCCGAAAGAGGCTCTCGCTGCGCGCCCCGAGGGGAGCCCGGCCGCGGGAGCTCCTCCCGGCCTTCGCAGCACCCCGGGGCAGTGCTTTCAAGGAGCCGCCGAGGGGGGCTCCTCCGGAGCCGGCGCGCGCGTGCCGAGCGCCCTCCCACCGTCGGTTCTCGCTGCAGCTCTCGGGAGGCAGCCACGCGGCTCGCGAGCAACCTGCCGGCCGTCGCACGTGGCCGCGTGGCGCCTCGTGCCCGGGGCTCTCCCGTTGCTCTCAAGGCCACCGGAAGAACAAGTCCAAGAGGAGAAAGCGCCCCGTGGCCATTAGAGGTCGGCACTGCGGTTGCCTCCTCTCTGGCCACCGGTGACTTCTCCCACGAGCCCCTTGCCCTGCTGTCTCAGCCCCACCACGGCGCTCCCGCGGGCATGGTGAGGACCCTCCCCAGAACACGCGCGTCAGGCACGGCACCCAAAACAAGTAAGGCAATAATATCCGCTAGCGAAGTATTACTTTTTTCCCCTTTTTTGAATGACCTGAATGCTCTGGTGGCCTTGACACACAAACCCTATGGGTAAGTGTTGATTAACATTCAGTTTCAGGCAACATTTGCACAGCCAGAAAATATTAACACAGCCTTATGTACAGAAACATCTAGCCGCCAGCGTCCGAGTCTGTGCGGCACCTTTCGATTCCCCTGTCACACGCAGGCAGGGCAGGTAGACTGCTTGCTTCCTAGGTCTGAAAGCGCAGGAGGAAGGATGGCTGTGCTCCACGCAGGCAGAAAAAAAGGACTAATGGTGTTTATAGTTATAGCCCGTCTTCACTTCCAGCTGTCTCAAAGCAGAGTGACATAAAGCACATAAGTTCATTGTATTTCACAGGAGGATATCCATATGCTTTCGTATTACGTTAGACACGTCCAAATATCTTCATGCCCAGAGCACGCACGCCAGGAAAGGCTCAGAGCAGCATTTCCGAGGTTCAGCACGCACGGCCCCTCCCCGGACCAGTTCCTCCGCTCCGCCAGCGTCCCCGAAACCCGGCTATCAATCCCCCGGGAGAAGTCTTCCTCCTTCCCCGCTACAGGGAGGCGACGGATGGAAAGCTTTACATGATGCACGTGCAAAAGAGTACAGCTTCACCAAAGTCCAAACACACTTTAGAAAGTAACCCAAACTTTTGATCAGTCTTAATACACATTGTCTTCTGTGGTCAAAGGAACATTAACATTTTAAGTTATTTCTAATTGCTCTAGAAATTCACCTAAATAAATGCATCATCAGTGCTTTCAAGAAAAGAAGAGCAATTTAATAAAACCAAGGTTTTAGTAAGACAACTACCAGAAGCAAACAACTGTAGCCCAGAGGAGGGCTGGACTAGACTCAACTTAGTAGCACTCAGAAAAATAAAACTCCGCCCCGGCTCTCCAACCATTAATCCAAAAACAAAACAAAGAGAGCTTACTGCCTGACATTCGCGTTTCTTTAAATTAGACTGCAGGGCAACTATTGGACTCTGGTGAGGATTCAGAGAGACGAGGAACGTTAGCCCCACATGCCGAGTTCACTGGATATGCCATCTCCTCCGGGTGACACTCCCAAAGGGGTCCAAAAGCCCTCGGACACGAGGGCGGGTGTCCCACATATCACACGTGCTGCTTGGAATTCAGTAACACAAATCAAAGCGAATCTAACGAGAAGCCTTACGTTACATCTTCAGTCACAGAAAGAAAGTATTTTAAAATAGAGACTTCCCTCCTTCAGCTGCATAGGTAGTTCCCCACCGATAAATCCCGAGACACATTCAATTTGTGAAACACAAATCAGAAGGACCTACACTGAAATCGTTGTAGCTGTTATTAGGGAAAACCCAAAGCAATGCGGCCACAGTCGAGTCTTCACTTCACTTGCAACGTTTGCCTTCCCCGAGCTCACGCACCGCAGGTGTTCATGGAGAAATGGGGAGCCGTACTATTGTCCGGCCTGCCAATGCTATAAATTGACATGAATCCACCGAGGTCACCTATACAACTCCAGGACCAAAACCATGAACCAATCAATTATTTATTGCTTGCTTGATATTTAAGGGAAGCTGTGAACATGAAGGAGCAGAGTTTTGAAATGCAGCCCCATAGGAGGATACTTGACTGCTCTTAATTGACCACTTTTTTTTTTTTTAATGTACATTTCACCTATTCTACCTCATTTCAACCTATTTATCCTGCACACTGTAATTCCTAGCCCGTGTGAGAGCAGACCAACATTTCTGATGTCCATACAGCTCCTAGCATAATGATCCATCATCTGTATTGTTACACATAATAATAATATAGACTAACCCAAGCAGAGAATATATACACGCTGTTTTACCAAAATGCAGCTAAATGAGTCTACCATATTGGGAAGAGCTGCATGGGTTTATACGGATTACTTTACCTGCTATGAACTATGACACAGCACTGTGATTTTCTTTGGGTTTATATTCTCAGTAAAAACTCAGTTTTGACAACATCCTTTAGTTCGCAGCCTTTTCCACGCTCACGAAGCCTGAAGCACAGCCCGCTGGATCCCAGGGGGATTTTCCCAATATTTCCAGCACCTCCGGCCCCACACAGTCCCTCCCGAGTTCGACCCCGTGCAACCAGCCGCAGCACGCAGCCCATATTCTGGTGCCATGTTATTCAGACCCTATTTCATCAAGCCTGCATGCGAGAGGGGTCTCAGACTGGGGCGTTCAGGCTCTAGGAGCCTTCCCGGCGGCCAGCAGCTCCTCGGCCCCCGTCCTCGGCGCCGGGCTGCTCCGCCACCTCGGCAAGTGAGCTAAACCACAGGAAAATAAACACCTTTCATTTGCACCTCGTCTGCTCCCGGGCTCGGTTTTAGGCCACTTCTCATGCAGAACAGCTCTTCGCGCCAACTGGTGAGAGCTCAGACTTGCTGCAGTCGTTTGCTTTTGCAGCCAGGACTTACAACACTCCTCGGTATATCCCCCGACGCTCTTTAACCCCGCCGCACTCGGAGCACTCAGGATCGCTTTATTGCTAGTAGTGCTGCAAGCCTGACATCCCCAAAGACAGCTACCGAACACAACAAATAGCTTCCCATTTTCTTTAGTTGTCCCAGGGCCCTTAAAGCCCCTTTGCTATTCTTATCAGGCTCAGGTTTAGGGTTCATCTGTCTGCCTTTACCTTTTTAGGTACCACTTATCTACTATTACGAAAGCTTTTAATTAAAAGCAGAAAAGGTGGTAGAAATGGGGGGGGGGGGGGACCTTGACAGCTTGCACTGATGATATTACTGAATAAGAAATTTCCTTTTCAGCCTCCAGCCTTCAGAACTGGAGTAGTGACAAAATTCCCAGAGACTTGTTACCAACTGCATCGCTCTGCTTTTTCATTTTGAAAGTCGTCTTTCCAGGAAATCAGTGTCAGCTTTGTAATTGATGCAACTGAGGAACGGGAGAAGTTCACATCGCTTAAAAACTTTCAAGAACATTCAGTCCAAATCACATTTTACTTTTAACCAAAGCCCATATAGCTAACGCAGTAACTGTCTTTCCATCTCTTCATGTGGCAAATAGTAAAAGGCAAGGCCGTTTCAAAGAACAGGTTTTTTCCAAGGTTTTCTTTCCCCCAAATTATAACCCCAAAGACCCGGGACGCCTGACACAGCCAAGAACAGTACAGGTCAACTTCAAAGCAGACTCCTGTTGACAGATTGATTCCATATCACCTCGGAGATTTTATGTGCCAATTTCTTCAATAATTAGGCTTCACCAGTAAAGAAGTGAAATTATTATTTTAATATTAGGCTTCCTTTTATCTTTGAACAAGAGCATTTGTTTTGGCACTGTCAAGACAAACCTTAATAAACTGACTGGCAAACAGTATGTTTAGCAATGAAAATGATACCCGGGCAGGGATTATAATATAAGCAATAAGAGGGAATAGAGAGATTTAGGAAAGGATGTGATTTATAATGACTTTAAGGAAGATAAGCTCCTACATCTGCGATTGCCTGATTGTACAATATTTTAATTGATTATCAGAGCTAACAGGTTTATTTTTTCATGTGAATTCAAGCTGTTTTCCTTTAGCTTCTGCTTGCATTTATTTTACAGTCTATATTAGCACGGATATTTTTCCATCAGATTTGGCTCTGCCGCGCTGTATCCAATCCATAGGCTTAGAAACCAAAATGAGTTTGGGCTGGGGGAGGAGCGGGGCAAGCCCGCGGCTACACCTGTCACTCGGCGCAGTAGTGGAAGGGGGTTTTCTGGATTTCGGACGCAAAACAGTATCACCCTCGGCCCCGCGACTCAGCCTCCTTGGCTTTTCTTGCTTTCTGCCGCCGGGTGCCCACGAGCCGTGCACGAGTCGCGCACTCGCCCCGCCGTCTGGGGAGGCGTGTGAGCCCGTCGCGGCGCCCGCCGGAGGCAGGAGGTCCCGGGCAGGTAAATAGCACCCAGGCTACGTGTTTTGCTGGAAAACGATCATCGCTTTATCTGTACACAGATACCCACAAAACCGGTCCCAGGAGGCCAGCAGAAGTAGGCAAAAGCTTTTCTGCTGAAAATCAGAAATTAGCCCATCCTAGCGCGTTTACCTGGGCGCGCGTTTTGCTCAGGGCTTGATCCAAAGCGCATTGAAGCCAATGGGACTTCTTCACTAGGAAATCACTGTATCGTGGGGGCTCGAGGGCCAAAGAGGGGCCCCAGCGTTTTTAAGAGCTCTTCTCTAATGAGATCTATTTTTTTAATGCAATTACTGGCAGCACTGTGTTTTCATGAAAATCAGTTCATAGCAATGAAAAACAAAGTATGTTTTCTGATTGGCTTTTTCAAGTAAGATTTTTTTTTTTATGTTTTGTTCTCTTAAAAACAAAGTTTTAGAAACTTTTAAGCATATTTTCCTCAACAGAAAGCACTAGAAGACGAGAACATTTGAAAAACACCCGCTTCACTTGATTTAAGTAGCTGCTTGAGAGCTGACTCATTTTGAGCATCGAGGGCTCCACGAGGATGCTGAGCTTCTGCCAGAGAGTGGGCAATACAAATATCCTAAATGACCTAAATGAAATTTTGGTTCACATCGGGAGAGTTCTGATTTTCATGGTGGAAGAAAGCTACCAAGCCTGCAAGACTAAGCATATAAATTATTCCAGGGATGCTTGTACGCATAGACCAGACAAAATACTTGAATTCACTCTTAAAATAATAAAATTCAAGGTGAAATGGCTGCTTCTTTTTCTCTCCCTACAAATCTTACAGCTCTTATTGGGGAATTTTAAAGGAAAGCAAATAAATCTTTAATTCATTTGGCTGAATGAGATTTGCGCACATGCAAAATCTCTGCTTTTATTAAACCCGCTGGAGAAAGTCAGCCTTGCTCTGGCCCCTGCGTAGCGATACCTGCTCTGCAAGCGGCTGTTGCGCATCTCCGCTAAGCTTAAAACAGCTAAACCCTAAACCAGGCTCAGCAAGAGACTGCAATAAGCTTGAAGAGCGTTGAATATAGACATGCATTTTTATGTAACTGAAAGCACTTCCCATTGGAAGAATCACCGCAGCATTAGTTTAATTCCTCCAGCAGGTTGTCTAAGAGAGCGAACACCAAACTAAAACGAAGGCAATCCCGTACAGCGCTACACAGCTCCGAGCGCGATCTGCCCCTGCGAATACTGATAACGATTTTGCAGGTTTCCCCTGCGATGGTCGGAGACGCTGGCGAAGTGCCTTGCTTCAGTGCCGCTTTTACCTTTCGACACTGGATGGAGCAGTTTCCCTGGATTTCCTCCCGCCTCGGCACCCCTCAGCCCACCTGGGCGCTGCCTCGGCAGGTCCGAGGCGTTTCCGCACCAGCTTCCTCCCTTGGTTCGAGTAAAACAAAACAAAAACCACAATTCTAGCCCGAGACACCGTCGGGAAGGCTTCCTACGGAGCGTAACCTTGCATGAAAAGCAAAGTCAGGAGTTTAACATTCAATTCCTTATATTCACATTGCTAATTTTTTAAAAAATGCTGAATTCCTCCATGGTTTAAATAGAGGCACTATTCATCTGTCACAACATACATTATAGAAAAACAAATGAACTGAATTCACACAGACAGCTACAGAAAGCAATCCACTGGGTTACACATCAGCAGCAGGACACCTGACGTTTCTTATGAAATATGGTCTCCGTTTTATTCCGGATATATGGTTACAAGCTAACAGAGAAATAAGGATACAGGATGCTGTTTTGAAGGCTTAAAAAAACAGATCTACTGTAATCAATATTCTGGCAAATTACAAGTTTAGCAGCAGCAGTTTGCTATCTGGCTTACTCCCTAATCCTTTAATCTTGCCTGCTACAACCAAGGCAGCGCTGCCAGCAAATGCCATGCCGTGAAAGGTGGGTATTCTCACATACTTGCCCATGCGTCGCATGATTAGAGCTTAAACCTACTCATCACGAACTTCCCCAATGATAATCAGATTTGGGCAAACAGTCAAGATTTCACAGTGACGCTTGTGAATCGCAGACCGACCTTCTGCTGCAGAGCATCCCTGTACGCACAGCCACAAGCCGAGTTCACCTTTTCTCTTTCCTTTTCTGCCTGCAAATTCTAGCAGCCTTTCTTGGGGAGCAATATTCGGCTTCATAGTGCTTATGAAAGGAGATTCTTCTTCCACATTTTTAATGTGACGCTTTCAGCAGCCCCCGTAGTAACCCCCGTGGGAGCTGACGCTGCAGGTGCCTGGTGGCTCGCAACCTATGTCTAAGACTACCTCCTGCTCGCTTATCTGGACCTGTTTTACAGAAAGCTGAAATACGTTTCTTGTAGTCTAGTGTTGCAAAACGTCTATTACAGATTTTGGTTAGGAGAAAGTCATCCTAGGAATGGGCCACTATCAGATCATGCCTCATGAGCTGAGCCAAAACCCTTTACGTTTCCACCAGAGTTGACGCTCAAAAGGAAAACAAAGTTAAAGACCAAAATCTCCTTTGCTTTAAACTAATGCAATCCAAAGCTGACAGAAAAAGAAAAGAAAAGAAAAGAAAAGAAAAGAAAAGAAAAGAAAAGAAAAGAAAAGAAGGTAACAATAATAACAAAAAAAAGCCCTACATGTATCCAGAGCTGTTAAGAGTCTTTGAAAACAGAAATTTGAGTTCCTATAAATGTTTTAGCCCAACGTCTTGGGCCACATCCCGGTTGGCACAAACCAGAGCAGCTCTGCTGAAGTCAGGCTCTATTTACAGCAGAGCAGGACCCGGCGCTTGATTGCACAGAAATCAGAAGAGCCGGTCCGCGCACCCGCAGTTAACGCAGCTCGCGGCCGAGACGCGTATCCGAGGCGAACGCAGCACGCTGTCGCCCCGTGCAAAGCCGCCCGCTGCTTGCGCGAAGCTGCTGCAGTCAGTCGCTAACCCGGGGGAAACGCATTGCTCCTCCTCTCCACCTTCTCCGACAGCCTGCCATCTCGCTGGACACCTTCCAGAGCAATTTTTATGCTCAAATGAAGACTAGAAACTACTTGCTTAGCTTATTTGCTTTGTGCTTGGGCTTACAAATGAGCAAAACTCACCCTGCGTGGGAACAACAGCCCGGCAAAGTGGAGAGCAGACAAGCCCAAGTTTCTTCCCCCATCTCTCCCCGAGTCTCATCGGGGCAGCGGCAAACCCTCAAAACTACTTGAAAACACAAAAATCTTGAAACTGCTCATCTTTAGGGGTCGTAGAAACACCTAAACATGAGACCTTGACCCGGCAGCGCCCCACATCCCAGCCAGGGATGGGATGGCAGCGACCCCAGCGTCCCGGCTCACCCCCGCGTGAGGTATCGCGTCACCCTCGAAGTCCTGCTGTCATGGCCAAAAATTAGTTGTTCTTGACTTTACTGCCTAATTTATTCTTGTACTTCTGCATTGTTAATGGGTTTCCCTTTTCCAGGCAAAAAGCACTTTTTAAGCTCGTGACTAAGCAGACTGTATCCAAATGGAGGCGGCCGCCCATGAGGAATATAGTGGAAAATATGAAAACAGAATGAAAGTTATATCTGGAAACGTCGCATGCGATGAGCTGAAACTTTGTTATGGGAACTATGTCACCCCTGTTCAACAGCAACCTTGGCACAATTATTTTTTATTCCCAGAAATCGCCCCCTATGTTGCTGTGTGACACAAGTAAATAATGACTCATTAAATGATCCTAAGAAGAAAAACCGAAGGCTTGCTCCGCTGAAAGGTATTTGCACTGGGAAACCTGATAATGTCACCAACCACAGCAGCAAACGCTGCTTGAGGATTTTATAGCTGCACGGTCTTCGTTCAGCCAGCCAGAAAACACTGCTCTGCTTGGTTGTGCACAGCCGCCGCCACAACGACGCTTTGTTTTCCCATTTTCATAGACGGATCAATCCAGGAGAAGGGATTTCTGACACCAGGTCGGAAACATCGCACAAAACGTGCGACAGAAGTACTGCCCCAGCTGGTCTTCTCAACGCAAGGCGCGCTGCGTTTCAGAGGCTGAAAGCCTTTCTCCACAGAAGCCTTATTTTAATTCTACTAGAATTTAAGTACTCCCAAAACAGTTCCTTTAGCACCTGTTATTGCAGTACCCAGAGTCCTCATACCCTACTGAACACATGTGCAAAACCCCTCAAATTTGGGAGAAAAGTCTACGACAAATGTCTGATATTACACAGCAAGCCTGCCATGGAGCAGAGACTTGAAGCCAAATCCGAGGGAAAATAAAAAAAATAATAATAATTTAAAAAAAATAATCATTCTTTCCCTCAATTTCTCAGTTGTTATAAACCATCAGCCATCATGTGGCTTTCTGCAATATTCATCAGGGTATTCGTATTTGTAGTGTGGCTCTGAACTTTACTTGGGTTAACATCTTTTTTAATTGCTTTTTTCCAGCCAGGACAGTATGTGTAATTAAATCAGGTATAATCTGTTTACAGCGATTCCTTTACACTGTAGCTTTCTAGAGGCATTGCATTTTCTTTTAAAGCTCGTGTTTTCCCGCGGGCTCTGCTTCGGCAGCTTGGCCTGTCCCCTCTGAAGCACCTCAAGGTGTTTCCATCACCGCTCGCCGCAGCCGGGGCGGGAGCCAGGAATCACCCGTACGGCCCACGCCGTGCCAAGCGGCGGCCCCAGATGCTCTCCCAGCCCCAGGCCGCTCTCCTGAAATAAGCCTTAAATGCATTAACTGTGAGGCCGCGCTTACCGTCCTTGTCAGTCTTTACTAGAAGATAGGACTGGGCTGGGTCTGTCTTGGGGGGAAAGAAAACAGTTGGATCCTTTCCAACTGCTTGCCGTGTCCCATGCTGGGCATGGATAACGTTTGCCAAATGCAGCAGATCTGCCTCTATCCGACTTTCATAAAAAATAAACTCTTTGGAGTTAGGCCTGAGCCTACTTAAGAAACACTTTTCACTTTCGTATGCTCTAATGTTCCAAAACCTTCTGCAAGGCATCAATTCCCATGTCCAAATGTGAACTTGGACTGGGGCTCCTCATTTTCTTTTAAGACCAAACAGCTTAATTTGCCTTTTCCCATGCTGCCCAGCCGCCTCGCCGAGTTCGGCACGTGCATTTGCCTGCCGGGCTGATTGCAAAAGGCAATTTTATAAATACGGGTATGCTCTGAAACCTCCTCTCCTTTACAACCACCGCGCGAGAGCAATTCTCACGGCTGTGACCGTGACCAGCCTCTGCACGCTGCCAGCGCTGTGGTTTTACCGGTGAACCAAGTTACTGCTCTTTTGCAGCTCCCCGGCTCTTTGAGAACCCGCCTTGATCACTACCGCAACACCTCGCACGCGTTACGGGCCAGACCAGCTACCGCCTGCGCTGCAGGGAGCAGCAACCGACCCCTTCGTCCAACGCGCAAACGCTCCGAAAAGTTACCGACCGCGCTTCGGCGCTTTGCTGTGTTTCGGCTTGTAGGCAGCCGTTTACACAGCGGAAACGGCCGCTTTCAAGGCAGGTGATTTTGTGGCAGTTGCACAGTCTGGGCAAATATTTTCTTTAGCAAGAAGCTGCGTAAGAGAGATTTGAGATATTTTAGTCCCCTTCAAGCTGGATAAAACCAGTTTTCTTACCAATTACCTACACAGGGCTTGAATCCAATGTCGGGGGCTGCTCGGCTCCGAGGCTTTAGGATCCAGCTCGGGACTCCCCTAAGCGAACTCGCTTGGGCGAGGGGTGAACGTCACCAAATAGTTTGAGCCGTTGGGGACCCCCCCTTTAAGGAAGAAGGCCAAGGAAACAACCTGCTGGTGCTGCTGATCAGCCACCCCAGCTCCCACCCGCAGGCGCCTCCTACCCGAACGAGCGCGGTGCCGTTTCGGCGGCACCGCTGAGGCGCGCTCGGGAGCGATCCCGGGTGCCCGCGCTCCCCTCTCCCTCTTCCGGCGAGCCGCCGTCGCTGGAGCGCAGGAGACACCAGTTCCGGCCCCAGCGGGCCCGGCTATTTTAAGTAATAGTGTCTGATACGAGAGAGGCATGAAATCCAGTCCTGCCACAGCTGAAGTGCCTAGAACTCCTCCCAAAAAAATAATAAAAAGCATTACTGAGAGCCTCCCAGCAGCTTAGCAGCTGACCTCGACGCGGCCGCCCCGAGCCCCGGCGGGCGCCACACCGGAGCTCCTTTTGGCTCCTGGCGCCTGTCGGCAGCTCTCGCGTCACCCTTCCCCGCTCCACGCACCGCGGGTTACCGGCGCGCGCAGCCCCCGCGCGGCGCTGGACGCGACCTTCCTGCGCCGGCCCGGCCGAGGACCTCCTCAACACGCGCCCGACAGCGTCGTTTCTCGTTTACTTGAGCTAAGCTGCCGAAACACAAGCGAAGCGACGGCGGGCCGGGAAGTTGCGCGTGCGCGGGGAGCAGGACGCCCGTCCCGTCCCATCCCGTCCCATCCCATCCCATCCCATCCCATCGGGGTGGGTTTCCCTCCCGCGGGCCACCGCAGCGGCCGGCGAGCGCGAGAACAGCCCCGAAAACCGCACGGCCGCCTCAGACGGGGCGAGGAGCGGCACGGAGGCAGGCAGGCAGGCAGGCCGGCCGGCCGCCCTGTCCCGTCCTGCCCCGTCCCGTCCCCAAAGCTCTGCCGTAACCCCGCGGCCCCAAGGCGGCCACGGGCCGAGACGAAGGTACACGCAGTCGTTCTGACCGAGACCCGAAATATCTCCGTTTAAGCCCTGCAGTCTTCCTGGATATAATAAAGAGAGGCAGAAATACTGGGAGTGGGGTTTTTTTGTTTTTTTGTTTTTTGTTTTTTTGTTTTTTTAATATATTAGCGCAAGGAGCCAGGGCGTTTGCCACGGCAGCCCTGGGGTGTGTCAGCCAAAGGCAGGTGCAAAAACACTGCCAAAAATAAAGTAAAAAAACCCTAATAAAATAAAATCGAATAAAACGAACCAAGCCCTGTGCAGCTCCCAAGAGGGCTGTTTAGCACAGCGGTGAGCGGTTGTTTCGCTGCCCGGGTGCTGCGCCTCACTCTGCGGCGGGGGCGCGGGGCCGCTTCGCCCGGCGCCGCGCGGACACGTTTCCCTCGCTTTGCCTGCGAACGAAGGAGCCCTGTTGAAAAAAGCAGGAGCAGCTGCGAGGCCGCACGCCGGCCTCTCCCGAAGCTACGCGGCGTCTCCGCGCGGAGAGGAGCCATAACCCGACCCGCAGAAACGCGGGGCTTAAACAAGTGGCGAAACAGGGAAAAGAAGGGGGTTTTTTGTGTCCCCCCCCCCCCCGCAAACCGCTTACACCGTAACTAATGCAAGTCGTCTTTGGTTACTTTCCACCGAAACATCAGGGTGTAAAACTAGGCCCCGTCTATCCGGTGCCCGTCGGAGCGAGCCGCTTTGCCGCGCCACGCAGTGAATAACGGTATAGATAAGGGTGCTGGTGGCATCAGCGGCAGGGAGGCGACGGCGCGAGGGCCAGCGCGGCCCAGCACTGCGCCCCGCTGCTCCGGGGAGCGACCGGCTTCCGCGGGAGCCACCGGCGGCTGCGCTGCGTTTTGCACTCACACTTCAGGGGGGTTTTTTGTTGTTTTTTTTTTTTTTTTTTTTTTTTTTTAACAACTTCTGGTTTGCAAAAATGCGGAGGAAGCGACTAGCGATGTCCGGTGAGAGGCTCGTTGCTAAACCGTTCCCTCTCCTCTCCGAAGGCGGCCCCCAGCTCTCTGCTCGCGCCCCCTCTCATGACGCTTTCGCCACTGGATCCTACCTAGGAATAATTTAATACACCAGCTCTGCAACACGAAACCCTCTAGAGGCTGGTTACTGTGAGCACCACCAGGTCAAGCCCTAAGGAACCAGGAAATGTCGGGAAAAAACACATTTTAGAAACTCTCTGCTGCTGGTCAGTTCTCTGCCAGGGGGTCAAAAAAAAAAAAAAAAGAAAGAAAAAAAAGGAAAAGAAAGTTTTGATGGTGTTCTGCAGCAAGAAATTAGCCAGATTCAGATGAATAACGCTTCACCCGTTTGCAAAATTAACTCCGTCATGTTTTTGCCAAGAGCCGCCATCCGATCCTCTTCTCGCTTGGGGGAGGTATTTTCGGGGAGGGCTTTCGGGCCCGCCGGGACACGGCGGACCTCCTGCCCCGAGCCGCAGGAGGCGGCGCGGAGGGGCCGAGGGCTCGGTGGTGCCGGCAGCGGGCATGGCCATGGGGGCTTCGCTGGGGCTGGCACCGCACCTCGGCCCTACGCGCAAATGCTGCTAGTTGCAGAGAAAAATAATTAAAAATAAAATAAATAAAATAAAATAAGGCGTCATTGCCATGTTGTGTGTCAGCTGGTCTCTCGGTCTTGCCTACTCCTTCATGCAAAGGAAAAAAAATATAGATAGATAGATAGATATAGATATAAAAACTAGCTTCTATTTGAAGAAACATCCCTCGCAGTGATTTATCTGAAGCAGCCTAGTTCCCAGGTCCCTAGCTGGGATCACTTTCACAAAAGAAGTTCATCGCCTTAGTCGGTCTGAGTTTTTAGGGGGGAAAAAAAAAAAAGAGGGAGAACGAAACCTCACTGTTTCCCTCCCTCCAGCTGAAGGTGAGCTCCGGGAGCAGGCCGCAGGGGGACCCGAGGAGGACTGCCCCGCTTCGGCCCTCACGCCGCGCGCAAGGGCAGCTTGCGCCGTTTCGGAGCGCGCTGCCAGGGTCTGAGCTGCGCGCGCTCGCTCGGAGGGAGCGGCCACGGGGCAAAACTGCCACCGCCACACGTACGCTGCCTGCAGGACTCTCAGGTGCACCTTACCTTCCTTTTCCCGTTACAGGAAAGACCTTAGGTATTTCACTGTCTGGTGCCGTAAGCAAATCTAACGGATTTTTTTTATTATTAATCGAAATATTGCTTTACAATGTCTGAAGGATCATGAAAAACAGTTCTAAAAGACAGGAAACGAAAATAAATGAGGTTCCTTTTGCATACTAATGGGTAACACGAGACCGTGAGGTTTTCCCAGGCCCGCAGGGTGAACTGAAGATAAACCCTCGGCTGCGGCCACCTCTCGCCGGCATTTCGCGCCGGGTCCACGACACCCCGTAGGTCCAGCAGGCTCACGGCTTTGCCGCGACCCGGCCCCCACGCGATCCCCGAATGCAGGGGGGCGCCCGGGGCCTGCCGGGCCACGCGGCTCCCCCAGCCGGCCGCGGCGGTCGCCCCCGCGCTCCAGGACCGCCTCGCGAACTCGAGCAAATCCTCCCGGCAGCAAGCGCCTTCCCGAAACCGGAACCGCACGGGCCAGCCCCTTCCCCTGCGCTGACGCCAGCTCTCGTCGCTCCGCGTTGCCGTTTCCACCGGAGCAAAGCAAAAGCCGAGAAATAGCTATGCTCTGAATTAGCGCTCACACGACCCTAATTTAGCACAACACCTGTATATAAATATTCTAGGTATAAATTCTTTGCACAAGGTAGAAGGCGGCCTAGAACTAAAACCGGTGCTTTTTTTTCATATGGAGAAGTTACTTATTTTTAAACAGGAACAAAATCCATAGCATTTAGCAGACATTTGCAAAATGAATAGACAGGATTAGAAGTTTTAATGCAAACTTTGGAGGCTTTTTTCCATCCCCCCGTTTCCAAAAATTATAGTTTGACACAGATTTTTTAGCAAAGTCCTGGAGGCCACATGTTAGGTGACATTTGGAAGGAGAGTCACTTCAGACCAGAGAGCATCTAAAGTAGCTCTAAGAGAAGTACAAAATTTAATATATATATATATATATTTTTTAAAAAGGTGTTCTCTCCTCAGAGTAGCTGCAAAGATAGCAAATCCTGTACCCAAGCGCATGCACAGATTACCTAAACGGACATGCAAATAGAAATAGCAATGGACTTAGCATTTTTGCACTTCCCTTTCTATACACGTGTCAACAAATAAAAGCTACCTCTTTTCACATAGTATTTTTTAAACTCTCACTGTTTACCAGGGAAAGCTCCCTAAGAGCTGAATGCGCGGGCAGCTTTTATTTTAGACACCCGGCTTGCAGACCACGAGCCGTCATGCAGCTCTTTCTTGCCTTCGCAAACTTGATATTTCTATTTGAGAGCAAAGACCCACAATTCCAGCTCCTGCAAACTAACACATATAAAGGGAGCAAAGACCAAATAGGTGAATATCAAAAAAGCTGAAAAAGCTTCAGCCTTACTCTTGAACGCAATGGAGTCCCACACGCCAATCTGTTTGCATACTGTAACCTTTTACGGACAACTTTTCATACCCAGGATCCTTTTAGTTAAGTTGGGAGAAAACCCGCCAAGGCCACAGCCCAGCAGTTAGCGGGATATGGTGCCAACACGCCCCTGTGCCCCTTCTTAGTTTTTGGGTTAAAAAGAGCACAGGCATATTTATGCATAATCAGTCAAGGAAAGAAACCTCAGATTTCTAAAATGAACACCCTTGATTTTAATAGGTGCCACTATTTTGTTATGACTTCTGGGGAAAGATTCAGCTTTAGTCTCAAGGGAAGAGAGACCTCAACAACACTGGCTTTCATGTACGCGTAAAGGTGTAAAACCTTGAGTTTTAGCTGAAACTAACCCAAGTTAGTTTCAACTTAGCTGGACATTTTTAAATGAAGCTTTTCATTGATTAACTGGAACAATTTCCCAGCAGAAGCAAGAAAAACTACTATGAAAGCCTGGGATATTAGTGCTTCCTTAGGCTGAAACCGCTGTTGAGGAGAAGAGCCCGGCACAAATCCCAGGTCACCTCCGCGCGGTGAGGTGGGACCTCAGAGGAGACTCACGCCGGGTCCCACCCAGAGGAAACCTGCGCTCGCTCAAGCCGTCGCGGCCGCAGAGCCGGCGGGCGCCCCACGCCCTGGCAGATAACCCTCCCTCGCAGAGCTTAAGCCGGCGTTTCCGGGCCGAAAAAGTCCCTGGGCTCTGCCGTCCCCACCGCAGGTTAAACACCCGAACTGCCCGACCCAGATCCCGGCGAGAGGCGACGGCTGGATACGATCCCGTAACCAGCATCCCCCGGAGTCACAGTGCTTGAGGCGCCAGCGACTAGGTCGCTTCTGCACTTTCTGGTCAGTATGAAAGAAAACAGAGAAGGAATTCAATTACGAAGCAAAACCATTACTTCTCAGTATTTGCTCCTGCACGGTATTACAACAAAATCATATATCCTTTCATAAATACAGAATGAGAGCGTTGCTACATCTCGCGTGAACACCAGTGACTCACAACAGCGGTTCAGTTTTACTTCTGGTACGTAGGCGTCCTATTCCCAGTAACGTGGAAGTGCAGGCCCCCACAGAGGGGAAAAACACACAAATCCCCCCAAAGCTGGAGCAGACCAGGCTGAGTCGACAGCGCCCTCGGTACAGCACTGCCTGAGCTGACAGGCCTTACAGCATCGTTATTTTTCCATTTATCACTTGAGTAAATCAGGATCGGACAGGAAAGGGGCAGCTTTACTGAGCACAGCGCACCTCTAGCTGCTCCCCTAACTCGTGCAGTATAAAGAATCAGATTTGTTCTTCCGCTGATGTTAATCCTTAGGATATTGACTGTTGTGTATTAACGAAAAGTTAAGAAAGGATATTAAACATTAGTTAAGCATTAATTTTCCAGCAATCAAATCTGTATTATCCTTAATTTAATTTACCCACAATAAGAAAAGCCAAAGAGCTTTATTTTGGCAGTATAGGGTACTTTTGGATAATTTAATTAATCTGGTCTTAGCAAAATTGAGAATCAAAGTACAGCTGTCGAGCCGTAATGATTCTCGAATCCCCGGTATCACGCTGAAAACTTTGCCTTTCCCCCGTCACTGCAAGGCGGGCTGACGTGTGGGGAGGAGTTTAAAAATAATAGCAATGCAGTCAGTTAATACGTGCCCAAAGTCTCCTTGTGCTTGGACGGGTTGATCATCAGGAGTGAGACCCATCGCCTGCCCCGGCCACGGAAATGGCCCCCCGTTCGCATGGCTTTTTCTAGCGAGAGCCCACGGGGCAACTTTGGGTGCGAAAGCCAGGACTTTGGGGGGGGGGGGCATTTCAGTCAGCAAGGGTTTTTCACTCTCATTTAATTCCCTTGTTATCGATTTTTGCCCGTTTGCTTTGGTTGACGAAGCTGGGCACAGCGAGTAAAAACTCCCGTCGGAAGCCACAAAGCTGCGCGGAGCGCGCCCAAAGCCCCGAGCGGGGCCGCCTCGCCCTGTAACCCCATCCCTTTCCTCCGACGGCCTTCGCGGTTCATCTGTACGCCCGATTCCCGGCAGCCGCCGGGGCGGGAGCGCGCGGGACCGGGGCCGGGACCGGGCCCGTGGCCGAAGGCGACGCGGCCCCTCGAGGGGGCCGGGCGGCCGCCGCCGCTTAGCCCTCGGCACCCGGCGACACGCGGCCCGGCGCCTTGTTTTTCCATCTGCCGCGCGCATTTGCTGCGGCAGCTGACGGCGGCGCGGGGGACCTGGCCCGCGTCCCGGCGGGGGACAGCTGCGCCGCGAGCCGCCCTAACCCCCCTGCTCCGGGGATTAGCTGGGCACCGGGCAGCGTGTAGCCCGGGGCAGGGGTCCCTCCGTACTGCGGACGGGTTGTTAACCTCCTACGCGCCGGGAGCGCGGCGAAGCTCGGCGGCGGGGGCAGCCTGGGCGCCCCCGGGCGCTTCTGCCCGGCAGCGGCTCGGGGACGGGCCGCGGGGCTGCGCCTTCCGCCTCCCACCGCAGAAGCAGCGCTCCAGCAGCGCTCCAGCGGCAAGGCTGAGCGCGGCCGCCGCGTCGGAAACCTGCCCCAAACGGAGCCACGGCGATGGGGCCGCCCCGCGCTCGCAGGTCCGACAGTCACGAAACCCGAGCCGCGCGTGGACCTTCACGAAGAAGCAACAGCCCGGCTGCTCCAGACCCCTTTCGTCCTCGGCTCGTCGACCTGCCGGCTCAAGCTCCCGCTCTCCGTTTAGGGCTTCACAGTAGACAGCAGTTTCACATATTTAACGCGCAAACACACGTCTGATTTACCAAATGGCTATCTGCAAGTAATGAAGCTAAGACAAGAATGAAGAAGAAAAACCAGGAATGGAGCTTGATGGGACCACTCACGTGGAGTTCTCTGTCTTAATATCAGTGGCGCGAACATTTGTGCAAATAAAAATGTGCCTTCGACCTAATTTCCAGTGGGACTCATCAAGTGGAAATTTTATAAGTACGTCAACTCTTCACGTGTAACTGGTGCCAGCTAGGAAGCTGGAAATGCATATCATTTAAAAAACTGAACCTTCAGAAAAAATGTGCAAGTTAAAAAAAAAAAAGAAAGAAAAAACACTGTGACCAATTCCCGTTTTCTCAAATTAACTCTAATGAGCTAGTGCTTCGCTAAGCAGAGCCATCAGCTGCCTCTCCCTGTGGCTGCAGGCGCCGAACCTGCAACCTGGCGTCACGCGGGCGGCACCGCGCACCCCACCACCCCCCGAGCCTTCTCGGGGGAGGCTGTCAGCATCTCAGCTTGAGCCAAAATTAGGGTTTTTCAAAGCGTCTACAAGATGCAAGAGTTGGAAGTAACTTCCTATCTGTGGCACCCTCCTCGTGTGCGTATCTGTACGAATCTGACTTTTCAGACAGCCAGGATCTCACGCTTCGGTCCAACAGGGAGTCAGATACACAATATATTCAGAGAGACGCATTTCTTTTAGATGCACAAAAAAAACCCCTGCAATATCCTCCACAAACCTGGAAATTAGACCCCAGCAGTCAGGGTGAAAATTAATCTCTGCACAGTCATTCTTCTAAGATACACAGCTTCTCAGCAACAGAATAAGCCCTTTAATCATGGTTTTCAGCACCACGAGCTGCCCCAATGAGGCACTAGGAGCCACCACGTTCGATGGCACCACGTGAGCTTGCAATGCACTGTCTCTGTGCCTAGAGCCAAACACTACCCAGATCCAAATAATCTCATTTTTTTATTCTTATGCCACCCTTCCAATCACAATATTTTGGTGGCAACAACTTCAAACTATTTACATATATATTATAATCATGTAGTTTCAAGGTCTTCTTATCCAACAAACACCAGAAGGATCTCACTACATGTTAATGCCCCAAAGCTTTTGCAAGTACACGCTGTAGCATCCTTCTAAGAAACATTTTAAAACTTCCACTCCGAATCCAAATAGCATTATCACTGCGAGTCTTTGATCTAGGACGTATCTTGTATTACACTTTTAGAAGTCGAGGGTTAGATATTGCTGGGAAAACTATGCAAGAGAAATTCCTAACATGTATCAACCGCCCCGCACAGCCACATCAAGACCAGCCTAAAAATAAGACAATTTGCTCTGGTTCAGGCAGCAAAGCGGCCCCACGGGCTCCTTCAAACAGTCGCCTTCTGCTGCTACCCAACAAAGCGGGACCCGTTTGCCAAATATCATAGGAAACCCTGGGAGGAAGCACTTGCAGGGCGGCACGCCGAGGCCTCCGCTGGCTTTCACCTTTTTAAGCCTTTTTCTCCTCAATGGCGCGTCATCAGTAGAATATGGATAAGCCATTTTTCCCCCTCCATCTTTTCTTCAAAAAAATCTAATCCTGACTGATTTGTTACAGGCCAGCGCTGGGAGGGTTGGACAACCTGACAGGCCTGCCGTAGTGGGACCGACAATTAGAAAATATATACATTTTATACTATAGGGGCTACATTTGAACAGAAATTAACAGGAACTCCCAAGCACAGCCCCCTTACCGTGACTTTTCGGATTATAACCTTTTCCAAACGCTACGCTTACAAAAAGCCTCGGTTGCACAAGGGCTGGAAACACGCATTAGCCAGTCTAATTTCCCCAAAGCCCAGGTGCTAAAGAAAAAGGGGGGGGGGGGGGAAAACGCGTCTCAGGCAAGGCACATGCACATGCGCGTCCCCGCCAGCTCCCGGGGTCCCCAAACCCGGGGCGAGGGCAGCGACACCCGCCGGGCGCCCCCGTCCGCCCGAGCTCCCCTAGCGCTACCGAAGGGCAGGGAGCAGCCGCAGCCTCCCCGCGAGCCGGGAGCCCAACCCGGGGCACGGCAACACCTTAACAAGGATAACAAGGCACCCAAAGCCCGAGAAGATGCTCCTGTCCCAACCGCATCTCGCCAGGCGTAAAACACAGACCCCTTTTAAGCGTTTAGACTGTCTAAGGGGGTGGCGGGGGAGAAAAAAAAAGAATCGGCTGGAAGAGTTAAAGGGTTTATTGTGCTTTTACACATTTTACGAGATCATCTTTCAACAATGGCAGTGAAATCAGCATGTAGCCTTAATTTTCTATGGTTGAACCTTGAATGTGAATCATTATATTACAATGTACTTATTGATTTCAACAGGAAGAGGATTAAGCCCAGAAAATCAGGTTAGGAACCTGAAACTGGACTGAGGAAAATGGAATTTTTCTGGTGCTAAAAACCTCTTATGTTATGTAAAATACATCAGAATTTTAAACACGAGATTTGACCATTTGGAAAATATTCTTAACATCTCTAAAAACAGCAGAGATGTTATAAGGTCAGGGAACTGAAAATCTTATTAGCAACCAGTCCTTTGAATATAAAACTGTGTTATTACATGTATTATACAGTAATATTAGCTGATCTTATCTGCTTATTTAAGCATACACATGTATAAACTGAAAGGTGTTTTAATGGGATATTCGAGAGGTACAAACTGAACACAACTGTGACCACGGCATGCTATTTGTTACCAACTGGTATCACACTTTTGTTATAATGAGTGTGTGTGTGTATGTAAATAAAAATATGTATGTATGTATTCCAAGTGCAATCAGAAAATCAGCTTCCTCTGCCCAGAACTTTGCAAAACCCTGCTTTTGGAAGTTTTCAGTGTGAATTGTTTCCTTGTCAAAATTGTAGCTTTCTGTAACGGACATCTGCCTGTCTGGATTTGCTATCAGTGCTGCTGCAGTTTCCAGCTCAAACAGTCATTTGTTTGGCCTGCTGTGAAATAGATACCTCCATCTCCCAGCAAGAGACCTGGAAGCCGGCTCAAACCCGGCCCCGAGACCCGGCACCGTTTCCCTGCCTATCCTATGCCCAGGCACTTCACACTTGAACAATTCAGACTGGATTTTGCCCTAATTCTGCATCAGTTTCCCAACTCGAACAATAAGGAAGCCTTAAGTCAAAGGGAAACGGATCCAGCTGGAAAAGGGAGGCAGGTGTAGCCAGGCGAAGATGCTGCCGCGGCGGAGGGGCGGCTGGGCTGCAGCCAGGGCACCCCGTCCCAGCCGTACAGGCGGCCTCCAGGTCGAGCCAGAAGAGGCAAAAACGGAGTTTGCCACCCGTTGTTCAGCCATGCGTGAAGCAGAGTGTCTCAAAAATGTTGCTGCGTCCTGGAAACATACTGCGCCGATTTGATATTGCTGTATAAGCATCAAACTATTTCGTTTTAAAAGCCATGGTAAATTTATGAATGAAACTGTGCAAGGGGGATTTAATAAGAGATCCATCGCAAGTGCGGAGCGGTCTGGGCACGGCCCGCCACCAGGCTAGCATGAAATCATTTGATAATTACAGCACGGCCACGCAGGATTAGCATACCGTAAAAATATAGGGCTGCATTATTTTTATTTATATAACAGATGGATCTCGAAAAGGTCTTTTTTTTTTTTTTTTTTTTTTTTTTTTAAAAACGAATGCAACGCCATGCCAGCGTTGACAGAAGATTTGGGAGTGCTACAGCACGGCCAAAGCGAGCGCCCAAAAGCATGGCCTCCCTCTCCCCCCGCCGCCCCCGCGAGGGGCGGAGCGGCAAACGCGGGGCTCCCGTTCCCGAAACCGGCTCAAGCACAGCATCTGCAGCGCGTGAGCCGTAGCAATGCCTTGGCTTCCTTTCGTGCCTCCTCAACCGCGGGTAACCCAGAGACCCCCCAAAACACACCGAAAAGCTAGGGAAGCGAGACCGCCAACTAAACGCAGCCGAGGGCTAAAGTCACGTTCCAAAAGGCAACGGGCCGGGAAGGGGACGCTGCGAATGCGGTGCAAAACACCGCGCCTCCGGCTCCGCCGACCTCCGGCCGCTTGGGCAGGGCACAGGGCGCAGGCGCCGCGCTCGCCGCCCCTTGGCGGAGCGCTGCCTTTCACTGCCCCGGGACGCCTTTGCTTTGCGGGGGGCATTTCCCAGCCGAGGGACGGCTCGGAGCGCCACGGCCGCCCTTGCCTGGACACAGGGAACACGGGAGCACGCTACCAGCGATGCTGGTGGTTCACAGCCACGGGAGCAGGTTAATCTATCCAAAATCCCTGCTCCCCTCGGTGCTCCGGTATCAGGACATACTCCAGGAAAGCAAGGGCAGGGACGAAGGCGCAGTGCTGGAGGGACACGGAGGGAAGCTGCAGAGCTCCTCCAGGCCAGCCAGTCCCAACCCCGTGCTCTTCCCGGCTGCTTTGGAGGAGAGGCGGGAGAAGACATTCCCCACGAAGGAATGCCAAAAATTCCAGCTGAAGAGCTAAAAACGGGTCGGCGCTTCTAAACAGCGGAACAGACCGCGGAGATGGTGTCGGGTTGCACCTCAGGAAAGCTTCGGGGAAGTTCAGCTCCCGGAGGGCCTCACCCCGCGCGCAGCCCCTAGAGATCAGGCCGATGAGGCACCTCGACACCCGCCTCTCAGGAAGGAGGGCCTCGTCTGCTTTTTCTCCCTACTTAGCAAAATCAAAAGTCAGCGTGTGGCTCAACAGGGAAGATGGTTCAACAAACACAGTTGGGGGATGAAGAGCAAGAGATCAAGAGCGGGCACGCTCTTGACATCAAGCATTACTCCAGCTAGTCTGCCTTTGATATTTCATGCTTAAGATCAAACTTCTGTATTATTAATCAAAGGGAAATTTTATTCAAGTGCCTACCTAGGTGCTTTTTTTTTTTTTAAAGCAAATTTCCATCTTTCCCATCTTCTAAATATGCAATGCATATATTGGACAAATCTCATATTTAGTTTATGAACTAACATCAGCCTTGAGAAATACCAAACACTGAAGCTATGCTCATTACAAGTGTGTAACTGAGGTTGCGATTTGCTCCTGGGTAACTATATTTAAAAAAAAAAAAAAAGTCAGTAAAGGCTTGTGCATTGCAAAGCTTCTGCACTACCTAGAACTCAGCTGCAGATACACTAAAGAGCTCAATATTTTGAAGGTGGGTTTCATAACTTCCTGATAAATCACATTACTTTAAAGATCCAGGAAATCCAAAAGCTGGGAATGCAAGATCACTGATCACTTCTCAAGACTCGAGTCAATACCTAAAAAATTAAAGGTGTATAAAACAGAAATACTTCAAAGTTCACTCACCTTAGAGATCTCTTCAAGCTAACACAACACTTTGTTGTGGCGATAAATACATTGTGTCTTCTCAGATTTAGCTGGGCAGGCAATGACTACAGCTAGCTGCATTTTCCCATTTTGAGGATTTGGCCGACGATATCTTTCTTCCGTTCTAGAGATACAGGGAAAGTTTAGGTATAGCTATTGCAGAAAATGAGCCTGCTTTAAGACATACAGGAAAAACTACACAAGGCAACTTATGTCCCCTTCAGCTGCATGCAACTCAAGTATTACCATCCATCACCTGAGAGGAGGAGGTTAGATAAAACATGCAATACCTCCTACCAGAGTAGGAGGCTGGCTGCTGAGCCATCCTTGACCGCGAGGGGCCAATTTCATTCTACCTCGTGTTAACAACCCCCAAACGAGGTGCCGGGCCCGACCTTGCTGCCCACGCTCCCTCCGTGGGGAGCAGGGGAGCTGGTGCACCCAGAGGGCAACTCGCCACAGCTGTCTGGGACGCCTGGGCTAGCCCAGGATGAGTCGCTCCCCACGGCACCTCTCTCCCTTCCGTCGTGGAGGGAGCCTGGATGGCCGAGTCCATTCAGATATCTAGCTTTTAAACAGCTAAAATCACCAACACGATCAAAGCATCGGTCAAAAAAATCAATACAGAAAACAGACCTGAAGAGTTGACAGTCAGGTACTGCTCCTAAAAATGTTGGATGTCTTCATCACACTGAGAGGGGATTTTTTTCCCCCAAATCACCATCTGCATAGCAGCTGTTACCTCATTTTAATTATTCCTGGCTAGCCACTTGCACAGGAGGGGACGATACTGGTGGGGGCTAAGATAAGAGCGAGGAAGGAATTTTTTGGATATTATGTGTCTGACTTCACGGGCTGCATGCCTTAGAGGCCCTCTGAGGAGAGGTGAGTTATTCATCTTGTGACTAATAATTCACATTAAACTGTAGACCAACAGATGCCAATATTTTAATCACCTCACCAAATCACCAGGCAGCACTATTACTAATTAGGGAAAGCGTTATTGAACAAGGCTGTTACTCTGAGACCAGATCATATGCTAATAACCCCAACGGCAAAAGTTTAGATGGCACAATTGATATCAGTTGGTATCATTATATTTCTTTTTAAAGGCTATTCTTAATGGCCAGTTATCCATCATGCTTAAGGTTCCAGCTGTCCGACCACTTACGTTGCCCTATGAATCATGGCTGGGTAAGCTTGCTTGAAGTAATCCAAGTAATGTGTTTTTTAAAGGAAGTAGAGATGAGCAATCAGTACCATAAAGAACAAGCAATGTTTCCATACTCAAACCACTCACAAAATATGTTATTCCAAGATGGAAAACAACTCAGCATCACAAAGATCATGTGGGTCCTAATTTTAACACGATACAAGCCTAGGATGTTTCTATAGCTACAAGTAGAAGTCATATTTGCAGAGAAACTCCACATCTACAAAGGCCTGTAGAAGAAGAGGGCCCTCGGTTTGCAGTGCTGGAGAAATATTTTGAGACTTGCAAAGAAAATAGCACAAGCCTCAGCAGTTTCAAGAGGGGCTGGATTTCTCTCCTACAGAATCTATTTTTACTAAAAAAAATCTTTATTGTGACATTAAAGACCAAGGAGAAAAGAAAAAACTCCTGCCCGCTTCTCATACACGCATCCTTTCAGATTTTTGTTCAGAAGTACTCAGTCTATTGCCTACCTTCTGAAGAGTATTTTAAAAGCTTCGAGCTGCCTTGTTGCGTTTGGGATAAGCAGCTTTACAATGCAGGTAGCACTACAGCACAGTAGCAGTGAAACACCTACCAAGAAAGCACTGACAGCATCCATGTATTTTGAGGAAGCATCTGAGCACCATTTCTGAGCTAAATCTGGACAAGTCTGACTCTAGAAGCCAGCAGCAGGCTGCCTATTCCTGCAGACATCCTTAAAGCCAATGAAAGGCAACAAGATGTCCAGAGCTGGCAGTTTTGGGTTTTCCCATCGCCATTTTCACAGTTTTCAATTTACAGAAAGGAAACAGAAATGTTCCCCTACTGACAACTAAACCTCTTAACACGTGTAAAGCACCTGATCAGCCACAGCAGCAAGCCAGTAGAATACAGCAGAGTTATAAAGCCACAAAGCCTGCCAACACCAGCAGCATTTTTATTTGCTGGTTTGTTGCTTTCACTACTTGAAGGCAGCTTTTATAGAATAAAAAATTACCTTTTCAAATCTTTCTCAAAGCCAAACCAGGATAGGGCTGAAGCAAAGAACCCTGCCAGAGCCCTGAGGCCAAATTCATTCTCTCCCCTAGTTTACACCCCCCAGACCCCACACTGAAAGCTCTTTCCTCACTTTTAAAACAGAGGTTAGTTCAAGAGAAAAGCCACTCACCACTTGCACCAGGCTCCCCCTGCTTCCTCTTCCCCAGGCACCTGCCCCACACAGCCACCACCTCCACCCTTTCACCCAACACAAATGGGCTTCAGCTGCTGCAAATGGGCTCTTTGGCCACGCAGGTGCCCAGGCCTTTCATTAACCCTTCCTGCCCCACGGCCAGGAGCCCCCACCTCTCCTCCCTGGAAGGCAGCGAGCACTTCATGGACGCGTAAATGTTTTCTCCTGTCTGATCCTGCTGTTTGCAAGAGGAAGAAGCCTGCGTGTCTGCAGCGGCTTGCTCCCTTCCAGCCTTCGTCCCTGGAGCTGCCACCCTGGTGCTCACCCAACCAAAGCCTATCTCCAAAAGGCCACTCGGTAGAAAGCTGTGCACAGGCAACGTTTCCTGGACAGGCACCTTTTTTTTTTTTTTTTTTTTTGCCTCTCGGGGTCCTGTGCCCTCTCTGGAGAACCACTGGGGCACAACGCAGAATAAGCCTTGGCTGCTTCCCTCCCGCCACAGCAGCGGCCTGCGACTGGGGCAGCTTCACCCTCACTGCAGCCATGGAAAGAGGTGCCCCAGAAAAGCCTGCAGGAGAGCAGCACCCCGTACCTGCTGAAAACCAGCTTTGCCTTTTTTTTTTTTCTTTTAGATTCCTAGGAAACATGGCTCTTCTGCAAAACATCGCAACAAATTTTTGTGAAACTCACTGGAGTTATGGTTTTGTCTTTGGAGAGTGCTTGGTGCTCTGCTGTAATAGAAAATCACAGTGTCCTTGTTGCAATACTTGAAGAAAGCATGCTTCCTTCCAGGGACTCATTTAATATGCTGAATGAAAGATTTAACTTTTGCCATTGTGAGAACTTATGTAAAGGCTTGAATTATTTTATTAGCTCCAAGTGTGTATATGCATCTGGAGTAATAAAGCCATGCATAACGTTGTGATGGTAAGAGGCCCATACTTGCATCTGAATTCTAAAGAGTATTTTTAGTGCTCTATACCCTGCATATTTCACCTACATAACCAAGCAAAACAGTTTCTTAGCATAAAAAAAATTAAAGTTGTTTTTGGACTCAGATTTTGTTACAGTCCAAGTGCCTCTTGTAGGAAAGGGTCAGATAAAATCCAAAGCTAGTGAGATCTTTTTGGTTTCCAAAGACTTGAAAGTATAAATAAGGCCAGACTTTTCTCCCAACTGAGTTGCTTTGTACAAACACAGAGTAAGGTAAACGCACTATAAGGGCTGGGATTGCTTTGAACTGCCCAAAGGCAGACAGGCTGAGCATCTGTGAAGGGATTTAGCACCGATGAAGGGGTAAAAATAGCTTCTGTTGCCCAGCCATAAGCAGTAGGGATCTTTCCTCTAGTTTTTCTCAGCATAAGCCTAGTGTTTACAAAATCAGAAGTAGGGTCTTAACACAATGTTTATTGTTTTACTTCTGAAGTGGAAGCAGCAGCAGAGTGCTTGGTTATGGCTAATGGGTACAGCATACTCTGCTTGCTACTGTCAGGCCTTGACAGACCAATGTTAACCTGCTCTTCAAGCAACAGCTGAAACTTTGGATCTCAAATGGTTTCCAAAATCACTGCCTTATGCTGCTGGAAGCAATGAGAATTTTGCCAGCAACTTCAGTGGCAACAGGAGGAAACATTGCCTTATTCGAGAAAAATACAGAGACTGACTGAATTCCTGTTTTAATTCTTTTCTTCATTTTGGTGGTTGGCACTCCACATCTAGTACCTTCTTGCTTGAGAGCAAAAGAAAAAGCTCTGTTTGATAACTGCTACCCTCTAGGATGACATCTGCCAGCTGGTATTACAGGAGGCAGTTACAACAGCAAAAGCCTGAATTTTAGGCAGCTGGGTTGAAGACTTAGCTCAGCTCATAGTACTTATTTTTCCTGCTGCTCAGTTCCTGGTTTGGGGAAGGATGCACTCCTCCCAAACTCTGTCTTCATTGCACTGTTTAGAAGATGAGTTTGAACAAGGAATATCTCTTTCTAAATGGACAGAGACAGCACATATTATAGTGAGATCTAAAATAACTTATCCAGCCCTGAGTACTGCAAGGTAAATATCATTACACAACAACTATGCTATAACAAAATTCTTACACTTATTCAAAACACAGTCTACTCATTGCACTCAATCCTAAGTGACAGTTTAGGGAAAAGCTGTGAAAAGGAAATGCTGAGGAAGTGATCCATATATATATTTTTTTGCTCAGTGTCAGAAATATGCTGTTACACTTCTACAAGCAAAGGATTTCCAATTTTTATTTTTAATAAAATGACAGCTGAATTTTGCATTTTTGAGGATGAAAGTGAATTGTGATGGGATCAGAACAGTGAAACCATTCACATGAGAATATTTTTAAAAAACACATCTGCAGGCCTTCTTTGATGTAATATTAGATCACTAGTACTACTGATATCAGAAAAACCTAAAATTACAATATGCACTGCTGAAAAAGAAATTAGTAAACACTATGTGTTGAATCACTTGATAGCAAGCTGCTTTAACACTGATAGCAAATTTAGTTGTAACAAAATAAGACTTCCTGTTCTTTATTAGATATTGTAAGAATGAAATGTACAGTATATAAAATTAATACCAAAAGTGTTCACATGAGTTTAACAACACATTTTTCTTTGGATTAACTGCAGAGAAGCAGCTTTTTAACAAGTTATTCTGTGATCTATTTTTTATATTTTAGGATCTAAAGCATATAGGCTATGTGCTATCTACAGTTTTGATCTACAAAATTAAAGCAACTGGAGTTTTGCTGCATCACGGTAGCATTAGTTAGGAAAGAAGAGGACAGCAATATTAGGTTAGAGAAGAAAAATATTAGTTTCATTAAAACAGAATGTTGGCTGTTCAAGTTCACAAGCAAAACTGCTTTTAAAATGCCAAACCTTACAATTGTACAATTTTGATATCAAACACTCTTGACATAGGAAGTTACATTCTACTACACTGGTGACAAATGTTTTCAGCTTATCTGTTTCTCTTTTAGATAGATACATAATCCTGGTTTTCCTTTTTCCTAATGACATATCACGTCTTTAAAATTAGTGTTAAACAAAGTTCATTCTCCTAAGGAAACAGTTTAAATACAGTGCATTTTATATGACAAATGTTTTCATTTAAGGCATTTCTATATAAAGGAATGTAAAATGGTTTTCATTTGTTAAATCTGTGTATTTTCAGTTTATGTCATATTATTTGTAAGAAAGATTTACTACTTCTAAGTAATCAAAATAGATTACATATTGGCCATAATGCTTTTCACTACAATGTAAAATGTACTAGAAAAACTGAAATTATTACCAGGGAAAATTACATACAGTTACCAGCAATGATGATGTTTCCCTGATAAAAAGATCTGTAATTTAATTTCTCATAGATGCTCTACTTCACAATATGAATATGATTTAAACTGAAAATTCTCCTCATTTCCCAAACAATTTTTCTTAATAGACACTGAATGTATTTACAGTATTGCAACACATTCAAAATACCAGACTGCTGCCAGATGAGCCTGTGTGTCAACGATTTAAAACAGGAACGGGCGCCTGACACAGTGTGGGTCAACCTTCCAGAATAAAATAGAAGGTATTCTTCCTCTTGAGGTGTCTCTAAAGTAATCACTTCATCTTTTAAGTTGGCACATGTCACAAGAACTCTTAAAACAATCCCTGTGAAATGAACATGAAGACAACTCACAAAACAAACGATGCAAAGCCATTCTTTGGAAATTTAGAAAAGTCCAAAAAATATAGCTGTTCCTTCATCATTTAACATGAACTGATAAAATTCAGTGGATTACATATCGTATTTTCTAGGGATAAACTATTCAAAATATCTTATGCCGGGAATAGCTGGGCTTGCTGGGTTTTTCCCTTTTATGTCTTTTTTTAAGACCACTGGCAAGAACAGTCTGTTGGTTCTTGGATTGAATAGGTGACCCAGGTTGAATTGCTCGTGCAATATAATTGCACAGTTCGTCTCTGTAGTCCAAGCTCCCTGCAGCATTTGCAGAATCTTGCGTATGTATTGATGTTGTAGTTATAAATGCTTGCAGACGGACATTTTCCATCACACGAAACAATGTTCACCTGGTAACAAACATGAAGAATAATCAGCAAATTTAAGCAGCTATAAAATAAAGCCAGGAGTTTTCAAGAAGGTCCCAAAGAAATCAGGCACCCAAATCCAACTGCAATGCAATGCAAAAGTGTTGGGCATTTACCCTAGCCCCTTATGAAATCCCACTGTGTCTGAGTAATAAACTCTCAAATATGTTGCCCAGATAGGTCTCAATTTTCATCCTACTGAGATTAATGATGACTTTCTGTTCATTTCAATAACGACAGGCTTTCACCACTAGCAGGCACGAACTAATTTCAATTTGGAATTTTAAAGTATTCACAGCAACACTGGCTTGAACATAGCACTGAATGTTATGTCCTCAACTGTCTGCAGTACTAATCTCAGTGATCTACATCTCACGTGAGACTTTTGTCTGCACCTTCGCTGCTGCTCACACTGCCTTACTGCCCAGCAACACATTCTTGGTGTCTTCCTACAGCAAATCCATCTGTTTAACATTAGCACTTCAGCAGACACAAAGATCATGCCTCGTTCTTCCTACAGATATTGCAATATGCTCATGCTGTTGCCTAAAGACAAACTTCAGGACCCAAGACTCCTTTTTTCATGAAGTTGGCATTCAAATACACTCCCTAGACAAATGGAAAATTAAACACACCTCCAATAGTTTTAACTGTAGTGCATCTTTGGCAAGTGTCAATTATATCGAAGCTAATTTGCGTATAACTGCATTTGAGGCCAAACTGAGCCATTAGATTTACCCTAAATCAACATGAGCATTCAAATACATTCATAAACACGCATACATTCAAAAACAGAAGTAGTATCCCCATTTTCTTATTATTTGAGAAGATGACTTCTGAGAGTGTAGGGCAACACTAAAACAAGTCTATAAAACACAAAAACCTCTGTTTCTCTGAGAGCGAGATGCAGACAATAGCAACATGGAACTTTTGTTCTGTTTTTTCCTTTTTTTTACTTTTCTTATTTTTTCCCCTTCTATTAAAATTAATTATGATCAGTGTTTACTTACTGGTGTGTTACTTCTGCAGTCATTCTTGCGGATGGTCATCCTAACAGCCACCTTTTTACAGAATTTTCCATCTTCCTTACCTGCAAAATGGGCATTGATTGAAAAATATCAGCTCAAATTTCAGAGACGGAAATGCTCCTGAATATTTTATGGAATCAAGAGATACAAAATATGGAATACATCACAACATACACAAAAATTCTCTGACAAAGTGACATAAAATATACGCTGCATTTAAATCACTGCTTTTAAGATGATCTTTTTCATGCATTAAAGTATCTGTCTCCTCCTACTCCAGTAAAAATTCTAACAAGTTTATTCTTCTTTCAGACCCGTTTTAAGAGTAAGTTCACTCTGTCCTTCAGAAAATTATCTAAAAGTAATCAACCAGTCCTGTGAGATGGATTGTTAATAATGCATTAAATACATTTTCTATGCAGTAACTGTAACAAACATTAATAGTAACGATTGCATTCCATTGGATTAAACAAAATCTAAAATGAACACTTAACAACATGAGGGCTCAGGGGGACTTTACATTTCTGTATGTGTTTAATAAAGAAGAAGAAAAACACCAGTGAACAGATTAAATTTTTATTTACATTTTCATTAGCATTATTTCCATATTTTTCCTCACAAAAATATGTACAAAGTGTATGGATGAAATAAAAAAGTTAAAAAGAAATCATAAAATGAAATTAAAAGAGGTTAAACTTAATTTAATGAGAACCCTGGACATTTGAAGAAAAGAGACAAAGTTCAGTCTGAAGTTCAGTTGTTAGAGGTCAGAAAGCGCAGTATCTTCTTACGATGATCCTCTTTATGCTGAGGAAACCACATCAGATTGAAGATCTATAAGAAAAAACAAAGTCCATTCCTTTATAATAGCTCCCACAGTTTCACAACAGATTTTAAACAGCATGATACAGTCCCACATGACTCTCCATTTACACAACTACATTTTCTTGCAGCCAAGAAAATCCAAAGGTGTCCATGAAAGGTGAATACTGTTAGCTCCAGAAAAACAAGGGCAAAGGAAAACTCATCTGTTTGACCAAGATCTAATACTGAATTGTGGCAGAATTTTAATACTTCTCGACACCCAATGGCCAGTTCCCTGCTCTAATCACTGTCAAGCCAGGCAATGCTGCTTCTCAAAGAGAAGAGAAGAGAAGTTTGTTTTTTTTAATAAAAAAGTCAGCTACTGACTCTATGCATAGCAGATGTTTCCAGAATATGAAAAGAAAAGGACAGCAATGAATCTTCTTAGAAACAAATAAAAATCTACATTCAGAAATAGCTGGCTGCTGGTTGAGTATCATTGAATTATATTTGCTCAGGGAAAGAGTAAATTGAGAAACAAAGAAAAAATTAAACTGTTTTGGAAAACAAACAACTCACCATTGTTCCATGCTTCTCATAGTACCAGTCTTGTTCACTGTCTTTTCTTCTTTTACTAAATTTTATGCAGTGTGTGGGATGGGGAATTCAGTGCAGCTGGGACTATGACTCCATCTGGGCTACAGTGAAAGTATATCATATCTCATGAAAAAAAAAATATATAACATATTTGCATGCATGTACTTCAATATCCAGAGGCTTTTAATGAACTCTGCAACTAGTTACACTTTTCCATGAACAGCCTTACAAACACATGAGCATTTCACATGCGTCATTTTGTAATGAGATTCTTCTTCATATTCTGTACAGTCAAAAAGCATCGCTTGGTGTTCGGGCTGATTCATAATACTCTTGTCATTTACAGTGATGTCACTATGAAGGAGTAATACAGGCTTCCATGTAGTAATCCCAGAGTCATGAGTGTAATTTAATGAAGGATTTATCACTTAGTGATGTAAAAAATTACACTCAACATCATTTCTCTTATACAAATATTGATAGGTTTTTTTTGCAAAATAAATGCCACAAAGGATTGCACTCGTATCATGTTACAACTCCCAAACTTATTGTGCTCTATAAAAAAGAACAAAGATAATCTCCAATTTTCATGGAATAAACACAGGTTTGCTATTTTCAGTATACTGTCCTAACTATGGCAGAGAAAGAAATGAACTGCTTCTTCTATAGGCTATTAAAAGCAAAACTATATGACATATCATCTGCAAAAATGTTATTTATATAATAAGCTTTAGCAAGCAAAGCCATTAGTCTCTATGTTCTACAGCACCATGAACATAATGGAATTAGCTAACATTTTAAACACAGCAGTCTTACACATGCAGCAGGCTAAAGACTATGCGAGTGCTTACTACCAACAGTACATTGTTGGCTAACAACAATGCACTACCATACAGCGCAAAATGAAAAACAAAACAAAACCAAAATGTGAGCCATTCCCAACAATGAGTAGTTAATACTACACTGCAGCTTTTGGCATAATTGGGTAACATGAGGCCTGATGCTCCTATCAGTACATTGTTGCAAATCAACAATGATGCTGTTTGGGTTGATCCTACTGATTTCCAGGAAAATGTACCTGTGTTACAGTGAACATAGGCTGTAGGAGTGACTGGGCTAACTGGGAATGGGAAGAACACTGACACTGCAGAACCTGGTAAAAATATTACATATTGAACACAGTACATGTTACAGAGGATTCCCTACCAATATGAAACATTTCGTAGTTATCAGATTCCAACATATTTTAGAAGAGAATCCAAACTAAAATGTCTGTGTATTAATTGCATTGCTAAGCATAATACCAAAACCTGGAAGAATTCAAACATATTGCTTAGGATGCTGGGTCAGAATGGGAACCAATTACTTTCTCTTTAACTGGTTCTGCCTCAAATGTCTTCAAAAAAGTTATTTCTGATCTACACTGGTATAACTAAGAGAATCTTATACCCTATATTTAAGTTGATCTTTGGGGCTGCAAGAAAGAAATTGTGTAAATTCCTCTGAGCAGTGTTTGCAAAAATTCTCTAGGTTTTGATGGAACTCGTGGGCCTTACACAGAGGACATTATTTTCAAATACCACTTCAAACTGAAAACAAAAATCACAATGGTTTCTAATGATAAAGTGCTTCAAAAGAAAACAAGAAGCTGATAGCCCTTCTCATAAAACATCTCATGCAATTACAACTGACTGATCTGCTCTCATGGCCAGAATTGTTTAGTCAGATTGAGCTACATGATTCATAGCAGCACTGTGTTGTCTATAAACAGGTGTGAAATCAGCTACATGACTCTGCTTGCACATGTCAATCTCAGAAGTCATTGGACTTTTTATGGGTTGGATTTTATTTTGTGATGCATGCCCCAGATTAACAACACTGTTTTACCTAAATTATTTAAGGCTGTGGTTGTGATCTTTCTCTAAGTGCAATAGCAAGATCTTCTACCTTGCCGAAAAGGAGCTTAATGGATTTTTAATGGTCTTAATAAACAGTCTGTTCAGAAACTGGCTTATGTGGCTGCTACGGGTAATTGAAGGGTAATGTCAGAGATGGATTATGATCATCTCAAAGACTAACAAGAGTTTATAGAGAATGGGCTACAGAACTGGGAACAAGTGTTTGAAACACAGGTCTATGAAAGTAAAAAACATACAGAGATACTATCATTCTCTTACAGTGATCAGGATTAGGGAAAAAGCAGACATTTTCCACATTTTCAAAAGACATTTGTACTACTAAGTGTAGCACATAATGAATAAAACAAAAAGGTACCTCCCAGCTGGTAACATACCTCAGTGCAGGACCTCTGCACATGGTACCTTATCGAGTAGTCTCAGAAACCCGTCATGACTCTCAATTCCCATCCCACCCAGCAGAAAATACCTGCACCTCTTTCTTCAGCCCTATCCCATTCTTTATCACCTACTACCTTTAGCTCTTAAATCGCTGTTCCACCTGCTTATGCAGATGATGTAAGGTATTTGTACCTCTTTAAAGATAATATGATACTGCCCAGTATAAGAGCTCCTTTTCAGTTGCATATAACATTGCCAGCTTCAGGTATATTTGAGCTTAAATGCTTCAGGTTAGGTGTCTCCTCAGGCTAAATTCTTCTTAAAATCAGCCAAAATGTTTCAGCTATGTACCAGAATGTTAAGAAAAAAAATGTACTGAGCTCATGATTTATATTAAGAATTAGCATATTTGGAACATATTCTGTACAGAATTATTTTATTTTTCCAGAGCTCCTTTATTAGCTCTCATAAAAGTCAAAACATGTCATTGCAATCACATAAGAGAGAATTTTTTTCATTTTAAGTTCTTTTAAAAAAGTTGCATGAAAGCTTTTGAACTATGTCTATTAATGGAACCTAACAGTGTATTACAATTAACTAATTATTTACAGCACAGATCAATCTCCATCCTTACCAAATATAAAGACATGAATGTAGATGAAACATGTTTTAAGGCACCTTCCAAAACATAGTACCTTACATTACACTAAATACAGTAATCAATATTTTGAGGAGTTTTATAGTAGAACTAGAGAATACTCAAGGTAGCAGTATCAGCGACTTGGCAGGCAATTTGACCAATACTGACACAGCGCTCCATGGGCAAAATGGGATTCATGTGCTGTTTTCAAGAAAGAAAGAAAGTTTACGTTTCCAGCCGACTGTACGTAGTAAAGTTCACATAACAATTTCTCTGTTAATTTTGCTTCCTTGCTCATTGCTTCTTGTTGTGTATAGTCTATTACAAAGTCTGAGAGTTTGCCATTTCTTCAAAGATTACTGAATACTGTTGATTCCCATCACAGTAGTATTCTTTACAGTAAGTCTGTAACATGATTGAATTGAGATGTTTAGCCATGTATTTCAGAAAAAATAGCCAAGAACTCTGAAATGTTTTGCTATAGAAGGAATGTGAGCACAGATGAGTCAACTGAATAGTTAAATGGAACATGAAAAATCCTTTTTGCCTTGGGTCAGGGATGGAATTAATCAAATGTAACCAAGTTCCTGTAAAACACTGGTAAGACCATTTTTTCGTTTAATATTTTTCCTAGTAATTTTCCAAATTTTACAAAAAATAGAAAGAAAAAATGTTTTTATGTATAACTGGAAGCACCTAAACACTCTTTAAAAAGTATGGCTATAACATCAGGACTCCCTGAACTCCCTGCGTAATGTGAGATATTTAATGGCACTTAAAACTTTAAATGAATTACATAGAGTAGAAAGCGATGATTTGAACATTAGCTATCTCTGCTATATATTGTGTTTTTATTTTAAAAGAGTAAAATCTTTATTTATTTATTGCCTTTTTTTTTCTTTCTCCCTTCCTTCAGGAAATGTATCTTCCCCAGCTACTTCAGTGTTAAAATAAAATCAGGAGAGATGGTTTCTAGTTAAATGAGAATTCCTTTTCCATTCAGGCTAAAGTGCAATAAAATTCTGTCTCCTGAACAATATTTAGCATTTTATGTCAGTAACATTATGTACAAGCATTAGCTAGCTGAATCAAGCTCAATTATTATGGGAGATTTATGTCTTCCTGTAATACTCCAGACCACTCTGAGAAGATTTTCTCAATTTAAAAAAAATGGAGATTGAGAAGGTAAGGAACATATTCTGCCAGCCTTTTCTCAAGTTGAGTAGTACAGTAGTTTATTCTGAGTAACTTGATTCATTACAGTGGAGTTACTTGCAGAATAAAGAACAATTTAGCATTGAAAAGCAGAGCACAAAGCCATTTGACCAGCTCTTCACGGTAAAACAGTAGCTGAGCTGGGCGGAAAATTGCTACTTCCTGATCTATTGTTTCAGTTTTCAGACAATGCTGCCTCTCATATACAAGTCCTCTACGCAACATCTGACCACCTAATCTCTACATGATCTCATATGATATAAGTGAATTTCTGTAACTTTTGCCATAAGCAAAAATCACATTTCTACTGGTGTGATAACCTAGCTAAAAATGTTGCAAAATAAATATAAACAGCATAATTAACACTCTGTGAAAAAAAGTGAATCTAATACTTGAACTGAAAAAAACCACCAATTTTCTTGGAGGATTAATATAGAATTAATTTAGAATGAAACATTAATTATAGTCCTTGTTTTCAAGTTACATGGGGACGATTTTAAAGGATGCATAGTCAAATAGTAATCCCAACAGATTTTAATGGAGCCACAATCTGGATCAGTGTAGTAAATCCTTCAATGTTGAACCATTTTTTCTGGTTTAACTCCACCAGCTTCACATGGCTCGTATTCACATGAGTAACCCTGGGAAAAGCATGGCCTCTGATATTGTAAGTGAGATCAGAATCAAGCTTTCATGGAATAAGGAATCAACCTTATTTCTAACCTAACTACAGATCAGATGGGATTCTCTGAAGTCACGAAGTTTCATTAATTACTTACATGTTTTACAGCATCCTTCTAGAAACGGTACAACATAGCCTCCAACCTGACCAAGAGGGAAAAAAAAAAAAGAAAAAGTGGAAAAAACATTAATTCCCATATATCTGCACTATTAGAAATATCTTTCAGATAAAGCTCTGCACTTTACCCTGACATCTCTGGAACCATATTCAGGCAAACATAGCACTCTAGTGCATGGATCAGAATCTGGCTAAAAATGATCTAATTTCACTGTTTTAACACAAGTGAGTATTAAGTGGTTGTCACTGAATGCCACTAAACATAACTAGCTATCTAAATGACACATTTGGAGAGGGAATGACTGTGTTATCTCTGATTCTATCACATGGTACTTGGAGGAATACCCTGACTTGCTGTAGTTGCCATATCTACAATCACAAAAAAAACAGATTCTGAATTCAAAATAGAAAGAAATCTCATCTAAATGGGAGGCCATTGTAGTCACACTGGGCTGTCTTCAATGCTGTAGCATGAAGCACCACCCAGAGCACTGCAGTAAGAATAGCTGCAGTTTTGTAAAAGCTCCCTAAGGATTACTCTGATGGAGAGTTCAATTTTTGATGTCTGCCTCAATATCTCAATCTGTGATGATCTCTCTCTGCCTTAATTCTTCACCATGGCTTTCATGCTAATCAAAGGGTCATCTTCTAAGCTGCCCCAAAATATCTAAGGAGACACTCAGTTAACTCTTCTTTTGATATCCATCTACCATATTGAGACAGGAAAGGAAGACATTTTTTACTGAGCAGTGGAGACCCTGCAGAGCATGCAATGGGATTCAGGGAAAGGAACTAAGAAGCGGAACTTTTACAAGGAAAGGAGAACAGTAACTTTTCTTTTTTAATCTGCCTACAACAAAAAACCTTTCACTAGCTGTGTGACTGGGATTCTCTCTGAGGGACTAATCTGTTGTTATCTGCTAGGAAGAGTTACAGCCACCTAGTTCCTTTAGGACTGTTCCCTGCTTGGGTACCAACGTTCATTGAGGAAAACATCCTTCCATCGCACATAACACAGAATTAGAGAGAACAATATGAGATTTTTCCCTCCATACATTCACTGGTACCTAGTCTAGCTTAGTTTTACACATTCAAACCAGTGGAGGCTTCACTTCTCCTGCAAAACTAGTCCACAGTCTTATGTCTCGCTGTAGAAAAGATTTTCCTGATATTCAATCCTTTTTTTCTCTTTAATCTTTTTTGACCATCCTAATTAATTGAATTGCTATACACAAAAAGTCAGTTAGAAAGGAGAAGTCAAACCCAGAAAAGCATGCAAGTTCAGACAGCTGCATGAGGACAAATTTGACACTACGAGCCTCCTTGAAAAGAGAAAGTATCCTCTGAGAGTAAGAAGTGGCCTCTCCAGCTGTGTAACTGGGGAGTCTTGTTGCACACTACATGTATATAGATAGAGCTTTTCACTTTCAAAGATTAGGGCAAAAATGCAGGCACGACAAGAATTTATAATTTCTACCTTCTTGAGAAAGTCTTTTGTCAATGTTTAGCTTTTCATGCAAACATAAATCATAGTTGCAATATAAACAATGCAATGACCACTGACCTTCACACATTCAGTTTCATTAAAGGGTGGGCAGCTGACTGAAGATGCAACTAAAACTGGTCCTATTGCTGCGTTAGTGCATTCATATCTGATGCAGTTTGAAATCCAAATACTACCAGGCTGTTTAAAAATTGTAAAACAAAATCATTACTAACAGCTTAGCAAAAACAGTATTACAAATATTCGTTATACAATTCTATCGAACACAATCCTGCCTCAGTCAAAGGTAATTATAACAGAACGTGACCTAGATGCACCTTTTTAAGTACAGCTCAACAAAGTCCACTAAATAATGTAAGAAAGTTCTAAAATAGCCAAGTTGACTATAATTCTCTGATATATCAGAATCACTCAAGCTTTGTAGTCATCAATATGATTGACTCTCTGAGAAATTAATGACGTGTGCATGCAAAACTATTCTTAGTATTTGGCCAAATAACGCACTTCTCCGCACTTTTTCTATGCCAGTGTGTGCAGAGTATCTTATTAAGGTTTTGTTTACTTCTGAATATTTTTGAGGGAATAAAACATTTATAAACTTACTTTAAATTTGGAAACTGTGCCGTTGCTGAAAGTGTGGAGGCAAGACAAATTCTTACAGCTGCCACAACAAGTTGTTAAATCTTTTGGAGGCTCGTAGACTTGGTTCTGCCAAAATCAAAAGGTTAGTCCTTGTATGATATCATTTTACACCTTGACACTTCATTAGTGTAATGGGCAGATTTTTTTCAGGTATCTGGACTTTAGGGACAATTTTTAAATAACTTTCAAAACTGCATAGCTTACATTTTCATGCACTGTATATTCATGAAGTTTTTTAAAATACATTCAATTTTAATTGAAGTAAATGGAAAGAAGTTCCAACTCTGAGAGAATGAATTGGTCTTTTTACCATTTTCAAAATGTATGCCTGTCAGCTTACTCAATAACCACTGAAATTTTGACTTTTCACACATTAGACACCAAATACATACATAATTAGAAAAACTATTCCATAAAGCACGCAGCAAGAACTTTTCCTGGGGTAATGTATCACACTTTGTAATACAAGATTTCATTTGCTGATTTAATAAAGTCATTTTCACATTTATAAATATTTTTCTCTTCCTCATTTTTACTGGCATGTCTTCTAGGAATTTGTACCAGTTTACACATAATGCAGAAAAAGCTATAGAGGGATGGGCGGTGGCAGTATGGTATTTGTTCTTTAGGGATTAGCGCTGTACTCTGTATGGATGCCTGCTGAGCACTGGACCCCAGCACTAGCTGCTTTAAAAACCAGAGCTGGTACCCCAACTTGCATCCTCCTTTGCTCTCAGTGAGTACAAATCTGTCCAGACCTTCAAGCCATCTCTGTGTCAGGTTAATGCAAAACCCTCCCTAAACATACTCTCAGCTGTGAGAAACTTAGATCCAGTAAGGTCTACTTCTCTTCCAGAAGGGGAATAGGTCATTTATGTGGAGAGTAAATCACCCAGAGAAGCACTTTGTGAATCTAGGACAGTCAATATACAGGAGCAAAAATTTTACAGAATAAATAGATGATTTACATTTGGGAAAAAAACACTAGAAGGAGAGAGATTTTTATAAACTTTAATTAGAAGAGCTGTAGCACATCTTTAGGGGGGCTTTAGAGGGGGATCCCATAGGTACACTCTCCTGTTTCCACGACTGTAATCTACTCACTACAAAAACAAAAAATGTTATTGAAACCATCAGTCACAAACTACAGGTCTGAAATTCTGAATTTCTTACGGCTTTGCACTTGACAGCACAGTCTATCGAGGAGGTATTTATCTGGTAATATTTAGTGGAGGGATCAATCATATTTGTACAGTAAGAAATATGGCAAATGCCATCAGGAGCGTGTTCCACAATTTTCTGTCCAGGAAGCAGCACACCTCTCTCATTACTCAGGCAAACTTTGTCTCTCACTACAAGAAAACACAAAAACAGCAAGTGCAGAAAAATCAGCTTCATGTCATAACTCAATTACAAAAAAGTTTCAAACTGTAAAATGGGAGTGGAAAAAGCTACTGTACCTCTCCAAGAATTATAGGTCAGATTTTCAAACATCAACTGTTACTAATAATAGTTCTGATGCATCACAACAAACCCAAAGTTATTGCAAACATAATTATTCATGAAATCTAAATAAGTACATTATAATATTCTATGAGCAGGACCATGAAAATGACAGTGCAGACTGTCATTGTAATGGGTTAGTGGAACTATTTTTGATCTGGACATTGAGTGGGTGTTTTAGTGTCTTGCTGGAGTCCTCACTCCAACTCAGCAATGTGCAGGCTGCTCAGTCAACACCTTCCAACTTTCCTCAAATTCTACCTGCTATTTGTCTGCACAGACCTCTTGCTGCAGCAGTTAACAGAATACAAGGACAGGTTATAACCAATCAAATATTTAGTGAGGGGTCCTATTTTTATTGCTTTTCCTTATACTATTTGTGAATTATGTCAGTCAATTCTTTCCTTCTCGGTACCATGTCTGAAGCATGAACATCTGATTTATACTTTGTATTCTACCTCAGCACTTGAAAGGATATTTCTTTGAATTAAATTCTTTTCCTACTTACCACATTTGTACTTAACACAGTTACAGATATTTTCTGTACTGTTCTGAAACTGTTCATCTATCTGAAGTTTCTGCCCCTAAGTGTATAAAAGCAGAAAAAAAGAGAAGTGAAATGACAATGTTTGCTTAGCTGCATGCTTTTTTTTTTTCTTTTAAACACCTTTCCTTCAGGATTGGAGTAGCTGTATCTGTTGCCACTAGAAACCTATTTTGGAATCCATTTTGATAACTCACAGTGACAACCGGTTTAGCAATGGCGACCAAATGGGAGTTTGTTTACACCACAGAAATAGAATATTGGTGTCAGTCCAGGAGTTATTTAGGGCTGAAAAGACTATGGCTGGTCAGCAGTGAAATGCAATGGCTTGCCTGTGCAAAGAATTCTCCATACAGTTTGGAATATATTCTTTCAAGTAATAACTTGATGTAAACAGTATTACAGTAGCACAGAATAGATGCACATTTTTAATTTTGTTTTTTATTGGTTTTATATGTATGCACATCCCATTCCTTGTATCCCAGTTTCTTCATCTATAAAATGAGACTACTAATACTAACTTTGCTTGCAAAACATTTTGAACTTTACTGATTAAAAATCCTTTATACAAACTGAGCGCTGTTATTATTTCCTATTCCTTCCTAGCATTCCAAGTTAGATTTTTTGATTATTCCCATTGCAAGATATTTTCTGGATAAAATAACCAAAAGTAAACTCAAAGCATGCACAGTACTGACTGAGAACTGAACCCAGCAAAGCTAATAAGCGTTTTCCTAATGTGAAACAAGTCACAGTGAAATAAAATTTTTAAGCTGCTGAGTCTATGGTCTGAGCACATAATATAGGTTAACATATTTGCTATAGCAAATAATATTAACAAAATGCTGACACTTTAAGCATTTAGTTCTGACGTTTTAAGAACAAAATTCTATCCACAAGTGTGTGAAAGCAGTTCCACTCCCTATATACTGCAGGACAGTATTTGGTCCTAAAAAATAAATGAAATATCAATACTATACAGTCATTTTATTCTGCAAGATATTTAAACTTAACTGTCTTTTTAAAAGCTGATATAACTTCTTGTAAAGTACTTTAAAAAAAAAAAAGAGAGAATCACATGGCATTCCATATTTCACTGAAAAACTATTAGTAAGATACTGATAAACAGTATTATTAAGAAAGTAATAAAAGAATACTGACAAATAAGATGAGTTCCATACCAGTTTGCACTGAGGTTTGGGGATTGTTTCACACGCACATTCTAAAACAAAACACAATAACAGAAGCAATAGTTTAGGAAGTCATTCTGCCATTTGCTTAAAACAGAGAATCAGAGAGATCAGAAACTCCAGATTTACAAGTCATCACTGAAGAAGCCCTACTAGCTTTTGAAGTATACCCATCTGGGGAGTCCAGAATTATGTTTGGCTTCTACTCCATCCTGACTCCTAATACCAGCTTCCAAGACCACCCTCTCCCTTACCTATTAGAACAATTCACAGTATTGTATCATCTGGACTCCACCTGAACTGTAGAAAAAATGTGATCATTGTAGCCCTTAACCCCTTTTGTGGTGATGACAATCCTTATAATCAATATAAAGCAATGGAGAATTGTGCTTAAGACATCACAGAGAGCTGTATGATATACTACCATCTTAGTAAACTGGCAAATTCCTGACCTGTGAACCTCTGGGTTTTTTTTTTTGGGGGGGGGGGTTGTCTTTTAAATGTCATGAATAATTTACTAATTCTTAAGAAATTTTAAGTATGAGAGGGCTCCCAGTTTGAACAGGCAAATTCTGCAGTGTTATCACCCTTGGGAAGGAAGAAAAACAAAAGGGGTAGGTTAAGACATTGTGCGCCACGAGATGACTTCTCTATTCCATCTGTTCATGAGCAGGTCACTATGGTTCAGAAACCCAACCGATCACATACACATGGCAAATCACCATTCACACAGCTTAGGGCCCATGCCTTTAGTAATTTTTTTGACTTAAACCCAAAAGACCAAAGTTCTTGTCAGTGTCTTATTGTCTAAGGCAACTAAAATGAAAATCAGTCATTTTACCACATGTCCGAAATGGGCAGCACTTCTCTGGGCTCCATACCTCCACCAAAGACAGGCCTAGCATACACTTGAATTCAGGACAATGATGTATTTCACAAACTAAAATTAAGGAAAAGAAGCTTCAGTCAGCGCAAGCTTTTTATTATTTTGAGGAACAGAAACACAAAGCGAGAGAGAGTAACTGGCTTATTCATAATAAATACCTTTAGAGAACATCTTACTTGAAAGGATTGATGATCAAAATTTAACTGTTAGCCAGTAGATAATAGTAGTGTACAGTAAAACCACTCTAGGCAAACATTTAAAACAGTTTTAAATTTCCAGAATTTGGGGCCTGAAATTATTCATTTGTCTCTATGATGCAGATATTCACATAATGTTTCAGGCACATGAAGTTTTAAAATTAAAGAGTACATGCTTGGCACTGCAGATGATAGCTTGCTTATATGCACAACTGTAACTTTGCCTCTAATCCACCATTTCTCACACTGAACATCCACACTACAAAGTTTTACACGTTCTCTGTTACCTAAAATATCAAAATCAAGTGAAACTTACTACACTGGTATGTAGGGCAACATCTCTCTGTAGTGTTGCCATCCACAATAAGCACTTCTCCTTCTTCACACTTGGGTATTTGATCAGAGCAAGCCCCACATGCTGAAGAAAACAATTATTTAAATCTAAAACACAGGAAAAAGTTTTACCACTGCATCGGAAACACATGCCCATAAGATTCTCCCAGGCACATGAAAGACAGCAGAGGTACTCTGTAGTCCCTACAGAAAGGCTTCATTTTCAGTGTAGCTGCCTTTTCTTTGTCCCCTACCCTGCTATAAAGAATGAAGATATTAACTGTGAGTCAGAACAGGAACAAACAGGATTTTCTCTCCATTTCTTTTGTTATGACAAATTTTGCAAGTTTTCTCTCCTACTGAATCACTGTTTTTTTCAGGTATTCTCCTTCTGACTGGACTTGAGTATCTTTGATCCCCAGTAAGGGGCATTTCCTTTGATCCCAGTGTTATCCTCTTACTTAAACACACAGCAAAACCACAACAAGGACATTCTAGCATTCTCAGTGCAAAGACTTATGATACCTAAAAAGAGACAGAAGAATACAGTGCTGATAAAGAGAAGAGCCAAATGCAGCCCATGGCTTCCACGTTAACAAAGTGACCCCCAGAACACTGTTAAAAACAGCAGTGTATTTCAAGTTTTCATTTAAGGCACAAATTTTTGCACATGGAAGAGCGAATCAAGAAGACTCAGTCTGTGATTCACCAAAATCTATGTGCAAAAATAGAGTCCATTCAAGAGACGTATACAGGACATATTATTATCAAATAATTAGCATGCAGAAAATAACCATATGGTAACGAACAGAACTCCTACATTAATGCCAAGAGCAGAATTTTATTACTGAATTAACTCACTAAGGGCCAAAGCCCAAGAGAACTGAACAAATCTGCATAATACTCTCATTTGTGACATTTACTATAAGAAAGATGGGCCATGGCTGATGCCACAGGATACAGGGAGCAAGAGCATATATAACCTCAATCTTCTTTTAAATAAAATATTCATGCAGCCAGCCCGTACAGTGTACAAGGACACTCTCTCAATAGCCCTCAACTCCATCATCCATGGACTCCACCAGCTGTCTTTTACAAGACCCAAGAACACAGTTCATTCGCCCAAAGCCATTATGTGACTCTTGATGGTTGCTGCCATTTCCTAAGCTTTGTAAACTTAATGCCCATTTTACTAACCAGTTCTGAGCCTTATTAAGCTGGGAGAGCTGAATACAAGAAGCCTTAATTGGTAAGCTATTGTGCACACCTTATCACATATGTGAAAACACTAATACTCTCAACTAGCCAGGATACCGTACCACAAATATAGGATATACAGCAGGTACTCTCCACCCGAGCAGCAATTAGTGTTTGATCCTCTAGACAGGTTGGAATCTGCTCCATTGGTTCACATTTTGCTGGATCACATTCTGAAACAAGCACAATACATTTATTTTTTACATTACTCTTTAAACAAAGTATAACATTCCTCCTTCCTTATGCTATATCCCTAAGAAATGGCAGTGCAAAGTAGCAAAATACTACAAGGAACTTTAGAAAAGCTTTTACTTTGTATCACAAGAGAGCAAAGACACATTCTTGCCTGATCTTGGAGCAGAAGGCTCCCTTACTACTGTATCTGCACAAAATGAGGTACAATCCAACCCTGAGTTTTCAGATGAAAGAGAATTTTGTAAATGGTCATATTAACAATGATGTTTACACTGACTTTCTTTTTACTCTGAAGTTGAGCTATTTAGTTTCCCTGAACATCTTTTACACAGCGAATCTTTCTACCTTTTTATAAGAAACCTACCACAGGTGTAGTTGGGACAACAGGAATCTTCACTGTAGTAGGTGACCAGCTTTTCCAAGCCCTTACACTCAGGAATGAGGGGTTCACAAAGGCTCCGATTGCAAACTATTACAAAAAGGGAAATAAAAATAAAAAAGAACTTCTAAACTATTTCTAAGTCAAGGAGAAAAGTGTCAAGCAGTATTCGTAGTCTGATACCCCAAATCTCCAAATAACAATATGTATATGAAAAATATAAGAAACCGTCAAAAAATCCTGAGATAATGTTCAAAAGTGTCCAGCACTTGCCATACTCTTCATGGAGTTTATCAAAAGATAACCTAGAGTCCTTGTGAAAATTCCACTTAAAAAAAATTATTTCCTGTGGAAAACTCACTGCAGTAATGTGATCTCAAGTGGTCAAAACACGAAATATTTTAACTGCTTGCAACCTTTTCTTTTGAAGATGGGCTTTTTTGTGTTTTTTTTTTAGCTAAATAGGGATATAGAAAGCTTTTATATCCTTTTTCTTACTGCTGAGTTTGTAGATAAAGTCATGTAATCTTTTTTCCTAGTAATTAGTTACATTGTTGACTTATTTGTATTTGAATTTTAAAAGCAAATCACTAGCCTGTACAGCTGAGAAACAAATTCATATCCCAGCAATCACAGACTCATTCCAACCTTTATAACTCCTGACCCTTCTCCTTACCCCTTCCCAAAAAGCCCACTAGATATTTAGCCAAATAGTTTCTATAGTTTTCTGCACAATCTATATATTCAAAACAAAATCATTTCAAGTCACTCAAAAATCATCTATTTACTCCAAAAATAGGATGTGTAACAGGAAAACAAACAACAGGAAAAAGATATCTGCACATTCCAGTGGGCACTATTCACATTTATTAAAGGATACTTACTGCAAATCTTCTGAGGACAGCATGTCTGATCACCAGGAACAAGCACGGCCACTTCTGCAAATCGCTGACAGTCCAAATAGTGGATATCTGAACAGTTGTACTCCACTGGAATAATGGTCTCACTGTCAACACATTTTTGCATACAGCATCCACTCAAAGAAGTTTTCCAGATCTCACCTACTGCGTGAGGTGCTCCTGAGCTGTCTGTACAAGCTAGATTAGGGCAACAGAAGATGGAAATAATTTCTCCTTACTTCAAATTTTGGCCACCGTTTTCTTCTGTACCAGGTGTGGAATTACAAACGATAAAGTCTCAGAGTTTTAAAGGCATTGCCTATCCATCCCACCCCCCAAAAAATCAGTCTGAGACAACCCATACCCTCCTTAGGATCAGGATCCTTCTCTTCATTTCGTGTCTCCATTGCAAGGCCAATCACTTAAAATCCCAATCCAATCCTTTGTTTTTGAAGCAATGATTGGAAAAGAAGTTGCTTTCTCATTTGACACATGGCAAAACTATTATTAATTTATGGTGATTTATGTAATCTGATTTATAATAAATGCATCTTTTGTGTTGCTTTATTCAGTACTGGAGCACAATTCGGTGTGCGCAGGCAGAATTGTAATGCAAACAAACATCAATGCTGGCAGCAAGAACGTAGGACATTTGCTTATAATTGTTTAAAATGTGTAATGTGCATGCCTTTTCAATGCCTTTTAGTATCAATAAGCTGGACCCCTTGGCAAAAGCAAGGTGGAAAGACGATCAAGACTAACATACTTAGAATACTAGAATTCACACACATAATCAAAACACTTTGAAGTGTATCCTCCAGCTGACAAAAGTTAGCAAAATGGTATGTCACGAGGAGATTCCCTGCTTGCTCACTTGTACTGTTAATGTTTACTGAACCTGCAGAGTCTTCAGTTGAATGACATATGCAGAACCAACACAGCACCAACCCAGAACTGACTTACTAGTAATTAAGAATCTGACCACCAACTTGCAGACAGTAAAGAAGAAAAACGTATCAAAGCATACCACATTTTTCTTCAGGAATACAGACAGCAGTGTGAGCACGGTGAAGGATGGTCCCTCCAGCACAGACACAGCCTTCTGTCAACACTGAGCAAGAGTATGAGTCCAGGGAAGGCACCTCGCTATCCTGACAACTCTCTGGAACTGCACACGCAGCTATGCAGGCCTGATAGGAGAAGTTTTCTGAACAGAGGAAGGCTGGGAAACAAATAAACAAATCACTCATTCTGAAGTTGAAATCAGATGAAGGGGTACCGCCTAAACAAAGGCATAAACCTTTTTGTGCTTGCCAGTTTTATACGATCTACAAACCTAAAACACAGACACAGATCAATTACTTTCTACATGACAAATTCACAAAAAATTGCACAGAGGAAATTTCATAAACACTTCCTCTTCTCTTCCTCTTGTAGTAACATTTTCACCAGGCTTCAGTTTGCTTTTTGGCAGGAGAGAAATCAAACTATGCAACTGTGTTGACACGAATTAATTCAGCTTTGAAAAACATTTACAAATACTATACTGATTAACAGTACAGTGTTTTGAGATGTTTGGAATATTTTGCAGTGGATAAAGAAAATACGCTGATTAGAAAAGAGTTTTGTCAATTACTAAAAGACGTATGTAAAGGCAAATTCAGTATTGTTTTACCTGGAATAATAAAGAATGGGATGAATTCACTGCTTTATTTAATAGATATCCATACTAATCATTGTCCTGGATGAGAGGCCTGTATTCTTTTCAAGTCTTTTCAAGATGAACAGTTAAATTTAATTTCATTCTACTACTTATGTAAATTCATTGATATGTATGTAATGGGTGCATGCAGGACTAGACTGAATAAAGATTTCATTCTGATTTAACTCTTGGTGTTGCAAACTTCCAACCTGATCTTTCATTGGTTCAGAACAGTGCTTAAAGCAGGTTGTGTACAGCATAAATATGGAGAACTGAGGATGACTTTGAATGCGTAGCCCTGTGAACAGCCAAAATAAAGGATCCTCGTCATCACTGGATGTAACGATACCTAAATCACACAGCAACACAGTTGGGAATCATGGCAATGAGGGGAGGTCGAAGGCTAATTCACAAAGGGACAGTATGCTTAGAAAAGAGGAAGGTTCAAGTTTAGATTTTAAAGATTAATTGGGAGAGGAGACTGATGTTATTCAGCTCCTTGCTTCTAAGAACAACCATACTGCCCCACAGGAAATAGCTATTATAACCCTAAAATCAAAGGAGCTCAGACTTTTAAAGTCGCAGTCCACACCTTGTCAAGGCTTAGTGACCAGAAAACACAGAAGTGACTTTATGTTTTTTGCTAACTAGGCATGCACCACCAGAGGTCACTGTGGTACAGAAATAAAAGAGTAGTATGTCCTTTCAGGATGGTTTAAATACTTAACTATATTTACAGATATATTTTGTGAACTGTCTTTTTAAACAGTTAGTAAAATCCATATAAACAGAAGAAAAATTACAAAAAAGGTAACTGTTTTTGAACTTTAGACTCCATGACTGTTGGTTTTATTTGGTAGCACATGCTTGTGCGAAGCCTTGCACTCAAGTACCCACTTGAAATCACTTTAACCAAGAAATCACACACAATTTCTATGCACAAGGAGTTCTCCTATTTTGGGGGATCACACTTCATCAATAAGTCATTCCCTTCTCAAGCACTGAAACCACAGACCTCTATGTTATCAAATCCATAGGACTTTTCCTAGGAGATCATTGAAAGCATCAAGAGATGCAGTAATCTAAATCTTTTATTTGCTTTACTGACAATTACAGGCCCCATTTGGCCTTACACTATAGTATACTATTAAGGCAGATGTATTCAGGCAGGATCCTCTAGCTCTCGGGTTTTACTCCTTACTGTCATCTAATCTCAAAGGTGTCTCATTTCTGTAACCCTTCCTCCAGGTGACGGCACACGTTTCTGGAGCACCAGATGGTGCCAATCTGAAGCAACACGGAATTTTCTATCTATGGCTTTCTCCTCCCCACAACCAATTCTGTCATGTTCTGGCTTTATCAGGGGAAAGTGTCTAAAAGAAATGATCACTATATTGCAAGTGAGATGATCTAACTTTCACAATTTAGTACATTACAGGCCAGAGGTAGGATCCTGAGCAACTTTCTTTACCTTACCATCTGTGCAATGAGTACAGTGAGACTGATTCTTTTTGCATACTGTTTTGAATTGTATGATAGAAACTACTGAATTTACTATCTCAATAATCACTTCAAAGGTATCTGAGGACTTCTTAAGCACTGATATTCTCAACTAACAGCAAGGCAAGCTTTGTCTCTGTGAACATTAGAGTTACACGTACATGCAGAATACTTACGGCAGTAATCGGAGCTTCTCCATTCTATGCAAATATTAAATTTGTTGCACATTGCCACGTAGGCAGCTAGAGCGATGCATGGATTTCGAATGTACTCTGTATCTTTAACCCATATATCACAGAATAGCTCAGGTGGAACCTAATAAAGAAAAAATCAAAAATATTGCACCTTCTTAGACACCCTGTTATGTAGGAAATAAATTGATCTTGTCTTATAGTTGTATCGCCAGAAGTAAGGAAGTCAAAAGTTCTTGGTTCACAGTAAGCAAGAGGCTATCAGCCTTCATTAATGTACAAAGAGAGTCTATTCTCTACTGGCACTTAAAAGTAAGGCTCCCGGAATGTCAAAAAAATGCAAGACAACGTTATATTCCCCAGTCTCATTTACTAGAGATGCCAAGGCAAGAGCTAATACAGTCTTTCCAATGGAAGGCCTAATTACTTGTCATTCTCTGTTGTTCTTCCTTTTCATCTATGTTTTTGTCTATTTGTGGTCTCCTCTTCAAACTCAACAATATCCTAGAGGTGAAATGGTAAAGGTACTGATATGAATGTAAATAAGTATTTCATTTGCTGTTCTTACAGTGAGGGAGTTGGTATGCTATGATTTTCCTCCATGGATTGTTAAAGCACACTGCGAGTTTGCTATTTGCATTGGGTATGCGTTAAATGGTCTGTTCTACCCTCTTGTAACTCTAACCTGAAACATCTGCTCTAGAGCCTTTGAGAATGTAGGCTCTGACATTATCTATTGCCACTTGGAAACTGATAACTTACTGAACACTTCAGGATCTTCCCACCTGAATTAAAATCTAAAATTATTCTATTTTACTTTTTTTGACATCATATTCACTCAACTGAATTGTCTGGGACTGCTTTATAAATTAAATGGTATTGTCAAAGGTAACACAGAGGTATACTATTAATTTTTGAAAGTGTTAGTTGCATATTGCAACTGTCATATCAAGCTGCTGTGCTCTTCAATTATTTTTTAGCTTGCAACTATAAAAAAAAGTATACATATCATTCTTTAGATGTGGTTACACGTAGTTACAAATTAATGCAAGTATCAAATATACAAAATTATATCAGAACTGCATCTCTCCCCAAATGTAAGCTTCTAAAATAGTTAACATACATATGGATGACAGCTGCTGAAGGTCTGGTTCAATACCAGGCTTAAGCACTCCGAGCAGTCCATGACTGAGCAATTAGTTTCCCGATGCCTGTCTTCTCCAACATACTTTAACGTGTCTGGCACTTGCCAGCTGTCTATAAAAGTTGATGGAGCATCACTTTTGTTTAAAACTGTCCTGCTGGGTAGCATCAGGTCATTTTCCAAGCTTCCATCACAAAAACCTATGTATTACCAGAAGAAAAAAAAAACAGGTTAACACTGCACAACACATTTGTTAGTACATCTGAAGTGGCATATTCAAACAAGTAAATAGGTCCAGTACCTGGCAACTTACACAGCATGCCAGTATTGCAATCCACAACAGATGTGCAAAGTTTCTGGTAGGATCAAAATACACAAAATTTACCCACAAACAAGTGAAGTGAAAGTAAAGATGCAAAGGACGAGGAAAAAAAAAGAGGAAGTACAAAGTTTAGAAGGCAGAATTCTGTCTTGTGAATTGCAGATGGGTGAAAAGAGACTTATCACACCTCAAAGAGCTGTTCAGGAAAGCCCAAAGAGAGCCCAACTATAGCACACAAACTTCACTCTTCAGTTTCATAAGCACTAAACAAAAATGTATTTTTAAAAAGGTTATGAAGCACCTTCACGTATAACAACAAATGAAAACTGTAAAAGTTAGTGGGAAAGGGAACTCACACAAAATGCCAAGATGCTTATCCGATACTGAACTTCAAAAATGTAACACTCTCTTCTACTTATGCTTCTGGGCTGAGCTGAGCACCTATTGGCTTAATAGCTACCATAAAAAAAGGGCAGCTTTTGGCATTCCAGGTACATTAATATTACCCCCAGCTGGAAGGAATCAATCTTTTCCAGACTTGTTTCTCAGAAGCCAGCATCAGATTTCCTTTCTGTTTAAATTAAGGTAGTTGGCAATTTTGAAACTCTTTGGAACAAAGGAAATACTGTAACACAAGGAGAGCTATTTTTGTCAACAGAGAAATGCCGAGTATTACATCAAACTCCTCTGAAAGGTCTTTTAAGAGCCAGCAGTCTTCTTCAGAGTAAACCACTGACAACACTGATACAGCAGTAAGCATTCAGGAAGTGAAACATCTTTTGAAAATGTAAATATTACTTGACAATAAATGTTTTTGGCTGAAATTTTTGAGGTTATGAGGCTACGCAGCCCAAATAGGAAGTGTTTGATGGTTCTGAGTGTCTTCAAAGGATTGCTACCATGTCTGGGATATCTCTTTCCTCTTCTCTTGTACACCTATTGACAAGCAGATTTAAAACCATGGCTTAGCTGGATCTGATTCTGGCTAAGACACTGACATGCTTGCACTTCATTTCAACCAGTGATTTTACAGAGATGTCATGATCCATTCCCATGGCCCTCCTCTCCCACTTTACTTCATCAGCTACCATTTGTTTGCCTTCCACTGTAAAAGACACTGCTCTTTCTGATGCAGATCCTTCCAAGTGATACTTGCTGCTACAAAACAATAGTGGTGCCTTCAGTTCATCATATGGATGAAGATGAGAAATCAGCATGTATCAATACCACAGTATGGCATAAAGGCATCTGAGATAGCTCAAATGCAAGAAGTAGACTAACAAAGAAAGTACAGGAGATCTGAGTGAACTCATCTACCCTAGAAAAGACAGCTTGTTTAAAGCTGGCTCTGATAAATCCCACCATACAGCAACATGCAGGCAGACTTATGCAGAGAAGCCCAACCAGGGATGAATACCGAAAAAATACAGTGCATTCTCTGCAGAACATGGACCTGGAACACTGGTTGCAAAAGACGACACAAATATGTTGTCATCTTGCTAACTGGCCATGTGAACCAGAAATATAACATTCCCTATTTTGCCTGTCACAGTAATCAGACTAGTAAAGACAAAAGAGACTTTCAGGATAACTTGGATCAGACCTAGTGAAAAATATTACCTTTATTGTCTTGTTTCTCTTTGATCTAAGTACAATAACAATTAGCTATACAGAATAAAAATGATAATGAGACAGAAGCTTAGGGTAAATTACAGATAATAATCCAATTTCAACATGGCAGCTAATACAAGCTCTCCTCCTTTGCTAGAAACATGTTACTGACAGCAGGACTTGGAACTTGACTGAGCTATCACTGGTATTTGATACTGAGCTACAGATATTTGCCCTTTCTGAAATTGGCAAGATATCCACTGTAATTATGAACTCTATATCCCTGGTTTCCAGCTCCAATTTACAACAGATAAATTTACAGATTCAGGTGTCCGAGTAGGGATTTACCTCAACACATCTATGCTTGCAAAAGCTACAGCATCAACAGTTTACCCAAGGTTATGATTTTTAGAGAGAAAGAAACTATGTGAAACTACTGTACAGACCTAACACTGAACTCAACACAATGGTTATTTATCCCATTACTTTAAATAAATTCCCTTTGAACTATTCCTTCCAAAAGATCAACTCAGATTCGTTTTATGAAGTGAATAATTACTGCTCCTGTGAATTCTGACCTTTAGAAACTGAAAATAGCACATATCACTTCCTATCAGCTGGATACCAACACTAAATCTATAAATGAACTTATTTGTCACTATGGATTTATTTCTGACTTATTTATTTGGGTATGGTTACAGCAGTCATGCCTGTGATTCAAACAGGCTACAGTCAGAAGCAAAACTGTGGGAAACAAGTGATTACATGGATGGGCATCAATCACCATTTCAACAATTAACAAAATTAATAATCATTCCATGTTGACAGTATTCTAATCTTTGCAATCACCTGCAATAGCTCTTTTAGGCAAGATCCTGCAGAAAAATAGCTTATATAATTAGGGAAATGTGCCTTGAGCTACTCTCTAGCAAAGCATCTGAATGTCTTTATTTCTTGCACTACTCCATACTTACCACATAGTCCCAAAGCTTTTGGTTCTCTGGTACTATTAAACTCTATAATCATCACACCTGTGCTGTGAAACCACTGAATTCTGATATTTGTTGGGGTCTCAATTGCATACTTGATGCCTGAATCCTCGATTTTATATCCATATTTTCTAACAGTAGGCCAAGCAAATCTTGAATTTACTGTGATCTAAAACACACACAGATAAACAAGAGTTTAAATGTCAGGTATCAAATGCTATAGGTAGAAGAAATAAGGCCTGATTCTCAACAGTTTAGGAATCTAACTCACAATTAATTTCAACAGAAGTCAGGCCCAGATCTACAAAGGCACTGTAGGTAGGCACTAAAGAGACTAGCAATCAGTTAATGTGCCCTGTTCTGCAACTTACCTCATGTCCTTTCATCACTGTTTGACTCTTCAAATATACAAGCAGATTGCTAAATGTCAATGCTGTAACAATGAACTATATTTACCTACTGTATTTTAATCTAATTTGCATAATCCAAATGAGGTGGCAGCTTATGATTACAGAAGAATTAAGATGCTATCTAAAAAGCAGAGGAAAACAAAACCTCGAAATACCTACTTTTCTACTTAAATGATCAATAGTAATTTGGTTTGATATATAGGTTATATTCAACATCGCCAGGCACAAGGAAGTTGAATTTAAATTACTCTGTGGAGAAAACAAAAATATATGAACCAGAGTTAAGATGTGTAAAATCTTTATACGTTAGCTGTTTACTATTTTTAAGTAACGGGACACCAAGGATTTTTTTTGTATTTTTTAAAGAAGAAAACTGCTGCTAATTGTAGTTTATATAAACAAAAGATATTCTTTCTGCGTCCATGCTTCTGTCTCTCAGCTGTGATGGCAAATCTGGACTACAATGTTCTTCTGAAGAGCATTCCTCCAAATTATGCAAACAAAATATTATCATCTTCTAGTGTTCAGGGACTTTGTTGCACCTCCCCATCTTGAAATTACAACAGAAATAACGAATTTCAGAAAAAAAAGAACAAGAAAGAACAGCAGTTTGGATGCTGAAAAAATAGGAAAACATACTGAAAGTGGACAAAAACAAGACTGGGAATGATAAATATACATGATATATAAACAGTGCATAAGTAATGGATCAGAAATACATGCTGAACAAAACAGAAATCAAAAGCATTCAATGCAAAAAAAAGAAACAATGTGAAAGTCATAAACAGATCTCCTTTTTCACAGCAATCGCACTGAGCTTCTGCAACTAACCTCCACAAAGTACTACTGAAGATAAAACCTTCAGTTGAACATTTATGTATACTTCAAGATTACCTAGCTTTCACAATAAAGACTGGAGTAAAAAGAGTTTTCTAAAGGCTCATGAGCGCTTACTCTTCATGATGTAAAGACAATTTCTACACTACCCATAAGGCAGGATATTCCATAATGGCTTCCTTTAGGGTTTCTCTCTTCCCTCTCTGAAACAGCATACATTTGCCCCTGTCAGAGATTTGGAATGCACAAGGTAGTCTAATTTAGTCTGATAATCTTACGTTCTTTTATGTCTCTGAAGTTTTGTGTTTCCAGTGCAAATGTCTCCATACAAAAATATATAAAAACTATGCATTGAAATACACTGCTAGGCTGCACTAGCCTGCATTCCTCCTTCATTTGAAAAACAAATCTAGGGTGGAATGAAACTCAAGAAGGAGTTCAGGCATTAATTCTCACTCTGCAAGATATTCCCCAATGAAATGCAAAGTGGGCTACTGCCTCATCTAAGAATTCTGTCAAATTCAACATACATTTTCTTCAGTGCAGTAAAATCAAGTTGTCTATCAATTAGATGGACAAAAAAATTGGCATATGCTCTATGACAGTACTTATTACATGACGCCATTCACAGAAGTGACTAATACATGCATGACCACTTAATGTCTTACCATCTTGTCTATTTTACCCATATAACAAGATAACACTGATTTACCTCCCATCTTCCAGCTCTTTCAGAAGGAATCATGCATATTCAGCCAGGTGACAAAGTGCTGTACTGTTCAGGTACAATTCACAGATATTGCATATGAGTGAATAATTCATCACTATTATGTAGTAATACCATGCTCTATTTATTTAGAAGGATATACATTAGAGGCATATGTATGTAACTCATTTCTAAGATGCATCTTATTAGCAGTACTGAGCACCATTGGTTAACTTAATAATTGCTAAATGTTAGTTACCATTCTGCAGTCCAGGACATGGATGGCTATAGTTTCATCTTGAGTTTGACTAACAATGTAGGATGCTTCTTTGAATAAAGCCAAATGATTTCCATCATAGGTTACAAAGCTCATATCAGAGAAAATTGTACAACGACCTAATAAAAATAAAAATAAAATAAATGCATTTTCTAACTACTGTCTTCTATTTCTACACCATGGTATGGAAGCATCAAATCTTAGCCTCCTTACAAATTCACTGAATTGTTACCTCAGTTCAATTCAAAAGTACTGCATAATTAAAACTTACATGCACATTCCCATTTTGGGCAGCATTTGTCACCATTCGTTTGAGCAGCAAATCCTAAAACGCCGCAGCTGGGCTGAGTTGCATTGTACGGGCAGTTCTGCGACTTATTAACTTGAATCAGGTGTCCATCCAAGCATATGTGTTTTATGCACTCATTCTCTGTGATTGGCTAAGGCATTTTTAAAAGACATAGGTTACCACTCTTACCAAGCTAATAACACAATATTTCAGAGTATTTACTCAAAAAAGGGGCCTGAGTTCTTCAGGTACAGAATACTTATGAATCCCTATGACACTGTTGGAAGCTGTCAGTGAAGAACATCGTTGAAAATTTGACCAATTTGAGGACAGTATAAAACCACCATCCCTCTGTAAAGTGCAGAACAGCATTATTAATTTCAGGACTATATATTAAAAAGAAGTTAAGAAAAAAAAAAGCATGGAAGAGTATAAGTAGGAATAATAATAGGGATCTCTGGGAAGACATATTTTAAGGATGGCTACCTGACAGAAAATAGTCGTTGAACAATATGAAGCACCATATTTTGCCAAAAAAATTCTTGCAACAATCACACTCTGAAAACCGAGGCCCAAAATATGCTATATTATAGCAGTTAAGAAATTCATTAGGTACAGTAGAAATCATCCAGACTTTCAGATGTAATTGAGAAAACAATACGGCCCCTGTTTGATACTTAAAGATCCTAAGGATCAAAATACATGGCTCACAAATAATGGTTTATCAGTGTGTCAAAGTAACCTAGCCATATTCAAATCCACACAGATAGCTATTTATAATGTTACTCACTGTACAAGTTTGGAGAGTTGCTGTTTCTCTAGCTGGCATAAAAGCTGATGCTGTGACTCCTGAGATAGCTTCAGCTGTTGCCAATCCATCAGAAAACATTGTAGTCAATGGATAAAGCGGTTTGGTGGATAAAAAGGGAAATGAGGAAACCGATGGAGCTGTTGTGTCATTTGGATGGTCAGATATCATTAATAGCGAACTCACAGAAGGCATTTGCACCTCAGATGATATTCCAAGTTTCAAAGCTTGAGTAGCACCGCCTGATGATGCAGCTATAGAAGAAAAAGGTTTTGGTTCAGAGGATGAATGTATGGTGGACAGTACTGATACACTTACTTTAGAAGGAACTTCAGCTGTGTTTGTGAAATATGGAGAATAAAATGTCTGAGGAGTTTCTGGGGTAATGGTAATACCTTGAGTATGGACAGCTTGGACTTCCGTTGTTAATTCTGGCTCTTTAGATTTTACTGTTTCAGGGGGCATGGACCCTTTTGCTTCTGAAGTAACAAAGGTGGGCTTCACAGAGGTTGTTATAGATTCTCTCACCGCTTCTGCTTTCTCTGAAGTTGCTGCTACAGCAGTAAGGTTTTGCCCTGTACTGCTTCTCACTGAAGAGGCAGAAGTTGCAGCTGATGAATGGGCTGTAGCTGGCAGCCTCATACTTGCTGGAAACATGGAACTGTAGGCAGTGGTTGAAAGTGGGACTTGCTTAGACAACGCTGCAGTTTCCTCTGTAGCACTTTTGCCCGCTGATGTGGACGCTGTTGAGATCACAGGTGTTAAAAAGGCACCTACTGATGACTCACTTCCCATCATGATGGGCCTTTCTGTTGTTTCTGTTAACAGAACAGATGGAAAAGTTGACTTAGGTTCTGGTGAAGCTGTAGTTGTTTCAAGTGTTTGACTTGAAACAAGTAATTCACTACCTGAGGCCTGCCAGGTGAATTTCAGACTGATATCTGCCTTTTGTGTGGAAAATGAAGGAAATTCTTCCTTCTTAGTTGTTGCTAAAGAGGATGAAGCTGCAAGCACTTCCAGTGAGGAAGGGAGAATTCTGGTGCCAAAACCCAAGTCAGCTGTTTTTCCAATCGGAATTGTAGACTGCAAAGCTGAAGAAGTTCTTGATACATATGGCTGTGTGACTGAATCAGTTAAATACAACTCCTTTCCGGTTGGTAAAATAACTTGTGCAGGAACTAGTGAGGTAGGTGATACACTTGAATGAATGCCTTCAGGTAGTGAGGTAAAGGGGTATGAGGAAGTCAATGCTACTGTAGCTTCAGTTGTGCTTAAGAGAAGCTGTGGCCGACCAGTGGATTTTGTTAGAGTTTCCGCAGGATACTGGTAAATTGGGGTACTGCTTTGCCTTGTCAAGGAAGGCTTCGAAGTCTGACGAGCAAGTTCCATTGCTATGTGAGTAGAGGAATGTGGTATAACCACTGCCTTTATGGTCTGTGCAGATGTCTGTCCAGAAAAGGGGCCTACTGAAGAAGGAGTAAAGGATGGCTGAGCTGTAGCTGCTGAAAGTTTTACTGCATCTGTTCTATTTTGGACTGTAGACTTTGCTGCTATAGAAATTATTTCAGTTTCTACTGGATACTTTGCTGTGGTTGTTACTTTAGGTATCATTTGTGTTAAAGAAGATGAAGAAATTGATTTATCTGATAGATACTGAGAGGTGGAGAAAGTGTGAGAAGACTTTGTCAATGGAAGTACAACAGAAGTGGATAGAGTTGATCTTTCTTTGGCTGCCATTGCTTTTTTGGTTGTTATAAGCTGACTGCTGAATTCAGAGGATGGAGAGAATGTGGCATAAGTGATACTTAAAATGGCTTTTGCTGGCAATTTGTCATGCGATACTGTAGCTATTGGACTTGATTGTTGTCCTATAGTGGATACAGTAGGGAAAGCTGGGATGGGGGAGGTTTTTTCTGTTGAAAAGATAGATTTTGCTATAGTTGCTCCTGGATATGAAGTAGCAATTTCATGTGATGTATGCATGGGACCGAGAGCTGTCAGTGATGCTTCTGTCCTGTATGTGGGTAGTGAAGGAAAGGAAACATTTAAAGAGGTTAGAGAGTGTGATGATGAAGAAGGGAAAGCAGGTGGCTTTCTAGTAGAGATGCTAGTAATTCTTTCCACTTGTGATTCATCAGGCTGTGTTGTCAACAGTGTGGGTTCAGTTGCACTAAGAGTAAATAGAGATCCAGTGAAGGATATTCTTTGACCTGAGTCTTTTTCTGTAACTACCAAAGGAACTGGAGTCATTTCTTTTGATGAGATAGAAGTTTTTGTTGCCGATGCGGTAACACTATCTGAATATGCTGAAGTGCTCGTCTTCATTGTACTTAAAAGTAGAGGTGACTTGTATTCTGCAGATGTTTTTCCAGAAAGTAAAGTTGACTTTGCTGATAATTCAAAAGTGGATGTTATTTTGGATGTTACCTCTGCAGGCAAAGGTATCACCCTTGTAGTCTCAGCCAAAACAGGATATTTACTGTATAATGTAGTCAGGAACTCTGTTGTGTTTAGAACTATATGTGGGGGATATCCAGTAGTTGATACTGTTTTAAATGTTTTTTTTAATTCACCTAAAGCTGGAGAAGCAGGAGTAGAAACAGACACTGAAGGTCTTTTGGTAGCAAGAGTGAGGGATTTTTCAGTTGTAGTTGAACTAGGATGTAGCAAATATGGAGGGAAATAGGAACTTGATGAATGCTCCATATGAGATGTTGTTTCAGGAATGTCCTTTTTAAGAGTTGTAAATGGTAACACAGTTGTTTCTGATAATATCTCTTGAGTTTGCAGAGTAGTTGTCTTTGGACCTAGAGATGTAGTGAAAGCTACCCCTGCAGTACCAGTCAAGGGTTGAATCATTTCAACAGGAGGCTCTGCAACTGTCTTTCCTAGTGAAATACGCAGTGTGGCTGTTGGGGAAAATGTAGTCTTCACTCTTTGTTTGGCTACAATACTTGTTGTTTTTGTTGTTCCTGAAGGTACTGGCTTTATGCTTGGCTTTAGCAAAGACAAAGTAGCGATCGCAGGAGAAAACGAAGTTACTGTAACATTAGCTACTGTGGTAAAAGACTGTTCTACACTTACTTTCATTCTTTCTGAAGTTCCTGTTAGATTTACTGGTGATGCATACGAAGACATGCCCAGAGATGATGATGTGGAGTACTGGGTCAAATATGCAGTAGTTTTTTCTGTTACTGTTTCAAAAGAACTGGGAGTAAATTTTGTAAGTCCTTCAGGTTTTACTTCTACTTCTTTTGTGGGAAGTGTCCTTGTAGCAATTTCTGATGTTTCCATTATTTTAGTTTTCACTGGCAATTCTGTTGTTCTGAGTATTGATGGTGTCCCAGTAAAAACTGAAGTAGAAATTGGTTTGCTTTCTGATTCTGTGCTTCTAGTCACTGCATGTGTAGCAGTTACTCTCTGAGGTTCTGTAGCTCTCAGTGGCTTAGCAGAAGCACTACTGATTGCTTGTATCCTTGTAGAGGTTTCTGAAGTGACCGTAGATGGAAACAATGGAGAAATGTCGCTAGGAAAAGACAAGCTAACATTAGATTTTGTTGTCCCAGACATAGCACTTTTCCCAGATGATGTCATCTCTACTGAATGCGAAGAAACATTTGATGATAAAGTTATTGTTGAAACTGTTGTTTTAGAAGTAACAGCTGAAAATTTAGTTTTCCCTGTAGTTGCACTGAGCTGCCATTTTGAAGCAAGTGTTCTTTCCATGTCCTTTGCTTCAGGTGCAGGAAATGAAGTTACTGCTTCACTGAACACTGCCAAACTGGGTATCGCAACAGTAGTTGATGTTATGTGTGGAACTGCTGGTGTTCTAATGCTGGACAGCAAAGCTTGACTATCATCTGCAGGTTCAATGCCTGAAATCAGACATGAATAAATGGTAGTCTGTAATTTATAAATAAGAGTTATAATGTTAGTGAAGCTAGAAGGAACTTATGTTAATTCATATTGCTCTGATCTTTTCTCTTTAATTGCCTTTGGACTTTCAAAATTCATAAACAAAGTCAAAAATAAATTCATTAAATCATTTGCTTCACTTTTAATGTTATTCAAATGTTTTGTGAAGAAAGAGCTTCTTTCTTAGTTTAAAATTTGTCTCAGAGTGAAATTACTTTAACCAAAATGTATGTTCAGTGACAACTCAATATCGGCATAACAGAGGCCATAGTTACGTAATGTTAAGCACCCATATTTGGAAAATTTGACTAAAACATCACCTAGGAAATTAATAAGCTAAATATTATACATATTATATACAATTTTTCAAACATACAGTCTTCAAAATAAACGCATCTTTGAGTGATTTCATCCAGCACCATATTGAGAGGACAGGCAGGGATGCATCCTTCCACTCTAAAAGAAAAACAATTAGTATTAACTAGTTGAACAGTATCCTCTGGATGAAGCATTTAATTTTAGGAAAACACTATTCTTTTGTAAAGTATTTATGAGTAGAGAGCCTTGTTCTAAATCTCACCACCTCAGGGTACTCCTTCAAAATGTCATTGCCGTGGTTTCCATTCTCACACAGATCTAAGCTAAAGCACAGACTCCACTATACTATACTGTTTGCGAAATGAACATTGGCAAGTTCAATGGTAAACGTTATCATTTAGGAAACATCAAACATTTTTTGCGCACCAGAAGTATTCCACTTTTACCAGGCTTACCACAACTTCCAGTCCTGCCGAAAAGCACAGTGGGTACAGAAAAGAAAGAGGCAAGGACAGATGTGGTTGTTGCAATGCCATAACGAAAAAGTAGGGACAAAACTATTTGACACAAACTGATTATCCCCTCTCTTTGCTAATACTCTATAATATCCTCCAGCTTGAAAGTTACAAATATACTAGTAATTCCAGACCCTGATAGCAACTGCCATGTAGAAATACCAATTTCATGTAGCTGCCACAGCAGTTTATATTCCATTTCTTATTTCCTTATCTAAGAGCACAGACCTGCTGTACTGAGCCTACATCTGGTTCCACAAATGCTTATGATGATGTATAAAGGCATTATCCCAATTCCAGGCTTTTCCATAAAAATACAGGTACTTACTTTGGTACTGCCTGACAGTTCTTTGCCAAAGGGTCTCTGCATGTTTTGAAACAAGGGCTTGTACAGGCATCATAACGCCACTCACATGCAGAACGGGATAGAAGTTTAAATTTGACATCTGAAAAACAACCAGGATCAGTTATTCTCACATATTTACAGAAACACACACACATACATATCAGTAAGTGGCATGCTTAAAGTTCACTGCAACTCTACATCCCTTACTGTTTCCACCTATATTCTTTATAAATAAAATGGGAAATATTTCTGGAACTGTTAAGGTCTTTAAAACAGAGAGGAACAGCTTATGTTTGTGCACAGTATAGTAAATAGTACTGGATCTGCAGACTGTTTTTCTCTTTGCAGTATAATATGTGACATTGAATTATCCTTGTTTAGTGCATATTACAATCATTTGAAATCAAGGCCAGGTAAGTCAGAGCTGTTGCTTTTTAGGTTTTAAAAACTGTACCAACAAGTAAACTATATTTTTGGTTATTCATACAAAATGTGAAACCAACATGAAGTTGATTCAGTACAATTATTGCTATGAGAATCAAAAGAAAGAACACCACTTGCATATGCTGTATTAATGACTCTGATATTCTTTCCAACATAATTATCAGAACAGTTGTTTACTTGGTGTGTAAATTAGCTGACACAGCACAAAGCGTACATAATTTGTATGATACGATTATATTTTAAAGGCCAAAAGAGAAACACCGTTTCAAAAAAAAAATCAGAAATAATGCTAATTTAGGCATTTAAAAATAATTTATCTTAATAATTCATCTTTACAGAAGCAGTATAAGCCATTTTAAAAGAAGATACTAATTCAACTCCCAAATAGCTTTGAATCTGAAATTATAACCATTCCTTTAATGATCAGAGCAACTGAGAAGTAATCAGAGACATGCAGTCTTGCAAAATTAAACTTGTAATCTATACTTGACTGTACAAAATAGTACCAATAATGAACAGACACGATGGTAAGTTAAAGACCCAAGTTGTCTTCATAGTATCTGTGCAGAAAAGCATTTATTGAAAGGATTCAAATTCACATAATTAAAATCCAAAGTACAAATCCAGATAGAGGAAAAGTTAAACTCCAAAGGAGGGGGAAAAAATGGAAATAAGGAAAAATGGCATAAATCAGCAATACTTCCGATGCTTATTAAGCTCTTACTTTACAGAATGAATGCAAAAAAAGAAAAATAAAGGGGCTCAGCCACAGACTGAGTGTAAAACTCAGAGAAAAAAAATTGTGGCAATCATTATATGGGTGACATACGAGGCTGCACATGCTTGTATGTTCAAATACAGCATCATGCTATCCTTTCTATGACAACCCTGGCCCTTCTGCATGCAGAACGGTTTCCCGTGCAATGCTAGACTAGCTTAACAGCTCTTCCAACACCTGCCTGACTTACAAGGTTACAGGTAACATATCTGGATTTCAGGACCTAAACTATGACAGCCCAGCTGAGTCCCCATCCTGTAGCAGTAAGGCAGGGTAGTAGCATTTCAGTTACATCTAAGTCCATGAAACACCACCAACACAACACACTGGTCCCTTCTGGACTGGTAAAACTGATCTTGGAGTTATGTTGTTCAGAGCTTAGGAAGAGTAGCTGCACTTAGAGTGTTTTTATTAATGACTGGAAGAAGAACGCTTACTACATAGAAAAAGCTTCAGTTTGGGGTCTTTTGAAGTCTTTTTGCTTCTAAGTTTTGCCAATTTTTGCTTGAGCAAAAAATGAAGAAACTAACTCTTGGAGAATGTCTTGGAGACATTCTTCCCCCCAAATCCTAAGCAATTGTTCTTCCTGCAGTTTAGGGATATCTGCACCTATGGGTAGTTACCCCTCTATCATTATTAACTACTAATGTCTCTTTCTTAATAAAAATAATTCTCTTAAAGGTATAAACCAAACTCAAATACACCCATGCCCTTCTTGGAGTAAAAGAGTGGGTATGTTGCCATCTAGTGTTATCTTTCAACATTGTCCTCTATCCAAGAACTTAACGTCACTTCTTTTGGAAACATAACTTTTACCAGGGTAGTAAATGTATTTATGAAGCTACATTTTCATAAATAACTATGTACACTTCACTGAATATATGTGACCCCTTCTAGTGAAACCAATGTCAGTTGCTTAAATCCAACAGAGAAAGGGCATTATTTCCATACATTTTGTTGGTAGATGCATAGGGTTTTGTACTCATTGTCAGGTCACAGTCATAAGGCTCAGGGACAAACAAAGAGGATATACGAGACAGAACACATCAGAGACCTAGGCAACCACCAACTGTAGTAATGATCAGCAATAACAAAATATCCTCATGGAATCTAGGAAATCTCATTCATCAGACTACCCTAGATTAAATACTGAGACAGATACTTAATTTCAACTCTTGCCTCTCTATTAATCATAAAAGAAGTTTCAAACACAACAAAGGCACCAGTCTTGCATGAGATACCATAACCTGATGAAGAATGTTACTTTCTCAGTTTAGCAGAACAGGAATCCTTGATTAACACTGTGCTGGTGTTAATATACTTTCTTCTCACTGTTCAAATAAACTTAGATCTCTATGAAATAATTGCCACTTTTCCCTCAAGCATTCCTACAGATTAAGCTCACAAGGTTTCCAAGTGTTGCATGCCTTTTTTTGGTAGGAAATAGGGGCAATTTGTACACAAACTGGCATAGCAAAAAAGGCATATCATTTGTTGTGCAGTTGATAAACAACACTTTCAGTCAGGAACCAACAAAATCATGCTTGTCTGCAAATTTTGTTCTTTCTCCAGAAAGAGGGATGGAGAATAGGTGAATTTATGAACTTTGCTATGAAAAGTTTCCAAAAAGAACTGTAGAACCAGTGGGCACTTAATTTGCCAGACAAGGAACTTAAGAGAATTAAGTATACCAGGCTAAGCTATATTAGGTTTTCTTAGTGTGTAAATTACATAAAAGAACAGACCAAAACACCACTGTGAGTGCTGAATATATTCCATGAATTGTTTTCCAGTATCTCAAAAGTTTCTAGTATGTCTCAGTAAATCCACTTGATGAAGTCAAATCTGTGCATTGTTATGAACTATGGGAAACTGCTTCTCCAACACTAGGTGAATCTCAGTTCAGTTGTTCAAGATACGGTAAGTTTTCACTATTGATAGCATCACTTGTAGAAAGCCTAAGCAGATCAAGGACCTAGCCGGTCAAGTGTGCTAGCCACTGTAAAATGAAACACAGCAAGATGCAGTTCCTGTTAAAAGGTTTGGGCTAAATAGAGACTAGACAGAAAATGGAGGGGAGGAAAAACAGAGGCACAGAGACTTGTCCTGAACTACATTGAATTCAAGACTAAGCCAAGAGAATTATAAAGTATCTCTATACCTAGCTCAATGCCTTACACAACAGACAATTTTACTTTTTACATTACTACTTTTGCATACAAACTATGACCATACTACCTACAACCACTAGGGTACCAGGAAAAAGTAGTAATAAAGTGCTTTAAAGTAATGTAAGTCTCCCTATCCTTAAACTGATGGAAATATTCCTTTCACTTTCCATATTGGTTTCAGACTAACTTCGATGTCAGACAAATCTCAGCTTTGTTGTTACTGCTGTACTGCTATTCTCATGACAGAGAAGACCAGAGCTCAGAAACTGTGGATTTCACCAGTGTCATGGCACAAACGCTTTATGCTACCCAGGATACTAATCAACCATCTCCACTACATGCTTCCCATTTTTTTAATACTTAAATTCCCCCTGCAGCAAACAGTAATACGAGCTTACTGTATGCAGCGCACCAGCCCAGTTCCCTCACAACAAAGGAATGATGCACAGTTTACAGACAATGAGTCAAGCTTCTTACATCGAGCATGTGTTCCTCAAAAGGATTTGTCATGGCATTTGAAAATAGCCATGTGTCTCCTGGTGAAATCTATCAGCATTTGTCTTCTCCTCAGTGACATAACAAATCCTTAACAAAATGGTAAATTATGCCCTGGATGACAGTCGTTCCAGTCTGCATGCCAATTGAACCCAAATTTCTTTTACCTAACAGGAGCTGAGCATACAGCACGTTACGGTACTGGAGCAAGTTCCTCTATGAATGTAGGCATACAGTTTGCCAACGACAATATACTGGAAAGATATTGCCCAGCCCCATACTTAGTTTTGTCACTTGTTTGAACGTCAGAGAAGCATTTTGTTCCCTACAATTTACGATTTTCATTCTTCATGTCTTTCAAAATTAATTCTGCAGTAATAAGAACAGTTACTACTGTTAAATGAAGAGTTTTATTTTTTATCACTAAGAAACTGCAGTGTTTTGCTGAGCCATGACAACATTTCTTACTAGCTTAGCTACTTTTTTGTGTGTGTTGACAGTTTCTACTGTTCAAAACTCCTCTCCTGCCCTTTCTTTTGATTTTTACCTTACAAGGATAAAATTTGTCACTGCCAGAATCTACATACTTTGAATAATTTTTTACATGCCATACTCAAAAAATCTCCATTTACTTTAAAAAAAGTCCTAAAATGAGAACTGTATTGATTCTACCAAACAGTTATTTTTAAAATATCAGATTATTTCAATTAGTCACTTAAAAGAAAAGGCTTCACTTGTTTAAAAAAAATCAAAATTCAAATTAAACATTTTAGTTGACTCAAAAATCATGAAAAAAATGGAGTATTTGGCTTTTCATTCTGATCTGGCACTTTTGTTTTGTTATTTTTCCTAGAAATTTCAAAAATTTTAAAAGGATGAAAATTCACTTTAGAACTAGCTCTATTTATAACAGCAGCAAAACACTGCTTAGTAACTTAGATTGCCTATCCCCTCCGTTATAAGTTTAGAAACATGAAATCCTATCTACCCACTTACACAAACTACCAGCAAACTCTGCTCATGACTTTAAGTTTCTGCAATGAGAAATGAAAGCAAGTATCACTGAAAAAATAAACTTCATGCCTAGTCGAAACATTGCTGACAGCAAAATATATTTATCTACCTTTCAAATACTTTTGCTTTAGGCTCCCATGATGATGTTAAACGAATATACTCTTGTTAGCATAACTAATTAATCTCCTGTTTATTCACACCAATACAGGAGATCAAAAGTTTGTGTTTGTGGTATAAGTCGGAAAGATATCATAACGCTACAGTAACGTCAGTCTGATTGCAAGAACTGCTGAGCAGATGTGTGTAGTGACATACCCAGGATTTGCAGGTAGCCAGCAGCTGCTCAGCATTCTCTAGGACCAGGCCCTGTGTCATGATCACTCGGACTGGTTAGCATAGGAGCTCAGATCTAACTCAAGAGCAACCCGTTATAAGTAAAATATGACATTTTAGAACATGAATTCTACTGAGAGAAATGAATAAGAGTAAATTAAGTTAAGCTGGTCAATTACAGCATGAATGAATCTCACTAAACACGAAAGATACTTCTGTTAAAAAAGGTTTTCATAAAAAAATGAATTTCATTTTCACTTTCATACCATTTTTATTTCTGAATGTTTCAGATAATTTTCAAGCATTAAAATCAACCAGAAAGGCCCTATATCAGACGCAATCATTCACAAATTATCTCTGCGCACTGTGCATATATTTTATGCACATAAAAAAATTAAAATTTCTAATTTTAGCAGAAAATTCTCAATGACACAGGTCTTATATTTACAGCAAATTAGTTGTTAAAGCACATAACTAACATTATTAAGAACTTTGCCACAGAATTTATATAGGATTTAGGGCAAGTCACTTACCTTTTTAACATCATCATGAGTTAATTTTATACATATTATAAAAAAGGTAAGGCACATTATGGTGATTCTATGAAAGGTAAAAGGTAGCTAGTTGGAGCACATTATTAAAAATAAAAGTAAAGAAAACTGCAACTAAATCCTTGAAAAGATCATCAGTTGTCTACTTTCACTAATTTCCCAACAATTTCAAATAAGAATTAATCACTCTTACATGACATTTGATCTCTGTGCTTATTCGTGACTCAGTATATTTTTTCGACTGCATGTATACCCATCCAATGCTGGGAAAAATTCCTGCATAAAATATATTTCCTTGTGAACATGTATACCCTAGATATTCAAATTCTATTATCAAGCATTTGTAACAAACATTTGTAGGAACAGGACAGCAGATAAAACTGAGCATAACGAAAATAACGGAATTTAAAAACTGAAATGACTACTCATGGAAAATACTTTGCAGTATTAGCCCATCATATCTGCGTAATTTATAACCAACGTATTTCAATATGACCGTATTTCTTGCTATGAAAGTGGAAAAAGTGACTCTTCATCTGACTTTAAACAAACGTATCTATTGCTGTGGCCATCAGGTCATTTAAAATTCTTCCTTTTGAACGTGCGTCACAGAGCATGAAGAAGTCTCATGAGGAACTTTCTGGCCAAGGGGATTTACTGGGCCTATTATTCTGCTCCCAATATTTATCCTCTGATTCCGCAGGAATAGCTGTTCCCGGTTCAAGAGTTTCTGATCTAATATGCAAAGCATTTACAATAGTCAGCAGGAAACTCAATCTGCTTTTGCCTGTGCACTCTGGAGCTGGTGTAACTTTTCCATTAACTTAAACAAATGCTGCTGTATTTTTAGACCATGTAATTACCCTATATCAGCAGGCTGGGCCCTGTGAAAGCACACTGGAGAAAGATTCAAGCCCTATGTTCCTCTGCTTATAAAACTCTGAAACCCAAGCCCTCGGATGTGGTGATTAATGAAATGCCTCTTGATCATTTGATCTGATCCCACTTGCTGAGGTAAATTGTTTTAGTTTTCCATTGGCATAGATAGGATTTTTTGGTATAATGACTGGAAGGCAAAGACTTCACACTAAAAAGACATACCACTCTGTGTTAATGGATGACCGCTGAGAATAAGAACACATTTTAACCTTCTTCATTCCTCCTTCAAAGAGAAAAGACTAGAGAGATATTTTTATGTCCAAAAAAAAAGGTCTTTGCTTGAAATGCTGTACAAACATCCTGGTAATAGCATTAGCTCTATAATTCTGCTGTTCGAAATCTCAACAGCTCTGTGATTACAAGCATTTGTCAAGAGGCAACAGGCATTTGGCAATGACAAAATCTGTCATTTTTTCTGAAGTTGGAGCGTGCCAGTCAACAGCTGCATTAGGCTGTCATCATAATGCACCGCAAAACCTCAGCAGATTCACAATGCCACCATTAACACTTTAATTCAATGTTTTGATAACAAGAAGCTCCATGAGGCACAGTTGGCCTCTTCTGTCATAGAAGTCAGTGCCTGTTTCAGATTTGCCTGTGCTAGCGATTCATAACGGTGACCATAAAAGATGGCCAGGTGATGCTTCATTTGTTACAATATTTAATTTTCTTTCTTTGCTTGTAATGCAAAGTTTTTGCTTCAGAGTATGAAGGACTGATTAAAAAAAAAAAAAGTATTACCTGGAATGCCTATTAAAATACTTCCGCTACCCCAATAAATGAATTATCAATGCATTTAAAATTATAGCACAATAAAAAGCCTTAACACATACAAATAATAAACATTTTGTAGTGATTTGGAAATTTTATACACCACACAAAGGCCAGTGGATTCAGCAAGTAGTAAGTGTCACTGAGGTTCACAAACAACATTGTATAAACATGTTTGATAACTGATGCATCAATGCAAACAGACACGAAAATAAATGATAGCCTCATGAATAAAGTGCTTTGTTTTAATTTATAGGCCAGTATAACTTCTTGTATCTCTTTCTTGATCTACAGGCCATCTTCATTTTAGCACGTAGCTCCCAAGTATTTATGAATATGTGAAAACAGTCATTCTTTTTCTTTTCCTTACTAATCCAAAAGAGAAAAAGCATGATTAATTAATGGAATTTTTTAATGGGTGTTGTTTGTCATCAGTTGTTCTAGAAGCAACTTCTAGATTCAGCTCCTTAGAAGGGTTCGTATCCCCTATATTTCTATCTCTTATGTCTTCGTGCAATATAACTACTGTTATGGAAACAGGAATCTCTCAGGTATTTAGAAACAGTCTCATGGCAGTCTGCACTGTGTATACAACAGTCCTTACCTGTCCAAGAGTCATCAGAGAAATGGACACAGAGATCCTCAGGAAGAGATCTGTATCTCCACTTACATGGCACCTGAAACACTAAGGGATGATACCCCAGAAGGCAGAGCCTCTGTGACATCTCAGTGAGTGGGTATGTGGATACAGGTCAAGGTCTTCTTCAGGGGAAACATGAGGTCTGAGAGGTGTAAAGTACAAGCAATGCCCATTGCACTGGATGGCATGACCTCTCAGAAATGGAATAGTCAAGCTTGCAGTGAGGATCCACTGTACAGAAAACGCCTTGATGTAATCAGAGGGAAAGGAGGAGAATTTTTTTTCTCCAGACTCTCTTAGAAGATGTATTCAGTTCTTTTTCTGTTCCCTTCATGAATCCACTATTCATCAGCATCAATGTCCTACTCCTTAAGAATTTCCTCACAGCCTACAAAGCAAATATTGTCCATAAACCATGCACTAGGCTATCCATTTCCAAAACCAGTTGGCAAATACAGCAGTCATGCATCAAAGTATTTAATGGCTTTGTGACATGAAAACAGAATCTAGTCCTCACTACACAGTTCAGGGAAAAAGATTTTGAGCCTGACTCTCACAGATTACGTGCTGCTCCCAATAATTTTTGAGGAGAGGTAAGTAATCTCATCAGATCTGAAAAAATCAATACCATTTAGCTTATACTTCCACTGAGAGCAAACTGCTGTTCCTAAAATACAAGCTTAATTACTTACCTACAAGTTTAAAAAGGGTTGACAGTCTGAACTCCTCTGTATGACGGTACTTCAAAAGCTCAACTGAAGAGGCTGAAATGTGGATGAAGTATCCTGGTTTTGCAAATGACTCAAAGGAACTGTATCCTGAAAGCCATGTATTCTTGTGAACGGCAAATGTGGATTTGTTGTGAAACTCTTCGCTTTTTTCCCATTTAGAAAGAACAAGAGAATTATTGGAGGCCAACTGTAGAAAATAATTTGGTCTCTCTGATGTTTCAAATGAAATCAAGTTGGAATCTGAAAAAATACACAGAACTCATTTACTTTCTGAAATACCCACTATGAGCTAGACTCACCCTGATGTAACACTGCTGATACTAGTAGCATGAGCAATGAAAACTGGCATTGGCATTTATTAGCGAAAATGGCCCGAGTCTTGTAAGGAAATACATTATATATGGATTTCAGAATGCTAGATTCTGATGGTTTCACTGACAAGCTGGATATTTAATTTTCTAAATGCCGTCCTGATTTCAACTGGGTTGTCAGCATATTAAGACATCTGCCCAGACCAGGATGAAGGAATCTAGCCCAGCAGGCAAGCAGAACTTCAGTTTACAGCCTTTACTATGCAATTTAATTAACCCTCACATAACTAGTTTTACCACATTTGCCATCAAGAATTTACAGCTCAAGAGCTCATCCTTTCTTTAAAAATAAATTACAAAAATGCATCTTGCATTCAGCTTACAGCTTTACTTCTTCATTTCTAAGCAGTCAGCTCTATAGCCCTTTCCCAAAGAACTTTAACAGCAAAGTCTCTTTCCTGGCAAATGTACCCACATGATATGTTACCCTTAAAACAGTACTGTTGATTTCAAGCAAGACCTTGTAGGATCAATTGCAGCTTGGCAGAATTTGAGCCTGTTACAGGCATCTGTTGCTCACAGAATTACTTCTTTCTAGTTTGCTGTAAACTCTGCTATTCTGTTTAAAATAGCCATCAAACTACTGTAAAATCAGCTATGCCCCCAGGCCTGGATAGCATTTCTTAAAAAAAAAAGCATAGAGAACAAAATCTCTATTAAACAGATATTGCAGCATGTGCTTGTCTAACACTTCTGGAGGACCCACTTCTTTTCTCAGCATAAAAACTTTTACTTATTTGAAAAACATAGCTGCACTTGTGACTATCTCTTTTTTTTTTTTTAACTGTTTGCAGCAAGTAGCTATTTGGTAAGCAATGTTGGACAGTCAGTACAATTTATAATACTTGCCATGTAGCCAACTAGTACATTAATGCCCAAAATTTCCCATATTCTATGATTTGTCTGAAATTGATGAAATACATTAATCTTTCTGAGGCAAAATGAAACCAAATTTGTAATACTTGTGTTAACATACAAAAAACCAGGCACACAGATATATAAAAGAAGACATGGATATGATAATATTGCATTGATTTTACAAACTCCTCTATGGCCAGATGATGAAATGTCATTGTCTTAAATTGGACTATATGGCAGAAATCCTACTTGCCAGTTTAAATTCGGAGAGAGACATTTTGTGTGGAAATAGAACAGGAAGACTAACCTTCCCTTTCCAAACATGAAGTGAATGCAATGTACAAGTGTCTCAAAACTATGACCAATAAAAGAAATCTGGCTCTGGATATTCTGTTACACACGTTCTTGTATCAGTTCTACACACAGTAGTATTACCAATCAAATCCTTACCGTTTTTCAGCCAACTCATATCACTTTTTTCATCTACACAAGGACAGCCTTCAGGCTGTCCAAAGACCTGATCAGGAGATCTATGGGCAGGAAAATGGTATGGAAACTCAAGTGCTCTGCAGGCAATAAAACTGGATATGCAGATAACTCCTGCATTTAATCAACGTAACAACGTGCTGAATGCATTACTGTAAGCCTTCTCTACCTATTTGAAAGCGTGCAACACTTCTTTTGTCTGCTGAATAAGCAACACAATCCTTCAACAGAAACCTGGGTTAGGACTTGAAGGAGACATATTTGCAGCACATACCCTTATGCAGCTCAGATTAGAGCCAGTGGCTATCTCTGTACAAGTCAGCAGAGAATAAGCGACGGTGGCAAACAGCATGGGCTAGAGAGCACTTTTCTTGTATCATTCCTCTCCCATTCTTCTCCACGTTCTAGCTCTGCCATAGGAAAGGTGAAGGGGACAATACATATCTGGAGCACAGGGCTACAATGCTCGTTTCTGGGGTTTTGGAGCTTGTTGGGGGGCGATGCTTTTCAACTAAAAGTATCCATGCTTTTATAAAGCTATAATCATCTAATTAAAACCAACCAAATGAAAATCTAGGCAGACAACATTAAGGTGCAGAACCAGCTGACAAATACAGAGAAAAGATTTTTTGACCCAGGTCTATCCTCAGATGTAGGCTTGTGTCCAAGCAGAATTTGCTCTGCCTTACTTAAGTTTCTAGGTTACAGTAATTTTACCATGTGCTCTGGGTTTATAAAGTCCTGAAGTCAGCATAAAGCTCACTGCATGTCCAGGAACAGTATCTTCTGCTCTCATTGGGAAAACAAAACCATTCGCCAGTTTCACTGCCATTGCAAATTCTCCATCCAAATAGCTGACCAGTTTGTATGGGCCCTTTCCCAGAGCTGTTGAGAAAAAAGTCAAAATTACCTTTTATGTTAAGTGCCACAAATGATCGAGCTCTAAATATTATGATACAGCACATAATAAAAAAACACGTCTGAAAAGAGTTCTAGGTGCCATGCACTAAACTGTAATGACAACCAGAATGAAGCCAAACTCTTTTAGAAAACACCTGTTCTGAAAACTGTGCAAAATATCTAGTTTCAGTTCACAAGATTCATGATTAGCTTCTCCTTTTCCTCCCTGCTTCTGATGCACTTGGGTTTCATAGTCACTTCATAAAGTTAGCTGAGTCCTCAATATTTCCCTTGGACAGAAACCCAAGCAATTTGATCTATAAGTAAACAGAGTTATAAAGACCATCCTGGGATCCCTCTAAATTGTTTATTTGTATGCTTGAACTGAATATACACTTTTCACTATTATTTAAAATCAATTTATTATGTCCAAAATGTGAGGAATTTTGCATGGAATGAGAGTTTGTTGTCATCAAATGGCAAAAAATACCGTGAGCAGTGTAAGTACACACATAACACTGGGGAAGTAGGACATAAAGAAATCAGCTAAATAAGCAGAGGAATGGACATATTTTGTTTATAAATAACAAAGCCAGGAGCAAGTGATATTTTCACAAATCTCCCAATGCCACACTTATTTGGTTTGTTTCAATTACATTGTAGCACAGTATTTTACAGATTATTTTTTAAACACTATTTGGAATGACTTTCGTAATTTTCTCTGTTAAAACCAGACATATTAGACCACACCTGAGAAACTCTCCTCACTCTCATTTTACACACAAACCAGAACACGGCAAGTGGACCTCTAGGCTAGAAATCACCCAGAACTTCTCAGCTGATAGCTGCAGCTAATACTATAGACTCTTGAACTTGGTTCAAAGAGGTTAAAAATTTGAGCTGTGACTTGCAACCATTTGCGGCTTTCCCTAGTTTTCTGGCTCTCCCTAATCTTAAGGGCCATTGACAGTCTGGAAATCCTAAGGAGGCTGCACTTCAACAAGAGTTTTGGATTCTAATGGCATGAACGAGCAGCCCAGTTCGGACACAAGCCCATGCCCAGCTTCAGGCTAAGCATGCACCGTGATACCTGGCTACCTTCAGTGGTAGAAGGACAGAGGGAGCTGAAAACCATCTAAAAATGACTTTAAAATCTTTTGTTCTGGAAATGATATTGTATGCTAAAGTCTTAGACCTCAGGCCCTTCCAAAACTTGAGAAATCACAGCTACCAGCTGAGAATTTCTCCCTACTAGTGACAAAAGGCTTCTGCTTTTAGTTTATGTAGGATTGGAACTACTTTGCTCTGGATTCATGACAAAGTTACACTGAGAAAGCCTCTCTGAACTGTCCAAGACAGTTTCTTAGCTGTCCCCAAACCTAACTAATTTTTGGCAGTGCTTCTATATTCAAGGTAGAGAAGAAAATCTTCAGCACTGCAATGACTTTTTGCCCCACTGGCAGCTCTGAAACATCCTATGTTGAATACTGATGAGCTGGATAAGCAAACAGCAGTAAGGTAAGAAGTGGGAAGTATATTATAACCATGCTTATTACATGGTAGTCACATGCAAAACCCTCTACTATGCAGACTAATTTCTGCCAGTGAGAATTCAGTAACAAGTAAAACTAACACCACACTTCAAAAGCGTACTTCTTAACATCTGACTTCACTTCATTACCACCGGAGGTTTTAGAGGCACTGCACTTCTATCTGTTGTAACTGCAGTAAGATTACCTAGTGTCAGACTGTATTTCATTTGCAAAACAAAACAAAACAAAAAGAAAATGTAAGACTATAATAATTTCTTACATTCAATTGGACTTTATTTAAATTAAAGGTTTAATACTGACTAGGATAAAATTCCTCTACATAAGCAACTTGAACCCAGTCAAAATCCTTTCAAAAATCTGAACACCAAAGACAGTAAATTTCTTGGCCATATATTTTGGGCCTGACACATGGTACAAAAGTTTCTTCTAACTTACATTCATTCCCTCTCCAAGACTCTTCCCAGAGTGAGCTGCTGCTATTTAGAGCGTAATACAAGAGCAAAATATCACAGACCATCTATCTAGATAGACTGGCTTCAACACAAGTTTGATAAAAACAGTTATAAAATAGCAGAAGCCCTGACCATTATTTAGAACAGGCTGGTTTACGTAGTAATATCTATGCTACATCTAACTATGCAGACACTCTCAATATAACTTCAAAATAGTCTGAATACTGATTGCAGTGTTACCACAGCAATACAGAGCCCAGTGCAGATTAACGACTTAAGTTTTACTCAAACACCTTGGACCAGTTTGGCCCCCCTCTCTGAAATCCATGCTTATGCAGCTGCAATGACTGTCACTTAGGAATTTAAAGCGAGGTGGGCATACCTAAATGAATAGCCATTCCCTAATCACAAAGTTGAAATACATCTTCCTAACTGGTTCCCTCCAGGGGCTGCACAGGAGAACATAACTGGTTTAACAGAACCATCAGGTATCAACACTGGAGTGCAATATGTAGAATATGCCTTAAGCAAGTAGTGCCACTAGTACTATTGGGTTGAATATTCTTTTAATCACTTAATGATTTATTCATGACCCATAAAAGCAAAGCAGCTGAGTTAAATATATATTAGTGAGAAAGGCCCATGATCACCATTAAAAAGGTCAGGAAATTAAAAGCCTTTGGAAAAGCAAAATAAACCAGTAATATAGAATCTTTGTTATTTAAATAAGATATCATTTGCAACTGTTTTCATCAACACATTTTTATACAAAGTATTAAGAGTTATATACAGAACACAAAAATTCTGTTGATGTTTTATCAGCTCCTTTCAGACTTACCTTTGTTGAAATATTCACAGTCATAAGCTAAAAAAGACAAAAAAAAGAAATATAGTTGTAGGTATTCTGAAGCACTGAAAACTACAGATAAACAGGTTTTCCATTACCCCTTACTGCTGAAGTTGGCCAGGTTAGATGGTACACACACATTTATTCACTTGCCAAATATTTATTTTATTACTTTAAATAAAATATTAATTTAAATTACACTAATTTAATTAAAATATTATCTTTAGCAGCAAGTACTAAGATCATATATGTAAGGTTGTCCTTTTGTGACCTCTAGTGGTTAAGACCAAGCTTTGCTGTCTTTCCATGCTGACATTAAAACACAGGCATACAATTTCTATCAAAAATTATGAGTAACCCTGTTGCTCTACTACCAATTTCCTGTGCGACTTTGAGCACATTACATTGTCTCTCTATGCCATTGCAAAGTTAGAGCAATGCCTGTTTGCTTTGAAGTATTCTTTCAGTCTTGCCCTCTTCCATCACATCTTTTCTTGGGGGAAATCACAATCTTGTGTTAGGCATTCACACTAGGTACCATAAAACAAGGCCTCAGATTTTTTTATAACTCCTCAGCATTGCTGAATGGGGATATTAAGTAATGACAAAGTGCTGCTTAAAATCCTATTTGCTTTTCTTCACAACACTTTAATCCTTCACTCTTGCTCTGGGGACAGCTGTTAGCCAGATATGTTTCCTAGACCCTGTTAAGAAGTGAAGTTCTAAATATGGAAGTAATGTGAATTGTAAACTTTGTATCAATGCTTCAGGAGATGCCCTGCATGCCATATCATAACACAGATTTTCCATGACTTTTCCATTCACATTATGGGACACGAAAAAATGACAGAAGTATATCATCCACAAATATGAAAAGGAATTTATAATCCAGCTGGCCCAAAACAAACACGGAGAGCAGTGAGAGGCACCTACTGATCTTCCTTCCCCCCAGCAGTCGCTCAAGTAGTTCTGCTACTGTGGCTTGGTGTTTAAATTCCTGGGCTTAGGCAACTCAACGGGCTTGATCTTTCCAGTCTGGGTCTAATATACAGTGGCAGCCACTGATAATGCTGGTTAAATAAACTTACGACACACTCTAGGGGACCTCCAGTCTACAGTCACTCCATGCTGGCAGCACTGGTGCGCGTACACCGACACGCTTGTACAAAAACACTCACAGTCACCTCCTTGGTTACAACCACATGTGTCTGCCAAGCAGTTTGAGTAAAACCAGGTGACGTCAATCTGGAAACATAAACATCGCTAATCAAAAACTATTCATATAGACACTGGAAACAGTCATTTCAATACAGAGCTATAAGTCTTTCAAAACTTAACATGTAAGACCTCTAAGTATTAAAGGTTTTACTTGAAATGTCTGGCTGAAACACAGGAAGAATAGTTAACTAAAAAAACATCAAAAAATCTTGTACAGTACTCAGCAGCACAGTCAAATCAATGACCCAACAGAAACATGCTAAGATGCTCCTGCAAGCTTATGATTTGTACAGTTTTGTAATATTTAAACCTTACTAAACTACATAGAAGCTTATAGAAGCTTATGAAATAGTAAGAGAAACTCACTTTACATAATCACAAATAAAAAAAATCTCAGAAGTGTTAAGAAAGTTAGATGAAAATTAAGAAATAATGAAGTACTCCTTTTTATGTGAGAGTGGTTTATTCTCTTCATATAATTAGACAATTTCATGGAATTTTTCCCTCTTAGATTATTTTGAAGTCTTGCCCTAAGTGACAAAATTTCAAAGAAAACTGTCAGTGCTAATTTGCTTTACTGAATAGTTACATGTTCTACATGGATTTACACTTGAATAATACAAACTTGGAAGGAACTTGGTCACTGCCTTAGGCAGTGGACTAAACCAGTATTACATTACTACAAGTTATACGTCAACTTCCATTTTGCTCCAAAATAATATTATATGAAACTTCTCTGTAAGATTCCTGGTTGTCTTTCACAAGAAATCTCCTTTCTCCCTGGGAGTCAGTCTGACACTTACAGTTTTTAAGCAATGTACGCAGTCTCAATACCTGAACATTTTGGCATATGCCATTTTCAGTATAATGCCTTGCTCTAGAAATCAGTCCCCCCATTCTCCAACTGAACCTGAGCCTGTTGACTGTCAGAACAAGTTGCATGGCCCATTTATTTCCTTAGCTGGCTGCCTGAGGGAGCTGTGTCCATTTTTTTCTAGGAACAAGCTCTTCACATCTGATACTGCCTAGAAGCTGTGAAGTTATTTAAATATGCCTAGAAAATGTGCTTAACATATAATATATTTGAGGAAAATAAAGCAAGTGGTTATGATTATGCAAATGGTACTTGGCATGAAAAAAAAGGTAACATAAACTGGGTATAATTCTGTCTCCGTTAATTATAAAAGGGACTAATAGGATTAACCAGCATAGAATGCTAGGTGCCAAACTGGTATAAGAAGACACTAACAGATGCCTTACTGTCTAAATCAGCTAAGTGGAGACGGTCATTATGACAGATCCAGTTAAATACTCACTTTCTAGAATCAGAATAGGATTAGGCTTTTGTGTGTTCTGTTTTGCTACGGCAGTTAAAATTATTCTGTTATGAAAGACATGATTAAGATTTAAAGTGATGTGAGTTTTTCTCCAGTGATATACATTCAGGCTTTCGCATCTTTCTATTTGCCATCATAACTCACCACTGGATGGCAAGCTTCAAATGCTTCACTTAACAGTATTCCACATTCCTTCTTGGCAAATGGCTCTCTCAGTGGATTCAAACTGCATGGATTTCGAATGTCAGAGCTGTCAACACACTTAACCAGAAAGAAAAATCATCAAGGTGCTAAATTTGTTTCATAACCACTTTACGTTTGAACTTACAAAACAGTTTTGTTTTTAAAGAGACATAAAGCACAAGGCAAATGCATCATTTATGAAACATATGTTTGAGTTATGATAAACTAAGATATGTAATTAAAAGGGGATGCTAATCTGCAGAAAAGGGAAAATACTCAATCAGAAGAAATGTTTCATTTTTGTGATACAGGAAAACATAAACATGCAATTCTAAACAGAGCTGCTGTGCACTCCCAATCTGCAGCCTCTATTCACCTGAACAGTCCAGCTTATGTAAACAACAAATATCACACAGATGACTTTCATTAAGAGTTAGAAATCAGATCTTTTTACTCTAAGTACTAGGAAGTAACATTTCTATAAATACCATGAGACACAGGAGGGTAAAAAGTTCCATTTTTAAATTTACAGCATATGGAAAGAATAATTTTTCTTTCCGTTGCTGTGGTTTCACAGTTAAATTTTTCCCAGAAATGAAAGATCAGCTAAGCTGACAACACAGTGTAAAGGGAATGCCCTCAACTCTTCTATTATCTGCAAAAATGACTACTTGCACTAACAGTTGACTGAGTTAAGCATTGATAAACGGAATAATGACTGTTGTGAGTTTTCTGCTAATCATTTGATGGAATCATCCTGATTTGCATCAGACAGTCCTTATCACTGCTGTAATTTTTTTTCCATTTTTCTTTTTAAGTCACTTAATGGAATTTTACTTTAAAATATATTCTAGTTTTGAGTAACAAGCTCAGAATCCATGTATTTATCACAAAACACAGTTTCATTATACAAAGCTTAATATTCAGAGTTCATTAATGTAAAATATACAACTGCTTCAAGAGATAATGAATTTGAAAACTTAAACTATATTTACTGATTTTCTATTACGTAAATAATGGAGGTATGTTGAAGGGCTGTTGAACTGTTTCCATTACTCTTGAAATGTCTTCCAAAACAGTTGTACATTCAGAATATTGCACATTATTTTTCTCTACACTATAGCACTGCATAGAGAAAAAAAAAGTGATTATTTTGTTCTGCTTAATGGATTTGATACTTACAAGAACCATAGATACTGCAATTTCTATTGCTGCCTGATCAGGACTTCCAGGAATGAATTTCTGATTTCAAAGATAAATTATATGATGTAACAGCTCAAAATCTACTAGCAAATATATTCTTGTTACTACGTACCTCTACAGCTGTCCAACTATTTCCAAACTCTTGTGAGTTTGTTAATTCAAAATTATCTGGAGTCCTCAACTCATTTACTGTTTTCAAATCAAAATTTCCACATAATCCAGTCAATTCACCCTGAAAAAAATGTATATATACCCATATATTTCTACATGATACGAAACACTACCAGCCACAGCCATTTTCAATCTTGCTTTTTGTTTTAAGTTCCTGTTTTCAGTTGCTTCATTATAAAATCGTCAGGATTTGATGCTTTTAGCTAAATTCAACCAAAAAAGTTCAGCCATTTGTGATAATAAAAATATGGAAAATATTTTATTTTGACAACATCAATATCATTCCCTTACAACTACGATGACGCTGAGAATCTCCAAGCCTTTGAGAAAGGTGCTGATCTTTTGTTCAAAATAGTGACCTGTTTGCTGGCAATGTGCTTTTTGATGTTTCAATAAAACAACACCTGTTCCAGTTGCATAAGGGTTGTATACTGAAGGAGAATGTTGCCCCAAAGAAACTAGTTTCCTTTGCTACAGAAGTTAAATAGTAAATAGTGACTACAAAAAATACTGTAAATGAGAAAGAGTATTTTAATTGACATGGTAGTTGAATACTTCTCTCCTTGACTCTGCCACTGAGTTTCTATGTGATTCCTGACACATTGCCTACTCTCTAAACCATGATAACATAGCTTACTTAAAAAAGACTTGCATAATTATCTTATACAAATGGCATCAAGTATGTTGATTTCCACTTACCTGCCACTGATGACCCATCTGTACATGAACTGTTGTTCTTTGATCCCATAGGACAGTGATGTGCTCATCCGGAAAATGAACAACAGTGAAAAATCCAGCTTTCCATACCTGTATTTTCTGTAGTTCGTCTATGTAACTAGATGAGCTCTATTCAAAATAAACCAAAGCAGCTCATAAGGCAAGTAATTTCTTTACAAAACATTCACTTGATAGGAAATGAAAAACCTCAGTAAAATGAATGACCTAGGTGGTTCTCAGACAGAAGTCCCCATACTGACAGAAGGCCACGCAGGAATACATGCCTAAATAAAAGTGGTCTGAATTTTGATTGTGAACAGTGTTGAATCTTTATGAATTGCCTTTTTTTACAGGTTGATTTTATATCAAATTTATAGAATGGGTAATGGCAACTGGAGCAAAGATTAAAATGTCAATGGTTCAACAGGGAGGTGCAAAATTAGTCATAAAATTCCTAGGTAAGATTTGCACTTAATGATATAGCATTACATTCAGAAAGTCTTTGCCACATGCTTTTTTAAATACAGACAGGTATAAGCATGCATGTAACGTCCTGAAGAACTTGTTTATTTATATCCAGGGACTGCCATCTTATTTAATGCAATAAAGCATTTTTCTCTGCCTACAAGAAAATCAGACTCTGAATTATTTATAGCAAGGATGAAGATGTCTGGTTTAATTAGACAATACAAAGGGGCACAAATTTCTTTGTGTAGTTAATCTATAAACCATAAATAGTACTACTTACACTAAATGTTATAAATACTAAATATTTACAGTAATAGTTTGCAGTTTGGCCAAAAATAACAAAAGTGAAACTCATGCTTTGGAGCACACCAAAAAGTGCAATGTATTTTCTGAAACTGTATAGGAACATTTCTCCTATATAACTATATCCCAGAACAGACTAAAATCTTAGTTCCAGTGGAATTTATAGCAAAACTCCCACTGGCTTCAAAACGTCCAGATTTTCCTTAGACACATCAAGGCTAAACAGAAGAATTATGATCATCTCATTTACCATTTTCATGAAATACACCCCAGATTTTGACTAAGGTTTCCAGTGAACTATACAGATACAATTAGCATTCACGGTGAAGATTTTTGTGCCTCTGCAATTGAAGTGGCATGGTAATATCTTTACCAATGAACAGGACCCCTCCCCCCCCGAGTATGTTTGTTACCTTTTAAGCAGTGTTAAGGAATGAAACTTACTGGATTTCCAGTTTCGTCATCAAATATTAAAAACGATTTTCCAACATTAATGGAAATGTATTTTCTGCAAATGATTCCAGTATTAAAGCAGTTAATATTTTCTATAATAACTGAGAAAGTGATTGAAGAAGTACCCTGCAGAGAAAGCAATAAAATAGCCATCTTTAAATAATAATAAACTAATATAACCATTTATATTATATAGTTCAATTAGCAGAAACCTCAGTGTGTTATTATTATGTTATGCACGGTTCAAAGTTTAAGCAACATCAAAGCTTAAAAAATAATATGTAAAGCTCAGTATATGTACAGATAGGAAACAGGTAGCAGGGGAAGTGGATTGCACACTGCACATCAGACTGGAAATCCACAGGTCTACCTTAATTGTTTCCATAAATTTGCATGTAAGCTTTTTCTTCTCCTGCTCATGTGTTTTAATCAAAACTACTGTTACTGCATAGAACCAAATAAAATCCCTTGGAACACTGTATTTATTATTTGAATAATAGTAAATAAGGATTAAAATATAAGTAGCAACAAACTTTATAAGAGATTCAGTTGTAGAAAGTTTCTCTAATTTATAAATCCAGTTTTGCAGGGGCTTTTAAAAAAAAGTCTCACCTTAACTAGATAAACCTTACAAGTTCCAACAAAGTCAAATGTAAGTCCATCAAATGTTCTGTAATGTCGATCCCCGTAGGCAGTACACATTGATGGGCAAGGATGGAAGGTGCATTGAAATGATCCATGCTGGCAAATGCTGAAAAATGTACGACCAATTATGATAGTATCAACCATAACCACGGACAAACGATTACAGCTATTGCACTGAAGAAGCAAAAACACTACAGCCATGCTTACTAAGTATGAGGATTGTGGACAGAAGCATTTTTAACTGTTAACTAAAAGCAGCACAAAAAAAATCTCTGAAAAAAATGTTACATATTGAACTCATACAATCTGTTCTTCTTCCTGTTAGATTTTATAGGTTCCAGAATAAACAGGCACTGGAAGGGCATTTCTTTTGTTGAAACAAGGAAACAAAAAATGCCTCCAAAACTAATACAACTTGTTCTCTAGTAACTCACATCAATAATGAGCCACAAGAGTAAAGCCTTCTTTATCATATTCTCCCAGTACATTTGTTTCTGTACTAGCTGAATCACAGAGTCGACAAGAAATGTTCCCTTTTACTACAATTCTTATTCACTCTCTACTTGAATGGGAATTTTACATTAGTAAAAAGCATTTATAAAGAATAATGGATAAGACTTCATTTCCTGAATGCACAAGTAATCTTTGAAAATGTTATTTTTTAAGTTCCTAAATCACTTGGATACTTCAAAAAATTCCATTGATAAAAGTAGAGCTCATCCTCTAGTATAATTTTATTATAGGTATAACTAAATACAGGTTATTAATACAGGTTAAACTAAACATACTATGCAATAACATTTCAGCACATAGGTATGCAGTATGTTTATTTTCAAAATCATTAATTGATTAATCTCCTAATTAAAGTGAAACTGTTTCACATCTTATGAATAAACTATAAATTTAACTTATGGAAATACTTGATAAATTACTAATTTTTGTCATCTCAAATCCTTAAGTGCCAACTAATATTAAGCTTTATCTCAGTGTTTTTTTTATTTTCTATATTCATATTGCTATCATACATGACTGTTAGAATACTGTGGTTTTAGTAAGAACGGCAATTGTCAAGAAAATAGAGTATATAAACTAAAGGCAGTTCCAGTTACTAGAAGCATCATGTTTCCTTCTGTTCCCTTAGCACATAATTTAAAAAAACTTGGAGTCATTTTCCAGATTTTCCAAGACACTGCTTATCCCATCACTGGCTTGGCCCACTGCTTGTGCTTTGTATAATCACATATATAAATACACTAAGCATATTGCTAAAATAAGTTAAAAGTACTACATGTAAAAAGTGTTTGCTTTAACAAAGCACAAGCAGATGGTAGCAGGACTCACCCCAGCTAACTCTAGTCACCTTAAAGTAGCACCTAAGGCAGGAACCTAATCAAGCGTATTGACAGAGAAATGCTGTTGAAAGAAAGTATATTTGAGCTGAAAGAGTAATTGCTGCTTCTCATGCTGTCTGTGAGACACTAGGGTTCAGCTTTTCCCTTGGCCTATTCAAAACCTTCTCAACATGCTGATCCATCAGGGGCTCATGCAGAATCACATCTTAACAAGCAATGAGGAGGGAGCTTCTTTGCATACTTTTTAGCCAAAAAGCAGGCCTCAAGAGATACACTATGTCTTCGACCAGTCCTTCATATTAAGTAAACTAACATTTTTATATCAGAATTTAGAGAGTCCTAGTTGGAAAAGCAGAACTATCAGCTTTTTCTAAACTTTGACTAGCTTTTTTTAATATGTATTTCAAATAAGTAATTGCATAAGAACATAGAAGGCCCAACAGAGCAGCCCACAGAGACTAACCAGTATTTCCTCAATGGTCTCAATAGACAATAACAAACCAGCTTTGCTAACTGCACCATCCATCTTACCTTGCCCAACACAGCACCAAAATGCTGCTCTGATAACCTTCAGTTAGTATAAAAAACATTTGTGTATAATCTAGCTAGCGCATGTTAACAGCATCTTCAGGCAGTTACAGCTTACAGTGAAAACCAAACTAGTCCATCTCACAATCTGGGAAACAGCATTGCAGTTCAGACAAACCCCAGAGCTAGGTTTGAAGGTTCTCAGCTTTCCATAGATAGTTTTGCCAACTTACCAAGTTATTCTATTTGTCATTTTACTGTTCAATGGAGAAATTATGTTATGTTACTAATATTATATCATGCATTAATAAGATGATATTGAACACCAACACCACAGTATTCCTGTGCGCTAAATAACATTCAAGTCATTGATAACTGCTATGAGTGCTTATGTGGACTTGCTCACATAGCACTGTCATGCTTCACATGAGCAAAAATGCACATTTCCGGTGACATATCAAATACACCTATGCGTACACATACAGCACTCTAAAAGACCTTCTGCACTTCATGACAAACATGTCACTTCTGTGGGAAGCAGAGCTTGATGCAGACTTCCAGCCTGTCTGTGGACAGCTGATTGCCAAAAAGCCATTAGCACTTTGCATGTCTTTACTTCTTGACATGGAAGACTAGAAAAGCCATGAGAGCCGTAAGGATCTGCGCATGAATTAAGGGGCTTGGCCTCAGAAAAAAGAGAGAAGGCTAAATATCCAATATCTTCCCGCCTGCACTGCTGCTGCCTTTGGTGAAGTCTCATACAGATTAAGTGGGATATAATTGTTCTTTCTGATGCAAGCAATCCCACACCAGGTCCACTCAGAGAGGCCCTTGGAAATAAGGGGGTGAATAACCCGGGTCGCTTTACCTGCCTGCCCAGTGGAGATGGCTTGTAAGTCGCTTCACCAGTCGACCAAAGGGCTACAAATATCTTCTAGAGCAGATACTGAGGACCTGACGAGAGGCAGAGGTAGGCAGTCAGCACAAGGCTGGAGGGGGCGACGACATCCAGACAAGGCAGTGGTTAGTGCTGACTGGACAAGCCTTCACTGTACTGGGCTATACTGAGCTGTGCAGGCCAGGAGCAGCAGTTTACCAGGTGACACCAGTTAAATGTTCCTGGTAGGCTAAAAGAAGGGGACAAAAGGACCTGCTCTGCTGATAAGCTGGAGGCTCCAGCTCTACCATAACATCCTGACGCTTGATAATACGGCTCATTGTTCTGAGGCTCTGGTATGACAAATGCTTAGCGCCAGCTGGCAACATTCAGCAGTGGACAGAGAAGAAAACACACAGAACCCATCAGGAAACGGGTTTATTTCAGGATCACGCAGATTTGGTATTTTTTCACATCACTCTTGTGAAGCTAATTGAAATGGTAGTGTACAAAGCTCTAATAAGAACGCTCAAGGACAGTCTGCAAAGTAATGTAGGTACAAGGCACATGCTGCATTCACAACACTGGACAATAAAAGGAATAACTTTCTAGACATAAATGAGTGATCCTATCAATCAATGTCTATTGGAACACTTCCTTTAAAAGCCAGTTGATTCATCAGCTATCTTACCTCCGCATACAAGAATTAACAACCAATTTCATTTATCTGTTGCTAAGTTCAGTAAACGGTACTGCTCAGTAGTCTCTTAAATTTATACTTATGGACATGGGGTTATGTTTTGGGCTCTCAGACTGCTCAGGTTCAATACTAAATTTGAAAATGAAGAAGTAAAAAGCTTCAATTTCATAAACGTCACTGATTTACACAGTTTGAAAGATTTTTCCTACACTTTAGGAACATTGGCCAAGGAATATTAATTTAGATTATCTTGATAATCAAATTAATGATTTTTCTAAATCAAGCTTTACCCAAATCCAAATTTTATCATTCCCAGATAAAGAAACATAAAAATGAAACAGAAAGAGAAATATAACCAAACAATTAAAATGAAATAAACACCTATATAGATTTCTGCTTACCATGTATGACAGGAAGAAACGACTTTGTCACCTGGAAAGTATTCCTTTCCTTTCCATGAACATGGACATTCATCAGCTTCCAAGCATGCATCTCCATGTTTAACAAGGCTATCAGAAACAGAACATGAAATATGCATTCAACAGAAATACAGCTGATGTCTACATACAAAAAATCTTTTCCTGTATTTTTAAGTGATTTGTAGGATTATTGAAAACAGAAGCAATATTTAAAATCTTCTGAAATTTAAAAAGGCACAAATTTATTACTACTTATAGATGTATAATTTGGTAATTTCCTTTCAGAGGCACCTGAATATTTTATCTTTAGTAAGTGCTAGCACTTTGGGCATTAGCTTTTTAACCAGTGATCCTGTGAAGACTTATTCCTTAATGTGCAAATTTTAAGGTCAGGGAAACATTAAGATTTTTCAAGGCTGGCCTCCTCTAAATTTTACCAAATTACCTTTTAACTCAGCCAACTAACTTGTGTTCAACTAAAGTAAACCTTCCCAGAGATGGAAGAGCCGTCATGCCCTTTCACTCTAGTAGTATGTGCCCTCACTGTCAAAAATCAGCAGCTTACTTACACTTGTGTATATTTAAATGATGTAGTCTTGGTCTTCACATCTTTTCTTTACTTGAATTCAAGAGCTTTGTTTTGCTGCAGAAGTTTTCCATATCTGTAGTTTAACCTTCCGCTCTGAGAATAATCTAATCAATAGAGCGAGCTGTCCAGGATGTATGAAATTAACTGCATATGCATCTCAGGTACAAGAAGCACATTACCTTCATGCAAACTGTCACAAACATGCTTAGTTTTATTAGCAGAAATATCCCCATAGCCTTCAAAGGAGATTTTCATGATAACAAAGACAAGCATATGCACAGCTATTTATGGTTCAAGACTAAAGCTATAAATTTCTGCTGATAATCACAGCTCCTCAGGTAATAGACAAAAGTTGAAATCTCCAAGTATGAAAAAGACTCCATTAACAGAGAAAGAATAAAGGAATTCTCGTCCAGCAAGACAAAAGAAAGCAACCAATCTAAATTTTAAAATAAAACACTTGTTGTTTTTTTAATCACGTCCAGAAAAACTGAAAAAGGTATGAGAACTAGATAAAAAGAGATTTCAAACAAAAACTAATAAGACTCAGGAAATACACCAGGAATATTGAATGATTTTATGAAAAAGCTCTTTTTTCACTAAATCTAAGACAGTTTTATTTCTTCCAAAGATTGATTCATTTCCTAAAAATATTTTTATGTTATCTGGTATGCAAGCAGATATCAGGACAGATCCTAAAAGTCCAATAACGTACAGAAGATCCAGTCACATTCAATGACAAATAGATCTGCATAGTGAAAATCCTGATTTTCTTTTAAAATACATAAATTCTTAATAGGCTACAATAGTGTATTTCACTCTAAATCTTGTAGCTCCAACTTGCTTCTCATTCGATATCTGTTCCTAGACACAATCCTGTTTGATACTGCATGAAAAGCTGGAGTAAGAAACATGCTAGTTACATAATAAAAGAATTTCTTGAAGGTCCCATAAAATTTAAAATAATCCTTGTTTTTAAATGCCAGGTTTTGGAATGTGCCTATATTGGAAAAGAAACAGTCTCTTAAAATGGCACTATTGGGCTAATACTTTTTTTTCTTTGGTAAGGTAAACTTGTTTGGACAAAAGTAACTCTCTGTAATAACATACATTTTGATACGTAATCATAGAGCTTTTCCTAAGAAAACAAATTAGGCCTCTCTGTTGTTTAGCATTTTAATTTGTGCAAGACTATACCTGCACCAATAAAAACAGACCATAGGTGCCAGGCATAATCCTTAACAAACTGGTTGGTAACAGTATTTTGCTTCCCCAGTATCCAAAAGGAAAGACCTAATTACTGCGTTCGGCACAGAACTTTTTATTAACTCATACTAACAAATTAGTATTTTGTGAACCACGACTTAGACCTTTCTTCAGCATGTTACTTACATCAGGTGGAAATTCCACAACTCTGCATCTTTTTTTCTGGGAACATACTGACTTCATACAAAAAAAAAATTATACTGAAATACTGTAATTTTCCCCTGGGTATAGGAAGTGTCCTTTGTAATTCATATTTATTTCAAGTATTCTGTCACTTGTGGAATTTCCCATTGCTCTAAGCTCAAAACTGAATAGGCCCCATTCAGACATAAAAGACATCATACTGACAAGGTAACACTAAATGCAGTTTCTTCCTCGCAATGTTACCCTAAAAAAAGCGATAACAGCTTTCTCTCTTGTAAAGCCAAGCAAACGGATAGATTTCAATGATCTAAGAATTCATCACCAAAATGCTACTGAGATACCTAGCACCATTCCTCTTTGAAGTAGCAAACATTTTTCTTGATGTCTATGCTTAATGTACAATGAATTACAAAGATACATGTATCCCTGTTATAGCTCACCATACTTGACCAATATTAAGTCTCAGGACTATCTCATTATTGTACACAGTTCTGTTCGTTAACATAAATGCAACAAATACTTAAATAATCTCAGTAAAGGTATCATTATAAGCAATCTGTATCTTGTATGAAGGAATAAGTACTTCTTTGCTTTTAGGAAGCCTGCACAGCTGGGCCAAAACACTAGAAAATCCCCGTAGCAGCCTCCACCGGAACAGTTTCCAGCAGGCTCTGGGCATCGCGCAGCTCTTCCCCTTCCCTTAGGCAACAGCCTACTGCAAACCGATTTAGGCAGCCAGGAATTCTTCTGCCCCCCCAACAAACCTGCTTTTCAAGGGTTCCACAAATCTTGCCACAAAGGCAAGATTTAATTAATTATTATAAAATGCTTGAGGTGTTTTTTATAGTCTTTTTTTTTTTTTTCATAGTTTATTTTAAAGAAATATTGAGTGAATTTGCCAAGCATCAGGTGTTTTGCAGAACACTGGTAGGGTTTTTAGCATCTTTGCTGTACCCATCCGTTTAACAACTGATTTTGATGCTTCAGCTGAGCTACAGCCAGACACCAGCACTTCTCCCCTGTCACCCTGTGTTAGTATACACACTCTGCATTCAGCTCTACCATCAGCACCCAGCTAAGTTAGAGTAGGTCCCTAAACAAGAAAATTCACAGCAATACTAAAAGCAGCATAAAAACAAAAAGATATGCGAGAGTAAGAAAAACAGAAAGGAGAAGGGCAGTTCAAGGGGACCACCTAGATTGCCGTATTTTGCAACCCTCTCCACAGGCCCATATAAATGATAATCCCCTGCTTTCTCTTCATCTCTTTGCAGCTGTCTCTGGATCTTTCAGCTCATAAAGCCGCCTGTGCCTCCCTTCTTCTGATTGTTGTGGACAGAAAAGGCAAAATTTTCTCAGAAGCCAAAGGTGTAATACACAGAGCTGCATGAAACCTGGGTACCGATTTGGCAAAGGACACTGCAACACCAGAGCTGAGCAGGAGAGGGACCTTGTCTTGAAGTCTCTCCTTCTGAAGAGACAAACACAGCAGGAATTAAGCAAAGTGAATGAAAGAATGGGGGCAAATACATTTTTATTTCTTCTTCTTCTTCCTTTTAATAGAAGTTTTATTTTTTAGCTTGTTTTGTGGGGAAGGAACACAGAAGAGGGCAGAGACTGAAGCCTGCCAGAGAAAGCAGCGTTCAGAAAGCAGGCGCTTGGTCCCCCTGCTCTCAGCTCCAGCAGGCCTACAAGGGGGAGGTCTTCTCCAGGAGCACCAGCAGCTCTCGGGGCAGTGCTGGGGAGGTGGTACAGCATAGCCCAAGGTAAGACTGAGGGAAAGAAAGAAAGGTGAGGGTCTATACTTTGTTCCAACATATTTCATCAATGAGAAGTCTATGGAGAGTCAGTGGTGGTGGGTGGTTTGATACCTTTCCACGTTGTCTCAGCTGTACCTCATGTACTTCAGAGCTATGACTTTTTTTTTTTTTAATACATTTGGTTAAACACTTTGGACAAAATCCTACCTCTACTTGCCCTCAAACAGTTATCATTTTCGAGAGCGCTGTGGACAGAAAATCACATAAGGAAGGACTCCAATGAAAGACGGGCAAGAAGATAGCAATAATTCTTCTCAAATCACCGTCACTAGTTGAAGTTTCTTTAGACAGATACATTCATTTTGAAAAGAATTACACTTCCCTAGGAATCAACTCTTTTTCCCCCCCCACCTCTTTTTGATGAATTACATTTTGGGGGAATAAATAGATATCTGAAGGCATACGTCAAAGAATATTCCTGGTTTCTGAGTTCCTTATCTGTAGTAACAGAAGATAAGGTATTTACTAGAAGACTAACGGAAGTTTATAGCTGAGGCAGCTTTCAATAAGGAAGACAACTCAGCCAGAGCTGGTGGCTTGATGGACTCGCACATCTTCACCAATAAATAATAGCACCTGCTTTTTAGAGTCATATCAAATGCCTGCCTGAATTGTAGTGGAGATTAAATATAAAACAAAGCAAACAAAAGATGGCTTAACTAGTTCATGATTTCAGGTCCTCTCAAAGAAACCAAAAAACCCCTACAACTCTGTAATTATGCTAACAGTATTTTAGTATGCAAGTTTGCTGAATTAATGAACAAGCTTAAACAGCTAATATATTTTTGTAATAAAAAACTTTCAGAAAATAACTCCAAGCATAAAAGAAGTCTTCCTTTCAAACCAAATAGCGGAAAGTTCAATGACTCTCTGCTTCAGCACAACTGAAATAACAGAAGGTAGTATGTCAAGCTGCTCAAGAATCTAAAAGATGTTGGTGAAGGAATCTGAGTTAAATACAAAGTGCAGGGGAAAAAAAATTATCTGCATCTAATATGAACTTGGAAGTGCAAGACCAATAAGGTGTTGGAAGCATTGCAAGAGGAGGTAAGAAGCAATGCAATGCACCATGGACAGTGGCAGATTTGCAGAATGCAACAGGATGGAAAACAAGTGGATTGGCTTGCTAAGGCGCTGCAAAGGACACTCATTCACTCTCTGGAAATGAACTCCAGTCCACTACATTTAGCATACTGTAATTCTACAGCCACCAGAAATAGAAATTAGCATGAGAAAATAATGTGAATAAATATCAGTTTGTGAAGCACCCAAGAAGATACAGGAATGTTCATTCAGTTTTTGTCACAGAGCAAACAGCTGAGTGCATAGCCATGATGGTACCCCACTGGGGATAATACTTGTATCCTGAAAAACATCAGGTTTCCCAAGAGACACCTCTAGAACTCCACCTAATCCAGAAAACAAAAGGGAAAAGACTAAAAAGTTAGTGTGATGGTAGCGGCAAGGGTATCTGGAAGAGGGAGGTGATCAGTATTTTTATTTATTTTCATGTTAAGAATAATAATTTATGAGTTTTACTCCTTAAATTTTGTTTACTTGAGGAACAGCAAGTCTTTTGTAAAAGTATGCCACTTACCAAAAGGACAGGATTTTCAGTTTAGCTAAGGGGACATATTTTAACATATGATATGGTTAATATAATTGTTTCTAATAAAAAGCAACTTCATAAAATATTTGAAACTAAATTACATTCTTCCCACATTGTTTGGATTGTTTTGCCACAGACACATAAGATGACATTAAATTCACTGTTTCTTTGCACAAATTAGAAAGTGATGACTTCTCTTTTTTAGAGAAAGTCTCTCAGGAATGTGTTTAAGCTCCTTACATGTTATTTGATACAGTATGCCACCTCTGTACTATGGAAATACAATGATAATTTCTAAATTTTTGGAGAAAGAACCTGGCACAATATTCCTACATGAGTTACAAAACCTCATTACAACTGGAGGATACCACCGCCTTCAGTTTACTATCTTTTCATAACTGTATTTTCTAAGAACTACAAGTGACCGGGGCGGGGGAGGGCACAGACCTCAAAATCATCATTAGATTGAGCTGGTGCAAGTCTAGCACTGTCGAGGTTTAGCAGAACATTGCTGAGTTGTGAGAAGTTAAGAAGTGATCATAGCTGGACCTACAGATAATCGAACTGCTAGTAGCAGCCAGTTGGGCAAAATTAATTTTTGATACCCTAACACAACCGACATGGAGAAACAAAGAACAGGATATCACTGAAATAGGGAGAAAATAACAGCTAACTTTAGAACCATGGTTAGGAAGATATAAAATACTTAAGTTCAAACACAAAGTTAATCATAGCAAAGATTTATTAATGGTTTGAAATACAGAAGCCTTAATTTTTCATTATATAGGTATTTTTATAGCAGCTGGTTTGCTAACATAACTTATAGAGGAGACAAAATAGTAAGAGGGAAAAATATAGATGATCTAATAGGGAAAACCATAAGGTAGTAACAGAAGTAGAAATAATTACTCTTTACATTTGGGCAATGTGTATCACAAGTTTTTGACAAAACCCTAAGAATTTGTATTTATTATTCATATTTACGGACTGGAAGACCTCTTGATTTTTACAGCAAGATAGAATTAATGTATAAAAGATGAAATTATTTTATACTTCAGTTAATGGAAATCTGAATGGATTAACACTATTAAAAATAAACACATGTATATTATTAAACAATTCAACTGGGACAGTCTAAATGAAAACATCTGTCTTCAAAAAGAAGACAACATTTCTCCCAGTGCCTCTTCTAGAATGAGGCACTTCAAAATGAATAGACAACAAAAGTACACAGCAGGTATATCCCTAATGTTCAGTTTTCTCTTCTGGTAGGGAGATTTATAAGCATGGACTTAAGACATCCAGTTATCAATAAATATTTTTGAAAAAGCTCACATGTAAGGTAGAATGAAAATTGTCTTTATGAAAAAAATCTGTTAAAAACGCACTCATTTTCTTCATCAATGATATATACTGTTTTCCAATATTTTAATTCATTGTTTGTTGTAGTAATGTTTTTGGCTAGTTCATTTCACAGCACCAAGATCAGGAAATAAAGAGTAGGAAATACCTGCCTGATTTCAGCCTTAACCTTACAACTGTGAAGATACATTTGTCCTCTCTTTAAAGCCCATAGTGCTATTAGAACCTGCTATATTTCAAATAATTCATCAGAAAAAGACTGATAGAAAACATGATTGGCCCAGGTGTCAGAAGCTGATGGTTAAACTGATTCAGGGTAGGCAGCTCAGGCACCCTGTTTAGTTCATACATCTTGGTGACTGCACAGCGATGAGGCAAGGCCGTTCACGTTACTGAATGCTACAAGTTCTGTGAAGCCAGCACATTCTGATAATGGTGGCCAAAAAGTCTACAGAGACAAGTAAAACTTCTAATATTTTTAGCTATAGAATAAAAAAAACAAAAAATAAACTTATACATGTCTTTATTTTTTCTGAAAACTCCTCCAATGAGACAATAGGGGAACTGGCTCTTTAGATGACATTGGATCTTTTCCTCCAACAATTATGCTGGCTTAACAGGATATTATAAATGAAAGATGGGCTAATATCATGATCCATTACACTTGTAAGTCTGTAAATAGGGTCATGTTCAAACTCTGAGCAATCAGGCAACCAACACTTCCAAAATTTAATGAGACAATCCTTAACCTACAACAAATCTTGTGTTAAATTTTGTCCTCTTCCATTTCCATGTGCCTCCTGAGACAACACGCAGGAACCATCTGCAAAAATGGCAAGACAGAGCATGGTGCATTCCTGCAGCCTCAAGAATTATATGAATCCTTTACCACTATTACCAGACCATACAAGTTAAGACTAGCGTGGGGGCTGCTCTAAAATGCTGCTTAATTAGGGAGTAATCACCTTTCTTAAATTTCTCTTTTCTTCTACCTTCTACGAATGGTGGTTGACAGGGAGAATGAAGAGACAGTAGGAGAAAAACTCTTTGTTAGACTCGGGTCTGGTTTGCTAGACCCCTGATTTTTTGAAGTTTCATAGACAAGCATTTAAACTGGCAGTGAAACAGCTACAGATATTCATGTACACATTTTAAAAAAAACCACACACACACACCAAGGAGCAATCATGTAGGCACAAGATTCACAATACATTCAGAGTAAACATGTACAGAGACACTGCACACACAAACAGACCCAGGGTAGGATATATCCCTCCCTTTTGCACATAACTAATCACTCATCTGTTACTGCTTTGAACAGTAAGTTTTTATTTACATCAACAGGAACAACAAAAGAAAAAGGTCTATAAAATACGGACAGTGAAGACTGCAAAAGAGAATCACACACTTCAGAATCATAGTAAATAGTCACACTGTCCTTTCAGCATCTTTAAGCACAAGATGAGACCACGGAACAAAACTACGTCTCAAATGAGCAGAAAAATAGTATTGTAAAAAACCACAAATATAATTTGCCCAAGGCTGAATACACCACATGCTACAAAGAATGAAGCAGGAAGATAATACCCCTGCTTTGCACAGAAAAACTGATTAGGGGAACTGAATAACTGAAGTAGGTCAAATTTCCGTGCGGAGGTTTGGACACAAAGGCAGCCTGTTTCAGAAAGAGCAGATAATTACATGCATAACATGATTGCGGCCTCCTTGTCGCAGCGATCTTGTTAATACATTCCAGGGCAGGTACCCACACAGTTGCTATCTTAGAGTCTTTAAAACACTTCAAGTAGCCACCAAAACTCCCATTAACCCTCAACTGTCAGTTTGCCAAGCTCTATATATACAGACAATGACAAACATGGTAATGGCCAAATCCTGCTCCTTGCTGCAGTCAGGGGTAAAATAAGGTCAGCAGGAAAGGAGAAAACACAGGCAACTTTCTTCAGTGAAGCGATTGCTTTGCTTGGCAGCAACAGTAAAAACAGGTTTTAAGAAACAACAAATAAAAGTTGGCTGTTTCAGAGTTCATTATCAGTCTGCCTGGAGTCCATGGAAAGCTAGTGGAAAAGGACAGGCAGAATACAGCACGTGTGCAAATCAGGTTTTAGTGCAAACACGCTGTACAGCATGTAGGAATACAGAGATTTTCTCTTTGCAGTTTGATTAAAGACTGTTTCTTCATGTCAAATCATGCACATTTGGTATAATTAAAGTAGGATAAAGCATTTGAATCACAGCAAACCAGAAGCAGAAAATTGAATTCAAAGATTGACTTGAAAAGTTACAAAGTTGTGAACAGAGTAATACTTATTTTTTCTGGTACACAGCAGGAAAATAGAGGAAATTGTCATTTAAGCAGTGAGAGGTGAGAAATACTGGGTTTGAAGTTCTGAAGAGATTTGGAAAACGTGGATAAAATGCTTATCTTAAAGGGATTGTCAGCAAAGTAGGATAAAGCAACATTAGAAAGTGTTCCAGGAGAATTGTATTCTCAATCTTATTTTTAAAGTGGGGGGGGAAGTAAGCAATAATAATTTTCACCCTGTAAGAACTGTAACCCATAGAGTCAGAATGATCTCCCATAAATTTAGATATCTACAGCATAGTTACTAGGATCCAACCCATCTGCTCTAGACTAAAAAGGGGGTCACATGAGTTACACCCATAGAGACAACTGCTACTTTTCACTATGAATTACTTACTTTGTATTTGATTTGCATGTCATTGTACTCCACTAGAATGTCCTCTAAGCATAACAAAGAGGGAATGCTGGAGAAAATGTTCTGAAGCATCTCAAGTAATACTTCAGATTCTTCAGATGCTGGACAGACCAACCATATTTAGAAAAAATGTTGGCCTTGAAGAAGTAGGGCTATAAAAAAGAAGCAGGGCTATTCAGATCCAATAACTTGTATACAAGTGCCATTATTACTAAAATATTAAGATTCTTTGATCTAGATTAAAAAATACATAGTTTGTACACAGCAGAATTGTCTCTTTGGTTTCCAAAGGCATACGTGAAAAATTAAAAACACACATTCAGGACCATCTTTGAATCTTCAGGCAATCTCAATTCATGTGAACATACATACCCATTCATGATCCTTGGATTATATTTTGTATTCCAAAATGATGCAGTCTTTGATCAGAAGATAAAACAAATAAATGCTACAGTTTGTTTAAAGTAATTCTTGGGCCACGCAAAAAAAAGACTACAGATTGTTTAAAGTAATTCTTGGGCCATGCAAAAAAAAAAAAAAAGGCTACAGATTGTTTAAAGTAATTCTTGGGCCACGCAAAAAAAAAAAAAAGGCTGAGAACCCTAACAAAATACTGTATTAATGAAAAAGCTGATTAGTGATGTAATATATAGATTACTGTACCAATCAATAGATTATCTCAACAGAAGGTTTTTAACACATATCCAATATTATTTTAACCTCAGGAGGTCATATGAAAAACTTTTGTTTTGTCATATGAACAACTCTACTTTCGTATGGTGCCAGAACACTACTGTATCAGCCAACTTTTCCTGAAACCAAATTCAATTGCCCTCCTGGCCCCACAAACACTGTAAGAACTGTTTTCCAGCTGCAGCTTTTGCAACCACATTTCCTAACAGCGATGAGACCTAATACAGATCTACCACTGGGCAAGAATGATCCTTTGGAAACATGCGCATTCCCTAGCAGGAAGGAGGTGAAGGCTTCCCTTAGCCTTTGACCATGCGGAAGTGGCCCAGTAAATGTAAGCAATGAACCAGAGCTACTCAGATTAGATTAAAAAGGAAGTCTTGGAAACAGACTACTAAACAAGTCCTAATTTCCTTTAAGGAAACAGCTACAGAAAGACTACCTTTGTTTATGTGTAACTTTACACTTCAAATGGACTTAACATGTCTTCCTGATAGAACCATCAGTGAAGCCAATTAATCAGTAAATCAGTAATATAACTGAGTAACAATTATTGCACTGTAAAAAAAAACACACAAGAATTTTGCATGTTTTTGTCACTTTTCTGTCTCAGTTCCTCTCTTCCTTTCTTTCCCATGCTCTGGCCAAGGTCAGTAAACTGACATTTTTTATGCAAACAAACTACAGGCACAACCTTAAAGGCAAGGGAGTGTAGGAGGTGTTGAAATTACTGTTACCCGCAGTTGAGACCTGCAGTTCAAAGTCTGTAATGCTTCTTAACCAGGTTAGTACTAGATTAATTTTCAAAACAGTTGCTTTTCAAGGTAATGCAAAGTAAGGCTTTTGGCATAAAACAGGGTTTGCCCTGCTTCCCCTTTCTCAGCTACTTAGAAGCACCTGTCCTGTGAAAAGGGTAATAGTAAGTTTTTGCCATGACACAGGATGTCATAGGAAAACACTGACAGAGCCTGGAAACTTATTCCCTTACCTTTGGTGGAAGTGTCCCTAAAACAATACATAAGGCTCACCATGTTAGTCAGAACCTAGCACCATGTATTGACTACATGCAAACCAATGTTTAAGTACTTTGTTATTTCTGCTTCACCTATACAGCTTGATATTTCTGGTCAAAAGCTAGGCTTGTGACACTGTTTCCTAGATCTACCTTAAGCACTGAGGGTGAGGTCCTACACATGCACGCACACACACAAATACGTAGTAGCTTGTTATTATCTCTGCAGACATAATGTATAACCATGGGGAACAGAATTAAGTTTGCAGAAGTTACTCTAAATATGGCACCTCCTAATTTCATATTTTTTGCCTCTAGGAAATTACAAAATTCTGCCCCTTGTAACCATTCAAACATACCACCACAGCTTTGGGATCACTACTGTTTGACACTGAGCCCTCCAACACCACAAAACATCAGTTCTAGACCTAACTTACTTCTGGAGGCAAAGGGAGAGGTTTATAACCACAGAGATCATGCACAAAAAAAAACCCAAAACAAAACAACAGATTATTGTATAAATTTTTGATATAAACTTTTTATTCCAAAACCTTTTGATCCTATAAACTATATATTACAAAAACTTGTCATTCTATAAACTTTTGATTCCAAAAAAACCCCCCACAGCTTGTGTGCACACCTGCAGCCTAAACCCCTGTGACTGGTAAAATACCCTTTCAAGGGGCAGAATACTGAAAAATAATGCCTAGGGATGAAAAAAACATGCTTCCCTCAGTGAAGTTCTCAAAAAAACCCTAATGGTTAGATAAACAGCTGCACAAAGTGATCTAGATATATTTGATTCTGCTGTAGAGCAGTGATTGGATTAAATGACTTCAGTGTCCCTTCTACATTCCTGTTACTTTGTTTTTATTATTGTGGGGTATGAGACCTTGGGCTCCACTTGTATCTTAATTTGCCACTTATGCCTTCAAAGGGACATATCTTTGCAGGGCACTCACGCCTTGACACCTCAAATTCTCCAAGAAAAGTGATATGTCCTCATCGGAATTAACTACTCAATCACTGCTGAAGTTAGACATCTATTTTTGCGCACCAAGAGATAAGAGATGGTCTGAACTCACCCCCATGGGCAGACACAGCCTGAAACACAAGGAAGATGTGCTGAGAAAGTGAGGTTTAGCAGTTGATTCTCACAAGTCCTCTCTCTGCTGAGCTCAGGATCAGTTTGTGGATTACTGCAGTTGATATAAATCTGGCCACCTGGGCAGCTGTGTGCTGGGAGGAGGAAAGGGGAAAAGACAAAAACGTTAGTCTTCACACCTGAAATTTTGTATCTGATAGGAGTGTGCAGCTAGATTATTTAGACTGAGAACATTTAAACAAAGATCCACTGGACCAGTAACATGCTATTGTCTGTTCCTCCTGATCACAGTTAACTTCACAGAACCTCTACAAATCTGATATAAAATACTGAAATGAATGTATTGGCTCAGTAAGGGACATTACTAACAGCTGGTCAGGAATTAGCCTTCCAAAGCAGAAAAGGGAAGTACTACTAAAGAAGAAAAGCTAACCAACAAATTAAAATAAAATAAAAATATTGTAAAAAAGTCTAAGAGCTAGCTCCGACATTCAGTGCTGGAGCTGCTGACCACAAATAAAACTACTCTATCCCACAATTACTTTTGGTATGCGCTGAGCATACACTGTGCATGTGCAACAGAAATGCCCAAAGTGGTGGTTGGGTTTTGAAGAGTTTTTAGTTGGTTGGGGTTTTTTTGATTTTCATTTTTATGAGGAGTTTCCAAAGAGTTATCAAACAGTACAACCACCACCTTAAAAGTGCCTGGGGAAGAGATTTCTGCTAAAAGCCAAAGAGCTGGCAATTTTGGAACTGAAACATCAAAAAAGAGAGGGGAAAAAAGTCTTTTTAAACTGAAGTAAAAGAGCATCATTCACCAAGTCTGGACCTTAATACTTAACAACATGTGAAAGAAAAAAAAAATCATTTGTTATATTCCTTTTCTTACGTATCACAGAAGCAGTATCATTTTTTGACATTTCAAAGTTATTCAGTAGTTTGAGCATTTTTGACATTTCCAAGTTATTCAAGGGCTGTGGAGGAGAAAAAAAAATCTAAAAAGTCACTGCCGGTGTTCAGTTCCTACAACCATGTTTTATGGGACAAAACTAGCCTTTGTTTACTCTATTGAAGTTCCGATTTTATGTCATGTAACTAAAATTGTTAAATTAGCAAACTAAAATAGCATCAGAAGAAAAGGGAAGTTGCTCAGATGCAGCAGTAGTTTGGACAGATCTGCTGCTGCATTACACCTGCCCTACTTTCAATCATACAAATATATAATTTCTAATTTAGGGCTCCCATCCTGCATAATATTCGTTTGTACTGACTGCACAATCCGCTACTATATACGATGTTCCACAGAGATGAGAGGATATGTCGTCAGGAGACTTGAAGCATCTTTTCCCTTTCTCTCTTCACTCACCAATTACGTTGATATCACAATTCATTACTCCATCCTTGCAATGGCTGCAATAAAAATATATGAATAAGTAATAAGCACCAGGAAGATCTGAAACATTAGTGCTTGTTGACTGTTTAATAATGATGCATACAGTATGAATCAATATGAGAACTGTATAAATGCATATGCATTATGGATAGTAACTAGAGAGGAAGTACTTATTGCTTTAATGCATAAAAAGTATTAACAACATTTCAATCTTTTGCTTTCCTGTGTAATCTAAAGATGCAAAAAAAGCCCCCAAAATAAAAAGCATTGCACAGTACAAACATTACTGTGAGGAATTTAAAATGCATAGATTGACATAAAAATACATACAGAAATATACCACTATACTGCTCCCAAAGGCAGTGGGAGTTTTAATCACTGGTGCCAATAACAGTAAACCAAGTCCTGTGTATCAAACAGGATTATTATTATCTAAAATGAAATTCAATGAGTAATTGCAGCAAAACAAAAAAAAAAAAACACAAGCAAGCAAGCTACCCTGCTCTGTATATGTGCTCTCTACCCTGCTCTGTATGTGCTCTTATATGAGCACCTTTAACACCATCATAAATGCTCAATTTTTTCTCATCAGCAGCTCAGAACTCTGCTGAAAAGCAAGCTATTCACTTACATGAAAATCTAGAAGATTCCAACAATTGCAAGTTATCTTACAGTTGAAGGTAAAACCCCAGTTTTGAATAATAGAATTACAGTAGCTTGCTACTCCAGATTGCTATCATATTGCTGAAGCAAAATTAATTTGGTGCAACATAAAGATAAAAATTAACTGCAACAATTTTATGTTATGAACTAGGATGGTTAAGATTTTTTCCCAAGCACAGCACAGGAAGAGTAGTTCAATGCCATTGTCATCTCCTAATTGCTCCTAACACGGACCATGAACAAAATATCCATCTGAAAATGACTCACAATTTCATGAATTTATATCTCATTTCTAATATGACTGTTTGAAGACATGTTGTTTCAATAATTTTAGTGTTCTTGGCTCGGGGAAGCAAAGCGCAAAATACAATTCTATACTAATTAAAATTTAATATATACATTTTCAGTGAGTATAAAGCTTACAGTGTGTATATCCATTGACATATACAAATCATCACACAGAGAGAAACAGGCACAGCAAAAGGTTTCTTCTACGTGACACACTACAGCAAAGAAAAGCAACTGTGTAAAAAGCTTGAGCCTAGGAACAAGATGCCTAACGCAAAGAGGCACTGAGCACTATAACACTGCCTGTTCCTGTCCAATTTCAGCCACAATAATCTACTACTTTGATAGAATGGCAGTGAATTTGATAGCAACTTGGTGTCAGAGAAGAAAATAGTAGCACTGGCTTCATTTCAGGCCCTGTGCTGTACTAGAGGAGAATATGAGCCAGCGAACTTCAATATTACTCTCCCATTCTTCCGCAACAGCTATGATCTCCCCAATAAACTTAATAAACTTACTGCTATTCAGCCAGCAAATTCAGAATCAAATTCTCCATGCACTACGGCCAATCTAGTGTCATATTTGAGGTCACATCCACATCCCAAAGCATTACAGAAAAAAGCCCTGGCTCAAGGACCTCACAGTTTAACTCAGCCAACAGGCAAAGCAATACCAAAGGGAACTGATATGGAAGCAACAAATGCTGACACTGAAAACCATCACAGTGAAAATGGTTTCAAAAAATGCTTAAAGAAGGCAGAGTAGAAAGGCTACTCCATAGATAAATGTGAAAAAAAATCCAGTTTGAAAAAGGAAGTTCCAAAAAGGAAGCGCTTAAGAAAAAGGATGAGGACAGCATGATAAAGATCATAATTGTTTCTGATGGGAAACCAGTGACAGATAACGAACAACACATTCCGTGCATTTTCCTTCATGTTCATCTACACATAGTCCTACATGATTCCTAACCTACTGCTAAACACAAGCTAATTCCAAAGATCTAGCAGTTTTTACTTCTGCGTTTGAAAGTCTTTCTTTTCAACAGACAGGTATACAGCCTTGTTAAAATGCGGCCAGCAAAAGTTATGACTAATTAGCAGACACAGACTTCTCATTTTATTTTCAAACACAGTACTTGTCAACCAGTAGACACTTTTTAAACACAGTTCACATGGGGAATGAATAAATAAATAAAAATTGTGGACCATCACATGATCAGTGATCTCAGTTTACTCAGAGCCAAATATTCCTCACAGGACTTAGTGTAATTAAGTAGACTAGACTCTGGGGAAGAGGATGAAAGGGAGCAAGCCAAATAATCTACCTGGAGAAGCCCCTTCCCATGACTGCCAGCACTGCCTGGCACATGCTCTGCGAACACAAATATCCGGGAAGCCAGGCAACACCACTTCCAGACTTTGCACAGCCCCCTATGCGGAGAGGAACTGTGCCAGGTGCATTGCCTGGTACTCTCCAGGGCATCTGCCCTAAGGTAAAGACAAGCTAACTTGAAGATTGGTGCTAGGTTACATGATGCGTATGTGTGTGTGTCCTGTCCCCATCGCAACAGGTGTCTGACAATATTAACCTCTTATCTGGTCTTTACAAGAAATGGAAGTATTATATTGATTTACCACATAAATGATTTGGTCTGTTCTGCTTTTAACTAACTGCTGTAACAGTTGATACAGGGAGGGAGAGCTCAAACATTGCTTCAGAAAAAAAAAAAAATTGTTGTACATGGTATTTTACCTTTTCCAAAGCTAAACCATGGAAAGGATGTCATGAATGTAGTGATGCAAAAAGCAAAAAACAGGACAAAAACAAATGCTAAATGTAACAGTAACAGAGAGACTCATTGACTTTTGGCAGGAGTTTCGTTATTCCTGTTCTGTTTCTTCATTCATAAAGCTCCATTGCTCCTTAACACTAAACTGTATTAGTGGAAAACATATCTTGTACAGGGATTGAGAATGACAACGATGCTCTTGTTAAACAGACCTGAAAGGACAGTCAGGAAGGAGGTGGTGTTTTCTGGAGCGCTGCACATTAGTATGGATCACCATAATACAGGCTTTTCTTTCTACTTGCATATCAGAATATTGGATTATAAACACAGAAATCTGAAACCTAAGTCTTACAGAAGCTCTGCCCAAAGATGCATAGAAAACCAATGTAGGTTTGTTCTCCATTTCAGAAAAAGAAAGGAGTGAGGAATGAGGGGGAGGAAAAAAAAAAAACACACACACAAACCGGCTAGCAAGAATGATTTAATAGAGCTCAAAAATATCCACGCAACACAGCAATTAGACAGATGAAAAAAAAAAAAAAAACAACAAAAAAAAAACCCCAAAACAGCTTATGTAACTTACCATTTGCCCAATGATGTGATAACATTTTCTCCAGGGGGATAGTCAATTCCTTGAAAATAACAAGGGCATTCACTCCTGGAGTAGAGGAAAACAGGTAACAGATAGAACTATACACCTCAAATTGAGGGAGGAAAAAAATTCCCATTGACAATTAATAATTGCTATTCAAAAGTCAAGTTTTTTTTTTTTAAATGTAAGGAATTGAGCTGGATAACTACTGATACACATTGCCATATAATCTGAGTACATTCCAAGTGAAACCAGTAACAAAATAAAAGCTGCACACAAAAACGGACACCTTTTCTATCTCTCATATGCTAAAACCAGACTGTATGTAACAACTAGCCTTAGTGATGCAGGATGAGTGTAAGTACTATAAAGAACTATTTTTGATCAACATACAGTTCTGTACGATTCTAAAATCCAGCCAAGTTTACAGATGCATAATACGTATAGGTTACATGTTTATTAATTTTTCAAGCTGACTTGTAAGTACAGTGGCCTAAAAGAGAGAGCATGTGTACCGAACCGCAGCTTTACCTACCTCTGTACACATCTCTCAGTCTTGGAATTCAAATACATTCCAGAGGGACAAGCACAGCCTTCGACACAATCGCTGCTGCACGTCTCTGGCACAGACAAGGCTTGGCAGGTTCTGCCACAGGTAGATACACAAGTACTGTACTCCTTTGTGTCTTCACATGAAAGAGCTGTCCAAACGAAACAAATCTCTCAAATTACAGTGCAAGAGACTATGGTACCTCCCAAAAGTTTTCTGATAAATCTCTCTATTCTTTCATTCTCAATTACATGAAATTTCACTAAAATTGCCATCTTGGCACTACACTCTGTAAACTACACAGATGTAAATCCACAGTAATAATGAGTACAATGAAGTCAGCGTGGTTAATCCAGATTTACACTGGGGAAACCAAACAGCTCGAGCTTTTTGTCTCCAACTCTGAAAATGCTCAGCTCTTGTGCATGGGCTTTGCAAAGCACACAGCATCTTAAAGAAAATATTAAAAGCAATAGATAAAATGTGCGTAATTTGCAGCTGCTGTGCAATACTATCTTAAGTTTTCTTATATATCCTATAAAACACTTCTTCAGAAAACAGATTTGAAGTTCTTGAAGTATTAAAACAATTGCCCTATTTCAAATCCTACAAGTAAGACTTTTTTAATATATTCTCATTAAACTACATTTGCTTGTAGAAAAGCAAAAGAAAATTAAATGGTTTGAACCATTCAGAAACAACGGACACTGCCATTCATGCCAGAATGGCTGCAAGCAAGGCAGCCTTTTCAGGAATAAACAGATATGCAAACTTGAGATACATAAGGTAGATCAACTTCCCAAAAATCTTTATCATTCATTAAAACATGGATAATTACAATAAGATGTGAAATTCCTAAATGTTCTTTAGAAAAGATTTTCAGCCTTGTTAATGAAAACAAGTCTACTGACACATCAGGTTACACGGTTTTAAGGAGCGTTTTATAGGTTCCCCAATCCTGTAGTTTTTAAAACGTACATGAGGACACTGTCTCCCATCAACATCTTTTGCATCACTGAAACTTCACACAAATTAAAGAACTTAATAACATTATCTACCCTCTGTTGGTCAGGTGTAGTTACAGAGAAGGTAACAGAAAAGTTACCTTTGGCTATCTGTACACTGTCTATTTTGTTCCTTTCATTTTAAATTAAATATCAGCAATACCAGTGTATAAGGCACTTTCTCGTATTTCAGCGTCACTGAAAGTAAGAGAATAAACTCTTAGAGATTGTCAGGCAGAGGGCAAGTTGACAATAATCCAGCTAAAGTTGTTAAATGTACTAGTCTAATTTTTCATCTCAGTCAACTAAGGACTCATTTAGAGAATCAGTTACAGAAAAGAAACCTAAAGTCTACATGCAAAAAGAAAAGAAGTTTATTTACTCAGCTAACGAATAATATCAACAGGAACAAGATGAGATATTCAAGGCACTATATATATATACACACACACATTTGGCAAGGAAGAATCTCGCCCTGTACATAGAAGATTGTGCTAGGATTAATTCACTCCTCATAATTAATAGGTAGCATCCATTTAAATTTTATTTTCTAATTGTTATTCCAAAGTCTTCAAACAGTAATTAGTAAGACAAGAAGTGAAAGACAACTTACCACAATCTGGGACACTTCCTCTGAAATCTATTACAACTCCAAATCTTCGGCAGTGATGAGCATAGTGGGCCAGAGCAGAGCAAAAACAAACTTGTCCACATTTGCAAGTGTCTCTTCTGCACCGCTCAAAATAGGGAATGGGACTCAAATAGGGGTAGCAGGGAGCAAAGAGGTCTTTCGTAAGGATGCTACAAGCTTCCGCTGCATAAGATGCTATATAAATAACAGATTAAATGCTGTTTTAGTGGGGAAGTTTAAAAAGACTTGGAAAAGAAAGTCTAACTGATCGCAGCAAGATATATGGCAGTAGTATATAACTTCCTTTGATATCAGTAGAACTGCATGGAAGGTCAGAGAAGCAGTTAGCTGCTCACAGCTTTAAATTTATTCCCAGAACAAGTTCAAAGTATTTGGTAAACTTTACAACAGGCAGGCAGTGTCTAGGTACAGTCTCCTATCTTTAAAGTGACTCATGGATGTGGGTTAGGCAAAAGACAGACACTACCCAGTGCCTTTCATAAACATAAAGGAGTAGATGCCTGTTGAGTTTAAGTCGTTCCCGGTACTAGCTCAATATATCAGTATTTTAAAGAATAATCTGCTGCTACCCATTGCTTCACATTGCACAGGGCTGCAACCATACCATCGGCTGCTAGTTTGGGGCCATATTATTGGATAGGAGGACAACAAAAGCAGTATCAAATAGTTGCACAAGGAACTACAAACACAAAAGCCACCTGAATATCTTAATGCTGAACCTATTAAATACTTGTGCAATAGCAGTCAAAATAATCAATATGCTACATTAGCATTTTCCACAAAATGAGATAGATGGATAAACCAGGACTTCAAAACTTCCTTCCCAGAATTTCTGAATTCCTAAACTGGCCACTGTTTTCTCTACACCCATGTCCAAACATATTACCAAGAACACAGTCTCGCTGCGCAGCACATCACATAAATCATCCTATGTCTTCTGAGTGTTTCCTAATAGAAGGCATGGGATGATTTCCTCACACCACTGAAGTTATGGGCAAAATCTTAATTAACATTTCACCCTTCTACCATGCCCAGAAGCGTGAACAGTCCAAGAGGGCAAGTGGCATGAACTGTGAGAGGAATATAACTGATTACATACAAAGTTTATCATGATAAAAGGATGCCTTTACTGACTAGCTGTGGTCCTCATGGCATCAGCAACTAGCATCCTCCCCTGATTGGACTGTTTCAGCTGAATCTGAAGACAGTAGAGCATAAGTATCTTTATATTACTGATTCTCCTCCACAGCATGCAGCTAAATCAAAATGTTTCATTTTTACAATATTTTCAAAAATGAATACTGCAATATTTTTATGAGTCTCCATCTTAACTACCAGCACTACCAATACTAGACACACTACTATATTAGACATTAGTGCATGTAGCTTTGCATACTGTAACTGCAAACAAGAAGAAATAAAAAATGGTATTTCAAGCAGGTATTCAAAGGGTATTTCAGATATCAAAACATATTTAAATAGTACACTACATGGCTTGTTAGGGCTCAAAATTAACAAATGCTACTGATAAGCATCCATTTTTTCAGTGGAGAGGACTAGCTGTTATTTTTCCTGATCCAACTGGGAAAAACAGAGATGTAATAAGTAGAAATCCTATTGTCAATAACAACGGAGTCTCATTGCCCACCTGCCTGTAGATGAATATCACATGGGTCCATTTGTGAACTGTCATGCACAAGAATGCACGCTGGTAAAGTTTTCCAGGCATTTCCAAACAGCTGTGGAGTGCTTTCTGGTACTCCAGCTGGAGATCTTTTTTTATAAAAGAGAAGTCAGTCACAAAACAGTGAATTTACAGAATGGTCTCTGTTCTATCACCTCCTTCATTCCAGCTGATACAAGCTTCCCTTCCACTGCACCATATTCTCTGGCATCCTTCCCTAAAGCACTAGCTGCCAGATTAAGTTTCAGGGCTCCTCTCTTTCCCTCCAGGCAGCAGGCAAGCGCAGAAAAGAGAGCTGTGCTCTAGAGCCATTAGATACTTTGTATGGAAGGAAGGGTCAAAACCCACCGAATTCTGTTTTCACAAGAGAGGATGAGGGAGGAGCATAGCTGTCCTGAAAATCTGCACTCTTTCTATCCATACTTCTACCCCCTAAATCATATCTGATCCATTTTCATCTCTCCTCTGCCTATAATTTCCTGTCTGTTCCCAGGCATCTCACTTCCCAGGCTCTCTAGTCCCTGGAAGAAAGAGGAGGGCAGAAAAGCCAAGGTCCAGAGATACACTGCATGACCAATTGGTATCTCCGAGGCCCAGACAAACAGAGGTGCAGCAGAAGTTGAAAGACAGACAGGATTCGATCAAAATAAGAAGGCAAGTTAATATTGTACAAGCAGAATGATGGAAACTATGTGCTTAAACACGGGGTGTCACACTCTACAGAAAAGACAGCATTAAGCACACAACCAGTAGTATTACTTCTGCTGCAGGTGGAGGGGAGAGGGGTTGTAAAACGCACCACTGCATATGGAAAGTCTCCAAAACCTAGTGTGGAGCAGGCAGTTTTGTATAAGTGTAGAGATGCTCACACAATATGGTTTGTGTCATCTCTCAGCACAGTTCATAAGTTACTGTAGTTTCTAAGGGCTATTCTCACAAATATCAACTATCCAAGCAACTTCTCAGTTACTTGAAAACAGGCCCAAAGGCTGTCACCAAAAATACACTACAAAGCCTACTTGCTTCAAAAAGAAATATTTTAAGTAGTTTTTGTACATAAAAATTATCTTCTGCTACTTGAGATCTAGTCTGTACATTTTCTAGTCTAGTTATAACAATATTATTCTAATACTTTTTATCATTAAGAAATTGTTCTAAAACGTAAGGATTTTTTTTTTAATCAGGAATAATTATAGACAGTTTTCCCATTTTTCTATCAGTTTTAATTTTAAATATTCCAGTTGATTTGAGAGACAAATGATCTCCAACTCCTTTTTATTCCTGCTCAAAGAAATATTCTTTCACACTCCAAATTCATGTTCTCCTTCTCCAAAGTCCATTGGGCTGCTTCATCCTCTGGAAGCCAGTTTGTTATTTAGCATTTGCAGGACATATGGTACAAAGAAGCTGGGCAGAAACAAGTAAGCTTGACTGTGATGCTCAGGCAGCTCTAACCATCCTTCACTGCATCACAGCAGAGCAGAGCTCAGGCAACAGCCCATTTCTATTGCTGGCGTGCAGACACAGAACAGAAGAGGCTCTGTTAGCAAAAGCTCATTAGAACTTGTAGCAGAAAATAGGAGCTGGAGAGAGATAAAAAGTTTGCAGGGAGATAGCAGGTCCCTTACACAGGCCATGTAATTGAAGTTAGATTTTCTACTAGCAAACTAAAAACTACTATTGACACAACTATCTCAAAACATTAAGATGAAACATTCTTGGTACCCATCTATTCAGCTTCAGCATATACTTCATCTATGTTCTAACTGTAGATATATGTATATACAAACAAAGAAATCTTGCAGCTATTCATACAAAAAATCATCCTCCGTATTTCCATTGAAGGTTCCACAAAGGCCCACAGTATCATCCTTCCACCGGCCATCAACTTGAAGATAAAGCCTCAGTCCTTCTCTGTCATACAGTATCCGTAATCCAATGTATGTCTTTACTTGGAGAAATACAGAGGAGAGTTTCCGTATTTCAAATAAATCTGGTAAGCAAGAACAGAGATTGTTGAAAGGCAAAGGAAAATTACTTATAATTTGCATTTTCTTTCTAGTCATTTCACTATTTTGTTATATAGGAATTTTAGATAAGTCACTTTTTTCCCCTATTCTGGCCCTATCCATCCCAGTCGATTTTCCATAAGAGGTTACGCTGTGATTGGGACTTCAGAAAAGAAAACAAGAAACTTACGATAGTCACCAAACTTTTTAAAAATGCATCCAGCAATCACTGTGAGATTCATAAAGGTTAATTAAAGCAAATCAATTAATTAAAAGCAAATATTTCAGAGCATTTATTGTAGACAACAAAATCCTAAGAGTATCAATGTACTTCCTGTATTAAAGCCCTTTTTAGGAAATTCCCAAAGAGCCAAGTCCCCACAGACATCAAATAAATTCATTTTTGCAAATCAAGCCCCCACTGAAGCTAACATTGATTGTTGCAGAACACAATTCTGTCACCTATTCATATGTGGATACTTGATAATATCTTCCGACAAAGAGAGATTTAAAATTCACTGAGACAAAAAAAAAAGAAAAAGAAAAAAAAGAAAACTTTTGTCTGAAAATCTGTAGTTTATCTGTAAGGAGCAAGAGTGCCCCTTCCACTTATATGTACTTGAGTTGCTTATAAAAAAAAGAGAAAAGAAATTATTCAGTCAAGAAACACCAGAGAAAAGAATTTCACCTCAGGAAAGAACTAACCAGCCTTGTAAGTGTGAGGGATGGTATTTGGGCTTGTTAGAGACACAACATACTTAACGTTAACATAAAAGACATTAGCACAAGACAGTTCCTGCACAACTCCTAACATCAGAGTACAGGGTCCAACAGCAGTTAATTTGTGAAACATATTTTGTATTTCTTGAAAAATTAACAATGTTAATACTAACAATACATCATTTAACTTTAATATTTTAGCAATACTGACAATATCACAACATGTGTATATGCCATTAAAATATTGTTTTAGTGCTCGATAGATATTAGATGCATATATATTATTCCTTACCATCTGTATAAGGCAGGCTAATTTTGTACTGATCATATATCAAAACATCTCCTGAATGAGTCAGAGTCACTTGCCTCTTGGGGTCCTGCTTAAGGATAAGACTGACTGATTGGATGCATGATCCATCTTGGTTCTGCAAGTAAGGGCAAAACAAATATTTTAAAAAAATATTAAAAGTAGGATGAATGGTAAATTAGACTGCAAGTAAAATTATAATGAAGGGGGAAATTAAACATTCTCATTTGCATCTAACTTCCTCACAAAGTGCACTTGCAAAATATATAGCTTTAGAGTTTAGTTAATGTAAATAATTTGAATAATTTCACATATGTGTTTAATTATAATTGTAACATGTTATGCAAATACAGTTCAAAAGTGGGATTTGGAAAGAGAAGTTTAAAGAATTCTTACATTGCTTAGCACAAAGCCATCTGCAATTCCTGAGACCCATTGATCCAAAACTCCCTGAGGCCGAGTTGATATTCCCAAATAAGGCTGCATCCTCCACACAGCAGTACACAGAAAAAAAACCTGTATTTGTAACTCTCTTCAACCTAAACTGTGTTGATAAACCTAGGTTCTTTTAAATGTATTTAAGATATAGAATTCTTTTTAATGCAAACAATAACGAAGGACAGAGGCTTCTTGTGAATCATTATATAAAACAACATTTAAGTTCATTATTTCTGAGAGGAGTTGGAGTCACTCCCTGGATGAATACTGATGAAAGGCAGCAGCATAACAGCATAAAATAATCACAGCATCCAAGTGGCTTGACTTGCTTACTCTTATCACCATTTCAGCTCTACAACTCAGCCAAATCATACAGGAAAACCCTGGAAAGGAATACTGCGTTTCAGGCAGCAGGACTGAAGCACACTCCAGAAAAGTTCTACATCAACCTCACCTACCTCACCTACACCCAACCACTCAGTGGCACTCACTTGTCACCAGTACCAAAAGCAGCTGATTGATAGACTGGATTATTTCTTTTTTAAAACACATTGTGATTATCAGATCTTTGCATTTAAAAACAAAGTATCAAGACTTAGTTGCTATAGTTTCACAGCAGAAATAAACTACATTGCCTGCACAGGAAAATTTCACAACAGCTTAAAGATCAAAACTTGAATTAAGATTAACTGATTGCATCAAAACTGAAGTTCAACACAGTACACACACTATATCAGGCTAGATTTTTTTTTTTTTTTTTTTACATTCTTTGATTTTGGTACACTGTTTTCAAGTTTCTAAGCAACACGCTGGGGTCTATGCTGATATATAGATAGAAATTGTTTCTTAAACCTTCAGCCATTTGTTTTAACTTCAGAATGCATACACTTTGACCTAAAAATACTGAAAAGGAAGCAGTTCTGTACTCATGCAACCAGTGGCTCATCAGCAATGATTTTGAAAGATGGACGATTCCCAGGACTCAGGCGAGACATGAAAAACCTACACGGCCCACATTTTATCAACTTTAGCACAAAGAAACAAAGCCAATGAACATACAGAAAAGCCTTCCAGACAAGTTAAAAAAAATCCTAAAGCAAGTCCTGAAACAACTTGGTACCTAAATGAAGCCTTAAGCTACTTAGTATTCCTGCACGTTTTATATTACAGTAGAGATCTTCAACTAGACACCACACCAAGCAGGTGGAAGGCAGCATGAGCGTGAGGCCTACTGAATATTGAATGTTTCCAGCATATCACAGTAACAAATACACCTGTACTAAGTAACATGGCAACTAGCCAGATATACGATTAACACCAGTCAGTGGCTGTCAGAGTTTCCAGGCGAGGAACTCCACCTTTCTGAACAACTAAATGTACTTTGGCTTTTAATGCCACTGGGAAAAGAATGATTATTAAAGGCTGCTTATTAATCAGAAAAGACTAGCAGATTTTTTTAGTACAATGAATTTGATAGCTCATTTAATTTTATGAACAGAAAAGTGTTCAGTTGTGGTGGATCAGGCACAGAGATAGATTAACAGATCTCTTGAGTCCTACCACCTCAGCATCCTGTAATTTACTTTGTTACATCCTGAAAGACATGAGAAACACGGTCCACCCGCTGCTTCCTCTTTGCTCCAGGAAGGAATTAAATTTCTGACCCTTCTGCTATAACTCAGTTAAATCTCTTTGCACTAATATTCTGTGGCACCAGCTTATCTGTATTGGCTTGGTGTGTTTAGGATGGACCCCTCCCCCCAAAAATATAATAATAATAATCAAGAGTTTGTCTACTCCCTCTCATCTACAGAGAAAAGGGGGCAGCACCCAATTGCTGTGTCTTGCTCTGTTCAGGTTTCTTCATTACAAGACCTCGCACCCACTTGAAAGGTATTCAGTAACAATTACAAAACTGAGTCTGGTCAATGTTGATTCATTGCATTCGTTCATTTTACTCTCATTCTTGCTTGCACATCTCATGTCTCAATGTCTTACACATCAAAACATAGAGAGGGATGTTCAAAATCACTGGGTCAAAGAGTGGCTTAGGTCTTTCTGCAGGAAATGTCTCACTGATTGGATCAGGCCCTGAGCTGAGGTCCAGAGCAGTCCGGAAGAGGTGCAGGAGGCCGTCCTCTCCTGCCCCATTGACCGTGGTGAAGAAGTAACTGTGGATGCAACACTGAAGTGTTAAGCATCATCAGTGTTGAAAGAGGCACTGAAAATGAGTTTGTTAAAATATCCCTACCTTTGGACAGTCACACGAGTGGTAAAATTATATGCAAACAGTACTATTCACAATGCAAACTGAGATTAGGATTTTTAGTTCAAAGATTTACAGTCTTAACCATCCAACTCTTGCTGACTTTCACTGGGACTTGCCTAATATGAGGCAAATCTTGCTGCACTTGTTAAGAACAAAGCACCAGAGCTCCAAGGATCTCTGCACACTGCCATGCGGCTCACACACAGATGCTGTATTAGCACAGAGCAGATCATCCATATCAGTCCATGGACACACAGATATACAAAGTGGTATGCAAAGAATACAGGCTACATTCAGAATTTCCTTGTCTCTAAATAATCACGCAACAGTGATCTTTCATCAAAAATTGAAATAATAAAACTAAATTTAAAAATAAGAGCAAAATACAAAAATAATGAAGATATTTCGTCAGCTCAGCCAGCTCTCCTGGACTGATGGTGAAGACAGATGTCTGCATTTTGAAACCATACCCTGGTAGCTTATCTTGTTGTCTTGCCTCTTCACTAGAAAATTGGGCATCTGTGTATATAATTCAGTAACAGTTGATATAAATTCAGAATTTGGTCTACCTTTTAAGAAGATGAAAATAAAATGTACCACTCTTACACACAGCAGGTTAGAGCCAAGAGGACAAACATCCATAGTATATACCTTAATCACACAATATTGACAAAAGCTTTATTATTTTTTCCACACAGAAACTAAAGAAATTCTGCCTGACTATCATTTTATGTTTCAATGAACTGTTTCTTTCACAGCACTGACCCTGCCAACTTTCAGCAGGTGTTTTCACAGGAATGACCATTTCTCTCACTAGACATTTAACAACAATTCCTATATTCAGAAGACCTTCTCATCATACAAACTACAAAGCCAGGGAGGCTGTCATCTGAAACTCAGATAAGGTTAAGCTGTGCTGATCACTTGACTGATTCTCCTTCCAAAAAGTGCTTAAACAAAATTTCACATCATTTTGAAATCAGTTGTTGCCTGATGACTGCTTATGTCACCAGCTCTAAGGCACTAGATGACTGGCTTCTTTGTGACTGAAAGAGCTAAAATCTCCTCAGGTATTTTCTTTCTACCTTTTTTTCATCTGCTTGAATGCGATGGGACTGATCAGTTAAAAAAAAACAAAAACCAAAAAACAATTTTTAAAAAGCAAATAATTCTCAAACCACTGAGAAATATGAGACTGTGCACTACAGATCTTTTAGCTTCCCATTTCAATTCATTAATTTTTATAAATGGAAAGAATATACTGGATGTTGCCTAGAGACCTATAAAGCAGTTCCTCTGCCAAGTGGTACCAGCCACTTGTTAGATGCCTGAATACCTGCTTTGAAGCCCCACACCCTTGTGTTACAGTACACACAAACCGCTCTCGCTATACTCTCACCATTTTTATATCAACAATTAAATTAACAGAGCTTAACCCTGACATGCACTACATAAACCTCTCTTCATCCACCTGGCTGTTATCTTCAGAATGCTTCGCTCAAAGGTCTGTAGAAGTTTATACCTTTAAGGGACTCTGACCCGGCTAACTCAGTTAAAGGCTAGGTGAAGTGTGAAGCCCAATAAGTAGTAAAAGCCAGGAAAAGCTGTTTTGTCACGTACAACCCACCTGGACAAAGAGATACATTAAGTAAAGTCCCAAAGTCAGGATCAAGAAGATTCAACAACTAATGCAATGTTCTTTGCAGTCTCAGGAGTGCTGCAGAATGACAACTAATTCGACTGTCACTGTCCCCAACAGAACCATCACCTAAAGCATCAATAAAGGAAAATCCAAATTTCTGTCTGTTTGGCAGGGGATAAGCATTCTGCAACATAAGAGTGAATGAGATGTACAATACATCTCTTGTACATTATCATAGCAGATACTTGTTCAAGACCTCTTGTCTGTTGGTGGAATTTTTAACACATCAGGCTGAAAGGCTGGGCTTCTGGAAGTAGTCAATAGTGCCTCAACTTTTCTTTGGTAAATGAACTATTAACACTGTTTCCTCAGGAGATCCTATCTTGCTGATCTTCAGCTATATAGTACAGGACACAGCATCCATGCATAACCACCTTTCCCAAGCTTCATGGACTCCGCAAAGTGGGAAGAAAATTATGTTGGTGTAACAGATTTTGTAGTGCCTATGTTTCTGTTTTGTTTCACAGCTATTCTATTTGTGTTTCTTCTAGACTATGACACTGACTTAAGCAACTTCTCAGGATCCCAAGGTTAGCACAAAATTAAGTCAGGTAAAAATCATTAAGATTTGAATAAGCTAAACTGAACGTGCACTTTAAGTGGGAACTGTAGTAACTATCAGTTAGACAGTGCATTGAAGAGGTCTCAATTTTCGTATGAGTAGGAAACGCAAGTAGTACGATCAGGTTCTTCCCAACCCAAAGGATCACGCAGTCAGAAGCTAAACCTTGAACTTTTTAAAATGTGCACATTCTTATCAAGATCTTATTTCACAGCCCCCACTATATGTTTTTTATCTCAAAGAGATAGAGTCTAAAAAAGCAATTGTATTCACAATACAGGTATCAGCTTTTTCAGTAGTGGTAACTTCTCCTATGCCCAGTCACTCTTGCCTCAGCTGATGTTCAGATACACTTTTGCTAGGCATCACAGGACCCTGGGGCATTTCCTTGCTGGTCATCCAGATGGAAAATATATTTGGTCTCCAACCAGTTAAGTTATTCTTCTTACTTCCCATGTAACTTCTATCACTAAGATGAGAAGGGGACTTCAGGCAATCAGCCTCTTATCTTCTCTGGACTGCAAATAAATCGTCAATTCTAATAAACTAAACTTGTCAATAATGCTTTCAAATCACTTCCTTCTGCTTAGAGGTGGTCTTTACTGAAATATGCCTTTCTACAGTGAGGCTTGACAAGCTTACATTTATATGAGCATTCTTCTTCCCAAGGAAACCTGAAGTGCATTAACAATATAAGCCACAGAGAAGAATGAATGCAATCACTAATGTAATAGCAGGACTTATTAGAAATGCACATTTCTTTAGTCTAGAGACCAAAGGTAAAATAGTATAATCAAGTGTAACTACAGTTACCTCCACAGAAACAAACAGTAACATCTCTAAATTTGATTTTACCCAAAGTACATAATTGCAACAACATTTACATTTGTCATATTAAGAACGGAAATTTGGGCCTAACATATTGCATATGAAGAAATGTAGAAAGCAAATAATAACAAAGCATATTTAAGTCTATAAATAGTTCAAATAGCTGTACAGTTGCTCCCAGGTTAAAATCATTACATGAGACCGAAATCAGAGCCAGAACGCAAACCTGATCAAGATACGAAGCTTAACACCTTGCTCTTAGAGCACAGGGCCAGCAGCTTAGTCCTTGACCTTATCTGAAAGTTAGCATCAGTAGTAGCATTATGACCCTAACACAATACTGGAGCACTAGCTGAACAAAATGCTGACCAAGTTCTGCCTTTCCATGCATATATAAAGTCAGTCATATATACGATGAAGTCAGTGAGAAAAGCCTGAATCCAGAAAACAGTTCCACTACACTTCTTGCAGCACCTATGTATGCCTATGACCTGTTCTAACATGCCATAACTTTCTCAAAATTAAGACCTAACAAAACCACAATAAGAATAAAATGCTGTAGCTGCTCTATTCATCGGAATTGTATTAGTAGCACATAAATTAGCAAAAATCTCATCCAGTGTTCCATACCTCACATGTACAGCATTACAGCTTCTATAATACATGTTCATAAATACACAAGGAAGAAGAATGGGGTCTTCAAGATAAAGCAGACAAACTATTTGGTGACTTCTGCATATGGTATCAGACACTTGCAAATATAAAGTAGGAGTATCATTAGTATCAGCTATGTATAAACACATGCACACATATGCTTGGCTGAAATAAGTTGTACAGAGTAACAACTTGCAACATGAAACAGATGCAAACACATACCCAAACCTGAGACAGATCCAAACGCTACCCAAAGTTTTCCATATCAACATAAATAAAAGTGAATTTCAAGCTGCAGAACAAAGCCAAAAGAGAAATCTATACTCAAGGCACAAAAAAGTCATTCTTCCTTCAAGCAGTAATAAGCAGTAGGCTTACTATGTGCTGGCTGCAAATCCACAAAGACATACTCAGAGAGCTCAAGAAAACCAGCCATCATCCAGAGTTTCTTTCAAGGACCACCATATGCTATTTTACAACCTCACTGAACATTGAATCAGAACGCTAGAATATCATCTTTCCTTTTTATTACAAAAAAACATGAGACTAACGCATGGGCTTCCTCTGCAACCATTGTTGTTAGACTATTTCAAGAATAAGGAAAATTGTTGCTACTGATTAGTTTTAATATATTCAATTGCAAGTAGCTTTGGGGTTTTGGGGGCGGGGGGAGAGGGAGAAGGAGGGGGGGCAGGGTTTACCCTGTTTAAATGCAGCTTCCCTTCAGTATATAAACATAATACAAAGGTTTTAAACTTTACCTGTCCACATGGAGCATTTTGCAAGTACACAGTAAACTCTCCAGATGTAAGGCTTTTCGCTAGAATATATTGGCAGGTGGCTTGGAAAGTGTATTTGCGGCCATCAAAGGTCATGAAATGAATGTCTCCTGAAACTGAGCATTCAGCTGACAGATGCAACAAAAAACAGATTTAAGTATGCAGAAAATATTGCATCCTCTTGACAGCTATCACTGCTGTAGACTTCATATGCTCAGACAGATATAAGCAAGGTTTAAAATCATGTCATACCAATCTACGAAATTGTCCAGGTATTAGGAACATAGTTAGGAAATGAATCCTGTACTTGGTTTTGCTATGGAGCTCTTATTTGATGCTAGGCCAGGATACTTAAAATGTTTTTTCCCTGCCACAGGAGAAAATAATTTGAGTGCTCCTTAAATTCTGAGTGTTTGATATGCGAGGGTCTAAAAAGTGATTTGCAGAAATATTAAGCACTTACACAGTAATTAACATCACTGAGACAAAGGCTTGAAATCATCAACTGCTACGTAAACCATGAGGCCATGGGTACCCCTAGTATTCAAAATCCTTTAGATCTTAACCTCTCTGTAGCTTAGTTGCCCACCTGTGCAGCGAAAATAGTAACACCCCTCATTCCACAGGCATGTTGTGAAAATAATTAGCTACTATTTATGTAATAGCTAGATACCACATAGCTAGCCTGTGATATTGTGAGGAAAAAACAAGTAATCACGCATTTAGAAACTCCTCCATAATACATATCTAAATCTGTCAAGAGAAGATTGTATAGGAAACTTTAGTCATGTAGTGCCACCTCTCAGAAACATTATAGTGACCTATGGGGAGAGGCATTACTATGCTCAGCTAGAAAAGGCAGACAGCTATTATTCAGATTATTTTAATATTTAGTCCACTGTGTGTAACTGTTTGTACAAATACAAAAATACAAACTATACAGTGAAAAAAATCATGTTAAAGTCTATGAACAATATTCTATCCCAATTAAAAAAAAAAAGTGTTACTAAAAAACGTTAAGTATCCAACACCTGTTCTTTTCACATACCTGGACATGTAAGATTTGTACAGATCCACTTTCCTCCAATGCAAGTGCTGAAATAAAAGTGAAAAGCTGGGGTTTTTTTGGTTTTGTTTTGTAAGCATATGGCATATATCCCTCAGTTCTTCCTGGTTTCCTACTCCATGAAGAGAGTACCAAATTTCTTATGAGTCTCACAAAATGGTAAAAGAGAGCTATTACAATCGAAGCTGTGGCAAGGGCTTGTCAGGAGGATATGGCCAGGTGAAGTCTCATCCATATGTCTAATAATATTTCTCCTTTCTTTTAGGTCAGTAAAAGGAGCTACCATTTTTAGCTCCACTGTAAAAAGTCAAGGATGATCGATATTAAGAAGAATACGCATGTTCAATTTGAACAAAACTTCAAAAAACAACTGCTGTGGGCAAAAAAAGGGATTGTATGTCTGCAAACCCATCCATTTTCTCCAAGTTGATCCAATAAAAGGTATTATCTATTCCTACAAGCCTTGCTTGCTGAAGTGTAAAATTAACATAGAAATTCTAAAAACAATAACTTCATGTCATAATGACATTAGACTCTGTGTCCAAGTGAGACAATACAAACAAGGAGATATAAAGTAATGTCAAATTAATTCAATTTTTAAGGTTTTGAATGCTAGATTGTTTTTTGTTTGATGCAGATTTCAAGATGAAAAGATTACTAAACGTTGCAGTATTCTCTGCAGTATGTGTTTTTTGCTCCTCTTTCCCATTAAAATTTACAGCTCTAACTGCCTTTATCTTTCTGTTAGTTGCAACATCTCCATGAAAGAGTAGTTTTTGTACGCAGGGACAAGTGAAAACTCCTATCAATTTTATTCTATGTTTAATTGAAAAATAGGTCTTAAAGGACTTCTCTCTCTGGTGACCACAAAAGGACTAAATCATAGGAACAGCATAAAAAGAAAATTTACTAACCAGTTGTTACATTCCTCATAAACCACAGAGCCCATTTCAAAAGAACTTCCATGGTAGTCACAAGGGCAGTCCATAGGCTTGACACACAATTCATTTTCATAAATTAGGCCTCAAAGAAATAAAACAACAAGAAAAAGAAAAGTGAAATATCTTTACAAATGGCTAGTGGAGTACCCTGATTAACAATTATACCTAATAACAACACTAACAGTCAAGTAGCATAATCAAACTGTAGACCATTCAGAAATCGTTTTTCAGAACAAATATACATTTCAATTGTATTGAATAAATTATTACGTGGCCCAAGTCCCTAAATTGCCTCCAATACAATAATGATAGTATGAATCAGAAATGTTTTTATTTTGAAAAATCACTCTGTTCTATTCAAGTACCTATGGCATCTCTTCTGACACTTTCACAAATCTTTGCCTTGATATTTTAAGGCACTATTTGGTCCTTATTTTACTATGGTAGGTTTTTTTTGTTTTTGCTCTTTTAATTATTCCATTATTATAACCAGGACCTAAAAAACATTAACAGCCCATTAGAGATGAAGTGCAGGACAAAGATGATTACACTTATAAACTATCAGGGTATGTATAAGAGGCATGATTTGAACAGCCACAGCATATTATTCTCCGCTCTCTTTCAGACATGATTATGTACCCCAAAGAAGGCAGTAACAAGAGGAAAATTGGACAGTAAAGTATCTCTTGGTAAAAAGCGCACAGTTTTGCTTTAAGCCACATGGCTACCAAAATCATATAACAGCAGCCACCAGAATGAGGAGAATAGCTCCCCTATCCACAAAATCACCAACTCAGCAAACCCTATCTTTTGTTCATATTGCTGTGCTCTATAGCTAGAAAGGGGATCTGTGACAAAACCTATTCCTCCACTTTAGACGGAGGAAAGGGCTCTTGCCACTAATGAGAATGAGGTCATTCACCCAGCCTGGTGACGAGGTGGTTAAAAGGAGTTCCTGTGGATACCTTAATCTAGGCAGACCACATAGGTATGTGAACAATCTGAAAAACTTACCATGAGGACAGTAACATCCATCAATGCAGGGAAGCTCACTGCCAACGCACTGCGATTGCTGATGGCATGAAACAGGGCAACAGTCAATGCATTCACTGTAGGTTAAGTGTTCAGCACAGGTAATCACTACAAAATAGAAACAGGTTGAGAAAAACAAACGCGTTATGATACCACCTCAGGGCATGAATAGTTTTCACATTTCTCTCAGGTATTTACTTTTTGGTAAGTCAATTGAGTATTTGTTGTCTAGAACCATGAATCAACAGCTTTCATAACACAAACATATGTATTTATATATTTAATTTTCTCATTCTTTCTTTCTCTATAGATAGATAAAAACTACAAGGAGAAAGATACCTGTTTCAGGTGCATCAAGAATTAACAATATTCAATTAGATCACAGGAGACTTGGGGAAACATTCTCACAATAAAACTATTTAAATATTGAGACCAGCATAGGATGGCAGAATATCCATTAATCAAGACTTTTTAGAAACATGTGGGAAATGCTTCTGTCATGGATGACAAAGCTATTTTTGATCCTGTGTTACAGAGATGGACAGACTAGATGATCTCTCATGATCTCTTTCAAACTTTCTTTCAGTGACTAAGATGAAGACTTAATTCAACTGTAATTCAAATTTATTTTTAACACTCATAACATTTTATACATCAGAAATCTATGAAGTCTTTGTCAATAATTGAGAGAGTAGTTCTATGAAAAACACGTATAAAAAAAATTCAGTAATGTTTACGTAGCATTGAAGCGAGGACAGAGTTATACTTCCACTGAGAACTGTATTAGTCCATAGTAGGAAGAAGAACAAAGAAGGAAAGATATGAAGAACAGTATTTGAAATACAACTACTCAAGCATCTGCATACCACACTGTTGAAAGTGCGTTCGCCATCCATGAAGTGGTTTTCCTGCTTGGGCACAGGCCCTGGCATATTCAGTTAATGCTCGACACCAAGTTGCATTATCAATTGCTGACCTTATGCAAATAAAAATTGACATGATGTTATTTTCTCCCTACATTCATATACTCAGTTATAACCTCATGAATGCTTCTGCACCATTTCAGTTGCGTACAATCATGAGCTGTTTGAGCTAACATTAATAAATAACAGTCTACAGTACTGTGGTGTTTGGTAAGTTTGAAATCTAAAACGGCTAAGATATTCTGTCATGTCTGAAGACAGCTGATAAATATATTTCAAACCTGACAATGATTTCCTAAATAAATCCATGAAAGTCAGCAGAGATACAGTAGTATAAAGAGAGATTTGACTAAAGGTCTTTATTTTTACAAAAGGAATAACATCCTTCAGCAAAGTCACAAGGAGAAAGTGTATGACTTCTACCAGTGAAGAAGAAAGAAAATTATCTCCACCTGCCTTTTATTTTAAACAGTCAGAACCACTTGGACAAGCAGCATACCAGGTTGTGAAATGAGAGCATAAATTCAGATAGTTTGCGTGCTTACAATCAAATTCCTCTTTTTGTTGGATTAAGATGTTGTGGATGCAGAATTATCTATTCATTGTTACTTTTCATTAAGATTAGAAATATTAATGATGTCGCACACTCAGCATCAAAAGAGATGCCATATTCAAGGGAGGGTAAATTAATGAATTATGCAAATAGCTAGGCCTGATTTTGGTCATCCTTACACCAAAGGAAAGAGGAACAACTCCAGACATTTCTGGCAGCAAAAGCAAAAGCAGCGAGAAGAAAATCAAGACATTTTACTGTATTAAAAGCATTTTAGGTACAAACTAATATGCAGAAAAAGAAACATTAGTTCTGTTAACATTTACACATTAGCATGATTCATTCTCATGGTATGACTTTTTTTTTTTTTAATTAAGAGCTTTGGAATTACCCCAAAACATTCACTTACATGCAAAGATCATTGGTGCAGCTTGCCATAAAAGGAAGAGGACTCACATACTCATGACATTGTTCAAACGGGGGATGTAACAGAATATTACAGAGAGTATATGTCCTCTAAAATGAAAGAGATTATTTTTGAAAAATTTCACAACAGCAATCTTAAGCAGAATAGCAAACTGTGCAAAAGCACAACAGACATCTCTCAATTTGTGACTAGGAATCCCTTTCCTCTTATTAACTAGAAGCAGTAGCCAGTAACATGTTGCTCTCCATCCCACAGTACTCAGAACATGGACTCCTTTATCCAGTACTGTACTGATGGTAATGTAATCTAGCCTTCCTTCCACCCTACCCCTCCCCCAAAAAAAGAAAAGAAAAAAAGAGGCTATTTTGCAGCTAAGCCTGGATGACCTGAAGTTTTGAACTAGTGTTTTAGTACAGTCCTCATTTTATTTAAATCACGCAGTAAAAGGCATCAGAAATTAAACATGTCTGGCTTCAGCTTTAGCTTCAAAATACTTCATTTCAGGGTTTAATCGTCAAAATACTACTTAGAAGGAGAACCTATTGCGTTTGAGATGGACAAAAGTAGCAATAAGTAAATTCCAAACACTGGCAAATAAAATGTGCTCTCAATCTGCTTTCATAGGCCTGCTTCCTCCTATACTTCCTAAGGGAAGGAATGGGAAACAGCTCTAGAATGAGTCCCTACTTTACAACTTTTCACTCATTTAGCCCCAGATTCCAAAAATACTCCTTTTGACTACCTTCCATACAATATAATACACCAGAAAGACCAAGAATTAAATTATAAACTTCTTTAGAAGCCAAATGAAAAATGGACAAGCGAAGCTCTGTTGCAGACGCCATGTTAATCCGTCTCTCCAAAGGCAAAATGAGAACATCTCCAGCCTCCCTCAAAGCACTAAGACAAATTCTGGCTCTAGTAAGAATCACAGACTGTTGTAATATTCCTTTCATGTTATCCAAACCTGTAGAGATTCATGGCTTTGTGTCAGGCAAGGTGGTTCATTGACAAAAGAATTATCCCAATTGGGTGTTCCTTGTGGAGGATTTTCCTGCCAACTCTCTACGAATTCTGTTACGTCATCTGTCAGTTTTCCTAAACAAGATACACATACAGTCACACAGTGACTTGGAAGATTAAAGAACAATGTTTCTATAGGATTTTCCAGAGAAACCCCTCAATAATCTTAACATGTTAAGCAGAGACAGCCAAACACTACCCACAACAGATTAAATTAATCACATGTTAGTTTGAAGACTATCTGGTCCTTAGAAGAAACAAAGTCCCATTGTGGAAGGCTTTAAACAGATGGAGAGAAGGTAACTCAGTCAGGTGATTTGGCAAGGATGGGCTTTCGGGAGCAGGATTGTGCCTGCTGAAGTCCTTGAATGGAAGAAAGGAAAGGAGAACTGTAATGAGCTGCATATACACAATTCCAAGCTGTTCCTTTATATGGAATTCCCCACAGACAGCCTAATAACGGAGAATGAGAAGGAAGGCACTCCTGGGGCCAGCACAAGGATGCAGAATGACTGCCTATATTAGGCAAATAAAGGTGCAACTTTTTTGTGCAAGTAAGGATGCATACATTAGCTTTCAACTAGCTCATAAAGGTATCACCTATCACTACAATCTGGTGACATTGTTTACTACTTGTATTACCAGCAAATGCTGTAGCCTGTCTTGCTGTATCTTTATTACTACTGCTCCCTGAACTAGTTGGATATAGCTAATATGCAGCACATCTACTGTACTACAATTACAGCTTTATGTGACAGAAATATTCTGTGAAAGGTGAGAGGGTAGGGGGAAGCCTTTGAAAGCAGTGAGGACAATGAGCTATTGATCTGGGTATTAATTTAAGCATTTTGATTTAGCAAGCAAATTATTCAATGGGGTAAGGGTGAATTCTAGCGCAGGGCTGATGCTTTGCAGAACTGGGTAACATAGCTTAACCAACAAAGTAAACCTACTACATATTGTACTCTGCACTTTGAAGTATTACTATAGTATCCCCATTTTGAAGATGAGAAACACAGAGGTAAACAGCCCAACAGAAGGATTTCCAGAAGCTTTTACTGTCTAACTTCAGATACCTTTCAAGGGGCCCAATTCTTTTTATTTTTCTTGATTCTTTTGTTTTGTAGAGTATTTACTGGGGAAAAAAAAATCAAGACTCTTGAAGGCACCTGAAATTAGTATCCAAGGAACTGGGAGTCCTAGAATCACTGTCACTTCTGCAAGTGTTAGCATAAATGAAATGCCAGATCATATGAAATTTGGCAGTCTTCACTGATGTACTTAAAAAAAAAAAAAACACACTCCAGTAGTAGTATATCAGGCTTCCAGAGGCTCCTATGTGAACTTACTAAGTGGGTAGTGAGCACTTAAAAGTAGAAGTTTACCTTTCAGGTCCCAGGACTCTCCCTCTCCAGAGCCCCATGCATATTGACCCCCTTCACTAACAATAGCAACTAGCACAAGCATTTCCATGTATTTTCATTTCAAATGTCACCCTCTTAAACTGAATTAGCATTACAGTTAAAAACTACACTTAGCAAAGTAATGTTTTCAATAGAAAAATCTTTCTGGGAAAAAAAACCAACTCTACTACACATCAGGAAGTATTTTAAATACTCACCATAACTAGTCTCAAGATCATCCTGCACGATAGCATTATTGTTTCCACACAGTCCATGTGTTTTACCCAGATACTCTGGTGCCATTTTGATATATGCTGCAGATGTACCATCCCAAGCCAGAGTGAAAGCATACTGGTGTCTAACTAGGAAGTACCCAGCTAGCTTCTGGATGCGTAAATTCCCAGTGACATAGGGTAACTGTATTCTGAAACAAGCAATATCAGAGACAGAATCAAAAACAACTTTAAATACAAAAATTTCAGTACAAAAATGTTGATCAAAACAATGCCATGATATTAATTTCAGTGCAAAAACAGCATCATAATTGTGAGGGCAATTACCCAAATCCTTTATAGGTGACTTCACTGCTCATCTTTATCTCTTCATCTCCAGAAAAGAATAAACTAATGGATCGTTCACATGAATAAGGAGACGAATGGCATTCAGGATCATTATTGATCTGCCAAATAAAATCACTAGTGTCAAAATTAAGATTTTAATAATATTCTTACTATTCCACATACTACACACCTGATATTTACACGTTGAGAGTGGGATTAGGAATAATTAGTGTGGTGCCATTCTTCCCTCCAAAAAGGGATATAATTAGTTCTCTGTCTGGAACAGTCTTTCCACAGCAGCAGTAGGATTTGAAAGCACACACCTTAGTTTACTCCCAGCCATTTACATTTTGGGCTAGAGTAACTGGAAGCACATACTACTGCTAGATTACCTTGTAGAACCCTGTACTATAATCTCAAAATTAATGCATTATTAGCAGGTCCACCAACAGTAAAAGTGAATGTAAAAGTGCATTCCCCTACCTGTATGGAAAAACTCTGTTCATCTAATTCAGTATGTCTCACAAGGGCATATGTGGATTTCCCAGAAAAATAATAATAAAGTCCATCGAAAGTTTCAAAGTGGTATTGGCCCCATGTTCTGCATATATGATCTCTTTCAGCACCTGTATTATATACTAACAAAAGAAGAGTCACTTAAGAAGTACTACCTTTTTTGGATTCAATACAGTTGAGACATAGTAGCATAGGTAGTAAATTGTGATATACCACCACAGGAAGAAAGAAAGAAAAAAAGAGGAGGGAAAGATACTGGGGGATGTAAACAGAAGAAAGGTGTTCCTGTAGCTGAGGGAACCAGAGTACAGTCCCAGAAACCTAGTGTGTTTTTTTTCCTCTACACACCTGTCTGGCATGTTGGTCCAGTTGCATTAAATCGACTGCAGTTGCAGAGCTCTCTGTGGACACACTCACCTCCATTAAAACAAGTAAACGAATCTGAGTGGAAAAACAAGGCATTTTAAAAACAAATGGTGGTAATTTCCATTCTTAAGACCCAATTCTGCCACTGAATGCAACTCCATGAATGACAAGGGGTGTTGGCTGAGCATCTAAACACTGCGTGAGCCCAGAAGAATCCCATAGGCCTCCACAAACAGCAAACGTACTGGGAAAGCTCCACTTCAAGAAATACAACCAGATGCAGCTAAATCTACTGCACATTTAAAGAATGCCAAATCAAAATGGCCCTTTTAGTTAGTCTGCCATGCTTTTAGCCTCCCTAAGAAACGAATAAAGGATGTGAACTACTATTACAAAGCAAAACAGCACGGTGCAAATGTCCTTTACATAAAAGACTGCTATGCCTAACACTGGACGGGTCATGCTCTGCCATGATGAGAACATACTACCCAGGAAGTATAGACTTTCAGATCCCAGCTGTAGATCTTTCAACTGCCCTCCCTCTATCTTGCAACTTTTAAGCATACTAACTACAAGTACTTTCCATAAATGGACAGAGAAGTATTCTGGTTTCTAGTTTTGTAAGATATAAACATTTAACAGAGGAAAAATTTGATACTCAAGTGCAGTAAGCCTACTGTACATAAAACAAGGTCTTTGACTTGCAGTCACAGATTTCTCCCCACCCCACTCCTCCCGTCCCCAGCAAATCTCCATCAAAATCTGACAACACAAGTTTTCGCAGTATGAGGAAAAGTGTGCACAAGCTGAAATAGGCTTCTTGCTACCAAATTTGTGCTTGTACTAAAATGCTCTTCTGATCATTGCAATACACTCACTTATTTTGCTAACATTTGCCCCTTTAAAATTTGAGTCTCCCCAAAAAAGAATTTGCATCTTAGTAATTGTATATTATGTAAAAAGAGTCATAGTAGTTGTAGCGCTTGGAGAAAAGAAACTGAGATTGTATTTGTTGTGTGAGAATAAATAAACTACTGCTATTTAAAGACTAGAGCTAAGCATACAAGTTGTTTTGAAGAAACTGCTCAGGGGAAGAGACAAACTGAAACTTTAGCCTTTTCATTTTCTTTATCTTTAGGAATACACCATTCTTGAAAAACAGCCTTTACAGATGAATTACTTCAGTGCTATCCTGAAAAAAAAAAAAAATCAGGTTTCACAGAAAAAGACCTTTTCCTTCTATCTTGGTAGAACCCTTACTTATGAAATGTCTAATCAGTCAGCAGTGTACACTAAAGTCATGACATACCTAGAGTATGTTTAGGCTTTTGAGAAAGCTTCACCAGTAGGGTTTGTAACTCTGCTGATCCTGGCAAACTAATATAAGCTCTACTTCCAACAGTCCACACAAACTCTGCAATGGTTTTAAACAGAACTGGAGGGAAGCCTTTCTAGGATACGAACTAACATTTTATGCTTTCATGGGTCACACTTCATCTTTAGGCTCTGTTCTAAACATAGGCATTCGCTAAAAATACATAGAAAAGTACAAATATCACAAGTAGATTCTGAATCACTTTACAGAACAGTTGAATTTTTTTCCTATAATCTGATTATAAGGTAACAAATGCTTTCTAACAAGTCAAGAGATGAACACTGACATCCCTATTGCCATTAAGCAATGTTGAATTCTTGATCCCAACAATAGCAACAGCAATATAAATTCAAATTCAAAGGGATTTTTTTTTTCTTATCTAACTTCTCTCTCCTATTCTAGGAGCCCATTTTATTGGTGTTTTCCAATACCAATTTCCTACCAACATCTTTTACAGCAAGTAATGAGTTTGTTTTGCCAGCAAAGAACTTCAACAGAAACACCATTATAGGAGACAGTGAGTCATGCACTCTTATTAGCAGCTTTAAATCCACTAAAATGATCTGAAAGCAGGCAGCACACTGAGGGTATCCTGTAAGCATGTCCCAGCCAAAAGTAACACAAGTTCTGATAACAATCATACAGCATTTTTAACAAGCTGCTATAAACAACCACCAGCTTCATTTTAAGCCCCTACTTTAGTCTGGGCAACATTTTGAAATGCCTCTGAAAAAATCTCACACTCACGGTTTGCAGTGCACCTACCACACACAAATTGCCTTTAGATGCAGCCACCAGGTTAACTGTGCTCCTGACACGTAATTCACATGTAAGCTTTTAACTTGTCAGAAATTATGGGCTGAATCCTGTTAATATATTACCTTTAATGAGGCTACTTCAAAAATAGTTCAAATCTCATTGTTAACTCTTTCCAATGTGTGATCAATGTAGAAGTTTCATGAGGAAAAAGGTCACATTTAAGTTTCTTCTGCTTTGTGAGATCTTAGCAACTTAGAAGAAAGACTCTGTGCTAGTATAGTGCTAGAAAGAGGAAGATTTCTCAAGAAACGTATGGACTATCATTACTAAAAAAAAAAAAATTCATCCAAATTAGACCACATGATATTATATAGTCTTCAATTACAAACTTACAGAATAATCAAGTTCCTACACAATTTGTCAGTATTTTCTTGATGATATTTCTATGGCCCTTTTCATTTGTAAAAACAGTAGAAATACTACTCATTTTTATATGACGAATTGCAAAATATTTTGATTATTTTCATTTTCTTTCCAAACCCTCCCTCACCTCCCAAAAAATAAAATATAAGGCCATGCTGAAAAGAACAAAGCAGGCAGAGTAAAAGAGAACGTTCCTCTGCCTGGCTAATCCAACTATCCAGCCTGAATTCTCCTCCTGCCTGGCTCAGGTGAGTTCCATTTTAACAGTTAATGGCAAGCACCACGCAGAAAGGCCCCTAGTTATATGGAGAGCAAGCTGTCTCATTTACATACTCACAGCGAGCAATCTTGTCACTAAGGCAAGAGCCACATTCTTCCCCTCAAGAGAGGCAGACATTGATCTCTTTCATCTTGAGTGTTGTGAGACCTGTGCAACCTGAGATCAAGTCCGTTCTTTGTTTCTCTAAGATTATGCCCTATTGCCTGTCCAGTTACAATAATCTGCAATTAGACTGCAAGTCATGTTCCTGCAGAGGAAGTTAGCCCCCTTTTAATGTTGCAAGTTGAATGATTCTACTTTAAGCATGGCTCAGGTAATCCACTCCAAGCTACATTTCTTCCGATGCAGTTTCAACTGATCTGGGGGACACTTGCTGTAACTGGGATCTCTCTTGCTCCCTTTTAGAGAGAAAGGGAGTTAGTCACATCAGAATTAGAAGTCAAATGATCTCATATGATGAGCTTTTTCTTCTTTATGAAGTCCTCTGTCTTGTCAATGTATGATTCCAAGAAAATACTGTACTGCTGTACCTGCTTTTGCCCCTTTTTACAGCATTGGAGAGTATCTTTCCTTACACTTTGTAGAAGAGTTCTGTGCGCAAAGATTTAGTTATCCTTAACCAGCCAATGAGAGGGATATGGTGTTAATCCAGATCACATCCAATGATCTTACTACTGTGAATAGTGTGGCCTCCTTTAATCACAGATTGGGTCAATCCATTTCTAGTCAATTAATGTTGAAATACTTCCTCAGCTATCAGAAACCCATAACAAAGGCTTTGCTCAGATCTTTGTCATTAAAAGAATATAAATTCCCTAAATAAACTGACCTATATGATCTCTCTATCACAAATTTAGGTCTCTTCCCGAGGCCTGAGAAGCATTGTATCACCTGCAGGAGAGGAAGAAACATCAAGACTAAAATGAAGTTTAAAATTAAGAAACACTAGTTAAGAATATTGCATCCTTGGTTTACCTGAAAGTAACCTCTATTAAAAAGTCCTTAGCTCCTCTTTTTCCTTTGACATTATGCCAGCTGAGCATGTTGGGTTGAAATCTGAAATTGAAAATTGGTGAGACCTTTCCAGCAAAAAGTGGTAGACCTAACTAACATGATTCTGCTCACGTAATGTAAATTCTCACCAGTGATGTCATTACAAACTGCAGGTCACCCTAATAGTATGAACATCATTGTCATGAAGCAACTTGTTTTGAGTTCCTCCTTTACTGAACAAGGTCTTATGCTCATTATTCATCATGGCCCTTGAAAAAGCAGGGCTGTAATCCAGCCTGCTTGCACTTTATTACAAGCATTCCTGGAGATCTCTGCCCAAGCTTCACAGAGGTGGCTCTTGTCACTTGTTGAGAAGAGATGCTTAAACAGCATCACGTAAACCTGACAATATGAAGTTCCAAACTCCATTTTAAAAGACAGCACAGTTCCCCCAAATCTGGTTGGCTTTTCAATTTTACCTCACCCTAGCTCTGAGCGCAAGTTCTGCTGATTTCAAAGGCATCTTATATCCTTGTCAAAATAAGCATATATTTTGAAATACTATAGTTTAATATTTTTTGTGGTTTCACAACTATGATATTGTGCCCACTTAGTTTATTATGCTTTCTTATATTACTGCTTTTCTAACAAAGATTTATGATCTCTTAAACATTTTTCAATTGCCAATCGGTTACTTATCTTGGTTTGCTCACTCATGACTTGCACTTCTGATTTAGTAACTTGTTTCTTAGGAAAAACAAAGGAATAACAGAACGGGTAATTTATATAATACAAAGTCCTTCTGCATGAAATGAGATACAGTCACTGAAGAACAGGTCTACTCTTGGAGCACAAAGAGGTAACTGCAAAGAAAGCATGCATTTGTATCCCATACAAAACTTACAATATTAACTCAGGGAGACATCTAACTTAAAGTTTCCTTGAACAAAAGTAAAAGCAAGTCAGTACAATCAAGAACATGTCTGACTACTAAAACTACCATGCACTTTGACTTTTAAATGCTTGGTTTCTTAACCATCACATCAAACAAGTTGCTCCGCCAACTGAATTTTGACCTCACTGTAATAAACTATTACCATCAATACCATATTAACTCTTGAAGATTTTTTTTTTGACTGATGTGGACCTTCATGTGGGTATTTTTCTGTAAAACATTAAGCATTTACTGGTGTTGGAATTCAGTATTTTATTAAGACTTATTTGTTGAACATAAATCACTAAAGACAGGTTTCCCTTCAGGATATTCATTATTAGGTTCACCTGGACAGAAAAATTGAGGTATGAGAATTAATTTAGAGGAGTTATCTGAAAGTGATGAAGTTTTACGCAAGCTAGGCAGGTACAAGGTCCAGCTTTTTTCCTCAGTTCTTATGATTCTGTCTATTTACCAACTTTGGTCCAAAGACAGTTTCAGAGATCTCGACAGTCATTTGTAGAAACAAACCAAGACTTTTCATGATCTTTTAACAGATGACACGTTTTAAAAGTTTTATGTAATTGTAGAAAACATTTCTGCCTGGAAGTTACTGAATTACCAGAAAGATCAATTATTGCAAATGCTGCAAGTTTTATTCCGGACTGAGGAAGTAGAAAAAAACAAAGCAAAATCAGCAGTTTGGGGTAAGAACTTGCAAGATGCATTAACTAAATCTATTCCCATTTCTTAAAGAGTAGAAGTTAAAATATTCAATTTTAAATTCATAAGTATAACTTTTGCTGTCAGCATTCTTGAATTTTTATGTTTTGTAACTCACATAATTTCCACCGTGCACATTCTTTAGAATGCTTCCAGGTGTCCCTTTGACTACGGGAGAATTAATACAACAAACCTGAGGTCTCTGTGTACATTTTCTTGCATTGTCCTTCAACTAAGTCTTTGAAATGCCCATAATGACAAGTTTTTTGTGACATATAGGTTTCAGCAGGATGCAATACAGCCTTGAAACAAGGACAAAGATCTCATTACAACAGGATGCAAAATTTTCCTTTTTGAGATTCCTAGCTGAATGAGTAGGATGTAATTTTAATCCTTCGCTACTCAGATACTTCCAGTTAGCTGTAGATTTTCTGCTCTGATGCATCTCTTGAAATCAATCTTTAAGTACACATATTGTAAAAGACAAGTTTCCTTCTATAGTAATGGCAACCCACAACATTAAAGCGCTGTAGCAGGCATGAAACTTTAATGCAAGAAAGTTTAAAATATTTACCTCTTAGTAGTTTTCAACAGTAGTGTGAAACTTACTTTCATTAATAATTTGCTTTTCTGGTCCCAAATTGTTAATATACTTTCGGGTTTTGTTTGTTTGTTTTAAACTTAACATGAAAAACAGATTTATGAGGAGGAAAGTTAGAAGCTTTAACAGCTATGTAAACAAAATGTTAACTGTTGTCAATTGCTCTGATGAACATTAAAAAAAAAAGAAAACACACTCATCTTCATTGGATACAAGAAACTAACACAAGATTTCTCTCATTTTATTTTAATTTCACATTTACTCCTACTACACCAAGCTTTTTTTGTTCCACTGAAATACACCAGACATTACATTGCTTCCTGAATTGCTTATATTTGAATAACACAATGCAAAGGTGAAGAGACCAAGTAATAAATCATGCACCTTTCATATGAAAAGCCCACATAAAACATGTTCAGCTATATCTACATAGGCAGGGTTATAGGAGTTGAGGAAAAAAAAAAAAAAAAGGTTACTTCATCCTCTAGCAGTCTAGTCCCTGTTGCAAAAAACATCTGTGGTAATCAGTTTGTCAGTACGTTGGAGAATAATTTTCATAGAGACATCTTGTCACAAGACTTGGGAAAGAAGCCGATAACTTACCTGATTGGTTGGTTTAAAAAAATAAAAAATAATAATAAAAATCAACCACCTAGTATTTCATGTATCCCCACATTAGTGCAAACCCCAGTTGAAAGACAGAACTAAAGCAGTTTGCATCTCCCTTCAGAAAGGTCAAAATGACTCTATTGTTCTAAGTGTTCAGAATATGTGTTGCCATAGCACAGCTTTCTTATGAAATGTGGGAAAGAGCAGTAGTTTCAGTCACACTCAACACCATGAAAAGAAGGTAGCAGAAACTCCTAAACAGAGCAGAACAGGTTGGGTTTTTCATTTTCTTTTAAAAAGACGTCTTTCACACACAGACAACAAGAAGCTCAATTTCCCAGAGTTTACAGGGATTTAAAAAGGGAACTTAAGAGTCTAGGTATTCCACTGTTTAAAGGATTTAATAATCATGATTTTATTTAAGTAAGGACAATCATCAGTAATTTTTAAAGTGCGTCTCTAACATTATATTGCCAAAGTAAGCACATCAGAAATGAAAAAGCCTCATGTAATATTTTGGCCCATAAAAATATGGGATTATGAGAGAAAACAGTTAGTTTATCCCATTGCATCTAGGCAGGGCAACAAAACCTAATTCTTGCTATCATAACCTCATCCTCCTTTAAAAACTTACACATGTGATGAGTTAGCATGAAATACTTGATACCTGATTCATTCTCCCTCTTCCTAGATTTGTCCTTCCCTTTCTTAAAAGAAATTAAAACGGGCCTTCTTAAGAAGTGATAGACTTGCATGTAAATCCTTTGCAAGAGTTTTGTTAAAGTAACATAAGGTATCTAAAAAGTCTTTTTGCCAGCTGGTGGTCCTGAAAGAGAACATGAAATCCACTACGCCCATTAAAGTAATACTCACTTGGCAAACCCAAATACAAGGAACTGAATAATTCTGCACTTTAAGCAAGCAAGGATTACAGTAACAAATTTCTTTGCATGATTTGTACATCTTTGAAAGCTATTTATCCTCTTTACCAAATAAAGCAGATCTAAGAAAAGAGCTACTTCTTGGTCAACAAGCTAGAGCAACCCTCAAGAGCAAAGGGAGTTGTACTGGTATCAACTGCTATATTTGTAGAGTAAGTTTATCTCATATAGTAGAGAGGTTCATACATAACAATAAGTTTTTATTTGAATAAGATTATCTTTCTTCAAACCCTTCTGCCTCTGCATTCAGGGACACACTTCTCAAAAGCTTCTGAAAACAGTGTTTCAGTGTTGGTTAGAACAGAAATCAAAAGCTTTTGGAGATGTCACATCTCTAATCACAACTGATAGGAGTTCTGTCCGCCCACCAGCCTTGCATTTAGCTCTATGAAGCCAGGGCAAGGGGGAATGAAAATCCAGAGTATTCACTATTAGGTAGGCCAAATGTCCAGTTCAACCAATCAGACTTACTGAAGAGAAACTCAAGGTATTACAACACTTCTAACTAAAATTATTTTGAATTACTTTATCTCCTTTATACGAAACAAGTATGAAATGGGTTCTACAGAAGAGCTAATGTAGATGACTTTTAACCTTGAGTAAAGAAATTTAAGCCTGTTCACTTCATTGCTGAAGGTAAGATTGAACCAAAATGTCAGATGCAAACTCTTCAAACTACCTGCCTAACACTGCAAATTCGTGGCTGAGTATCTGGTCCTGCTAACCCATAGATTACACACACACAAAGCATACCCATACATTTCCTTGGGAAAAAAAGTAACAAAAAAAAAGTTTGCACATAGCAGATACAGGACAGGTAATTTAATTGCTTCTAGGCACCTAGCCACATCTTTAAATATCTCAGTAAAAGAGCAGACTGGCCTGCTGAAGGTCCTTTGTCAAAAACAAACTGCAATTACAGATGCCCTTTCAAATGATCAAACCAGAACCAGGTTTAAATGTAACGCTAGTTCAGACCCCATGATTAATTGCCATACACCTGTAGCCCTTCAAGACCAATCAAGTTAGGCTCCCTTATTTGAAAGCCTATGATAGCTTTTTAATATTTTTTTTTCTTTACAGGACTAACTAAATGATGCAAAAAACAAAGGAAAAAAGTTATTTCAGATAAAAAACAATAAATAACTTACTGGATGGTCCACATTTCATACTGTGAAGTCTTCTGTTCTGAGATGAAGATATTGTAGCAGATGAAGCATTATAAACTGCCATTCTGAACTCCTTTCAAAAACAACAACAATCCATTTAAATGGCTATAACTAAGATACTTCACTCATAGACTATGAGATTTTTAAATTAACCATTTTTAGTAAGCTCACTGCTCCTTACAGACTTATTAATGAGTTGTCAATAAGCAACATTGTAAAGTAAAAAATATATAGTCATTCTATATTAAAGACTCCTGCAAAAGAGTATCAAAGCACATCATATCTGAGACAGCAGGCAGATTTTAAGCCAGTTAAGCCAAAACGCCTATAAAATTACGAAAACTGCATATACAAACACCCTCCTCTGTGCTCTTCACCATACTCTTCACTCCAACAGTTACAGCCTCTATACCCTGGTACAAATATAATTCTCAGTATAAAAATCCTGCTGTTTTGGAAATCCTTATCATTAGTTTACCATTATTTTAAATGCTTTTATAGTATATACATGCAGAAATCACTAAACACCACCATAATTATTAACAGGATGTCCTGTAAGGCTATAAATTCATGCCCTGTTTTCAAGGATCCAATCCAAAACACAATGAAATCAACAGGGAGGGTCTTCCACCAAATTCAATAAAGCCCATAATAGTTACCAAAATATTTTCTACCATCTTCCCCTCGACCTTTTTTGGTTGCTCTAACTTTGAAAAAAAACGTACAATGAAAATCTACAGATTGAATTCCTTTATGTTCCACAAAGACTTCTGCCTTCATCCATAGGCAGGAAGACATCTTGAGTTTTCTCATATTAGTTCTCAACACAGCAGTGAATGAAACTTTCTCTAATAAATTACCCTTTGGGATCTCAATGCTTCTAATCTATTTCACCTTGTAAGCCCTTTCATAAACTCCGTTATGTCATGATACTGGGACTCCCCCTGCCCCTGCCAAGTGCTTCGTTCATATCTTCCGTTCTTGCCATATTCCACTGTTAACCCAACTTCCACTCCATCCTTTGATCTTCCATCTATCAATGGTGCCAGGATGGCCTACAGTTAAAGGTACAATGCCTGAATGTAGGAGTTTCTTCCTGTCTTCTTGCAAGTGCAAAGTTTTAGCATGGTACTTACAATTTACCTTGGCTACCCCATGTACAGAGAAATGGAACTATGGATAAATCCAGTTATTTATACACAGAGCTACTGCAGATATGTTTTTAGAAACTCTCTCAGAGATGCAGTTTTGAATGTCCAGACTCAAGGAAACTTGTGAACAAAGATAAGCCCATCTCCAAAGGAGCATTTTAATAAGGGAAAGAAATAGGACAAGACCTGACCATCTCAAACTTGTTTAATATTATTTTCCATAGCATTTCTTTGAGAGGAAACAGTACCAAAAATGACCAATTACATTCTTGTCATTATTCTATTCCTGTAAAACATAAAGTATTTCCACACCAGGTCTTGTAGAAAGTGTGCTTTAAGGAAATAATATCAATTTTGTGTTTTTAGTGTGCACCAAACAACTAGAAATGTAGAAAATACTAAGCAGAATGGAGAGCAGAATCAGCACAGATATACAAAAGTGCTTTAAAGAATTCTTCAGAACTTAAATACTTACACTTCCCTAAAAAACAAACTAACTGCAAAAGTCAATTCAGCCTGTACCATCTACCTGAGAAAACAGAAGAGCAGATCTGCTGTGCCAGGTAAAAATAATCCTTTGAAATTTTGTTGTGATGCAATAATACTGCTATGCTCATGATAGGCATAGGCATACCTGCTAATTATTATGCCTTTAATAAAAGACACATCTACACTATAAGTCGCTGTCTTTGTCCTAGAATTAGCTACATCTAGGGTGAGTAATATTTTTCCTCAAAGTAACTTGAGCACTTCATTCCCCCCAAAACCAAAGACTTACGATAATGTTTTCCCTTATTAGAGAAGGATCTAATTATATTTACCAAAATTATTTTAACATGATCATAGTTTACTTAATATAGTAACACACATGTTAAACATTTGATTCCTTCACCTGTTTCACTTCAGAAAAATAATTTTAAAGAGCAACTATATCCTTACAAGTCATATCAGTCAGCGGCACATTAGTTTGTAAAGTAGTTTTAAGAAAAATTCAGTGACAAAAATGTTATTTGACAACATACAGTGTTAGCTATATTTTGTATGTAGACTGCTACAAATATCCGAGCAAAACTTTTCCTAAACAACTTTACAAAGAACACCAACTACATCTGCATAGTTTTGTCTAAGTACTTGGTTAAATTTATGGCATTTAATTTTCATGCCCTAGAGTTTTATCATTCAAATCCCTCAGCCCTGTGTATGATTCTGTAAAGCACTGGTAAACTAGCAGGTATTTCCCACATTCTAAGTACTTATCTAGATGTTTGACTGAGAACCAATTTTCAGAAGCTACATCATTAACTAAGTCTCTATGGACGTAACACTCTGCAGAGAGTTTCACTACTGCCTCTAAGTGTCACTTTAGAAATTACCGCTTCCTCTTGAGGAAGCCTACTAAAAGCAGGAACATGTAAAAATGCCTTATACTTAGTTTTAGAAGGTTCAAATAGTTAGAACCACTACTCTTAATACTCTCATCACACTTCTCATCTTTAACTAACACTGATTTTTTTTTCCTCTCTTCTAAACGTATTTCTTACAAAAGACTGTGTTGAAAGATTTATCCTCAGTAACCCAGCACAGAAGGTAACAAATAACTTACTACGGTATCCTGAATTCTTGAAAATAAAAAATCCAATCGACAAGCATTTAGTCTTATCGGTGGTTGCTTTTGTTGCCAGTCTGTAGTTACGTAGCACGCCTCTCTCTCCACTGCACTTCTCCAAGAAACAATGGAGAGAAAGTCGAGATAAAAGCAGATTTCTCCGTGGAGATGCAAGCGAGGGCTACAAAGCAAACTTTCCTTTTCCCACCCTCCAACCAGGGAGCGGGAACCATATACCCTAATTACATTTCGGCAACACTGCATGAGTGATACAGCTGGGTTGCCAAGGTAGACCACGTCCAGAAGTCGGTACCAGGCTGCAGCAAGCCGATACCATTACCTCACTTTGACAGAAAAATCCAGCAAATACTGCTGGGTAGGTCGTATCAGACCTCCGCTTCCCTCGAAAGAAGGACATTTGTACAATAGATAACTTTCTAAACGGGCTGAAGCTCTAGCTATTTCTCCCTTTGCTACGTAAGTGCTTTAAGCACCAAGTTTCCTTCTGGTCATGACCTTCTTCACAGCAGCGATAAAAACCCCACTCGACGCTGCGGGCAGGACAAGCCCTAGAGGATCACAAACGGTAAAACGGTCATCACAGACACCCACAGCATCGTGGCGAGGCATAAAGGGGCTCAGGCAAGGTGTCTCGGAAACCCAATTTTGGGACGAAAACAGGAACATCTCCAGGACCGGCGGGGCACCGCGGGGCGACGCCTCAGGCCGCACGGGAAGGGGCGACGCCGCCGCCACGCGACGCCAGCGCCGCCATCACGCACCCCAACGGCCGCGCAGGGGCCACCGCCCGCGGCCGCCTCCCGAGGGGGCACCGGCCGCCCCCCGCGCGGCCCTACCTGCGTCCCCCCTCTCCGCGGTCCGGGCAGCGGGCCGTCGCCGTCGAGCTGCGCCCTCGCGCCCCACGAGGACGGGGCTGAAAGGCAAAGGCGACAGGTTAGCGCCGCCGGGACGGACGGACGGACGGACGGACGCCCCGCCCGCCCCGCCACCATCCTCCCGCAGCCCCGCGGCGCTCACCCGGCCGCAGGTAGGCGCACAGCAGCGCCCCGAGGAGCAGCCGGGCCTCCATGCGGGCGGCAGCGGCTTCCCACGGGGCAGCGGCGCCGGCCGCTACCTGCGCCCCGAGCTCCTGCCCGCCCCGCGGGCGGAGTCTGCCCGCCCCGGCTCCGCCCGCCCCCGCCCGCCATCTTGGCACCGCGGCAACCGCCGCAGGTGCCGGGGGGCACCGGCTGCGCAGGCTCTTTGGGGAGTCTGTGCGTTCGGGGTTTTGGCTTTTTTCCCTTGTTTCTCGCGATCCTGAGGTTTAGGAAACGCGTGGTTATCGTGGCTTCGCGGTAGGAGGTGTAGTCCTGTGGGCTGCGAGGTGCAGCTGCGAGAAGCACGCAGCAAATCACGCTTACAGCCAAAACTTCTGGGAACTTCAAACCGCTTGGTGCTACCAAGCTTCCAGAAAACTGCCTGCTCAGGCGGAGAAGCCCGCAAACGTTACCAGTGTTTAATACGGAGCTTTGGCCCGAAAGCCCCGAAACAAGTATCAAAACGTGCATAATGAAATGAATAAGATATTAACAGAATGGAGCATGTGGCTAAAACGTAGCAATGATTTTCACAGTTTCTGACAAACCTTTCTCTTTGTTACTACAACTTCACACTCTCGAATTTGGAACTCTCTGTGGACCCCCTTCCGTGTTTACTCTTCATTTTTTCTTATGACTTAGTTCGCTGTCCTTGCTACCTTTACATTATTTTTTCTTCCTTCCCCTTTTCTGTCCCCTCTTACTATCTCTTTTTTTTTCTGTCCTTTTCCCTCTTCCATCTGCTGCTGCCTCTCTTCCCGTCATTCCTCAAGTTTGCATATCTTATAACAGAAGCTTTAGAAGCTGCCTGTACCAGGTGAGAAACTGTCTCAGATGAAAAGGGGCCCTTTTGACTGCTTTGGGAAGTCTGTTAACAGTAAGTCATTAAAAAGATCTCTTTTCTGCCTTTGTAATTTGTCCCTGTGGATTGTGTTTCTTGCTGCAACAAGTGTTTCATTTCTAATGAAACGATGGAAAACTAGTGATGTTTTCACTGAGAATTCTGTTCCTTCCTGTAAATGCTGGGGGAGTTTGTGTATGAAAGAAGGGAAGGGGAGACAGAAAAGAGGTTCTTTAACTTCAGCACAGCCCTTCCCAAATAATCCTGAACAGTTTTTTAGAAATGTGTACTACCCTCAGCCCATAGCAGAGCCCATCTACTCTGAATGCACCATGCACTTGGCTTTGGTACGCTTTCTCTGATCCAGATTGCATCAATGGAAGTAGAGAAAGTAGATCAAAAGCAACAGGTATCAGTTTACACAACACACATTTACATGTATTTCTTTGCCTAGTAAATGGGCTGTCTACTTTATCCATTTTCCCTTAAAGCTACAAGTAGCAAACAATATCTGGCACCTGTTTAAAGCTCATTTAGATGCACTATGATTTCTCACTAAGAAGGATTTTATTACCCAAAACTAATAAGCAGTCATAATTGTACCATCTTTTAGTATGATATATTTGAAGTAATGGAAACTTCAGAACTATCTCACAAATTTACTGATTATTAAGCTTGCTGTTCTGGAGCATGGGATAACTTTGTAAGTTTGTTTGCTTTGTACTTATGCACAGAGGAGCACAGGAATTCTTTTAACAGAGCAGACTAATAGCCCATCAAGTTTTTAATTCTTTTCCTGGTATACCCTTTACCTAGTGATTCAGAGCACTTTTCAAGTCACCAGATAAAGTTAATTCCACAAAATTTTGCTACAGGAGGAGAAGTTTCTGATTCCAGGAACATTTATCATCTGTATGATAAAAAGGTCACTTTATTTCAAATGTACATAACTCTTTCAGCTGATGAAAGATTTACTTCTGTGAGGAATTCCAGAAGTGATTGATATGTATCAATTAATATTATAGTCTATGTGTAAATTTAAAGGAAATATATATGGTATTTCATCTCTGTCCTTTACATTTCACGTATCTCATTTCTTCTGCTACCAAATATAAGACAATTTTGTTTTGCATATGCAGAGAAGACAATATATGGCTGTGTATCTAATGTTTGGATAGAACAGCTTTTCAATACTGTGTGCTACTAGAAGTTACCTTAGGTAGAAGACAAAACATCCATGTGTGAGTTGCATTTCCGCTAAGAGAAAGTTTTGGTTTCTGAAAACAGTTTTTGTCCTTGTTTGTATACATGTTTAAAATGCATTTCTCTCTTTTTCATTTTTGACACTTGATAGGGGAAAATGGCAGCACTTGTAGTGTTGAAGTGTTCCTACACAGCAAAGCCATCTTCTGAAAGGGATAAGAGCAATTTCTACAGTTTAGCTTAAGCTGGTTTTCACACAGAAATAATATAATGGTTTCCAGTTTGTATTTGGCAGTATGGAATTTTTTTATCATTCTTTTATATGTCTTCATATACATTTCCACACCGTCAGGAGGGTAAGTAAGCTGCTCGTGCTTATGTTAGTTCTTTCCAGAGTTACGCAGGCAAAGCTGAGTCTGCCACGGGACTAGGGACAGAGGCTAGCTAGGCTCCTGCACTCACTTCCAACCTTAACTGTAGAAGTTAAGAAGAACCAGCCCAAGACAAAATTATCTAAATAAGATTAGTCTGAAACAGGCTTCTTTCTGGGCATTCCGAGCTTGATTCTGATCCAGGTACAGAGTGGCAGTTGGCAAGTCAGGAGCTACATGCATAAGTAACAATATTCCTTTAGTGGGAAAGGCTGGTGGAAGTGAGATCAGGCTTGGAAACCCAACAGTCATAAACCGAAGTCCTCCTGCTTACCTAAAAATAAAATCATTGAGATTATTTGCAGTATAGCAATTCACTGAAGCAATTCCTCCTCCCCCCCACCCCGGTGTTAGCATGCTTTAAGCCCCACACCTTTGAGCTTTTCTTAAATAGCAGGGCTAGAGACATCCATACTTAACACGAGAGAGGTTTGGCTATGTCCACGGGGAAGCACTAACTGTAACGCAGGGAAAAGCAGTGCGCCGCGAGCACGCCGCCAAAGCTCAAAGCGCAGGTAATGCGCGGTGGCGGGGGGAGCCCTCTTTTGGGGGCTCAAACAAGCAAAAGCCTCCCGGTCGTGGCTGACAGATGGCTGCTGCGGCGGGGCCGGGGGCTGAGCCTCGAGCAGGCGCCGCGGAGGGGGAGGGGGAGGAGGAGGAGGAAGAGGAGGAGGAGGAGGAAGGCAGGCAGGCGTCGCGGCGCGCCTCCCTCGCCCGGGCCGGGGCGCGGTCTCTGCGGGCGCCGCTGCTCCGCGTCCCGGGCCCCGCGCGGCGGCGCGCCATGGAGCGGCGGGTGGCGCGGGAGTTCAGGCACAAGGTAAGGCGGGGGGCGGGGGGGTCCGGCCTCTGAAAAGGGAAGGAGAGACAAAACCGGTCCGCAGAGCGTGAGGGGTTTTTTACAGGGCTTGACATGACCCCCTCCCCCCCGCCGCCCCACTGTAATCGTGTCAGAAAACACTGCTGCAGCAGGGAGGTCGCGCCTGCAGCTCTGCGCAGCCGGGCCTCGGGCGCGTTCGGAGCCACCTTGACTTTCCTGCGACGCACGTTTGTGCATGGGCAGCCCTGTGCAAACGCGCTGATACATGCAGCGGCTCGGTCTGCCTGGCACGTCGTTTTGTCATTTACCCAGTCGTATAAGTGCTTGGCAGAGCTCAGAATTGCGTGAGCAAAATAAGCTCAAAGAGCCCTTCGTAAGGAAATGAGTGGAAAAAAAGGTGTATACATTTAAGGGATATTTTGCCGTTGCAGTTTACGACTGTCTCAGACTAAAGTTTTGAGTACTTTTTTTTTTTCCTGCTAGTAAATGGGGCTTTTCTGAGGTAGTTCCAGAAAAGACAGTAGTGTAATGTTGTGTTTTATAGCAGTTAGACATGAACTAGTAATAAAACCCTTAACTCAAGAATTGTTAGAATGAAGTAGAGGGGCTGCAAAGAACCACCTGTATACAAAATGAAGTCCTAAAACTTTAAGGACCTGGATACTGTGTACTGATGACTACAGGTATCTAGCAAGTTATTTCTGCCTTGCTACCTATTATTGTATAACTCAGCAGTGGGTTGTGCAACAAATCTATAAAGTCTGGGCAAGTGGTTACCATCTTGAACCTTAAACCTTCTTCCTTTTCATCTCTGCTATAATTCATAAACTATGCTAGTCCCACCCAGCTAACACAAGGAAGCTTTGTCATCAGCATTCGTTGGTGAAAGTAAATATGATGCATGTCTATGTGAAAAAGATTTGTCTAAGTAAGACAGCATTGGAGCAGGTGTTTTTCTTTAAATTGCTTTGTTTCAGCATGATTTTAGTGGCCTCTGTAGGATTTTAATATCTTGTGTACTTGCTTTAGCTGTGTCAAAACGATGAAATACGCAGCCACAGGATCTGAGTTTCCTGTCAACTATTTGCCACTTCTGTTTTGTTTTTGTTTTCTTTGTAATTTTAACCAATTCTCTTTATCAACCAAGCAGCAGTCCTAGAGATAAATTATTCATGAGTATATTGGCCAGTTCTTCCATTTTCTCAAATAGTTTTCCAAAGACCTGGCAGTTTAAATACAGCTTTATAGTAATTTTTGAAAGCTGACAGATAGAGCTGCTGCTAGAGTAGTGCATCACTGTAATACGCACTTTTTGGTGTGGAGAATTCTAGATTTTTTTTTCCACACTTTTTATTCTACTGAATAACCTGATATAGATCTCTTGCAGACTTTTTTTGTATGTAAATGTAATTTTTGTGATGATTTCTTATTAATTTAAATGAACAAAACAGTGTGTGATATATCTAGTAAGAAATAGAGCATAAGCAACTTTTCATATGTATTCTAGGATTGAGAATTACACAACAACTATGTGAAAGTTGCACAACTACTATACTATCCCTTAAATAAGGAATATACAATACATTTACATTAAGAAAATCCATTGGGTGTCTACCCAAATAACATATTACTCCTTAATGGAAGCATATGAAGCTGTTTATCATAGTATTTCTATATCTGCTACAAGATACGATTTTGTAAGATGCGTGATCACATGAGCTTTGACCTTTCATATAAGAGGCTACAAATACAGCACTAATGCCTTATGCTGAACAATCAGGACACATGTTCATTTTATCAAGACTCCTCAGAACTGATTTATTTTTCAGTTGATAGATTGTGCTGTGTTTTAGAAAGGGCAGCAGATGTCATGCTGTTCACTGTTTACTGTTTTGTGTTTCAAGTTAAATGGTGTATGTGTTGAAGCTCACTGAGGAAACAGTAAATTGATGTATGCATTTATACATATTCATTCTTGCTTACAGAATCTGTCTCTATGTCAGTTTTCTTAAAAACACATTTGAACCTGAAGCCTTTAACAATTACACAAATATTAAAATAAATTAGTATACTTGATTAGACCAACAATCAGCTCTGTGTTTTACAATAGCTGATAGCAAGATGCTTCTGCAGCTAGTGAAAGAAACCCATAATGGAGAGCTGCGTCATAACTCACTCACTGAGATTGGCCTGCGCTTATAACCAAGAGGGTTTCTATCGCTTGCAGTCTCTATTTTAATTTCAGATGCTATTTTGCTTTAGATAAATGTCTGTTGAATGCTTCTTTATTTTAAGCTTGCTACTACAATACCAATGTAATATTAATGACAGTACTACTCCAGCATGATGTCTAGACAGACTATCCAAAGAATAACACTGAGAGGTTAGAAAGGAGCTTCAAAAATTCACTATGCTGAAGTCAGAGGTTAGGAGAGGTCCATCCGTTAACCTTTTAAAGAGATAGGTATGTGTCTTTATCATAGTTGGTACATTTGCAGAGGAGTTTACTCTGTGTGTGTGTGTGTGTACTTGTGTAACACTGAGTACTAGATCCACTCATCATGTAAATTACTTTTGTATCTATGAAAAAGAATGGTGTGTTATAGCCCTCCAACATACAGAAGATGTTTCTGAAACGAAAAGGTTAAATTTAACAGACCACTATGTAAAATAATCTGATAATTTACATATTGGAGGGGAATAATCTACTCTAATTTTGGGTAGAACTTCAGTTCATTTTAGTCATATCTTGTCACTTCAGGATTCCTCTATAGCCTTGGAGAAAGGATGTGATGAAGTGTCTTCTGAAGATGTTTAGGATGAAGTTTCAAATGGAAGTGTCTGCCTTTATCCATTGACTATGAAGGGCTCATGGTCATGTGCTTTAAGCTATATGTCTAACCTACAGATAGAAAAGGATAGGTGAGATGAATCCCTCCTGCTCAGGTTAGAAATGCAGTATACGTGGGGTGGATTCTCTACCACTTACAATCTTTTAATATTAGAGTTGGATAGCTTTCTAAAAGAGATGGTGCAGTTCAATCGGAAGCCATGGGCTTGGTACACAAATCAACAGAAGTTGTACAGAAGTTTAATATAATGAAAATGAGTAGAATGGACTCTCCTGGGTTTACAAGCTGTGAAATCATCTATCCCATGCCTCCATAGTTACATTTCTGGAGAACTAGAGAGATACTAAAATATTTTACTGGTTCAGGTTACATCATGTTGCCACTCATTTATTTTTTCTTAATATGTTAGGGCACGATCTTTTGGGATTTCTGTAGAGTCAGCTTTTAGAAGTTGCTTATGAGCCTAGGTAAAGCGTATGCCTACAATAAGGCTGTCCCAAGGAGTTCATTATTTAGAAAAATGGTAAGAGATGGCAGGTGGCTACAATAAAGTTGTAATTGGTGAAATAGGAGGCAGCAGGAGAAGAATGACCTAATTGGAGAGAAGGCCTAGGAAGACCTTTCCCAGCAGTAGTGTTCTGAATAGATGTAAAGTCACGTAGATGTTGCTTCCCTCAAGGAAGGAGTAGGTTGCTGGTTCAGAGAGAGAAGTGTGGTAATCAAGCAGAAAGGAAAGGCTGAAGTTTAGACACAGACCTTCGTTCACTGAGGGGTGTGGGAGATGCGTTCACTAGCTAGCACATCAGAGAAAAATTTTGGTGGTGTTACTGGTTGCTTTCCCAGTCAGAAGGAAAGCAGATGAGGGTTTTGGCCTTTTCTCTGTAGGGGAAATGCATTGACATATTTGGTGCTCTTCATGAGATCACATAAGTAGGCTTGTACAGAACCACAGCTAGCAGGAGAAGTTGAGTCTCTTAGAACAGGCCCTAAGCTGATTCATGCTGTGAGTATTTTTACTGATGGGGAAGGGAGAAATGAGTATTGGATTGAGTTTTGTATTTATCACTTTGAATTGTTTCTGTGTGTGGTATTTGTGAACCAGTCAGTTATGAATGCAAATGTGTTTCTTCCTTTTAAGGCAAACTTTCTCTTTTGTGTTTTGAAATTTGCTGTAAATAAATTAGTTTACTTACTGGTAAAGCAGTCTCAAGTAGGATTCAAGCAGTCTCGTCCTGTGTGTGATTTTTGTAGCCTTTAACTGTTTTGAAAGCGTTTTTTTCCATGGGATATAATTAATAGAAGATCACTTATATATGGAGTCTGGCTGACTTCAGAGAGCAGAAAGGGTTGAAGAGAACATGAAGCATTTATTTAGTTTACAATATAATACAAACTGGTGCAAATCTAGAAAGAACGGGACTTTCTTTAAGTATGCAAATTGGTCTTCAGACTGCACGTCACAGTAATATTACCCTTTAGGTCAGATGTAAATTGTTTTCCTAAACATTAAGCTTGTCTAAAGGTAAAAATTGTTGTGATATGGACTCTTACCGCAAGTAAGATCAGCGGGGGTCTTACTGATGTCACTGAATATAAATTGAGCTCCTCATATCAGGTTTCTGGGTTTTGTTTTTTTTTTTAATTTATTTTACTGTAATTATCCAAGAGCAGGCATTGTAATGTGACACTGGTTTAAGTAAATGTACTATTACTAAGGAAGGAAAGAATAACTAGCAAGTTCTATCACTTCAGAGCTGGAGCAAAGAGGAACAGTAGTGTAGAAGCTTGCATAATGTCAAAGTGAGATGCTGAAATCAGTGGTTTGGAGCCACAGGACATAGATTATAATTATAGCAGTGTGATGTCTTTATCTGTGACAGCATGTGCTATATTAATGAATGGCCAAAAAGGTTTCTGAAAACATTTGTTCAGCAGTACAGTGATTATCAGGTAAGGCAAATGGGATATTATTGTAACGGTATTGCTCTACCAAGAGGAAATCTAACATACAGAATATGTGACTTAAGTATTTGCTGCCTTGTTCAATTGCCACAATATTAATTTTAAAAAGTCTTGTTATAAGCTTTGTATTTTGAGATAATAATAATAATAAAAAATAAAAAAATTCAAGTCTTTCCCTGTTGAAATCCTTGGTCTGTGGCTTAGGAATTTTGTGAAAGCCTTTTATGTTCAGTATTTGTAGCTATTTAGTAACAAAATTACAATAAAGTCTTTGGATTTTTAGGTTAATCTGCTAATTGACAATGAAGCCGAGAAAGATTACCTTTATGATGTGCTGCGGATGTACCACCAGTAAGATCTAACTTTATATACGTTTGTGTTGAATTTCACCAATGTTTTTAAATTTAAAGAAGGAACATTCAAGATTTTATTTAAGTACTCTTTCTGAATACCATCTAGAAAGTTAAAGTAATAATTTCTAATTCTGTTTAACAAAGTCTTATATTTTTACAGTGTAGCCTGCTGACAAAAAAGAAGCATTACTATAGCTAATATTAAAGTTACTTTGCTTTTATGACTTGTCAGTTTTGTGGACCTTTATTGGGGAAAAAAAGAATATAGGTGATAAAGCTGTACTTAGGAAAAAGGAAGAGAGTATTGATCAAATCCATTAATATTTTCAAAGAATGAGTATTTATTTTGGTCAGAGGCTTTTGCTGAATTTGTTTTTTAAAGATTTTTTTTGTAAACTTTTCAGATTAAGAATTATTTTCAACTGTTTTATCTGAAAGCTGAAAAAAATAGGCTGGGAATGTGTCTAGCATGTTTAACAACTTCGGTTTATGAAGACATAATGAAAAGAAAAAAATTGTAAGGTGATAGGCCAATTACCAGCACTTTTACTGAACTGATTTAAACCATGGTTGCTTAGGACTTATATCACTGCAAATGAGATCAGCATCTGATCCATTGTTTCTTGAAGAATATGAGAATCTATTTTCCACTCATCACAGACAACTGGCTCTGATAGACCTTGTTTCCATTCATATCTTAATTAATAGCATCTCAGTTGAGTGAAATGTAGATGTTTCCATGCAGTGTTTGTACTGAGCTATCATTTTGGGTGCATTCAGCTGCATATCTGATTCCATTTCAGTCGAGTCTGTCTAATTGCTTTTCCATTCATAATGCCTGTTGTTTGGAAGCAGGCTGAGTTGGTAGCTCTTAATTATTTAAAATCTTCTTGCAGTTACAAAATTAACAATGCATATAGTAACTTTTCCTCAATTTCCAGAACTGCACTAACTTTTGAGTAAAACTTCGAATATTGCTGTGAGGATTTAGTGACCAATTTTTATTTTTTTTAAATTAATTAATTACAAAGCATTTCAAGGATAAAAATATTCACAATTGCTATTGGAGTTAACATTTATTTTCCGCCTCACTGTGAATAGCATTTGCAAATCAAAGTATTTGACCTCTAGTTTCATGTAATAGCCATTCCTGATCTGTATTTTCAGTACATACACTTCAAATATATTTTATGCCAGAAAACCTAAATGGTAAGAGAGAGAACAGCAGATGCTGTAAACTAAGCTTAACCGGATGCTGTGTAGGAATAGCTCCACTTATGTAGAGCTGTTCCACGCTTGCTGGGCAACAAAGACCATTTTCTAGAGCTATGAGTATCTCGGTGCTGACAATATCAAGCTCTCAGGAGCATAACTCTCGTGAAAACAAATGGTCACAATGGTTTTACTTCTGTGGATTTTATTGATGGTTAACTTGGTTAATGGCCCTTCAATTTTGGTTTGTTTCGATTTGAAACAAATCTTAAAATAGGTCTTTTCTCTACTGAGTATCATGTGATTTCTTACTGTGTGGAAGCAATTGATTAGTCCCCGGAATTCAAGAGAGGAAGGAATTTGTAGCCTAGATTCACTTGGAAGGATTGCAAACTAGCAAGGAAATAGAAATACAGTAGACAGGTATAACTGGTCTGGAAAGTTATTTCTGAAGAATTCCGTAAATCTTCTTTTGGGGACTCTGAGAATGAAACTAAAGATGTCGTCTTAGGTATAGGAGACTTCAGTTATTTTAAAGGATGTGGTTACTGTTCCTATTTGCTTACAGAAGTTTTAGTTTTTCAAAGGCTATTTTGCTTTGGTTTAACCAAGAGCTACATAAATAACTTCCTTAGTAGGTTGAAGGGATACACAGATGTTTAAGTCACATGTAGAACAAGTTATTAAATAATAATTTATGTTGGTATGTTGGTTAGCTAAGCCTTTTTTCTCACTGTAATTTTGTAGATCGATGAATCTCCCAGTGCTTGTGGGGGACCTAAAGCTCGTGATTAATGAACCAAGCAGATTGCCTCTGTTTGATGCTATCCGCCCACTTATCCCATTAAAACACCAGGTGGAGTATGATCAGCTTACACCCAAAAGATCACGGTAAGGGAATGCAGAACAATGTAGCTAATTTCAGAAAAATGCAAGCAATAAATGTCGAAGAAATATTTATTGTTCAAACAAACTCTGAGCAAAATACCTGTCACCTCTATAGAGCTGGGCACAATTTTTTGACATTTGCTATAATTGCCAGAAGTACAGTTTTGATCTACCTGAAATTGTTTGACATATAGTTTAATCTAGTAGAAGCAGGGTATGGGAGTCCAAAAACAATGTTCCCCAGTTGAAGCAATCTTTTTTTTCATTTTTTCCTGCATTTAATAATATTTTCTTATAGCTCTAGCCCTCTAGAAGCATCCATAGCTTCAACAGAAGCAGGTGTCTTTCCTTGTTTAAAAAAAAACAAAAAACTTATTGGTTTTAGCAAACACATCCATTGAAACTTCAGTCAACTTGCTCTTTTTTCCAAGTCTAAATGTGCCAAGAGAGAAGTAATCCATAACTCTAAAATGAAGCATTACTGCAACAAAGTATTATGCTGCTGAACAGCCAGATGTCTTCTAACTTTGCAGAAAGCTGAAAGAGGTGAGATTGGATCGTTTGCACCCTGAAGGACTTGGAATAAGTGTGAGAGGTGGTGTGGAATTTAGCTGCGGCCTCTTTATCTCGCAGTTAGTTAAAGGAGGACAAGCAGACAATGTTGGTCTTCAGGTAAGAAAATAATATTCATGGTGACTGTGCTGCAAAAAAAGCCTTTTTACTATGATGTTAGGGATGCATCCAATAAGAAGTATTCTTTAATGTTTATGAATAGCTGTCACTAACATGCTCATTGTCTCTTGCAAAAAAATATGTAAGTCAATACCATAGTAATTATCATTAACACCAATAGCGAATTAAGTTATTGTTCTTTTTTTTTTTTTCCCCTCCCTACCAATTATAAACCTCTTTTCATGTTTGGAGTATGATAATCTTTGAAGATAAAAGGTCTTTCTGAAGTGTTTATACTTCATGCGTAGGAACAATTAAGTGTAAGCAGATGGAACAAAAGATCTTTTCTAACTACCTATGAAAGAATGTTTCAAGCTACCAAATTCTGATTAAAGGTAGGACATAGTACAAAATTACTAAAAATGTTAATTCCACTTTGCATTGATATCATTTGTGTAATGAGTTGTCTAGTTAAACTTCCATGTATAGACTATTTTTTTTGTTTATCCTGCGGGAGTGCATAAAAGCCATGACCCAGTTTAACCCTTTCCAGTATCCTTTGAGCTGCATCAATTGCTCTTTCAGTGATTAAATTCTAGATACATGAACTGTGACAAGGTTGACAAAATAAATGTATGTAAAAAATACATTTTTTCCTAAGTCAGTACTTCTGTAATGCACACTTAAAAAAAAAAAAAAAAATCTTTGTTAATGTGTTGTGTCCCAATTGCTGTGGGAAACGTCTGCCTCTTCCTACGCCTGTGTAGCTGATCAAGTGAAGTATTGGCGTGTTTCTTGGTAGAAAGCAATAGCACTGATATCTCCGATTAATTTAAATTTGTAGAGTGTGAACAGTTGCTGGAAGTGCTGACGTTTAAGGATTATATTTAATATTAGTCCAAAACATGCCAGACTGGGACGATTCAGTAGGGTGTTGAATTCAACTAATGTGTTCTGTAAATGTGCTTCGTTGTAACCCCTTACCAATTTTAGAAATCAAAAAGTGCCTGTTCCACAAGTTAGTCACAATTAGAGTTCAATATTTACATAATTCGCTCTGAGATGTTTCTAAAATTGAAATAAATGTTCCTCTGGGTATGTGTGCATACACTTGTGCTTATGCATTCATACCTATATATCACATCTTCTAATTAAGAATCACCATTGGATTAGTACCATCTTCCAGCTACATGAGCCTCTCCCTGGACACTCTAGAAGCTTGCTCTTGAAACAAAGCCAAAAGTTCAAAGAAATGCACTCATGCAAAATATTTGTTTAGTTAGAATTGAGAGTGTGGCATAGGACCACAAATGTGCGGGTGTGTCAGCAGCCTGCTCCTAAGGATGGGGTTTGCAGATGGGGAAACTTCAGAGAAGGACGTTCCCGCAACTTCCCAGAGTTTGGAAGCTTATGTACCTCATGCACTATTTCACACAGTGCGAATGGGGAGCGTAGACAAGAGATATGTTCCTGGGTTGTGAGGTATTCCATCTATATCCTTCCTCCACTGCAAGAGAACTGAGAAGGACAGAGATCAGTCATTCATATTGCTTTTGAACCCCCCTCTCCCCCTCCCCCCCCCCGGAAAATACTGGAAGGCATTAATGGGGCTGAGCAATAAAGGATTTCATGGCCACTCTCCTAAACTGCCTTGCTAGTGCATTCATCTTATTGCTGTGTTGCTGCTCTGTCAGTTTGTCTCAGAGCAATGTGTTGACACAATCGATAGATACTGAGTTTACACTGAGGTATTGTGCTGCTGTATGGATGTCAATATTCATTTTTTCTGGGTGCACACAAGAGGCACTAGTAGCTTTTCCCCATAACTGTGGCCGTCATGCTCCGTGTTGGTGGTTGATAGTGAATGGGATTGTACGGGATCTTTGTGCCAGTTTGTATGAATTGTGCTGCAAGTCAGAACTTCACTGGCATTTGGAAGACAAAGTAGGGGCAAAAAGGGAAACTCCTAGGGTCTCTTACTGTGAATTTGTTAAGGTTAGATTATATGTGTTAATCTGAACAGATGGTGCTTTGCAGATAATCTAACTGTCTGGCTTCAATTTGTTTAAATGTGGAGTTAAAAATCAGCTTAAAGTGCCTTCATAATAGGTGGCACTGGACGCTTTCTAAAACCAACTGAATAACAAGAATCGACAGGCAGTCCATTGTTCTAAATTGCTGTCTCCCAGTAAAGCCAACTGCTTCTGAAATTTCATCCACCTGCTTTATTTAACTAAATCTCTACACATATTCTAGCTGAAAAATGCTGTCTGAGAAAGGTATAATGATCTTCTATTATAACATTAGTTTTACACCCTGCTGCCTTTTTTTTTTTAAATTCACTTTACATAATGATTTTTCCTTGAAGTAATTTCCAAGTCCCATTAAAATGATTGAATAATCATGGAACTTCACTGAGGCACTTGTAGTTTTGACCCTTCTTTTTACAATTTCTCTAAAAGGCAAGTATTTAGTCCTTTCATGCAGAAATATGCTTCACTTCCTTCCCCTTACCCCTGCCCCTGCTTTCTCAGATACTTATATCTGTGGGGATTCTTTTGAATACAAAGTGTTTGAGATTGGTATGAATGATGAAAGTAGAAGTAGTATACAAAATGAGAAACTTGAAACAGTGATGTGATTATTTAAAACCTTTCAATTTCCTGAGAACACTAAATATTATATTTCTTATGTTAAAAGTCACAGATAATGGGCATTTGAATTAGGAAAAGTTATTTTTGCAGCTTCTCTTTTAAAAATCTCTTGGCTCCCTGTTAGATAGGGAAAGTGGAAACATTATGCAATATCAAAATAATTTTTACTCTTGTACTCTTCTCAGTCTTGCAGACTTTTCTTTGCTGCTTTTGATTCAGAAGGCTGGTATACAGTGATATTAGTACAAAAGTAACAGCAGCAATTAAAACAGTTATTACTTAAGTATATAGACTCCTTTTTGAGAAAAGAGTAATTGAAGTGTTCTGATCAGAAGCAATTTGTTACATGCCTATGATGTCTCCTGTAGTTCCAGTCTAGGGAAGGATATTTCTCAGCCCCTGTCAATCATACATCATCAATGAGTGACAGAAATGTCACTGGATTGAGTGGAGAATGCTAGGTTGTCTTTCATTTCTGAAGCTCAGCAAAGACTAACAGTGAAATTCTTTGTACAGGGCAATTCATTTCCCATATGGAAGAAAAAATAAAATATGTTGTTAGATGCATTTATAATTTTTTAAGTGTGTGCTTATTAGGAAGATAATACACTAATAGGTATAACTACTCTGGCAAGTAATGACATCCACCGAGCAACATCAATTCTACTAATGCAAAAGCTGTGTGAAGACTTAAGAAGTGGCAATGCCATTTGCAGACTTAAAACTGGGATGATTCGGAGTGTCATGGCATTGCAGTTAATCACAGTAGGTTAAGCTGTCCTCTAAAAGAGATGGGTTTATGCAAACCCAGGCCTCCAGGTTCGTTATAGCCTGCATGGCTCACAAGAGGACAGTGAAGGAGGGATTTGAACTAAACCTTTCTATTTTTGGTCTTATGTAACTTGGTTCTCATCAAGAATCGGTTTAGTCTTGTGGAGAATAAGTTGTAAAAATAAAATAAAATACACATTCAGAGTTAAATAGTTATACACAAACTTCTGGTATTTTTGCAAGTGAGTAATCTAGAGAGAGGCCAGAGATGGGAATGGAGCAAGATTTGCAAACATTTTAGTACTGAGATACCCTGTCAGCCTTTCTTTGGCAAGCAGGATTCACTTGCTTTCCTACCATTTCCTAGAATAACCACAGGTTCCAGCAGAATCCTGAATGGATTGAGAATCTGTATGGTTTATACAGGATGTTAAGCCTTTATGCTTAGAGTTTGATTTATCTGAGAGCCGTTTTGCTTTGTTACAATACAATCATATCGGCAGTGCTAATCCCAACCATAAAAACAAACTATTTACTATGTATTTCCTGAAAGTGTAGACGGCAACATAACAGTTGTAGACTAAATGATCCCTTGGGTTTGGGACAGGGACTGCGTATTTGTGGGCGGAAGGGTAGTACAGTGGCGCAGCTATCAGATCTCTGTTACGAATGGGTGGATGTGGCTTTGAGTATTTGGAACAAGTTGTGTCTGTGAGCTTTAGCGTGACTCTAGTAATGAGAACTGTGAGGGATGCAGCACTAAACTGCAGACCCCGTGTGCTTTTTCTTCATCTGCTTCTGTGTTTCCACCACAGACTATTTTCAAAAGTCCTTAGTACTGACCTACCTCTGCTCTTATTGATGATTATATTAAAAATCTGACCGGCATCAACAAAAGTAGAGTTAAGCTCTTAGGAGTGCTGAGAATTGCATGCAGGAGTGAGGATTTCGGGTGTCCAGCAGGTGGAGCAGTCCCACTGGTTTGGGGAAGTGGACAGCAGTCCTGTTTTGCCTCTGCAAATTTTTTCTTTCAGTAGATTCATGCTTTCCCTGCACTTCATTGCATTTTTCACTTTTGTAGTCTTACGATGCTGTGTTGTGTCGGTTAATCTTTGTAAGTGCAATGGAGAGGAGACTGAAATACGTGAGGTATGCTGGTAGAAGGGACATGTTAGTATTTTGCATACTACTACAGAGGGTATGGTGCTTCCCAGAAAATACAGAGAAGATTTTTCTTTTCACATGAACAGATCACAGCAGGAAGGCATGATAATATTTATTACATATGAAGAAGAACAGAGACACTGGTCAACAGCATGTCTTACTGTTCCCTTGCCCAGAGGTGGACCTGTCACAGTCTGTGTTAATGCGACAGTCTCTAAGACACAGGCCACACTGAGGTATCACTGCTTCTAGTTCTGCTTCCTCCTCCCACATGAATGTGGCAATGCAAACTTAGGCTTTCAGTGCTGAGCTGTGCAGTGCTGGAGAAGAAGCCTCTAGTTGTAACCTTCTGCTCCCTGAAACTGGCAGCAAGGTCCAAGGTAGGCAGCCCTCAGCGAGCTAGAGTGATTTTCCCCCTCCCCCCCTTTTTCAGGCACAGATACTCCCATCAATCTGTGTGATAGAAAACTTCCCAGTGGACACATTGCATAGTTTAGTCTGTATGGCCACACTAAATCACTCTCAATATAAGTAAGACTGGTAGTGTTACCTCCTGACCTTCCAGTAACAATAAAATTAGAAAGTCTTAATGAGACTGGAAGAATCTGGCTTACCAGAAAAAAATATTCGTATGTTACATTAAAAAACATTTGAATTGCAGGGTCATCTAAGTGGCATTTGCCTGTACAGTCTTAACAAACATTGTGTTAAAGATTTATGACACTATTTATTGTTATATTGTTGTGTAAATACTACAATCAAGTCTTTAATTATGTAAGCAGATACTATTTTTTGCACAATGGCATTTCCTCACTTAGCATTTAAGAGCGAGTGATGCTTTTCATCCCTTTGTTTCCCGCATGACTCTTTTGCTCACTGCATTCGAGAAGAGTTAACTTCTCAACTCTTTCACAGCAGCAGCTGAAAGTGTTCACAACTGATCTTGGTACCAGTGGCTGGTGCCCCAGCAGTCCCAAAGCAACTGGATGAAACAGTAATCCCTCCAGAACATAATTATTATAGCCAGAATCTTTATATTAACAAACTTCCACCAAACGTATGTTATGATTAACCTCCCTCCTAAAGTTTTTAATTAATGAAGAAGTTCACTAAGAGTGTTTTTAAAAAAAAAAAAAAACATGCTTTTAATACTCAATTAGTAGTAGAAGTAACTGTTCCAAACTTAAACTGAAAGCATAGAGCCTCTCAACAAAGTGACTGTATGTACTTTTTTTAAATGAACGCGATAATGCATTCCACCCAAACTTTGTTCTTTAGAAGGAATTGTTTTAGCTTTGCTGAAACTTAAAAGCAGCCTGAGGCAGATACCAGCAGGGGGGCTGGACTAGATGATCTCCAGAGGTCACTTCCAACCTCAACCATTCTGTGAATATTTAAGCCTAAATAGCTGAAATTTGGCAGCTTGAAACTGCATCTTTAGGTGGAAGATGTTAGGCAATCATTAACTAGGAACAACACTGCCATGAAAGCTTCATGTCCAAACAGAAATATTTGCAAGAGGGCAAATGAAGTTTCATTGATTAAGAACATAATCTTGTTCTCTTGATGTTAATGAGAAAAATTCTGTCAACTATCAGAGTGGCATTTTGATCCATTTTGCATAATACATGTTCACAGTAATAAGTATTGGGTAGCTTGTAAGAAAAGCTATTGAAGAGCAGTGCAGCCATGGGTGGAGATCAAAGTACAGTGGTATAACAGGATATCACTGATGGTTTCTTATTAAAGCCATTTCCTGGTAATCATTTATGTATCCTTCTGTGCAGAGGATTAATTTGCATTGCCTAGTGAAAGAGAATAAGTAGTAGTTTCGCACAGTCATGTCACCTGGTGATTCACAATAGATAAAACTCTTTGCTTATAATGCCCTAGCCAAGGCCCTGGCATTCTTCAATATCATCTTGAGCAGCTAATAAACTACAGCCTCAAATGAAGTAGGTAGTCTCCATCACTGATTCCTTCTCAGGCTAACTAACTAAGATGATCATTAGGCAGAGTTCAGAGAAACTAGGAGACTTCTAGTCTAGTTGTCACATCAGATCTAATTCCTAACTTGGATTTAAATTAGAGAAAGGGATGCCTTTTATTATTTCGAAATAAAATTTTTCTGGTAATATATTGCCATTTTATCACAAAATACGTATTAGTTGTATTTGCACTTAAGTGTGTTCTGTTAAATGGGATTTTAAATTAAAACAAAAAACACCCAGCTTTTCTACACTGGTAAATTGAACAGTGCTAGGGAATATTCTTGGAGTACTGCCCTTTGATTGTCTGCTTATAAAAATTCCTGTGGTCCCCAAGGTGGCTTTGATCCATGCCAACCAGCACTTCCAATCAATTCCTATGCACAGTTGGGGAGATAACAGAGGCAAGAGGCTCTTCCTAGCAGACAGTTCACATGGAGCTACCCTGCTTTTGAAGATGAGAGTTGATGGTCAGAATATGGGCTGTTCCCATGATGGTTGTCTCCAGTGCTAGAGAAAGGTCTCCACGCTTAATGTACTGGTGCAGATGCAGTCCCTGTGTATAGCCAGTCCTTTCAGGATCTGATAACAAGTCTTGGAGATAAACTGATGCACCACATAGCTTTGTTTCTACAGTTCTTTTTCGTCTAGATATCTTACTTCTGTTTGGCATAGTACACTACTTTCTTATAAAGGTGCTAGAGGATGGTTGGCTTGTCTTTTTTTTCTGCTTATTCCTTAATGAGTTTTTGATGTGTTTTTCTGTTGTTTGTTTAGGAAAAAATACTGAATTGTTCTGAGCTAAGTGGTATATGCTAACAATGGGTGTTTTCCCATAGAATACAATATTGTTTGTTCCCTGTAATAACTCTCTTTTTCTGAGTAGAGAGTTGTATGAAGACAGTCATCACGTTTCTTGAAAGCCTGCACCTTTTTCTGTACAACAGGTGAAACCTGTGTAGAAAATTCCAGTTGATTTTCAGTATATTACACATCCTACTTGTGAGACAAAAGGCAGATAGGTTTGAAAGAAGGACTTGGAAATCAAAGTGGGCCTGCTTCTCTGTGCAGAGACCCAAACCCAACCTTTTGGAGTGGGGAGCATAAGTGGGAGTTCCTGCTACTTTGAGTTAAGGTCTCTTCATCTGAATTTGCTTTGGGCATAACTGTAGTTTTGTCTCTGATATTCAGAGTGCTTATTCTTGATTCGTTCTGTAGCTGTCTGTGCTCCCTCTCATCCATGCAGCCCAAGTATGTATTGTACACACACAGAGGCCTGTGTAAGCTTGGGAGTAAGTGATTGAATTGCCTTCTATCTGGTGGGAGCTTGCTTCTGTTTTTCTCTCAAGTCTTTCCATTTTTTTTCCATGTCATACTACAGGAGGAATGCCACAGCCCAGGGGCCACAATGGGGTGGCAGTACCATCTTCCTGACCCTAGTAAATGGAGGAGGAAGGATGGTCTGTGGCTGTGAAACACTTGAAAAGCTGTCAGTTATATCAATAGCTTGCAAATTCTTAACTAATGTAGAAGAACCAAGAAGACTTGGGCTACTGAGCCCCAGAATAAGCATTCATTATGCTGGTAAGAGACTACTGTAATTAATAAGATGTTGCATCTGAAATGGAGCATTAAAACAATCCTATTGCTCTGAATCCAGAATCAGGTGAGTTAATCAGATCAAGTGTAGTTTCCTAATGATCAAAATGAAAAAGGTATCTCAGATGAACATAGGGTGAAAGCAAACTTAAGCTACCAAAGTATAATAAAAGAAAATGACCCCAAAGTGATCTGAATCCAAATACTCACGTCTGTAAAATTGTTATTCTGGCCCTTAATATACCCCGTTGGTGCTGAGTATTAAGTTCAAACAAATTCAGATAATTCTCATTTGGGCTTTACCTGAAATTCCAGAAATGTTCAGGGCTCAACATATCAAACCTCTGCATCAAACTTGTTGACAGATCATATCACTGCTTTGAAATTTTTTTACATTGATTCACATTTTTTCCTTCCACATTTTATTTCTGAGGTTGGAGATGAAATAGTTCGTATAAATGGATATTCCATCTCTTCCTGCACACATGAGGAAGTGATAAATCTCATCCGCACAAAGAAGATAGTGTCCATAAAAGTAAGACGTAAGTAACATCAAAAATCACCTGTATCGCTAAAGGTTGCTGTTAATAGGTGGCTAATGATCTGTAGAAAGTGTTACTTAACACAGTATTTTTCTTTTTCAGATGTTGGCATGATACCTGTCAAAAGGTAAGTTAAACAATTGTATCTACAAATTAGTATCTAACTTGAATACAGATTAATTCATTTTTACATAGCCTTTTCAATATCCAAATAACCTCTCGGTGTTTTTCTGTATTTTTGAAAAATTGTAGTTTCTTTTGTAGTATAAACTTGTAAATCAGCTCTGTAGGTGATTAAAATGGTTCACATCTTGTGTGATACCCAGGCAGATATCTTGTTTGATGAATCTGGCTTTTTATGCCAGATGCCTACTTAAATGAACCAATTTCTATTTCTTCATTATAGCTTATGTTACCTGGAAATGTCATTATCCATGTGCCTAGCTTAACAGAGAGCTCCAGTGCTCCTGTGTGCATGTAACATTTGAGGATTGCTTTAGAGAAGCAGCAGCGCTTATAAAAATTTCAAATTACTGTTAATGTCCTTTTCCAATTTTTGTTGAAAAGTTGGTTCTTTATAATATAACTGGAATGCCTTACAAATGTTATTGATGGGGAAGCATGTCTCTGCATAGACAATCATATAAACTGTTCAAGTTTTTATTATTTTTTTTGTATAGAGTTTCCCAAAATTGTTTCAGTTGAGGTTTGTTCAATTTTATGTTTGACCAGCTTTACTAGTCTAAATAATTGCATGATTACTTGATGTTTTATTTAAATAGCTGCAAAAATGTACCAGTTGTTGTGAATGCTGTCTGAATGAACTTGTGGATGCCAAATAGAAGGCTGCATTCCAAAATAGCTTCTTGAATACATTCACATTTATTTTCTCACCATTATTTTTAATCACTTTTTCCTTCTAGTTCAGCAGATGAACCTCTTAAATGGCAATATGTGGACCAGTTTGTGTCAGACTCTGGGGTAAGGGATCAATATTTTACTAAGATGTCTTCTGGGGAAATATGTAACGGTTCTGAAACACCTTGTCCTCTGAACTTATCACAGAAGTTACTGTATTTTTTTTTTTTATGGTACAAAGTCTTGTTAGAAGTGTTCTAGAAGAAACATCTTTTGTGATACAAAACAATCCTAGAATCATTAGATGTCGAAAGTGCATGATACAAATGGAGTATCTTCTCCTCATTAATTGGTACCTTATTTTGTTTGAGGTTATTAACTTACCATGCAATTTGTTCTATTATATTAATCTTTAACAGTTTATTTGACCTATCTTAGTGATGTTGGTGGAGATTGGAATGACAGGTATGAATGCAATGATCTCAGTGGGTTGCAGCAATGAAGACAGAGACTTCCATTCTTTTGGTTTCAGAAAGAAAAGTTCAGTTAAATAGCGAGCACTATCATGTATTTTATGAGCTCTTTTATCAGGGTACACCGAATTCATTAATTTGCCATGTCACTTTCTCTAATTTTCATTCACTCTTTCCTGGAGGCAAAGTTTGACTGTTTAAGTGATTCCCTCCAAACAGAAAGGTAATTTCAGTTTTTCACCTCAGTCATACACCTCTTCTAAAATGACAGTACTTCACATTCAGCTCCAGTAGGGTGATGCGGTGATCTAACCTCGATATTGGGGTTTGTTCCTGACTCCATGAAGTTTAATAGCAGTCTTGCTAGGACTTCAACACAAGGCAATGTCTGCAGCTTTTTTAATCCCCCTACAGGAAGGAAAGGGCAGTGTCGCTGGTCTTGCTTCATCTGGAGGGAGAGACAGTAAAGAGAAGAAAGTCTTCATTAGCTTGATTGGTACAAAAGGCATGGGATGCAGGTGGGTAGATTATTCTTATTTAACATCATTTGCAAAGCACCTCGCTAATTAAAGTGAGACATCAAGGGCTGTCATTCCCTTCCTTCATTGGTATGCTGTCAGGGCAACGGAGCTCGAAACTGGATCAGGAGGACATTTGTGACATACGTTATGTGTTATTAAACAAAATATGACTATCTGTGTGCCAAGTTCTGTCTTAAAACAAAACAAAAAAAAATTAAATTTAAAAATAAGAGCAGACTTAGAGTGACCTAATACAAGTTGTGTAATGGAATGGGTTCTGTGTACTTATAAATGCTGCTCTGTGATGTGGTAGGTTCCAGCACTGTCCGGTGTCAAGCTGGCTCCCTGAACTTTAGACTCCTTTCTTGATCCTTTTCAGAACCGAGAAGCCATCATGCAGCTGTATATAGTTCCTAAAGCTAAGGCTGAATTTGCAAGACTTTCAGATACATGAACAGATGCTTCTAAGACTCATGTCTGTGCCGCTAGTTATAGAGAGGTTGGGGGAGGAGGGATATTGTAAGGTTTCTTATATATTTAGGGACATATGATAACTGAAGTTAGCAAGATTCAGCTGCACAGAATATTTTCTGAAGCATAACTACTTCTTTCATATTGTTTGGCAGATTTAAATTGAAAAAAAAATTATTTACAAATATGGAAAGGTGGTTCTCTATTACCTGCTGGATATATTATCCACAGAAATTATTCCTGTGTTTGGCTTCAGCTTAGCTTTCACCCCAAATTTTGACCCCTGGTTGCAACATCCTTTTTGCTTTTAATAAATACTCCTGCAAAATAGCAATGTTATACATAGAGTATACCACAGCTCAGTGAGTAACTGTAAACAATGACTAATTCTTCACTGTGTTACATGCAAACTTTCCAATGCTGTTGGCAACCCAGCCCCTTAAATGGTATAGGTCAGTGTATTATATTACATAATCTAAGAACAGATGTTACAGCATCTAAGAACATAACCAGCAGTTTGAATATTTTTCTCTTAATCATAGTTCTGTGGTGTAAAGCATAGACAAGTAGCATGCTAAACCCTTGTGGTATATACTGGCAAATAACAGTACTTGTTTCAGAACATGGTGATACCACAAAAAGATTCTTGAATCAGAAACAAATGACAAGAAAACAAAGACCTCTTGCTTACACTGAATTATCCTTCAACAATATTTGCTTTTTTGTTTGTTTTTGTTTGTTTTTACACCAGTATTTCCAGTGGTCCAACACAAAAACCAGGCATTTTTATCAGCAATGTTAAGCCAGGTTCTCTTTCAGCAGAGGTGGGCTTAGAGGTAAGTATGCTGTTTTCCAAGGTAGGTACCACAAGACAATCTTATTTGGCATTTACTTCTTAAAAAGTTCTGGATCAGTGTAAAGTCACTAGATGTGATTTTTTTTCACAGGAAAGAAATACTGTGTGGTTACCCTTTAAATGAAGCAAGTTTCCTAAATTTTAAGAACATAAAAAGTGCCCTCCTGGGTCAGACCAGTAGTCCATCTAGCTCAATATTTTGCCTCAAAAAGAGGCAATAAAAATGCTAACAAGCCTGGCAAATTTCCACAGTCCATTCCCCTCATACTCCATCAGTATCCATGATTATTGTATTAGGCATGTTACAGGGTGTATCTCTAAATTCCCTTTAGCATCTGTACTAATTTAGCATCTGTACTAATTCTGGATTAATTTCTTTAGGTTGGTGATCAGATTGTAGAGGTAAATGGAGTGGATTTTTCTAATGTGGATCATAAAGAGGTAAGATTAAGACTTTCTGACTTCATGAATAAGTAGTAGTCCACTTTTTAAGAATCTATCCAATTCTTCTGCAAAAATGCGTCTGATATTGTGCCAGTTAACCAAAGGGGTTTTGTAGTGAACATGGGGATTTGGAGATTTGAGTATCTACCAACCTTTAAGTTTAAACTGATCTTGAAATTTCAGCTTTGACAGCCAGTATCTGTCATCCTGTATATACAAGATTTTTATCACTAAATTCAAACTGTTTTTTTATTTGTTTAATTTGCAGGCTGTCAGAGTGCTAAAAAGCAGTCATACCTTGACTATCTCTGTCGTGGCAGGAGCTGTAAGTAGTAAATTTATAAAAGCAGAACAGTTGTGAAAACTATTATATGGGCAAATAAATAGTAAAAATAAATACATCAGAAGTAAAGCTGTATGTTTTGCTATAATGTTTATACTGCTAACCCTCATCAAACCAGGGCGGTTTGGAGTAGCTTCTGATTATTTAATTGAAAGCTATCCACAGTGTTCTCAAATAAAACAACATCATGACTGTGGGCTTGCTCTCATGAGTGCCAGTACAAAACTGTTCACTTGACAAGGATCAGGAATTAATTTTACAGTAATGGTTTCTCATATTTGAGAGCTTGTGTTCTGATAGATGGCTTCTTTTGCTGAAACATAAAAGGTGGACTGGATTAGAGTAAATTAATTTTTCCTCCTAAATAGCTACTATATTGAAGTTTTGTTCCAAATTAATTCCTCGTTTAACTGTTAATTTGATCTCTTTACTGTATCAACACATTAAAAACTTCAGTTTTCCATTTATATTGTTCTGTACAGCAGAACTGTATGCCTTTAGGGCCTGATCTAAAGCCACACTGAAATTAATTAAATCTTTCCACTGACTTCAGCGTGGCTTTGAATAACTGTTTTAATGTTTTTAGTACTTTAATCTTTCTTATAATAAAATGCAAGGTTATATACAATAGAATACTCAAGTTCCATAGACTAATCAAAGCTAGTATTTACTAATTGCTACACAACTGAATTAAATGGAGAAAACAAGATTTAATAAATTACTTAAGCTACTTCCTAAGGGCTCAGGGTATACTATGTAGCTGTATTAAGGAATGCATGGTTTAATTAAATGACTTTTACAATAACAAAAGATGCAGCTGTCCAAAGGCATCGTAAACATTGTTTAAACAAATGTTCCAGACTAGTTTATTAGGCTCCAGGAAGTGAATATCCTAAGGACTTCGTTTCAACTCCCAGTTACATTACCAACTATTAGAAAAGTTTGGGTTTTACTCCAGTGTGTAGCACTGAGATTGCATGTTAAAATGGTGAATGTGTGATACAGGACTCTCTTCTATTCTGCCCTACTTCACTTCACCTCCTTGCCTGCCTCTCTTCTTCCCAGTACACGTCTCACTGAAGGAGAGATTGCAAAAGGAGATAGCTTCTCTGTTCCTGTTTTCCCATCAGCAAAGACCAAAGTGCAAAGGCATTCTTCACTGACTGTTTCTGTTCAAGAGCCATCTACTTTGAGCCTTAGAGAAACAAAAAATTCTTCCTTCCTAACTGACAAGGAAATTTAATTTCCATTATGAAAATTAGATAAACATTTTCATTGACTATGCAGCTTTCTGCAATGCACACTCCCTGCTTTTAGCTTCCTTGAGTGATACTGCATTTACACAGGCAGCCAGGCATGGCAGCATTTAAAAACAAAATAGCTGGGTAGTTGACTTCACCCAAGGAGTTTGTTCAATGTACTGTTCACTAGCGTTGCTCAGTCAGATTTCAAGAATATAGACTGTTGAGCTTCTTCCTGCTGACTTACTGAGTATGTCTTTGCATGAACCCACTCAACTACTGCTGAATTTAGTAGATGCATGTCTCTTATGAGGCATTCAGCACGTTGCAACTTTGGGACACAAATACTGGAATAGCTCTTTTGAACTAAGTGATCTGATCTTTCACAGAAATTATTTTTTTTCTTACAGAAAATATTCCTTGGGAAAAGTAATGGGAGGAAAGGGCAGATGAACTATTAAATAATCAGTTTGGAATCATTTTCTAAAAGAGCTACATTCATGAGACTTTTTCATGATTTTTTGGGGGTGGGGGCTCTCTCTGATTGCAGGGAAAGGAGCTGTTCATGACTGAAGAAGAAAGGCAGAGAGAAGCACGTCTCCGTGAGCAAGAACGCCAGGAGTTAATGCATCAGAAGCGAATTGCGCTGGAGACAAACAAAATCCTCAAAGAGCAGCAAGAAAAAGAGAGATTGTAAGGACTCTGCCTAGGAGAGTGAAAAAATTAGCTTGGATTTGGAAAGGGTGTGGAGGCTTAGGGTATCTGTGAGGAGATACTCAACTGAGATTAACTTGATTTTGCTGTTGTGGAGCCTGTTCATATTTCCTTATCCCTTGGTGGTGTTGATGTTCTGGGTTTTCAAAGCCAAAATCATTTAAGTGCGTGTCTTGAATAGAAGGGTCATTTTGTTCCCCAACTGTCATCCTCCTATGGCTTAATGAAATATCGGGTATTTTCTTGATGCCACTCCCCCGTACTTAGTTATCTTTAGCAGGGCAGTCACAAATTCATACTCTCACAATAATGTGCTAAGGAACTGTCTAAGGAGGAGAGTGTGACTTAGAGTTAAATAGATGGTGTGCCCTTGTTATCCAGATGGTCATGAATGTCTTTAGGGTTCCAAGGAATGTATGTTGAACCCTTGATATCTTTTCAACTTTTATAAAGGAGGTGGAAGCTCATCATTCAATTTTCTTCAGTGCATATGTACTTCCTGTACATATTTTATCAACTGTGTCCTGACACTTTTTGTGCAAGCTCTTACTCAGAAAATATTATTTTTATCATGGTGTCCTAATTTCTTTTGTTATAGAAGAAAACTGGAGATTTCCCAGAAGGCTGCAGAGGAAGAAGAAAGATATCGCAGAGAAATAGAGCAGTAAGTAACAAGCTACATATGCAATATAGTGTCCTAAAAAAGGCACTTACATTTTAGATCTAGTTGAAAACATTCTGCGTATTTTTTGTATTAAAATCATAGGTATTCTATTTAGCTAAATATAGGGTCCAATATATATGAATCAGTACATCAGACTTACAGGATAGGAGGCTGACCTGAAAACCAGCACCTGGAAGCACGTGAGGATTATGGTGATGATAAACTCAACGTGAACTGGAAGTTGAGCACTTATTTAAAATCTGCTTTATAAATGTATAGAGAAACTTAAGAATAAGGTACTCCTGTGTCTCAGAACTTACTTACTCTGTTGCCATCACTGGACCACTACATTTAATTCTAACAGAATGAAGAAATGAATAATGCAGAGCTGGAGATAGATCAGGGAAGACACAGAAGAATGACTGAAGAGTTGGAAAATATACTTGGGCATTTAATGACATTCATTTAGCTTACATGATTAACAAATCAAAACAAGCTGGTAATTTGTTCACCATACGTAAGAAAATACAGGGAGTAGAATTTAATAGCCTTTTCAGTCTATCAAAGTTCTGAAGACCAAAGCTATGCAGATTTAGATTAGAAATAAGGCCTGCATTTTTAAGTATGTGAGGATCTTGAATAGGAGTTTGTAATCATAAATTTTAAGTAGGCTTTTGTTTTTCTAAGAAAGAAATTTAATTAACTTGCAACTATTACATTGAGAGCAGGAAGTTCTACGACCTATTTGATTCAAAAAATCAGATTTTGATTATCACAGTCTTTTCTGGTCTTAAAATCTGTGATTCTTGGAACTAGCCAAATTCTGTCAAAGATCATATTGCATTAAGGTCAGTACTATAAATGCAACTTAAGCATTGTTTTACATTTGGAACTTAAATAACCAGTTGTTATGTGCTGTTGTTATCACATTAATTCATTTCCCTGCTAAATGACATTGGAGAAATTGCATGAAAGGTAGCATGAAATTACAAAATATCTGTTTTGATATAGCTTTTTAGAGCTAAGATCGACTCTGAAGTATTCAGCTTAGCACCTTTGACATGTTAAACAGTTTTCCATTTTTGTTCATTCACTTAAGTTCCTTTTCATGTATCTGTATTAGCTAAAATTCTCTGCCTGTGGATGGAACATATGCAGGGATCTCTGAGTCTGTAAGGTGTAAAGGGAATGTATTACCCAGCTGTCACAAAAAACCCCAAACCAAAACAAAAACCTTCTGCCAGTCCTGGTATGGGCATTGCAGCAGTGCGCAGATAAATTCTTACACATTTTCCTTTTCCAGTTCCTGGGGAATAGATACCATGTTGTTCTTTGTTGTGGTATGCTGTAGAAATTCCTGCAATAGCAGCGGAAGGATGTTATAAAAGCAGACCATCGCAAGTGAGGAATGATTCTGCTCTTAAAATCCAGATTGTGTGTCTCTTTGCCTTAATGAATGTTTGATATCTGCAGTATCTTTCTGAACTTAAAAGCATCTTTATTCCCTCAGTGAGATTTACATGATTAGGCTGCCTTTGGGGACGCTCATTGTAGCATCTAGCACTTCTTTATACTTCCTTGTGTAATGTCAAAGTGCCATTCAGGCAATTGTTAAGTATTTCCGTAACACAACCCCAATTAGGTAAATCAGTCTTAGCTTCAGTGGTGGAGGGGAGGAAGATGGTAGTATAGGAATTTACATACTGTAAAGCTTCAATTTAGTAAGCAGTTGCAGGCAGTTTCATTAGAATATGATGCTTTCTTGTATCAACAGTTTGTGTGGATGACCCTTTGCTCCATTTCTAAAATCCTTTCTGCAGGAATTCCTCCTACAAAGTCAACACACTGTATATTAGTATTCCACATACACTTTAGGAAAAAATTTCAAATGTGAGGTCCTTATGACAGAGGTCCTTAACTCTCGGTGGACTTTGAGTTACTTTTTTTTATTAAAGTGAAATGTAATAACTAGCCTAAATATTCTGTATTACTAGCCTACACATTCTGTATAATGTGTCCTGCTCTTGACTATGGTACAAAATTTAAATGCCAGCCTAACCTCAGATGAAGATTTAATAGTGCTTTGACCACATGTGGGTATTTTAATATTTAACTTAGCTAATTTAGAGATGCAGAAGAAATTCCAAATAGAAATAGCATTATATAAATCTGAGACCTAGTAAATTTTGGCACCGTATATCAGTCTACCAGATCAAGACATGCTGAAGCCAAAAATACAGCTGGATATTTTTCTAATGGGTGCTTCACAGTTCAAAAAATTAAAAATTGGTAGGTGAGGCATGGGTTTTGGCTTGTTTTAAGTTGGCAGTTGGAGTATTATAGTGTATCCCTCTGGGCTTAAAATCTGTGAAGGTGTTTGTGTTTATAACTTGCCTCAAAAACCTTTATTTTAATAAAAAATAAGAATATTGTACATGGTTAAACTCTATTTAATGGATTGTCTTAATAGCTATTAAAATGCTAGAGACTGTGAACAGATATTAAAATAGCTTTCTTTCACATCTCAAAGATAGGTATATGTAAGTGCATGCTCATTTAAAGTTTGAACATATTTCCAATAAATTAAAAATATTTAAGTTGGTCAATAAAACGACATTTAAATTGACAAAAAGAATTTTTTTGGGGAAAGGGACAGGTTATGATGCTTTATTTAAAGAAGAAAAAAAAAGTATGTACTGAACATTAAGTAATTATAATGAATTTACATCAATCATGTTATTTTCATACTCAGAATTCTTAGGTGCGGGGTTTTTTTTGTGTTTTTTTTTTTTTTCCACTATAGGATAACAGCAGAGGAAGAGAAATTTAAGAAGGAGTGGGAAGAAGACTGGGGGCCTAAAAAGCCTCCCAAATCTCTAAAAACTGTAACTGCAGAAGTGCACCCTGCCCCTCCTTCTAAACACAAAAGTAAGTAATTGATTTCAACCTGCTTGCTGCGGAAAGTATTTGTTTCAGACACAACATGACTGAACTGTACTGAATACATCACTAGCTCGTATCCAAGCCAGGCTTAGTTATGACTTGATTATTTTCAGAAGACTGGAAGAGTGCGATATATGATTTTAATGGCTGTTTAGCAGATATCTAGCTCTCAAAGTCTACATCCATCCAAACAGTCATCTTTTTTAACAGTCATCAGCAAAAAAAAAAAATGCTCACTAAGCTGTCAGAAGCTACCTTTTTCTCCTCCCCTGTCCTCCTTTCTCCTTTTTTTTTTCCCCTGTTCTTATCCATATTGCTTTGCAGCAAGTCTTTAACCCCAAGACTGTAGCCTGCGCAGCCTGAAAACTCCTTTATGTCATTGGGCAGTCTGCTTCAGAATTAGTCGGGAGACTGAGTGGGTATCATTTGTACACAATAACTTTTCCATGATTGTCCTGAAGTGCAAGTCTGACTCAGTTCTCCAGAGGAATTTAACATGCCTGGAGCTTACTTTGCAATTAAGAAGCTAAAATGGGAGCTATAGGTAATATGTGAAAAGTGTTTTAAAATGATTGCAGGCAAAGCAAAAAGGAGGAAGTGCTTGTGGAGCAGTATATAGCTCAGGGAAGACCTGGGTTGGTTCCTGATTAAAGTATTTCTATGTGACTTTGGACAAGTCACTTAACTTTCTATGGGTGAGAAGCTGTGGGGAAATGCGTTTTCTGCTACCTTGACTTTTATCCATTTCGTTTTCTGACTCTTCAGGACAGTGGGATATTTTGTTTTGTTTTGAACTCTCTGTAGTTCTTGCCATGGTAACAGCATGGTAGAGGCTGGTGTTTCTCTTTGAAGCCAGATATCCCAGAACTACTGACAGTTTAATTATAGGAAAAGCCATCTGCCTCAATCCTGACCCTTTTTGAGGGTTAGAGGAAGGTTCAGGAGCTGATACACTCAAGAGCTGAGTTTTCTTTCAGTTTTGTGAAAAATATCACATTGCTATTTCTTTTTTCATGGAAACTCCCAGTTGCACAGTACTGATCTCTTTATTTCATGGGAACCTCCAGTTACACTGTCATTTCTGTCTCCTCATTCCTTTCCTCCTTTGTTTCTCTAGAAGATTTAAAGGGAGTTGCACATGACCAACTTGCAACAGATGACATGGATGAAGTGATCATGAAGCAGGATAAACAGGTTTGCTGCTCAGCCTTAACTTCCTATCATGATTCAGATTCTTCCTGTGTTTCACTTCCTCCTGACAGTCAGTCTTGACAGTGAACTGATCATTTGGTTTTGCTAAGGCAATATCTGTGGTCCTTGGGTAGATGGTGAAATGTTACAACATTGTGGTCACTGCTTTCTAAAGACGCCTTGACATGAATGCAAAGCCTGTCAGTCCTACGGAAAGGTGGATTGTGTTGAGAAACGTGTGCCATCAGTGTTTCTTATATAAAATAATAATAACAGATTCTTTTATATATTTTTAATTAGCAGTGTTTTTATGCACTTGGTTCAAAATATTTCATCCAAGGGAATGGAGCTTTTCTTGTCTCTTTGACAGTCACTGTCTTCTGCCACAAGCTTGAATGAGTTTGAAAATTTGATTCATTTTAAGAAGGCTTGTTACAACTAATGTATAGTAGGATTGTGACCATGGATATACGGTTTTGTGTGAAGATTTATTGTTGTGTTTGCTTTGCTTAACATAGAATGTGTATCAGTAAAATATGGGCAATTTGTGACTAAATATCCATAGAACATTGATCAAGAAGTGATATAAGGACTTTTCATGTAATATCAGACCTTTGGTTTTGCTTCTTCAAATAAATTTTGATCAGTTATATGTATCAGCATGGGTTGATCTGAACTTGACTTTTCTTCACCAAACACATTTTCCTTTAACTTTTTGTAGCTTTTGGATGGTTTTATCGTTATGAAGGAAAATTTCCCACAATCCGCAAGGTACAAAGTTTGTTGGTGTGTAAATTAGTTTGTTGTGTGTTTGAATATCAATTCCTCTTTTTTTTCCTCTCTCTTCCTCCTCCTCAGTTATTCCTAGATGCTCCATATAGTAAAATGCTTCTTCATTTAACATGAAAAAATTAAGATGCTTTTGGGATGCAACTGTTTAGAAATTCTCCATTTGATTACTTTGGAATTCTCAAGTCCCATCAACTGCAGGGAGAATTGAATGTGTCAATACTCTGCAGGTGGTGTTCAGTACAGGTGGGCAATGTGTGTCTTATGTTCTCCAAAAATCCTCAGAATAGTGTTTAAAAAAAAAAAAATGTGTACAAAGACAAAAGTTCATTTCAAAAATTCAAGTATATAGTTCCCACTTATACCTTGGCAAATCTCCCTGTAAGCAGAGTGTTCAATGCAAAAGGTTTTCTGGCATGTGTATCACATAGAAAGGACAAAAACAACTGAACATCTTTAAGCTTGATGAAACTCAGCAGTACAAAGTTCTAATTACCTACTTGCCTGGGAAAACTGACTTTTGTAGCTGCCAGGGAAAATGGTAGTGTTTTCTGAGGCGTTATTATCTATGTGGGATGCAAAAGGTGGGAGGATGACAACTAATTCCGTGCAGGATGAAGAACACTCATGCTTTGAGTTCACCGAACCATCAGGAAAAGTCAGTGGCTCATGAGATGAGCAGAGCAAAATCAAACTTGAAGCCTAACCTTTCTGTGCATTGACAGCAATCCCCAATAAGTGGCCAGTTGCTTCTCTTCCCTTTTCAGGAAAGAAAGCAAAACGTAGGCTTTTCGGTATGAACTAGGCCCTACCAGTACAAACAGGGGAGAGCAGCAGAAATATGACATCACTAAAAGTAGAAATAGGGAGCTGGTTGTATTTCTAAGACTGTAGGAACATAGACTGCAAAAAGACTATGAAGAAGTTTTTCCCTTTGGTTGCACTGTACGTGTAAAATTTTAGGGCTGCTTTGTGTTACGTTAGGACTCTCACATGAGTAGATTTTATCCTGTGGTTGCAGATGGTGCTTTGTTTTCATGATGCAGTGTTCTTGCCTGGGAGCACTTTGGTTTATGCACTAAACTGCCTTTTCCTTGTGATTGCTTGTTTCATTTCTATTAAGGCATGTCATGCTGTGTTTAGAATATATGAAGCATGAAGGTGTTTTACATGTAGAAACATCTACCTATACATGAGCATCTGTCACCTGAAAGCAATCAGTCTTGCATTTATGCAATAATGACAGAACAGAGAGATGATAAATCAAGACAACCAAAACTGTTTGAATATTCAAACTTTTGTAGTGGGCCTATGTGCCTTATTGTTGTAACTTTACAGAGGAGCAAAAGAGTTGAACTGTCTGGTGTTGTATAGTTCAAGTGATGCTGTATAGGCCCTCTAAAAAAAAAAAAAAGTTGAATTTCATGCAAATTGCTGAGGAAATGGGCTTTAGAATTGCTTTTAAAAGACCATCCTTATATTTGCACAGACTGTAATTAAATTGCCAAGGCAGACACTCATGTACCAAGCTTGAAGTTTGCCATGTTTTTAGCTGATGTAAAAATCTGATTAACTAAAAAAAAAACTTCCCAGAAGGGGAAAGAGCGAAAGAAATCAAAAAGTGACAGTCTGTGTGAACAGAAGAAAAATAAAAAAGAAATGGAGTTTGAACAAAAACTTGCCAAGGAGAAAGAAGGAATGCTGGAAAAAGAAAAACAACTGAAAATTAATCGTCTTGTGCAAGAGGTATGTTGTATTCTGCTATCAGGTGCAAAATAATATTAGCTATAGAATTAAGAATGTAGCTCCACCATTTTCAAGAAGTGTACTTATATACTCATGACAAGTCAAAACAATTTAGAACAGCATATTGAAAAAAATCAGGAGAATATGTTTAGAACTCTAATAGAAACTTTGTTTGATATTTATGTACTTTAAAGAGAATTCAAAGAGAATGAGCCGAATCTTCAGTGGAAGTATCTTAGCAGGAAGTTTGTTTAATCCTGTAAAAGCTAATGAAGTTTAAAAGAATTATTATTTTGTTGCAAAAGCTCTCTTTCCAAGTTTGCTTGTTTTTACAATCAGTTTTTGCCCAAATGAGGATACCTGTACGTTTAATGAGCATCTATGTGCAGTGATAAACATATGAAAGACAGCAAAATAGGAAATCATTCCCCAAACAACAATTTTAAAACTGAAATGATATCTCCAACTTTTGAAAGTTATTTGTATTGTAACTGTATCTCTAATCTTTTTTCACACATTGGTGATATGGTTAAGGTGTCTGAGACAGAACGAGAAGACCTGGAGGAATCAGAAAAGGTGCAGCATTGGGTGGAAAGACTTTGTCAGACACGGTTAGAACAGATTTCCTCTGTGGAGAATGAGTCTCCTGAGGTAAAATCATGGCTTTTCCATATATTGTATAACCTCTAAATAACTCACTAGTTGTCTCCTATAAGTAACAGTTTTTACAAGACAGAACTGAGAAGAATTTGTCTTGTTGTTTCCTTCTCAGCCTTCATTCTAAGAGGGTGGAAAAAAACTGTCAGTGGCCAACAACTGACAATCTTTTAATGTTCACACACTTCAGAGGGGTGATAGTATTTGATAAGGGTATCACTATTAGTGAATGCTTTTATTGCATCCATATAAGTGGATTATGACCACAAAATTGATTTTGTTTGCTCCTGGGTACAGTTTGGGCTAGGTTGGACGTGCAGGCTATAATAAAACTGAGGCTAGAACAGCCAGCCATATTTTTTAGTATCCTGTGCAAATAAGATCCTCATCAATAATGCACTCTTGAATGCTTCCTTGTGTATGATTCCATGGAATCATAAATAATAAAGGGACGGGTATTATAGCCCTTGCAAATATTTTTTAGAGAATGATAAGGAAGCTCGCAAAAATGTTTTTTGATGATCACCTCAGATGAAGAGAGTTGCAGATAGTGATTGAGCCTTAGAGCCAGATGGCTCTACATGTGGAGAGCGGCTTTCCCACCATCCTGCTGCTCGGGCTCTCCTCCAAGCACAGCTGCTTCTAGTAGAACACTACAATCTGCTGGACTCCCCTGGGATCACTGAGCGATTGCAACTGCAGAGGGGACCCTTGGGGAATGCTCTCTTGGATTTCCTTCAGGTCAATGTGGAGCACCACTGAAAAAAGAAGCTGGTCTTCTCTTCTTCCTGTCCTTAAGCTTGGAACCATGTGGCTTTTCAGTGCAAGAGTCTTTGAGGTCTCTAGGACAAGGAAATGATTATGCCAAGTTTTCTCTTACTACCTAACTTGGCCTGGCTGTGTTCTGCTATATCTTTGTCCCATTTATTGAAAAGTAAAAGGAAACCTGTATTTCTAGAGCTCTGCTCTGTTTTGAGACAAGTACTCTGTATTGTACTTGCTCCATCAATTCTTCTATTACTATAAAACTACCCAAGATGTTAAACTCATGGTAAACATCAAGATGAAATGCTTCTGAGGGTTAAATGCAGCTGAACTATATTTAGGTGCTACAGGCCTGAACTGCTACCGGATGTAATAAATCCTTGGGTGCAACAGCAGTCAAGATATTTTGAGCTCTGCCAAAGAAATGCCCATTTTTAGTACCAAGTGGTGAGTATGGTAGGTGAAGAGATCCCCAAGAATGTCAACAGAGATTCACCTCAGGGAAGTAATGTCAGATTAGACTAAGATGCATGTATCTGTAGGGCAGCTCATACCTCTAATATTTCTTCAGCTGAGTATACAAAATAGCAATCAAAAGAGTGTCAGCTGGGTTTTCTTCAGCACTCTACTCTGATCACTGGCATTTAGCTAGAAGAAATGTTAGTAACTGTGACCACGTATATCCAACCCTTTCCTCTGTGAGCACACACTTTTTTTTTTTGTGAACTGCTTGTTTTGTTCAAACTCTGTAGAGTTCATTAGCCCCACAGTGATTCTGGTGCTCATTAACAGAAATTAGATGGTCTAGAACCTTGTGGGGATCTGAATTTCATAGCACCCTAAAACTTTTTTTTGATAGCTGCTTAAGTTTCTCCCCTTTCTTTTACTAAGGTGTAGTTACAACCTTTACTCCAGATTCATTAATCCCCTTTCCTTTTTTTTTTTTCTTTAATGATTTGGAATTCCAGGGCCTGCCTTCAATTACTTTTTTTTTTTTTTATTATATATAGATCACCTCTACAATTCTTGCTTTTTGTTCCTAAGGGCTAAAAAGGCAAGGATCCATGTTTTCTGTGATTATCTTGTGACTTTATCTGAAGACTCCATGCAGGTTTTTGTCTCCTCCTCCCCCTTTCCCAATAGCCATATTACTGTCACTACACTCCAATTTTCTTTTTCTTTTTAAACTGTAATCTCCAGGAGTGCTTTTAGAGAGGCTATTGGAAAAAGGTTTGTGAATGAGAAACTAAGAGCTTTCAGCACAGGAGCAGTTAGGTGGAGTGGTGTGCTACGATTTGCCATTAATTTGTCAGGTCTGTTGCAGGCAGATGAGCCAGTAAGGTAAATCTCTGTTCTCTTGCACATAGTTGGCAGGTGGACGCCCTTCTGCTTCTCCTTCTGCCACATCAATGCGGCAGTTTGCCGGTGGCCTGCAGCTTCATACCACAGATCTTGACGATATTAACTTAGATGAAGTTGATAAGCCTAAACCACGTGTGGTGCCACCTCTGCCACCACCACCCTCTGTTACTCCAGCATCACCAGCTCATCTGCTCTCTGCATCAAATGCTCCACTTTCAAGAGGTCCAGCCCCGTCAGTCTCGCCAACTTCCCAGGTGACCTCATTGTCTCTTTGGATGCATGTGTCTCTACGTTCCCCTACCTGGCTTCCCTCCTCTGCTCCATCACCCACTTTATCTGCTGCATCTGCCCATCCATCTGTCACACACAACGTTAAATGAAGAAATGAGCTGATTTCATTATGTTGCATAGTAGTGAATGCAGTTCCATAAGTCCAGAAGTAGTTGTAATTTAATTTTATTTTTTTATTAAGTGCAGTGAGTTTCGCTCTCTCCCAACTACATGTGTTTTGCCAGGCCACCACATGCAGGTATCAGATGCAGGGTGCATTAGTTAAAATTTGGACTAAACTGTTAGGACATATAGCAAGTCTGCACAATACTTAAAGCAGTGGCAGGGTTACTGATAGTTAAATTTGAGGAGAAAATATCTTTAGTGAAAATCACTATTCTGAAGTGTTTTAAATGTGTTGTCAAATGGCTTTATTAGAGGAAAACAGTGGACAAAGGAAATTAGCCTTGAAATCAGAAGCTCAGAAACTTTTAAAATGTTAATGCAGTATAAATTATCAGTAAAGCATTTTTAAATGAACAAGAGTCACTAATCTCATTGCAAATCAAGTGTGCTGGTCTTTTTGTAAACAAAGGAAGGTTTGGGGGGGTTTTTTGAGAACATTCTGACTGTCTTATTACAGTCTCAGTCCAAAAGAGGGACAATATAAGAAATTTTGTGCAGGATTTCATTATTTTAGGATAGAAATGTCAGGTGCTTCATCATAGTGATGCTTCCCTTTCCTAGGTGTAATAGCATTCTCATACTCCAGTTTCCGTGGCAAAAGATTCTTATATCAAAGAGCAGAAGTGGCTCCCATATGGTCATTTCTTTCCTACACTTTTTTCTGCATGGATTGATTGACTACACTTTGGGGGATTTCATTTTTCTGCATGTTTACCTGGGAGTAATGGGCTTTGCTTTTGCATGATTTCAGCTGGGGTGGAGAAGGATATGGCAATTAATCATTTCTTAATAGAAACTGGCACATTGTTTCTATTTGAATAGTTGCCGTAGTGTGCACTATGAATCTTTTCTTTCTTATAAACTTAAGTAGGCCTCTGATAGTGCTACATCAATGTGTTTTACATGTTTGAAGTGTCAAGAATATGTTAGACCACTAAAATGAAATGTCAGTTAGATGTTCTTATGCATGGCAAGTTTCCTAAGTAGTTCATAAAATAAAAATAAGTATTTATGTGATACCACACACAAGCGTACAGAACATCAGTATTCAGAGGAGAAATATATTCTCCTACTGCTAATAGAAATTATTCAGATAAAGAAAGGAATATAAAACCCACCACACTGAATTAGACCCCAAATCCATTTATTCTGCTATATGTTTCTGGTAGTTTTCACTGCCAGGTACATTAGACAAAATGGATCAACAATTTAAAAAAAAAAAATCAGGCTACCAAAAAGTAACCTAGCTTTCCAAAGTGATAAGCCAGTTGTCCCTGAAGATAATAAGCAGTGGATATGAGGAAAGAACTTAAGCTCTTAATAAAATATTAATACTGAGCCAAAACTGCTTTGTTTATAAGCAGATAACCCCAGGTTTTCAATGTGGTGTCAGACATGGAAGAAAAATCAGAAGCTGGACAATTTCTCCTTGTTGTTTTTTTAAAAGGTCTGGTTTTAATACCATATATAAACAAAAACAATATATTTGTTTGTCTTCAGCAATAAAAGATCTTGTGTTTATCCCTGTCAAAGCTGAAAATAGCGAAGACTTACCATTGTTGTCCTGCAAATAGACTTCTCCACTATTACTCAAACTAGTAAATCTTCTCAGTATTGGTAACTTTTCCCCCAGATTATTTAATTTCAAATTCAATTCTAACAAACACCTGATGAAAGGAATGACATTTCTTGTCAAATATATTCTTAGCAGCTAACTGTTGAAGTATCTGGTATAAATTGATCTGTTTCTCAAAATTATTGTTAGCTGAACATAGTACTGAATCTGTTATTGTTTAGGTTGTAAGAAACACCTCCCATGTCGGCAAAGTATCTTCTGTGTCAAGCAAACCACTGGTATGTCCTGTATAGTTAATAATGAATGTAGTTTTACAAAGTTCCAGTGTAATGCTAATGTCAAGGAAATGTTAGGGGTCTGATTCTGCATGAGCAATTTATTTAAAATTCAGCACTTGTATTTATATGTGTGGATTCATCATTGTGTTACAAGATGCGTAATATCACCTAGTGGAAGTGACTCCTAAAGGTCTGAAGACATATTTCAACCCTTCAGGAATATAAGGTCCAAGCTTGCATATTCCATGTGAAGCCTTGGGTGTTTCGGAATGTATATTTGGTTCTTCTGTCAAGGCAGATAGAGCTAGGACCAAAGTATATTTTAATCATAATGGATGCTAAGAAGCAAACTGTTCTGAGAAGAACCATTTGTCTGACCACTGTTTGCACTGATTTTGATTCAAGGATGGCCAGATATCAATTTTCCCCCTTCTGGGGCGCTCTAGAGAAGTCTCTCTCTAAAGTGTGCAACTCTAGGGGAAATCATACAGTTACTGTGCAGCTTTAACAGGTTAATATCTGTGAATCTTCAGATTCTTTTGAGATCAGAAAGCTTAACAAGATATTTCGTGGGGGAAAACAACATTTTTCCACAGGGACTTTCAAAAATCTGGTTCCAAACTTTTTTCTTTAATTTAGGGGACGAAAAAGGTGGCTTAACCAATTTACTGGCAGTAATTCAAATAATTTCCAAAGATACAGCTTGTACTATATGAATGATATCTGGAATACATCACAATTCCTCTGAGAAACATCAACAAGAGTGTGCTGGGAGCTGCTGGGGTTGAGTCGGAAACTAAACCCACAGGACTCGGTTCTGAACTCTTTGCTCAAATAGAACTAGGCTTGATGTCAGTGGGAGTTTTCACTGAGTAAGAAATGCAGAATCGGGTTCAGTACGTGCTGGATGATTAGCTCTTAAATGCCTCTGGATATCTACTGTACTTTGTAGAGTCAAGGGGAAGTAATTTGTGTAACTAACCCATGCTAACTCAGGGTAAGTTATGCTGAAATACTTTATGTAGAATGCCAGTCAGTGCAGTCCTGGTGAATTTCTCCTTAAAAGATCTGTTTAGCCACTGATTGGTTAAAATTTCATTTCAGGTTCACTATGTTCTTATACTCAAATTCCAGCTTTTTTTCTGTAGTTCCTCATTCAGTTCATTGCCTTTATGGGATTTATGCCAAAAGCAGGGATGAGATTTTCCATGATCTTGCTGGTGGAGGAAGCTTAAGGGGGAAAAAAGCCACTATCTGGGTGCAAGAGAAATTACGTTTTGGTTTGTTAACTTTGTAGGTCATTTAGTTAAAATACTTTTGTAAGTATTTTGTTGTATTAGTGGTAGTAAATTGATGTCGGTAAGCTATTTATATTGGGTTTTCTTGGTGAAATGATGGTTTTGTACAAAAATACATGGTGAATTGTAACTTTCTTAAATTAACCCCCGTAGCAATTTGCTCCAAGTCCACCTACCCAACGACATCCAGGGGTACCAATAGTCTCTAAACCAGTCATGCTGCAACCTGACCCAAACTTAATGGTCAGGCCAACAATCAAATCAGAGGCCCTGGTAAGCCTTTTATGTTCTTTTCCGAGTGCTGCAATACTGTGGGATTTGTTCTTGTTGACTTGTCCTCAAAGAATCAATGCTTGTCTTGTCTTCTGCTAACTAAAATCTATGCAGATTTTTCAAGTGATCACTAATGGTAAGTATAAAAGGGTATTTCTCTGGTTTTCATGATCTAAAAGTCACTCTTAATGACAATTTTTGTACTGGGATATGTAATTCCAGAGAAGTGTAGAGCCTTAGACTCTGTAGCTTTTATTTTTCCTTTATTCATGTTGATTTGTATTTTGCAAATTCTGCATTTGTCAGAATTGAAATAGTTAATTATATTGTATTTTTCCTTTGTAAGTAGTCATGAACATACTTGAAATACATCTATATATGTATATCCCATTCTTGCATTTCCAAAGAAAAACTTTGCATTGTTAATATCTTAGTCTCCAATATAATAGTCATGTGGTGTTCCTGCAAAAGTTGATTCATGGTCAGATTCTTTTTCTTGTTTTCTTCACATCTGCTTCAAATGTAAATGAAGAAAAAAATCTTAGACTAAGTATTTTTGGACCAAGTATTGTAGTATCTTTGGGAACTGCGTCATATGAAAGATGATGAGCCGTGGCTCTCTGAAAAGAAAGAAATCATTCTAGTCTAACTGATAACTCCCAAATGACAGCCCTGAAAATTCATCTAGGATAACTGATGATCCACTTTGTAATATTTGTTCTTGATGGTAACTGTTACTTACACCGTTACAATTAGAATTGTGTGTCCATATATGTGTGGACATGCATATATATACACATATATATGAGGGAGGTAGTATATAGCAAAACGTGAGCATGTTGTCACATTTAGTCTTATGTTTTCACGTGTAGTCAACTGTGTTACACTTATATTTCACTCACTTACTATCTTGTGTGATATCTCAGAGTAAATGATGATGTGCACCTTATCCCTAGCTATCTTTCATTACTGGAATGGATTTCTTCATCATTTTGTGCTTTAATAATTTAGATACTTTGTTCCTTTATTTCCCTAATTAAAGTTTGGAGAGATTCAAAAGATACTTATAAACCAATTTTACCACAGACATTTTTGTCTCAGAACTTCTCTGTTATAAATGGGTTCAAATGATAAAACAAAACAGCTTTTACAAAGTAAGGTTAATTGCTGCTTTCTCAAGAGAAGGCAGGTACATGAGCAAAAATAGGTACAAGAACCTTCAGTATATTTCCTTCAGTTGTATGCATGGTGCTTTTATTTTGATTGTGTTCAGTAATTTAGTATCGCTGAGCCATTTTACATTCCTTAGAGGAGGAATGAAAGAGTAAAATCCATAATGTACAGTTAATATTATCAACTCTTGAAAATAAATATCTGTTGCAAATATAAAATAGTTTGAAAAACTAGGAATACCTTTATGTGTGATTAAGCAGTCCTGGTACAAGCTGAAAATGTTGCTTAGTTTATTGTAACTTACTGCTTACAATTAATTGGAAGAATTTCCATCTTAACATGAGGAAAAACTTTTTCACTGTGAGGGTGACAGAGCACTGGAACAGGTTGCCCCGAGAGGTGGTGGAGTCTCCTTCTCTGGAGATATTCAAAATGCGCCTGGATGCAATCCTGTGCAATGTGCTCTAGGTGACCCTGCTTGAGCAGGGGGGTTGGACTAGATGATCTCCAGAGGTCCCTTCCAACCTCAGCGATTCTGTGATTCTGTGATTCTGTAATTGTAAAGAGCTACCTCCATAGGGAAATTTCTCATGATTTGTTATGCATGTATGCACATTTTCCAAACCACAAGACTGCAAAAATGTTTCAGATGTCAATCATCATCTTTCCCAAACTTCCTTATGTTAGTTGAAAGTTCATGATTTCGGGGGAATAATATTCTGATAGGACTTGGAGGAAAAACATTACTCTGGAAATTGGTTTTGTTAACTCTTAATTCTTGCTTCCTTTTATGACTTAATGCAGTAAGACTTGCATGGATACCAAAGTAATGTAAAAAAGAAGGAGGCAACTTTTATTAGGTAAAAATGAAAATGTCAGTGTAAACTAAACAGACATATAGGTACCTGTCTCTTTCCAGAAATGTATTTTAAAAAAAAATAATAATAATTTGATTCCATGCGGAAGTTAAATCTTGAGTGTGGCCTTGAATGCATAGGGCTGTTTTGGGTCAAAATCAGTGCGAGCTGCATGTCTGTGCTGTATTAGAGAGTGAATTGGAATACGCTCATGGCAAAGCTATTTAAGTTTTGGCTCAGAGAACAGGAGAAGGTTGCTGTCATTTAGTGGTGGAGTTTTCAGAGGCAAAACCAACGTGAGTACCAGGCCGTTCTCTCCCATCTATCTCAAACATCCTGTTGTGCGAGTTTAGAAGGCTTTGCTGCAATTGCTGCTGCTTAAGATTTCCTTTCCCAACTCCTTTGTGGTTGGATGCAACATTTCAGAAAGGAAGAATGAATGTTTAAGCTTTTCTCTAATTTGCAAGATTTGAGACTTGGATTCTGCAGGACTGCAGTCAGAGGACCTGAGACAGGTATTTAGATCCTGTGCAGCAAGACAAGTCTGTGATGTTCAGAAATTTCAGTTATTATTGGCCATAGTTATGCCAAAAACATCTGTGTTCATAATAAAATATACAAAAGTGTTCCCTCAAGTGCCTAGAGAGGGGTGGTGTTGAAGATCTGGCCCGACTTGCCAGAAGTCCTCTGAGACATAAAAGCTTATTTCTTACCTAAGTCTTTGTATTAATACACACTCAGACAGCAAATCTTTCTTCAGCTCAGGAATGGATAGTTTTTTCCCCCAAAAATGGTATGAACATAGGCCCCTCAGATGGAATTAGTAGTGAAATTGGTAGATAATCATTTGTTTTAATGGAAATTTAGTTTGGAAATGTAATCACGATAGTTTAGTTTGTACGAAGACATTCTTGTTTCATAAGACTCAAACATGTTTTAGAATGAAATTCACCCTTCAATACAGGAAAATCCCTCACAGGACAGAAAATCTTAAGTGTATAATGTATGTTTATCATCAGTTTTCAATATTTTGGAAATTACTGATCTAGCTTTTTGTCTGTGGGTTTTGGCTGTTTGTTTGTTTATTTTCAAAGATTTGATCAGAAATGACACAGCAGAGACCACAGCACAGTTTTGTAGAAACTGAGGAGGAGATAGATGAGTTATGGAAAATGTTTTTAAGAAATCTTGTGGTATGGGCATGTGCCTTATTTTTGTAGTTTCTCTAAATTCTTTCCTCTTTATGTTTAGTACCATCTCACGAGGTGTGTTCTCCCATTTTGAAATCGCGTAGGGAATGAGCGCTAACAACTGCAAGTGTGATTCAAGCCTTTTAAGAGCAACAAAGCAGTGAGATTATTTATGATTAGGTGATACTCATTTACAGAGAAAAGTTAATATCTGGTTGGCAATTTTTTTTCTTTTGCAGCCACAAGAGATGTTTAAAAGGATGGTGGTTTACAATTCATCATTTAGATCTAACAAAAAACAAGTAAAATAACACTTTCCCTGTTTTGTGTGGTACTTCTTGTTTTGACCTATCATAGCTTATAAACTTTTCCTCCTTTCTCTGCTGTTCAACTTCTAAAACAGAATGCAGTGCAGCCCTAGTGCATGAAAACTGTTAGTCTCTGTAAATTTTCAACGTGTGCTTGTGGCTTCTGCTAGCCTAGACAGATGAGGAATGAGAGGATAGTAAACACCTCGGGCTGAATCTTTGGCAGCTACTTACATGTTTAGTGCAATCTTTAAGATAGTTGAACTTTGATCTGATATTGGGCAAGTTTTTTTTTAATTGCTGTTTCTTTTTGTTTGTTTTACTTTCCAGTTACAATGCTTTCAGTAATAAAATATTTTATTAGTTCAATAAATAGAGCTATTATCATACCATAGTTATTGGTAGGAAATCAGAGGAACTGAGGATAGAAAACACTTATTCATATAGCCTTTCCTCCTTATTGTGCAGGACTTTTCTGTCATAATACTACTTTTATTGCTTTCCTCTGTCAAACTTTGAATAACCAAAGTGGTGAAGCTTTCATTTCTTTCTGTTTGGTTGACTGTTCTGTGGTTCAATAGGTTGTCCTTTAAGGAAATATATTTTGTGTTTAACTTCTCTGCTGCTGTTAAATGTGCCAGGTTCTGTGCAAAACACCTTTATTGGTGGAAGTTATTAGATGGGTTGTCATGTTACATGAAGACATTGCAGCACAGTTGCTTGAATTCAAAAGCCCACTGTGTGGAAAAAAAACACATGAAAATTAAAACTATTTTTTTCTTTTGATCAGTTTCAATTTTTCTTGACATTTAACATGGATCTCGGGGGGAAAAAAAGGTCTATAAAACCATTTTATCAACAGACAAGTGAAACATACATCAGAAGGAAAAATAAAGATTTTTAAGATTAAACATAATGTATTTGTATAAAAATTGTGAATTAGGGCTATTTTATAGGTGTAGTCAAATTAATATGTGAAGTGCTGCCAAAATGTCAAATACTAATATTTCCATTAGTCTACAGTAGAAATTAGTCTGCTATGATAAATGGAAGATGAGCTTTAATAGTCAATGTTTTCCATGGTGAGGAGAAACCCCCACTTCAGTGGGGTTCTTCAAGTGTGTAAGGCTGCATTTGTGAGGATGTGGTTCTGCAAACAGGGCCACTATCAATCCTTGTATCCCTTGAGGAATCATGTACTTCAGATTGCATTAGCTGGAACTTTTGTGTCAGAAGGGAAAATTGGATTTGACTTGGATAACAAATCTAGGACTGCTCAGTTGCCATTGAATGTTAATATGTTCTGTATATAAATAGTTGTGCTCTTGGCAAATGTGTTTTTCTGAAAATTCAGTTATGTCTGGTCATAGGTTTCTCTTTGTGTGTGTGTGTGTGTTTGTTTTAAATCAGGTCTCATTTGCTATTCATGCTAGAAACTTCAGTGGGGCAGTACCACTGGCTTAGATGATTTTTTTTTCAAAGTAGCAGCTTTATCTTTCATCTAAAAGTCCAGAGAGAGTTGTTTCAGTGCAGTCAAATATCTAGTGTACCATATTCCACTTATGTTCAGTCCTGTGAACATTATTGTAAGGCAAGAAAGGACTAGAATGGTCTTAACTTTTTCCCCGACATATGCCGAGTAGCAAGAAGTAGGATTAGCCTTATGGTTTCCACTCGGTGTTGATTGGTTCATTAGCCCCTGCTTGGATGCGGAGTGCCCTCTCTGCTCTGTGGATTAGTGATGCCCATTTCTGGGAAGATTTGTTACAGTTCAGAGGATGTCTTCATTGTATCATGGCCATACTTGTATGCTTATTTGCAGACTGTATCATTTCTTTGTCTGCAGGTATTTTCTTGTGGGAGTGGGATGGGGATTTTTTCCCCCTGTTTAAAAATTATTTTCCCAGGAAAACTTTCTTCAAGGGCAACATCTGTTTTTCATGAGGGCGACCTGGGACAAAGAGTTCAATGACATGCTTTAGATTATGTAATGAATTAGTGACTTTGCTGAGATTAGGGTTCTTTGCTCTAAGTTGTTTGCTCCAAGATCATCAATGTCTGCTTCAGCCGTGACTCTAAAGGTCAAATACAGATTCACCTATTCAAACTATCGGTTGTTTAGCTAACTGTTATTGTAAAATGTTTGTCTTACAGTTTTAGTAAAAGTGCTCATAATATTAATATACTTTCAAATGCATGATTTTTTTCTCCCAAGATGAAATCCTAGCCTCCCTAAAGTCAGTGATCAAATTCCCATTGATTTTTGGAGTGGCAAAGAGATGGCACTAAGATTTAGTTCCTCAAAGTTAGCAGTTAACAAATGCAACCCATGCTCATTTAGACTAAATAAGATTTCTCATGGTCCTCTTCCCAAAAGAAGATTTTTAATACCTTTTTACCTGTGAGGAAAATAATTGTGACAGTAAGCAAAAGTCTTGCAGTTACCCCCTGAAGATTTAGTTCTCTTGAGCCTGTGGAAACAGTCAGGCTTCCACCCTTGCAAATGTTTCTTCTGTTTGTAGTCACAAACTGAAGACACTTTGTGCTTAATTTGATCTTCTGATCTCAAGAGGGAAGGTGAAGAGAGAGGCAACCTCCAAGAAAGCTGGGATTTATGCTGTACAGATCAGAGGGCCTGAATATAATGGTTGCCAATCCGTGCAAGAGGCATCAGCACCAGTGTTGCATTCTCTATGTAATAAACACAGTGAGATAAACGGGCAGTACTGTTCTACCCCTGAAGGTCTGCTGATGCAGCCTGGTGTACTTCAGTAGTCCTCACTGGTTGTTGGAGATACTGGTGATAAGGATGAGATCTGGTTCCAGAGGAGCATTCACAGTCGCATAAAAATCGTACAGGCAACAGAGAGATCATAAAGGAGGAGCATTAGTGTTTTCTGCTGCAACTTGGTCATTTAACAGCACTTAAAGATACAGGAGGAACCGTAAGTTGTGCATCTGATTTACAAGTGGGGGAAAAAAGCTTTAGCTGAGTTTGAGACTGGAATAGACTCTGTTGTCAGATGGATCTGTTAGGAAAGAGACTGATAATAGAGATGTTGAGCCTGATGACTGAAACTGTTGGTGAGCACTGAACCCCTGGTCCAAGTCAGGTATTGGCTTGTCTGCTGTGTCAGTGTAGAGTTGCATGGTTCTGCATTGTTCCCATATCCCCAGGTTATGGCAGCCTAAAGCTACAAGAATAGTGCAGCAGCTACATTTGGGTGCCTCAGTAAAGATTTCTGTTAGATCCCAAAGTCCTAACTCTAGCATGCAAAACAAGTGTCGAGCTTTTATAAATCTGCAACCTCACCCATAGTCTCGCCCAGTAACTCCTAATCCTCCTTAAGAAACCACCACCCCGAGCACCATTGATTTCTGATTGCTGATTCATGATCTCTCCCCTTTGCAGAAAAGTAGCTCATGCTTTTCCCTGCACTGTTGGTCTGACAAGGGTAATGCACTAGGTTCTGAAGGTTGAAGAAGGTATGGGTCCTCTCAAAACTTAAACCTTGCTCAGCTTATCTGCAGTATCATCTTTCTTATTCTGGACACCCCTTGCCAAAACTTTGCAAGTCCTCCGCAAATCCTATGAAAACACATCCATTTGTGGTAGGGAGTCAAATCAACTCCCTGAAAGTCCATGGGAAGGAGGAAAGGAGGAGGTTGGAAGAGTACTACAACCCAGATACCATGGAGCAGTGTTCCTGACAGAGGAGGATTGGAGCCTGTCACTTCTGCCTGTGTCAAGTAGCACCCAACATGATGATGGCCCCAAGAAAGGCTGCTCAGAAAAGCATAGCAGAACATGCCCAAAATGCTTCCAGGATTTGTTTGCTCTGTCAAGTGCAGAGAGGAACTGCTGAGCCTATGGAGTGGTGAACCATTCCTTAGAGTTGCTCCACAGTACAACCAGCTGTAACTGTTGATCTATCATAAGGTTTTAAAACATCTTCTGACTGTCAGGATGGACTATCTGCTACCTCTCTGTGCTTTTCTCCATTTACAGTCTTCTTTCATAGTTTACAGAGTTGTATGTTCTCTCACTAATAAATGAAATGGAATTTGTGTGTTAAGTGTGTGCATGAGTCTGATGTTTTTATAACCAAACATTGTTTTATTCTCAGGGCTTCCAGAAGTATGTGGAAGATTTTGACCCATATTCAATGGTAAGGAGAGAATTCAAGTATGTCTCGTTGTTTAATATGAAATATACTGGGAAAAACACATCCTTGATTTTGAGAACTGGGAGGAGGGGGTAGGATTCTTGCTTGTTGGTTTGCTTGGGCTTGCTTACTGTTTTTCTAGTCATATTGAAACAGTTTTCATATAGGAAAAGATGGTCTGGCATTCTGGTTGCTCTCTAACACTATTTTGGAGCAGGGAAAGGTCCCTTTTCCCTTGTAAACTGTATACATCAGCTTAACCATTTTATGCTTCTAATTTTCCAAGGTAGAAGTGACTAACCATGATGTAATTTCATAGTTTACTCCAGAACAGATTATGGGAAAAGATGTACGGCTATTACGCATTAAAAAGGTAAATATCATGTTATTGACTGAGGATATTTGGAGGGTTCTGGTAAGCACTGCCTTTTTTTGTGTGATAGCAATGTGATGCACTGTTTATTTCTACACAGTCTTGCAGTATTGGGGTGGTTGTGCAATAAAGGACAAGAACTTGGAATGAGCAAGACAGAGTACTTCATCATGTTGCTACTGTTTTTAATTTTTTTATTATAATGTAAAAATAATGGCCAGTTCTTTTTACTAACTATTGAATGTGTATACTGGAAAAAAGCAAAACTGATTTGCTATGCTTTTCTTTTCACGTAGAACCTCTTTTACTGGGAAGAAGGAAATATTAAGCCTCCAGTGATGGTAAGAATTGTTAACAGCATTTTCTGAACTAAAACTCTTTAATAGGAAGGATCACTAGACCTTGCAGTCGAAGGAGGAATTGATTCTCCAATTGGGAAGATAGTCGTGTCTGCTATCTATGAGGGTGGTGCTGCAGACAAACATGGTGAGTAACTGCGGGAGATTTAAATGCTGCAACAATGTGACTCCTTATGCTGGCTGAGAGTTGTTGGCTGACTTCATAGCTATGGCTATTGCTGACAGGCATACTCAGATTGTCCAAAGCAGCCAGGGTCCGTCTCAGCTGTAAGGGCAGCTCAGAGAGAGGCCAAAGATTTGAAGGCTGCTTACGTTAATAACTATGCAAACTGTATAAATGGTGCTTAAATAGTCACTGCTGTATTTCTTATGACAGCCGAAGTTTCAGTAATATGGCCCAAAAATGTAGAGCTGTTCTCTTAATAAGTCTCCTTGTCCAGTCTGACATCAAAAAGTTACTGACTCTGTGAAGGTGTCAGTTAACTGAGGAAAGTGGAATCTGGTCTCCATTATCTCACATTTACATCCTACAAATATTATTGTTTAGGAAATGTGCAAATCAGTTAACTAGGCCATGGCTATACTACACTGCTTAGTCTTGTTCCTACTACTACTTCTAGTAGTAATTTGTTCTGTAAAACTTTTGACCCCAATCCCAAAATCCCACTAAAGGCCAGAGCCTTCTGACTTAAGGCTTAGCTCTCTGGAAGCCGTGAGAACATGCAGACATCCCAATGCATCTAGGCTGTGTTTCAGAGTGGCCAGTCTCTCTCACCCTTTCCTTGAAGCACCCTGGTGATGATCAGGTAGATGGATAGGACAGTATCTCCTTAGGTTGTCTTTTTTGACCTTGACCAGACCTGCAGCTAGGTTCAAGTCACTCTTGCTATGAAAACATCTTAGCCACTTGATCTCTTGCCCCAAGTGCCCATTCCTCACTGACTCTTCCCCTGTTGTGGGCTCTTTTTATAACTGAGGCTGTCCCTTTGTAATCTTTGTTCTCCCCTCTTCAAATCCAGTCCCAGTTAGCTGGTTGTGCTTCATTTCAGATTAGCAAGTCAAAATCAGTTCTCAGGACTAAACATTGCACATGCTTTTGCAGAGGCATGACAGTCTTGCAAACCCTTGACAAAACCACTTATACACTGAGGTGTTTAAGTAATGCTGCCGTTTTCATGGTAGTAACAGCCTACAATCAATCAGAATTTATAAGCTGTATTGATGGGTTACTCAGACAAACTGCTGCTTCAGAAAATCTCATTGAACAAGTGTCTTACAGGTCACAATCAATAAGAGAAGATTGGCTTCTCTTCCATACCTAAAGCTTCCTTTTTCTTTTGCCTGTAGCAAACCTTTTCATCTATGTCAACTTCTAGTATAAACCTAGGCATCTAGTGAAGCTACTTTTCACTGTAGTGTTTAGTACTATGCAGTACTTAGCACTAAATAAATATGGGACAGAGAAAACTGTTGCAGAAATTATTTTGCTTACTATGGTATGTATGCCTGATTGGTCTTTCACCAGGAGGCATAGTGAAAGGGGATGAAATACTGGCTGTAAATGGCAAGATTTTAGTTGATGATATGCTGGCAGAAGCGCAGGCGACTCTAGCAAAAGCTTGGAACGTGGGTGGGGTAAGTACCTGGGCATACTTTTCCATTCTACCTACAGTTCTCATATGATGTGTTTTTTTGTTTCATGACATTTTGCCACATCAATACAAATAAGGTTGCAAAGGTTAAAAGTGTACATATGTCATGTATCACTGAAGTGAGCTGACATCTGCAAGAGATACTGGCATATAGCAACTCTGAAAATCATGCCTATAATTTACTCTGAAAGTTGATGTTGTTTAGCCATTTGTCAAGATCTGTGTTTAGACACATTACTTTTTTGAGTGTTTATAGTATATTTATCTGTAGAATATCTCTTTACTATTGAAAATTATTTGGAAGCTGCTAGGAACTTTATGATAACATTTTAGCTTATCTAATCCTTGAGAAATAATGTACAAATAACATTGCACTTCAGCTACATGAGCATTTTCTCTGCAAGAAATGTATTAATCGATCAGTTGGAAAGAAGTAATTGCTAAACTGGAAATAACTGCAAATATAGGATGAATTTTTTGAAATTATTATTTTAAAAGCTTGTTGTAAAGTGAGTAGATGTTTCTTTAATTTAAGGGTGCAAATCTAACAGCTGAATGTTAAAACAGCCCTCCTATAGAACTGTTTAAAAGAGATCTTTCTACTGCTCCCTGTACTTTTCCAGGACTAGATTACCGTTCTTATTCTTTATCTGACATTTCATGGTGGTACAATAACCATCTCTGACAGCAGTATTTAGCAGCACACATTTGCCTATGCATTTCTGTTGCAGGATTGGATTGACTTAGTCATTGCAGTGTCACCTCCAAAGGAATATGATGATGAAATGTAAGTGCATAAGCTTTCTTTCTGTGGGGATTAAATGGCTAGTAACAATAATCTGTACAGTTTGCCCTTTATCAGACAGATAATGTTTAAAATACTTACTGTGGACTACATAACCTTCTGCATCACGTAGTTGTTGAATTAGCTATCATGCAGTACAGCAGTGGTTCCCAGACTTTTTGAAATGGTGAATCTCAAAATTGGTTGTACGTGGCCACACGTTCTTATTTTCAGTTTACAGTTTGAGGACTTTTTTGGAAAAGCTGCTTATTTCAAATCTGGACCATTAACTGTGGTCCCATGGATCATAATTTGGGGAAACAAATGGCTACAAACATTCTTCATCACATCCAGAGATTTAATTCTGGGTTTTATTATTATTGTTGCTATATCACAGTTATTATCTTTGTCTAAATGAACTAACCAGCCTAACCGTAACATTTTCAAAAGGACTAAGTGGTTTGGGTGTCTTGGCAATTTGTGACATTCAGAAAGACACTTCTTTTAAAGATAATCAGTGTAGGTGTGAAACAGAAGAATCCATTGCTTAAAGTTTGATAGTTGTATCAGTTTGATACATCTAGCCTTCCAAAGCAAGACTGTTGTTTTCTAACTTGACTGAAGGAAAAGATTTGAAGATACCCTTACTACCAAGTAAAATGGTAGAGGGAAGTTTTGTAGTCACTGTTAAACCGGACTCCTTCTATGCAGAGTGCTAGATTATTAGCTGTTCTAAATCAGTATAGTTTTACTGGCTAACACCAACTGAAGGTTGCTATAAAATTGTGTTTAATACCTGTACATAAGCTGACAAACAAGGAAATAACTTTCATTGTTATTTGTGTTTTCATATTCTGTATATTTAGCCCTACTATTCCCTCATCAACAGTCAGTCCCAACACACACAGAAAGGTTTTTGAAGGCAGTGCACCTGTGTACAGACAAGGGTATCTCCTGCAGCTGTAGCCACTGCAGTGTTCCCTCATGGTGAATAGCCAGACCTGGGTTAACATGACTGTCCATTGTGAGGCTGTGTTATTTTCCAGCATGTGCTTGCCTGTGCGTTGCATGCCACAGTTTGCTTTTGTTCATGGCATGTTGGAGTGTTCTTTGGGCTTTTGCCATGTCTGTCCTAACAAAATTTAAGTATTTAGTTTACACTTCATAATGTCTACACTTCATAGAGGTCCTCTACAGAATTGGTTCATCATCCACCTAATTACAAATACGCCCTGCCTAGACAATTTCTTTGTTCTTTTTTTTCCTTATCTGAGGACCATTGCTGTGGCTTTGTGAATTCATAAGTATATAAGTAACTAGAAAATTACTTCATCCATAAGGCTTGTCCAAAGAACAAGTTTCCATTTGTATTATACTACGATGTGCATGTAAACAAATACTCATGTCTTTTTGTTTTTCACTGAAATTGGCTTTTATTAATTTGTCACTATATTCTGGGTTTGTCCCCAAATGATCCTTGTTTCACAAACTCAGTTTACCATGTATACTTTCTCTATGTTGTCGTTTCTGTAAGTACAGTCATAGATCTCTAGAAAAGACAGGTAAGAATTCCTGTTGCGTGAAGCATTTTGTGGTCTTCTCAATTGTTACTTATAATATAGATCAAAATGAGCCAGCTGAGATCTAGTTATATAAAACTGTACTTACCAGAAAGATGGAAAAAAATTGCACTGCAGCTAACTGCAGCTTTTTCTCTCTCTCTCTCTTTTTTTTTTTTTTTTTTGTCAGGACATTTTTTTAAAATAAAGAAGGCTACACTGGAGAAATGAAGTCTTTCCCTTGCAGAAACCTGCTGCTCTGTAAATTAATATCAAATCAATAGCCATGTAGAATCCATCTTTGTTTGAAAGAAATATGAACAATTGGATCTGAAAATTGAACTAGAGACTTTAGATTCTTCAGGTAATTTGAGTAATTGCAAATCTTTCTATAAACTTACAGCAATAAATTGAGACCATTGAGAGAGACTGCCAATGAACATAGTTTGGTCTGTGAGAACTCAAAATCTCTTCTTCTCCATCTTGGAGGGCCAAATTTTGCAAACTAACTTCCAGTTTTCCTAGGAATGGACACCAAAATGACAAATGTAGATTGGACACAGATGTCTGTTCCCACATATGTTTGTGATTACATGTTCACAGGCCGGTTTGGGTGGCAAAAGGATTATATTTTTACTCTGTATGTAATATTTTTCCATGGGGAAATGGGAGTATATATGAGTAGCTTCTGCTCTCACTGATATCCCTGTAAGTCTAATGTTTGATTCTGTTGCCCATACGTTGTGAGTATGAAAACTCTGCCTCTGCAAGGGCCCTCTATATCAGCTATACCAGGAGTGCTAGCATTATATTGAATAATTTTAGTCATGCTTATGTTGTATAAGGGATCTTATCTGCCAACAAAGTAAATTTTGTCCATTTTCCTTAGCTAGCAAATATTCCAGATAAAATCATTATGTGCAGTTGCATTTGTACTACTGAATCTTCATACTGGTGGTGGAAACTGCTCCTTCAGATATTCATGGGTGAAAAACTTGTGTGATTCACAGTCTGTACTTACGTACTTTGTTCTCAGGGAGGCTATTCATGAAAGTAAGCTCCGCAGGAAGACACCAAGTACAAAACTTTACTGTCAGGGACTACCCGTCTTCTGCTTAAGTAACTCGCTCTAGACCATAGAATCTATATTAACCTGACTTCAAATAAGTCTGATTAAAATTGTAGACTTAGTCATTTCTTTAAATTATCAAGAGCTCTCCTTGGAAATGTAACTGTTTTCCATAAATAATATACCTAAAAATATATGCAGATAAATAAGCAATACAAAACCTCAGACACTTTAGAAAGAAAAAAATAGGTTAAAGCTAATGCTAGATTTAACATTATTTAAATGTTTCCTTAATTAACCATAAAATCTGACATATTCTACACCCTGTAGTTTTAAATACAGAAGGCAAGAAGCAAACTGTAGTAGCTTTCTTATATAATAAGATCGAATGTTTTCATAAACCTCTTGAAATACCAGGCTTCAGAACAGCTATGCAAAGGCATTGTAGTTGCCAGTTTGTATAGTGGTCTTCAAATTGTGTTCAGATTTTTCTTATCTGGGCTAATGAGAGCAAAAGTTTATATTTCTTTGGCATATCAAGTTCCCACTGACACTGCCTTACCTTCTTAAAGTTTGCAAACCCTCCTTTATATAACACAGAAAAATAACAATTACATTCCTGAGAACTCTGTACTTATATGGAGATGAGTAATTATGTTGACTTTGTTTTATTTGCAGTATTGTTCCAGTAAGGCAATTAATATGTCTGGTAGGGTACACATGTTAGAATGTTTAAAATTTTAACTCTTACAACTAATCCAGAAATAAAATTGATTTTTGCCAAATGCAAGAAGTCTTGTTTCCTCTTTGCTTGGGGTTTTCTACATAGTAATCTGCTGAAATGCACAGATTTCTGAGTAAATCTTTAAGAATTGGCCCATTTGCAACAGAATACCAACCTTCTGGAACTGGAAAGAAAATTCACCCCGCACAGTAGGGAATAGTCACTGGCCTTAGTGGCCAGTGACCTTTTACTGAGGTTTTATTGGCAAATTTGTGTTCCTCTGTTAGTGGGCAAGCTACAGAGTGGAGCTGCTCCCTTGTACTTCCCTTGCTAGGCCTCCGGGTGCATTCACCCAAAGCTGTAGACTTCCTAACCAACAGACTATCCAAATGCATCGAGATTAGCACCAGAGGGGGAATTGCAGCAGGATGTACTCCTGCTGCTGCTCTGGCTCCCGGCTGCCTACATTTTGCAACCATCTGTGCTGTGTGACGATGCAGGTGAGTGACGCTATCAAATGTTCTCTTAAGGGATGCGCTGGGGTTTTATAAATGTATCGGGGGGATAGGGAATCACAGTAATACACCAGTAATGAACTTCAGCCTGCAACAGTGTTTGACTGTGGTAATCATTCTCTCAGCACATAAGAAATGTGACACAAAACTTAAAAGGTTAGAAGTATTTTTACTGTTGTTATTTTTCCAGAGAGAAAAGGAGCACAGAAGACTGAGTTGGGAAATCTGTGGGAGTACCAACAGTTGAGTTGTAGCCTTGCTGCTTAGTCACAGAATTGTCTCTCTTCACCCCATCTACCCTGTTAACTTCATTTGCTTGGATACAGCTTAAAATGCATGAGAGGCAGCTGAGGAAACAGCTACTGCTCATTACTTCATGTATTTAGGAAAGTGTTACTTTGCTAATTTTGACCTTGTGTTATGATGGCAAAGTTGCTTTAGGCAATGTACGGAGGTGGTGTTAGAAAAAGGAGGCTGACAATTGTGAAATCTCAATCATCTTAAGCCATTAATCAGGTAGTTTTTTACTTTATTTCTAACTTTCAGTGCCATGGGACTAGATCACGTCTTTAACTTGCCAGCTAGCTCAAGGAGTTGGACAAAGCTACAAGAAAATACAATCTTCAAGCAACTTTCTTTTCAGTTAGGCTTTGATGTGTGTCAGCAGAGGGTTCCAGACGTAAATCTTTTGAACAGGCATCCATTTGATTTGCTGCTGCATTGTTTTCTGGCAGCTGTAATAGTCACTACATGTGCCCATGCCTCATTCCTGTTCTTCTGTAGAGAATCAAGCTAGCTGTGAAAAGATAACAGTAGGATAAATGGGACTTTCTCTTTTATCCAGCCAATACTTCGTTTCCTTTGGGAGCATAGAAATTCTGGTCTGATGTAAAAAGCAGGAACAAGTCCGAGTGCTTCACTGACAGTATCAAGTATGCTTCAGGCTGCTTTTAACACAAGCTGCTTTTATGTATTTCCTTTGCTCTAATCTCGGAGGGAATATGTCTAGTTTCTCAGAGCTGTTTGTTTGGTTAAGACTGCTTAGACCCATTATCTCTCTCTATGGGATAATAACCCAGAGGAAGAGTTTCTCAGAACTGTTAACAATCATTCTTATTCTCTTAGGAATTTATTGGCCGTGTTAGTCACAGTGTTGTCTTCAGCATACCCTCGTCATTGCTAAACTGGAGCATGAATTACATTAGAGACTTGTGACTTTCACATCTGCTCTGAGTGTGTGTGCGTGCCTGTATGCAGGCAAAAAATGTGAAGCGTCATGGATCAGAATCATGAAACTCGCTACAGGGTAGGGAATATCTTTGTTTAGTGCTTTTACGGATACTAGCAATGTGAAATCTTTGACCTATTACTGGCAATATCACTTTAATAACTGACAATTTAGCCCTTATTTAGCCCATGACCATGGACATCTTTTAAAAGTTCAAAGTTCATTTTAGATCATGATTATTTAATATTTTTTCTGTATTTCAAAATTATATACATGAAAGGGTGTGTCTGTTTATATATGTACATATATACACACATCAGTAGGGTTTTTAATCTGTTGCATATAAGTAGCACACATGCAAATCTCATCACTTGACAAATAAGAGATTTAAACTCAGAATATAAGGTGGTAGAAACCCTCTTACTCTAAAAACAGGACTAAGGACTGTGTTTTTGTGTCAAAGGATGTCTATCAGCCTGTAAGAAGTTTTCTACACAGTAGATGATTTATGCTTTCCGTATGCTTTAGCTGTATGTTGATTTTTTTTGAATTGGTAGAGTTGGGTCAGAGTCAGGGTAGATGCTGCAGAATTCTTAGCTGTTTTTCACCAAAGTGTTCCCCTAGGAACTGTGTTGATGTGAACAAACTGCGTCACCTTTATGCCATTTAAAAACCAGAAAGGTCTAGTGTAGAGAAGTTAACATGCTACCTGTAAGAAGCTGACCCTTACGATTATAAATCAGATGAGTCTAAAAATCCTTCATTATCAATTTGCCATAAGCTAATAAGAGTTTGATCCTGATGCTGAATTCGTTCTCCAGGGTTTATCTGACCATTTTATCTTTTGTCATTGTTCTTGTTCTCAGGGAAGTTGTTTTTTCTGACTTTCAGAAATTTCTGGAGCAGATTCTGAAAATCCCTTTTTGCAGACTTGAAATCTGAGGAAGCTCCAGGTGGGCAAGTCATGCAACAGTTTTCATGGAGACTAACTAGGATGTTTTCTTTTGCTTTTCTCAAGGAAGGCAGCAAAAAGTGTGTTCTTGTTTGCCTCTGCTGGAATATTGGGGGGTCTCTGCTGGAATACTTTTTCTATTACTAGGTTTGTGTTTGCTTCATTATTGGAGAAACAAGTAATGGTACAGCATTTTGTAGCCCAGGAGCTATGCATATTTACAGCAAGATACCTCAGACTATTCTTGGTCTTCACTGAAAGCATCTGAGATGAGAGAGGAAATGGAGACAGACAAGGGAAAAAAATTGATACAATTCTGTTCTCTAGAATGGCACTTTCTCAAAGTGGAACATGCTCCATATTTTAGAGGATCATGGACTACAGGGAAAAAACGAAACACATTTTCTGTGGGGCTGGATAAGTAGGATGTCCCAGGAGGGTGCTAAACTATTAGTATAACAGCCACTGGAAGAATGCTTTAAGGAATTAGTTTCTAACAAGTATATTGCAGACTCACAGCTCTTGGATACTTAAGTCCCAGTGACTAGTGCTCAATTTAGAGTGTTTGTCTGCATGGTAAAAATGTGGTATCTGAAGTGCTGCAGATAGCTGCTTCATCCAGCATCGCAGGACTTGCTACATGACTAGCAATGGATATCCCTTGCACATTTGAAAGGTGATTGTGCCTGGTAATTACTTCCCACTTGCAGGGTAACCGTATCCTAGAACATGTAAGGCTTCAATTCAGCAAAGAACTTAAGTACATGCTGAAATTTAAGCATATGAGCCAATCTCATTGACATAGGTTGAGTTCAATAATACTACTCACAGGCTTAAGTACTTTGCTGGACTGAGGCCCAAAGTTGAAATCTGAAGGGATGCCTTAGCCCTGGAGATCCTTTTTATGGAAGGTTGTTATTGTTATGCTGAGGTTCTAAGCATTCACATTGAATTTCAGTCCCTCTTCCTTTTCTCAAACAATCTTTAAAGCTTAGTTTCTCCCCCCACCACCCCTTTTCTTGGCTCATCCTCATCTTTTCTCACCACTTCTCTTCCAGACATCAGTAGAACTCATTATTTTTCAATAGCTGTAATTGACTTTTGTTTATATGATGCTTAAAAGTAAATTTGGGGGAGAGACTGGGACTGTCCCAACATAAACAGAGTATAGATAGAAATCCGACAGCTCTTTTGAGGACAAAGACTCTTCTAACCTGTAGAGAAATGGGATGGAAAGATGTTAAGTTATTCTTTATATAAAGCTTTTTCTCCCCTCTCAAAAGTTTCTTTTCTCTGACTTCTTGTTCTCTTCTCTCTCTCCTTCCCCTAAGCAGTTTTGGATGCTTTAGCAAGAGGGAGGCTGAAACTCCATGTTCATGCTGATGAACAGTGTGAGGATTTTGAATGTTACTGCCACTTAGCAGAGAGAGTGTAAATAAGAGTAGATAAAAAACATTCCATCAGAAACACTGAGCAGGAAATTGGGTCTTTAATTAAACTCTTGTTTTCGTTGACAGGGTGAAATAGCTTTTTGGAGTTATCCTCTGAAACTGACTAACTGTAATTTTTTTCAAGTAATAATATTTCTTTTTGTTCCCCTCTGTCCAGCATAAAAGTTTAAATTTGCAGAGGAGGAGCAGGAACAGTTTCTGATTTGCAGCAATTCCAACAGCAAGGGAGGAGAGAGAGAGATGCATGTTTCCATTTTGATTGTTCACACATAATTGTGATTAAGCAGATTCCTCAGTACAGAGTCTCAACCAGGTAGGACAACAGGAACTGTAAACTGTTCCATGATAATGCAAAGCAGACAGCCCCTGTCTTTGTGCAGAGGAGTGACATGCATAGCGGGAATGAAAAACTGAAGAGCAGTCAGTTGTGATTATACTACACCTCTGTCTTCAACTGGGTGAGAATTCCAGTTCATCACAGTGACTTAGACATCAGATTGTTCATATGGAGACTGCAGTCAGTTAAGAGAATAGAAAGAACTGAGATGACTGAGGTGCCTTCATTGAGTTTCTGACTCCAGGATGCTTTTTCTTCACACAGTGGAAGGCAGCTTCTCCCGTGACAGAATCCATACATATGGGTATGTCGAAGTTTTCTGTTTTCAGAGAAATCAGCGTTGTTATAAAGAAATCAGTGCATGTGGCGTCTGGTGGGCTATCACTACCAGCAAATGATTCGGATGCAAATAAAGACCAGATTGTGAGAAGGCCCAAGCTACTAGTAGAAACAAGTTCATTCACCAACCAACATATAAATACCTCAACAGTGATTTCAGAGTTAAAAGGTTGGTACAATGTACTTTGTAATGTTTCTTTTCTTCTCGGAATAGAGGATTTGATTGCAACTGTTTTGTGTCGATATTTATTGATAGGTAAAAATGGAGTGGGTGGCATATTTTGTGGTTGGATTGTTTAAATGGAAAAGCTATATGAGTGTATTAAATTGTCTGGCTTTCTTCTAATCATTTATCCTAAATTGTACTATTGCTGTAAAGCTATATTTTTTTGAAGTTATGTAAGCATTCACATTTCTGTACATTTAGCCAAACAACAATAGATGCACAGAACTTTCTGTTACACTATTGGAATGCACAATGAAGGGAAGATGTACTTTCTGGATGATAAATATTATGGGGTATTGTCTTTTCTAATGGTATATCTAAACCCATGTGTAATTGAATAGTTATTAGTGAATGTGCTTACTATGTTTAAAATACCATAGTAATCACATGTGGAAAAGTGACTACATCTATAAATTACACAAAATACTTCCCTTTCATTATACCAGAATAACACAAGTAACTTTTATATAAGGCATGTCATTTCACTAGAAAGCAGATTACACACAAGTATTAAACACCAACTATTCCTTACTCATTATTTATGTATTCCTCCAATTACAGGGCAATGACTGACTGCACAGTGTAGGCAGCTGTGTTGCCAAGGAGTAGATGAGGGCAGAATTTTTATCTAATTCTAACATGATCCATCCATCATCTTATAGTATCTTGAGTCTTCATGGCCCAAAATATAAGTAAATGGGGAAATGGCTGGTGCTTTTTTATGATATGGTGATGTCCTAACTGATTGAATAGGCAATTGAGAGAAGCCCTGGCTGACTTGAGGACTGCGAATATGTAGAAGTATTTTCAGGTTATCTTGCTTGTTCTGACCAGAGTTATACTGAGCTTGTGCTGAGGATGTATCCCTGGCACATGTGCGAAAATCATCACTTGTCAGTGCTCTCCAGCTGGATACGGTATGTTCTTATTGTCCTCACTGCATTGCTGTTACACTGTAGATGAAAAACAGGCTGGAGATGACTGTACATGCAAAACTTCCATGGCTGAGCCTCAGCGCATGACATCCCCATTTACATTTGGACTGCTAAAATGGAGACTTGCAGAAAGTTTCCACTAACTCGTGTGTTGCCTTCTTACCGCAGGAGATAAATATAGCCTGGGGAAAGCATTCTGGAACAGCTACTTAAAACCATGAGGGGAAAAAAAAGAATTGGGAATAATTACAAATATGAGAGATGATCAGAGTCCAGGAATTACACCCTGTACAGGTGGCTTTGACATGTCTGCATGTGGTATCAAATGAGCAGACGTAGTATTTATGCCTGCGCATGCCTGGCCAGGTATCTACTGAGGAGCCATGGACTCAGACTGAGAAATGCCTGCGATTGTTTCCAGACATCAGTCTCCTACCAAGAAGTAAAATTCCCTACAAACTAGTTTTTTAAACTTATTCATATAAACCAGCTAATGCTCTTTACTATTTACTCTTTACTATTTTTTATGAACTGGTCTCTTAGGGTATTTAATAATAAAACAGAACACAATTTTCATTTATATTACTTGTCAGTTCTGATTGTATACTCAGAATGATTTTTGGCTCTATCAATCACAATTGTGTCTAACTTTAAAGCTCTTTTCCAGGGCACTGTAAATTGGCCTTTGTGCTAGTGAGAGTCAGAGTTGTTTTCTTAACTAATACTATAGAGTGAAACAGTGGAACATACGTTGCTGTGAAAAAATATTCAACTTTGAGAAAATAGACTTAAAAGAAAAATCTTGTACAATAAAAGAACAGGGCTTCTCTTAGGAAATGTGTGGTACGACATGTAATCGTTAGCAAGTGTTACCACCAGTCAGCAAAAAAATAATGCATGTGCTGAAGGAGAGAATTACTTGGGAGGGAAAAGACATCATTCTCTTCATAGCCGTAGTCATAAAAAATAACTTTTCAAAGTTGTTTTTTTTTTCTTAATAGACAGTTTATTTAGATCTTTTAAATTAGTACATGAGTTTTCGTATTTAGCTGCATAACTTTCATAATAGTAGCTCATACTTTTTTGAGAGCAGTTCTTATAGAGAGATCCACAGTTGCTTTACATCCTTCAGTGAAGTGGATACCTGCAGTTATTTGTTGACACTTGTATACTAGTGCACAGAGGTCTCACTCAGCCTTGGACTTCTATCTTAAATGTTGTCCCACCTATAAACATTTTTTCAAAAAGATTTGCAGAAAAAAAACAACCCTACATAAAGAATATCTCTAGTATTTTATTTTAAATGCTGCTGGAAATGAATATCCCTCTTCAGTATTTTCCACGCATTTCTGCCACACTAAGTTCAGAGGGATTCTGTAGCTGTACAAAACCCTTATTTTTATTGTTCATTCAAAAAAAAAAAAGAAAAAAGAAAGCGCCGCGATATCTCTGTGAATTTGGTAGATGTTCCCACTGGCCTTACTGCTCAGCTGTTACTGCCAGGAAGAGACGCCATCCCACCTGACTGCCACTTCGGCACATGAGCCTGCTGCACAACCTTTCCTCGTGTCCTCAGTGCAGCTGCACTTCTGGCTCTTCAATTTTCCACACAGTTCAAGCTGCTGTTGCTGTAAGAACCCTCTTGAAAACTCAGGAGAATTTCCTGTTTCTTTCTTCCTTTTTGTTGATGTTAAATGTGATTTCTAGTTGTATTAGAAGTCACCTATGGAATGTTTGCTCATCAGGGCCTCACACAGTTTCCAGAATTACAGCCCGGGGTTTGCTGTAGAAACCATCTTTAGTCAGAAGCTCCAGAATCAAAGATTTCAGGGAGTAAGCCTACGAGGGGTCAGTTTGCTTTACAGAGCTGTGTGAGTATACTTCAATTTGTTATTGACTCCTATTAGCAGAAGCATCCCACTAATGTTCTTTCCATGTGGTCCCCATTTTCTAATGTGTCGAGTCAGTTTTTCTAGCAGATTATGGAGCCTTTTGGCATATTTGAAGTGGCACTTTGTTGCAAAGTCACCGCTTCATCTTCTGATGCGTTAGTTGTCCTCGCTCAGGAACTTTAGGGAGTCACTGAGTTTGTCAGACAGATGACAGTTTGGTTACTTGTTAAGCAAGGACAAATCTTAAGTGTTGACTAGATGTGGGGGTTTTTCCAGTTCTGAGACTGGACTAACTCTTAAAAGAATCAGTGTGAGTTAAAACTGAAAACATTTTCTTTTCAAGTTTACAGAAAAATGTCAGACCCCAGGGTGTCATTGAGGATTTCTTGTTTTGTATCGTTTTTTTTTCCCAACTGGAAGCTAAAAATGCTTCTTTAGTTTCAGGTCACTAAACCCTTTATTAATCCTTTAAAGAATATAAAGTTCCAGGTAGAAAATGTGCTTCTGAATGAAAAGTCCACTTTTTCATTTCTCTTTAAATACAGTAAATATTTTTTTAATTTTCCTCTTTCCTTTGGCCAAGCTACTAATTGAATGTGACGCAAATTTGCAAATAGCTTCAGTCCCCTTGATGCTGCATTTTTTGCCCAATTTTAGTTTTGTTAGTGCACACTGATTGAGGGCTTGGTATTCAGTGCATCTTATTTATTCTTGCTACAAATTTGTAGGCAAGATCGATGGGCAATTAATGATTAAAAATATATATTTTTCCTGCTATTGAGGGCAAAGAGGAGTGCCAGGTTTCATTACAGGTTTCATTACTGGAGACAGCTGTGAAGCTTCCCCCCCCCCCCTTCTTCTTTCCTTTTTACAAAAACTGCTTGATTCCCCTAAAAGATCCTCAATCCAGAAAAGTGGATCTCTGGCTGATTTGAAGGCTGAGGCTGTGGACCATTTGGTATAAGTGAGGACATTCAGGATTTACTCTTGACAGATAACAGTTTCACAGACTAGTTACTTCATGTTAGGCTTCCAAACCTAAGAATGCAGGTACGGTGCTTTGCTATATACCAACAAAACTGCATTACTCCAAGAAATAACGGGCTTTCAGGTAAAATTTTTATGGAAAATATGTAAAACATTACAAAAAATTCCCACAGGCTAGGAGTTAATTTCCTAACCAGAAAGTAAATTAATTTCCTTTATATTTTGTATGGGTATTTATTGTCTAATTCCCTCAAACCTCTGAAGATCCCAAATATAGTCTGTACGTGGGTTGAACTTGAGGAAAATTGCCTGAAATAGGACTTGTAGGCCTTTGACAATTAATTAGTAAGTGATATGATAAATCACAGCAGGGAATAAACACTCTTGGCTATGCAGGGCAGAGCTTTTCTGTGCATACTCATAATTCTTCTTTTAAAAATGAATCCACAATGTGGATTTTTTTGTTGTTATGTTAGTTGAGGAGCTTGAATAAATGCCAAAATGCATTCTATTCAAAATGAATAGTAGAAAAATTTTCAGTGCAAAACCACATTAAATAGCAATACCTTTTTTGTGTGGAATTTTTGTATAATTTTGTAAAATAGCAGCACAAGAAGAATACATTCCGTATCCAAGTCTAAATTGATAGCTTTCCATTTCTTTCTAATCATCATGTAGATTTAACCCACTGGATAAATTTAGGATAACCTGGACCAATTCCCAGATGGTAAATAAACTAGCTTCAATTCTCTAGTGTTCCTAAAGAGAAAAACATTTTCTGTTTTGAAAAGGAAGGAGGATGGTAGCTTCATGTTGCTCCTAATCATCTTTAACAAACAACTCAAATCTTAGGTTTGTCTACTTCCTATTTTTGGAAGAGTTCCTAAAAGGGCCAGTGACTTTTGGCCCTGTAAACTTTTAGAAATTAATGCTGCCTATCTGTTTATTGTTAATGCATGTGATTCGTTTCGTGTAAACAGGCAAAAATATCTTTTCTATACAAGAGTCCACATACATGGCAAGCATCACAAAAACACTTAATTAGTAACAAATAACATTTGCTAAAGGATACCACATTAGAGTCAGCACGTGAGTTGTTTATTGGCATGAGTTTGTTCACAGCACTAAACCTATTCTCCTGAGGAAAATGCAACACTTGTACTACAAGTACTACACAGGGAGTACTCAAAATATTAACCATTTACAAGCTGGAAAATAAGATACGGTGTGATCAGTGCGATCATGCAGAGATTCTGAGGGTACATCTATTTAACAAGGATAGTTGGGAGTGAATGGGAAGTTATTTTAGGCCTGACTTTTCAAAAATTTCAGCTGTTTCGGTTGCCTCAGCATTTATCAGCTCAACTTGAAATATTTTCAAATGTTGAGCACCAACCAAGCTAACTGAAGCTGGGGTACTTACCTACCAAAATACTTTTGGGAAGAATCAGAACTGTGGGTGGAGTAAGGGAGTGGGCAAGTGAGAGGAAAAACAAACCTTTTATTGAAAACACAACTGGCTGCTCTTCTGGTATCAGAAGTGGATGTCCAAAGGAGAGAGGACTGCTGAGCGGGACAGTAACCTCTCTGCCTAGCAAAAGCAAGATGCAGAGTACTGTCACTCAAAGAAAGCATTGCACCTTTAGAATACTTTCCACATACTTTTGAATTTCCATTGGTGTAAAGCATTCTAGTGATGCAGAAGGGCAGCGAAGCATCAGGTATATCTTTATGTGATAATAGTAAAGGAAACAGCCTACAACCATTCACTTGATTCACCATGCATTTGCCAGGTAACAAACATATGAATGTTTCCTTAACCTTTCAAAGCAGTTAAGAGAAGAACAAGCTTTTTTCCCCAGCTTTTGCCCAAGTTTCAAGTATCTTGTGATATTGCCAGGATGGCACTGCTCTGGCTGTGTTGAACTTGGAAGCTATTTTTCAGCTGAGGAGCTAGTTTGAAGCAAGTGTAAATGCCTAAATGTTCTGCTGTATGTTGGAAAAGTATCGGTGCTTCAGAAAATAATGATAGAGATCATGTATGTATCTAAAGCCACAAGACATCTGAAGAGTATTCAAGGGATAAAAGGTGAGCATAGAACTGGGCTAGGCTTTTTCTGTTAATACACTGGAGAGATTGCTCTGTATTCTCTCAGCTTGCAGAGTATTTCTTTCACTTGGCTTGGCACCACCTGGGTATAGATTTCTTACAATTTCCACAAACCTGCTGAGTGCCCTGTTTAATTAATGTATTTGTAAATGCTGACTACAAAATACTCGTCTTCATGCCACGATCTACAGCATTTATGTAATAGTTTTTGAAATATCAGAAGCATAAATGCAACCCCCAAAGAAAAAAAAAGATAGTGTCTTCCTATGGGTATTTCATTTTCTGTTCTCTTCTCTTGCTTTTAGAGAAACATTATGTATTCATATCCTTGTTGCCAGTTAAAGCTACTTGGCTGAAAGCAAGAAAATTTGATTCAAAAGGGACTGCAGAAGCTTGTTGGATGGTGCTTTTCTTTGGATAGTAGAATGCTTATGGTTTTCATACTTGTGGCAAGTCAGAATATAACTGAGTAGAGCAATTGGAATATATGTCCTTTGAGAAGTGTCATTGCCAGTTAAAGACATTATCAGGGATTTCCTTGTATTGGTTACTCTGAATCTGGGCAGTTTTCTGAACCATGAAATAGAGGGTATGTTATCTTTCTTCATCCCTTTATGACAGCACAGAAGAAGAAGGGGCAGGAATGGTATATGATTCATTGCCACAGATTGGAAGAAATATCTAAAGGCATAATAAATATCAAACGTAGCCATGGTTGCCACTTTCCTATAGGCAGAACAAATAATACAAATGGAGAGACATCACTGTTAAGTCTCATGCAACTTACATTACCTTTCTAATAATGCTAGATTCAAAGTCTTTGGACCAAAAGCGAGACACTTGTGAGGAGCTGCATAATCTTTATTGGTGACTTGTGACCATTTTGACTTTAGCCTACTTTGTTTGGGAGAAAATAATTAAAAATGAGTAACAGAACCTAGACTGTACACTGGAAGTGGTTTTATGTTAAATTACTCCTGATAGTCAAACAGAATGTTTATCTTTCAGAAATAAGTGTTATTCAACATGTTAGGACATCAGAATTTTACTTAAAGAGCTTAAGGCCATAGCTCAGTGGTTTGTTCCTATTTAGGGGAATGTTAGGCTTGTATTGGTTGTTTTGCAACAACATAGTGTGGCTTTCTCAGTCATAGGTGAAGGAGAATGGCATTCCTTGAAGTTCAGGTGGAGAAAAGAAGCAGTATTAACCACTCTGGCTACGTAAAATACAGGAAACAAACAATGTTTAAATCAGAAATATATATACACACACATATATACACACAGCTTTTTTGCTTTTCTTTTTAACTGGCTGATATAAGAAGCAGATGCAGAAGAGTGCTCATTCACTAGTTTAAATGGAATTCACACAGTGGCGCACGCTTAAAAGTAAGCTGTTCTAAAGCACTTAGCTGAGTATTTGCCTAATGTTTTGAGATCACTGTCCAATAAAGAGCTTATGTTTCTTTTCCAAGCTAAAACAGATCTGCTTACTCATAAGTTCGTTCTTCAATTTTAATGAGGGCCTGCACTCAAAAACTAATACGGTTTATTTAGGGAAAAAACAGCCATTTCTGTGAGCCTCTGCACTGTACTGTTATGCTCATTACAGTATTTTTTATAGCAATACATGAAACAATTTTTACAAAGAAATCTCACTTTTTTAAAAGGACTTCTTTTATGAAATAATAGAGTTCTTTTCCCCATAACAATAAAAGTTTTTCCTGTGATGATTTTCTTTTTTTTGTCTGTACCCTTCTAAACATGCTTTTGAAAGGGACTGATATTTTCATCCCATTCATGTAAACTGCTCTTCCTCTCTACATCTAAGAGCAGAATTTTATACAAAGAATAAATCATAGATCAGTACATGTTATTTAGCAAATTTTAAGTCATAATGAGCAGAATGAGTAGAGAACACTGGCAAATTCCTCTTGCTTTGCTAGATTTTTCTGATTAAGATTCCCCTTGACTCTTGGTCCAATTAATGCCTTTAAACTAAACAAAAAATAAAAATTTTCCTGCTTGAGGACTGAATTTATATGCCTAACTAACTAATTTCGAATGTGACCTGTGGCTGCTCAGAACTCTTGAAAGATTTATTTTTTTATCTGTATTTCTAGATACAACAAAAGCAAAAGCCTGTACAGTGATCTATGTAACTGCAAAACAGGATTTTTAAAGACAGACCTCTTCTGCTACATAGTACTGTTGAGAAAGAGAAGTCAGTGCAAAACAGCTGAATAAGAGGAGCAAGAAACAAACGACAGAGGTAGGAGAAAAAAGTGAACGCTTCCATTTAAATGAATGTTCTCATCTGTTAAAAACAACTGTCAGGTTTTAAGTTCTGAAATGTCAGTATTTTTCTGCAAAGTCCAGCACCTCTCTCTTACTCCTAGATTCTGCACCTTGCTCCTAGACAAATTCAAATTCCCAGGCAAGCATACAAGTGATTTTCCTTAAAATAAGAATATTACCCCTTATAAGTCTGAAATTCGATTTCAAATAATCAAGGTGCTTCCAAAGTGTTTCCAGACACCTATTAAATGTGCTAGTTGCTGCCAAGATCTGGGTTGATTCCTCATTTTTAATAGATGGGCTGAAACTATGAAACAGAAAACTGACTTCCAGCAATATGGAAACAGTCAGAAAAGGGTGGGAAAAAAATCTAATGGGAGTTTTGAGGAAAAATTAGGTTGTATTTGCAGTGTGCAGGACAATACCAGGGGCCGAAGTTCAGAGTTCACATAAACAAAGCTGTCTAACTGTTGGTATCATATTGTTCCTTTGCCTTTTCTGTACTTTAAGTAATTCTGTTCTCACAAAGCTTCACGAAAACACAGTTTTGAGAAACAACCTAATCCTCTGTGACCTACCCCAAAGACCACTGGACACAGGACTAGGAGGGATAGTCTGGGTAAATAAAGTCAGTCCTTTGCCATCACAGGCAATCATATACAAGACTTTCAGAAAAGGATCATGCTCTTAGAACTAATTGGTGAAGTCAGTGAGTAGCTCATTCACCATTTCTGAGTGAAAAAGAGATTGTCATTTGATGCTTTAGCAATCAAAAACAGTGTTAGTCCAAATTCATCACTCTTCTTTGATTTCATTGTTACAGCAGGGACAAAATTGTGGTTTTGTTATTGAAAACAGTTTCTTTAAAGTGTGTGAGCATGTGTGTTTATTGCTATGAATTTTCAGCTTATCAATTGTTTAGATTTTTGACAGTGTTTTTTTTTTTTTCAATATTTCATAATTAGTTGATTGTAATCCAAGACTCTTCCCCCATTTAATCTATCACCTCTCTGATCAGGCTGCCAATGCATTTCGAACTCACCTTTAGCTCTGTGATGCATGTATATCTGTTGTAGGATCTGGGTTGAGACCATTAATTTTAAACAATAATGTTAATGATGTAATCTTTGCTGCATTTAAAAAACAGTGAAAAAGATGCATGTCAAATTCCAAGCTACAGAGTCTCCTGATTTCCTGATGCCTTGCAGTTTGAGAAATATGTTTTAAAAATATTGCAATTGCCGCTTTGTCATAAACAAAGATGATCTTGAGGTTCAGAGATGGTGCAAGGTCTAGAGGTCTGAGCTCCGTTCCTGGATTCCTCTGGAGACTTTGGCAAACTTTTCAATTTCTGTGTTTAGTTCTCTAGCCACAAAGTGAAGGTGATGGTGATTCCTTTCCCAGGCCTTGCCCTATGATACCAGTGTAGGGTATTAAACTCTCAAGTTTTTTGCTATTTGTTCATATATCATACAGAGCCCTTGCATTGCTTGGGGCCTCAGGAAATACTAAAATATAAGTGATTAAAAAATTATCTGTATGTAACTGCACATACTGTTTTGTTTATTAAATAACTCTTTGGAATTATTCTAAACAGAGATAAGCTTAACCAGAAGCTCTGCTGAATGCTGGGTTCTATCCAAAACTTAAAATAATTACAGTCTTTTCAGAGTGGGTATAACTTTAAATTTTGAAAAAATACATACACACAGGATTTGGCTTGCATTTTGTCTTTGAATTATTAGTCTCAACCACACTGCTGTAGTCCGAAAGACCCCATATAAGAAATAGTATGCTGCATGTAGAGAATTACTTTTTCTTCCCTCCTGTCTGACAAGATCAATAAAAGCAGCTTGAAAGTAGAGTAATTTTCAGGTCTGTTAGTGAAGTTGTCTCTCCTAGAAATCAGATGTTCTCTGTCTTTGTTTATTATGTTGAGCATTCATAGCTTGATTATTAAAGTTATGGAAGTTGTACTTTCTCTAAGTGCAAATGTTTTTCATTTACAAAGTCATTTCCTTAAGAGTATAATGTTGACATTTAGCCAACTTGTAGTTGTGTTTTGCAGTGTAAATCCTGGGTGTGTGGGCATTATTTGTTTGCATTTCTGTTTTTAGGATGTGACAAGTTGTATAAACAATCAGATAAGCAACTGATAAGTGTGACTGGGGGTAAAAGGAGCTCCAAGTATTTGGATAAGACTGAATTTTGAACATCTCACTGCTACGTACCGGATATTTGAATCACAGATTTTAACTCAACCTATGCCCAGAAGTGTAAGCAAATTGCAAATTTCTGATGCACCTCACAGTTTACTCTTCAGTATTTATCCCCCAGCATAGAGGTATTTGATTAGAGTTTTTGTTTGGTCTTGGCTCAGCTGTGCTTAACAAGACAAAATTGTTTTGAAAAGTTTGGTTTATAGGTTATCTTAGTATGTGCAAAATTGCCTAGAGAGCGATCTAGAACCCATTCAAATTAATGGTCTGATTCCCATTGACGTCAACACTCCGGGTCAAAAAAAAAAATCTAAGTTTGATCTGGATTCATTTAAGAGGGGGGGGAAAAAGTGAAGCATAAATGTAATCGCCATTTAAGATGTGATTTCAAAGTCTCCTTGGAGTATGGGGTGCAGCTTCTTACGAGATTTAATCTGTCCTCATCATAGTGGAGAAAAGAAGTGCAAAGCTGACCGAATTTAAAAAATGTTCTTATTACACCCCACAGTTCCTCTGCCATCACTAATTTAGTGCCCTTTTTTAAGTTCTGTCGTGTAAGGAGCTGAACTATCACGGCCCGTGACACCTGAACCGCTCTTTTATGTTGCTGTAAGGGCCCTGAGGGCTGCCGCAGGGCTTTGTCATCGCTCACGTCAGGAAAAGGATGCAGCTCCCTTCAGCGAGCGCCTGCCTCTCTCCTCGAGGCCCCTGCGTCCCCCCGGCGCTCCTGCGGGGCTGCTGCGTCCCCGGGCCGTTGGGCGGGGCCGGGCCGTTGGGCGGGGCGGGGCGGGGGGCGGCCGTTGGGGCGGCTGTTAGGGCAGCCCCGCGCGGCGCCGGGGCCGCGCCGCCGCTCGCCGGCAGGTGCGGGCAGAGCCGCTGCCGCCGCCGCCGCCGCCGCGCAGCCCCGCCTGGATGTGCGCGGAGGCGGAGGCGGCGCCCGGCTGCGCGCAGGGTCCCGCCATGGCCCTGGCTTTCTGCGGCGACGAGGGCAACTCCACCGCCTACAACGTGGACCACGGCGTGCTCAACAACGGCTGCTTCGTGGACGCGCTCAACGTGGTGCCGCACGTCTTCCTGCTCTTCATCACGTTCCCCATCCTCTTCATCGGTGAGTGCCTGCGGGGCCACCGCTGGGGACACCCCTTCGCCTTGTCCTCCCGTGTCCTCCTTCCTTTGTCCTTGCCTGGCCGTGCCCCCCCCGGGCCCCTCCTGCAGTGTCTCCCCTGCCTACCTAGCTGTGTTCCCTCCGCCTGTCATGTCTCCCTTGCCCCCCCGCCTTGGCTTTGCCTTAGCGTGTCGTGTGTGTCCCCCCCCTTGGCTTTGCCTTAGCGTGTCGTGTGTGTCCCTCCCTGGCTTTGCCTTAGCGTGTCGTGTGTCGTCCCCCCCCCCTTGGCTTTGCCTTAGCGTGTCGTGTGTCGTCCCCCCCCCCCGGCTTTGCCTTAGCGTGTCATGTGTCCTCCCCCCCTTTGGCTTTGCCTTCGTGTGTCGCGTTCCCCCCCCCACACGCACCTTTGGCTTTGCCTTCGTGTGTCGTGTCCCCCCCCCCACACGCACCTTTGGCTTTGCCTTCGTGTGTCGTGTCCCCCCCCCCCACACGCACCTTTGGCTTTGCCTTCGTGTGTCGTGTCCCCCCCCCACACACGCACCTTTGGCTTTGCCTTCGTGTGTCGTGTCCCCCCCCCCACACGCACCTGTGGTTTTGCCTTCGTGTGTCGTGTCCACCCCCCCCCACACACACCTGTGGTTTTGCCTTCGTGTGTCGTGTCCCCCCCCCCCCCCCACACACACCTTTGGCTTTGCCTTCGTGTCTCCCCCTCCCCCCCCGCCTTGCCCTGCCCCCTGCCTTGCTGCCCGCCGCCCCGGTGGCGGCTGTAGCTGGTGCCCGGGCCACCCTTAAGGATGCCGGGGCGACCGCCTGCCCCGAGGTTGCCCGCTGCCGCCGGTAGTCCCGGGGGGTCCCTGCGCTCGTGGCCGCGGCTCCGGTTTCCCGCTGTGCGGCCGGGGGCGGGCGCTGCCGCGCAAACCCCCTGCAGGGGGCTGGTGACCCCGAGGGGCTGTGGGCTTTGTCTGCGTGTTTTGTCCAGCAGTGCAGGAAACGAGAGCAAAGGTGCTGTTAAAAAACAGAAAACCTGGCAAGTACCTTGTATTTTACCAAATAATGCCCACTGCAGGTTTCTGGGAGGGTTACAGCAGCCAGGCAGCCCTCCCAGTCCCTGGTAATTGCGGTTACCAGTAGATGGCCCGGTGGTTTAACAATACATGCATCTGTCACTGCTGAAGCTATAAGTACCACTCTGCTCAGCCAGATCCGTCCTCTGTATAGCATGAGGGCTGTATGATATAATGCTCGCTTCTGTTGATTATGGAAGGTTCAGTGCTGAAATAACAGCACAACTGTTCAAACAGGGTCAGCTGAAGAACTGCCTAGAGTACTGCTCCATAATCTGTTTATCTGGCTTTTTTCAGTGTTCTTATTATTTTATTCACTAAAAACCAGTATTTTTATCAAGACCTAGATAATGAATGATTCTTAAAAAAATAAAATAAAAAATCTGTAAGATGAGTGGAAAACTAGAGTAATTAAATGCATAAGTGAGAAAAATTGTTGTACAATTTTGTTTGCATTTATCAAAATATTCATTCAAATATATGTTAATAAATGTGAAAAATATTTAGTGCATATAATTATTTGATAGCAAGTCACTAAAAGTATTAGAATTTAAGGCTTTGTGTCCCGTCTGCTTTGCTGATTTTATTTCACATGAAAAGTAAAGTAACAAGAGCCAATTTCTGAAAAGATTCAAATATATGCATGTTTAATAACACAGTTGTATGAACATCAGTACACTAGTTTGTTACGCATATACCTCTCTGTATACAGAAGCTGAATATGTCACTCTTCTTGCTGGGCATTTTTGTTGTTTCTAAGAAAACTTGTATAATTATCCTTTCCCATTTAGGATGGGGAAGTCAGAGTTCCAAAGTTCATATTCACCATAGCACATGGCTTCATTTTCCTGGCCACAATTTACGCTGGATACTGACTTTCATCCTTTTGTTTGTGCTGGTGTGTGAAATTGCAGAGGGCATAGTGTCTGATGGGTAAGTGGATGTATACCTTCTCCTGATAGCACCAAGTATTTTTAAAGGGTTCCACTGTAGGTATTGTCTCCTGGTCTAAATTCTCATCTAAACCATATGCCTTGTGGTTATAAACATGTAATCTGTGTTCTTGGTGATTAACCTACTGACCTTGTATCAGAAATTCCACAGACCTTGCCAAGTATGTACACACACAAATGACCGTAATCATTTTTAGTTCAGCTTAATGACACTATCTTTCCAAAGAGTAATCACAGATAAATCCTGACAATTCAAGCAGATGGTGACGTTTTCATTGTATGTTTTATGTCCAAGGGCCCAGTCCCACTGTCCGTACTCAGGCAGAACTCCCGTGTGTGCAGTAGGTCATAATGTTCCCCCATGAGCTAAAATCTGCACATCTTGATGAAGGGCTAGATCCACTGGGCCTTATTATCTCACCATATCGAGTTTCTCCTGAAGTACCATTGGTGTTCGTACAATATTTCTGATGTGTTGCCTTCAGCAGAGTAGCTCACATTGATAAAAAGATTTGGCTTCCCCGAAGTTAAAATCTGTTAGAGGTTTCATTTGATGTAGTTGACACTGATGGTGGTTTGATTTGATTTGATCACTTCTCACAGAGTTGTGTTAGGTATTATAGAGGAAAAAGGGCTGTTATACTAATGTGAGTGTTTGTTTTGTACATCCTTTGATCCATGACCTGGTATTCAGCTTAGGAATGTCTTTAAATAGTAATGGGAAAAATTATTCCAAGTGAAACGAGATATAGGAAAATGATTTAAGCTGACAAAAGCTGATGTTGTATAATGATGACTATGATCATTTTGCTCTAAAGGAAAGTCTGATTTTAATAAATACTACAAATTTGCAGCCTAAGGGTTATAAAGTTACAGCCCTCATTAAACAGGATGAAACCTCTCTGTTTTAGCCATCTATATAACAAACATCCACTAACCAGTGTGATAGGGCACTATAGTACTCTGCTATGAAAGCTGACATAATCAATATTGTTATAGTTTCCCTTAAAAATGTATAAATAGGATGTTTTTTAGTGTCAGCTTTTTTAAAAAAAAAAAGTTTTTCTCATATTTATTTGGAGCTATCAGGTTGTATGATGCTCAAAGCAACATTCTGCCTTGAGTTTTGTGTTTTGTTTTCTTTAGCAATCTCTCCCATTATGTTTATTTGCTATTTAAATTGACTCAGAGCATTGCTGTTAAGTAATAAATGCCACCCGACAAGAATCAAAGCTCCTAGCTATATTGGGGGAGTGCCAACCCACAGTTGTGCTTCCAGAGCACTTAGCAGGCTAGTGAGTGCTCCAGTGAATAAAACCAGATTTTGAGACTCATCAGCTTCCTAGGACCAAAATGGGTCCTGCTGGTAAGTCCTTTTGACAGCAGTTGGTTGCCAAAGGCTTTAGCACCCCAGCAATAGATGTGGCCTGTTGGAGATATGCTTATATAGGGGAATTCAGACAACTTGCTTCTGTTTGAGAGTACAGAAAAACGTCTCCCAGTCTTGCAGTGTTACCTACTGAAACTTAGACTATTTGAACAAATGTGTTCCTGGTACTTGCTTTTCCCTGCTGGGAATTCAACCCTATTGTACAAAACAGAGCCCTAGCATTACTTGGAATTCAGAGACTGAAAAATCTTTTCTCATTTTGCTGGTTAAGCATACAACTCTCATTATCAGCAAGAGCAGTTAAGTGTTTATGCCAGAAGTTGTCTGCATGGCTTCAGTCAGCTCTACAGAGTTCCTCGCAGTGCTCATGTAAGGGAGGGCTTTCCCTCCCTAGGTACAGACCTGGGAAATGGCCCATCCAAGCTCCAGTGGATCGGTTAGACATCTGGGCTATTCTGCTCTCAATCCTGTGATGCTCTCCAGCTCTCTGACTACACAGCCCCTTCCAACTCTCCAAACAAAAGCATAGCTTTCGCTGCAGCAAGAACAAATACAGGGGTGCTTATTTCTCTTCCACAAGATTTGGAGGACAAGGGATGAATTTCCCTAGGTGTTTGTGCCCTGTAGGTTTCCTCTTTGCACCTCTTCTCAGCAGAAGAGTCAGATGGAAGCCAGAGGAAACTGGAGTCCTTGATAGCACAGGAAATCCCATTACTTTTGTGAAAGTAAGAAAAGGGGAGGCAAGAAAGATGACAAGTAGGGGAGGAAGGAGGGTGGAAATGTGGTTCTATCCACCTCTGCACAAACCAACAGCACTGGGCACTGGCCAACAATGCCCAAAGGGGTGTAGTTGCTGACCCCATCCATTGCTACCTGAAGCAAAGTATCAGGCAAATTTTGCTTTACGGGACAAAACTTTAGGGCATATTTTTTTTTGTGGGTTGTGTTTGTTGGCTTGTAATCAATGAAAACAGAACTCACTGCAGGTAATTGCTGTGCTGTGATGCTGTCTTTCTCCAAAACTGGAAGAAGAAAATCAAACACTTCCACAAAATGTTTCTATAGAAAATCTTAAGCTTCTGTGCTGTCAGTTGATCTTATTTTCATATCTTGATGGAAGGCTCCCAAACTAGTATAGCTTAAATGAACTTTTCTCCTTCTGGAGCTGAGTTTTTTATCCTTGTTTAAACAACATTCCAGTTGATTTCAGTAGGAAATGTGAGTACACAGATTTCCTTTTCAGCACAGGGGAGGAATTTGAAATGCAACTATGTGATTTAGGAGCACAAATACCATTGCAAATCAGAGAGCTTTACATCAGTAAATGATTTTGGAAAACCTTACCTCAGCTCTGTGTCATGTACAATTCATAAATTAAAAGGGAAATATTTAAATAGCTAAGAAGATTAGATTTTAATAATGTTCACTTTTTTTTCTTTTTAAGGGTTTCAGAATCCCGCCATCTACACCTGTACATGCCGGCTGGGATGGCATTCTTGGCAGCCATCACATCTGTTGTATATTACCATAATATTGAAACATCTAATTTCCCGAAGTTATTAATCGGTATGTCTCACAGTTTAGAAAAATTGGAAGTATGACTGCGTTGATCCTGAGTGTCTGTTCGTTCTGTAACAGGTTGCTGTACTCTCGGTTCTAGCTTGTGCAGGTATAGTTATGCCTATGTTCTGGTCTACTGCTTGCCGTTACCAGATTCCAGTCCTGGGTAATGCAAGGAGTTTCCTTAAAACAGCTCATTCTTTTCAGCGTCTAGTAGTTTCCAGTGTGGTGTTTCCAGGAATCCATTGGGCCAAAGGCTTCTCTAGCAAAAATTGGATTTGTGGGAAAAGTAGCACATGTTAGAGATCAAATTTGTAAATCTAAAAGCTATCCAAATCCCCTTACTTGTCACCATGTTGCATTAAGGCATTGTATAAAATTGAAGCCATTTTAAGTTTCTCAAAGACCATAGGGTAGCGTGTGTGGTCTGTTGAAATATGCAAGGAGTCAAGGGAAATGAGTGGCATTGCTGACCTGTCAGTATGACCCTGGACATGTCTCTTTGCCTGCTTTTGCTTGCTTCTTATTCCTAAAACTCTCTTTGTAAACTGCTTTAAGACCTTTTGAATGGAAAATGAGAGTTACGTAGTATAAAAAGTATTTTTTATTTATAAAAAAACAAGGTTGTAAATAAGCTGTAACTAGCTATAGAAATCCATTACTGCTGGCAATCATGCGTTTGGTGATGTGTTCTCTACAGTTTGAGTAGATTGCGGACTGTGGATGTATATGTACTTAGCTGTCCTGTTACTTGTCATTTCTGTGATGGTCCTGGCTCATCAAATTCTTTTTGAGCTAAGTTTCTGTGTTAATGAATCCTGCTAGACTTTGTCTTGTGTCATAGTGGCTCTGTGGATCAGAGTTCCATTCCAATACTGGTCAGGTGGTAAAATGTCAGTAACAACTGGATTTGACAAAGCTTTTAAATATTAAAGATTATTTTGAACTTCATGTTGTTGTAAGCGGGCATTCTTCTCTGCAAACAGTCTGTAACTCATGTTGAAAAACCAAGATCATTCTTCTTCTAAAGGTCTGATTTTAGTGGTAAATAATAAAACAACTACAAGAAAGTACAAAAATAACTTCAGATCTTCTACCCAGGCTAGGCAGCCTTTATGTTTTCTTGCTTGGGACTGGTCTTTTTGTACCCTTCTTTTAAGTAGAATCTTGATCTTTTATTACCAGGTAGAGTCATGCAGTCAATTTTTTTCATAAGTCAGCAGAGTCTGTTTAATGCTTTCTCACAGCACTGGATGCTGTATTTCAGGAAAACATTGTCAGCCTGTTACAGTCACCTACTGAAGAAAAGCAATGATTTTGGTTTCTTTTTTTATTATTTCAGATGTGTAATGCAGTGTTTAATAATTTAGTATCACTACCACATTCCTGCTGTTAAATCATTGAGAATGGTAGCACAAATTTGCAGCTGATAGTTGCTTACTCATTTTTGCATAATCCCTTCCCTGAAGAGATTTCTTTTTTATGATAATTTTGTTCAATATTTAGAGCACTGACCCTGGATGAGCTCTGGACAATATTTGAATAATAAACAGATACAACAATGAATACCAAAACTTAAGTGTTATTGGTATATAAATTATATATCAATAAGTTAATAACTATGATGCTAATGTTAATTAGTAGGAATTTTCATTTTTCAAGAATTTCCAAGGAATAGACTCCTATGAAAATTCCAGTCTTCATAGCTAACTGTTAGACAAAAAAAAGAAAATCAAACCACCACATTTCTTTCCCATTTTAGTTAATCCATTTCAAGTTTTAATTCTGAGTCTTAGCAAACTGAGGTCTTCTGATTTTTATTTTATTTTGGTATTGTTTTTCTTTTCAGTGTTCTGTGTTTGTGAGAAAACTTAAGAAATGTATTTCTAACAATTTCCGTTCAGTTTTCTAAACTGCAGAAATCCTCTATCTAACCCTGAGGGTCATTGTCTTTCAACATTAATTGCAGCTACTTTGGATTGACAGCCTGGGAGTGGACAATGTAACCTTATGTAAATTAGCCCAGAAATTATAGCTATACTCAGCTATCAACCCACTAGAGTGCACTGTGGCCATGAGCAGCTTTCCCTTAGTCTAATACAAACAAGGTAAATGGAAACCATGAGGAAAAGTTTAAATTGATAAACTTGTGGTTGAGAGTGTGGGAAGGGAAACTGAAAGAGGATTCTTCATTAGTAAAATGTTGCAGAGGAGATAAAATATTCCGCAAGCATGCAATAGAGTAAATGACCTGGTATGGCATCTTCTGCTGATGCACTTGCAAAGAGTTGCTAGCAGTATAAAGCAAAGGCTAACAGAGCCTTACCCAAAACTTACTAAATTCAGTGAGAAAACTCTCCTTGACTCTGTATAGGAGACCCTTAAGACCTGTTTGTTGATTATGAACAGTTTTCCAATCCTGTGAAATTTTTTGAGAATATTTTAATCTGTTTCACTCTGGACCTTAAAGAAACCAAGTGTATTTGCAGTTTTTCGTAAACAGGCAAGAGATGGATACTGTAACATCTCTCAGGGATTAGCACAGTCCCTTCGGGTATGCAAGATCCAGGACTCAAGCTGATCTTGGCTCTCA